>NC_052633.1:8505107-9120219 GCF_016161935.1 Mauremys reevesii | reverse complement strand
CTTCAATTCAAAAGTGAAATGAGCGTGGTAGGTCCTAACGTAAGCCCGAGTGGGGATTTAAACATTAAACCACAGAAGCGGTTGCTGCAGGACTCTTGCCTCAGACTGGACTAGTACATGAAGGTCCCACCTGAAATGGTCTGGTGATGTCGTCTATAGACACTCACAGACCCCGTGCTAAGCCTGGAGCACGCCAGCATTCTCAGTTCCTTCACCATCAGGAGCCTGTACAGTTCTCTCAAAAGCTCAGTGAGAAGGACACGCACAAAAATGGTTGATTTGTTTGTGAAACACAGAGTACAGCCACTTCTGAAACTTCTCTTGGGGCTACAGGAGGAAAACAAAGGAAGCTACTTGTATGATACTTATTATTCAGTCACCAGTGCAGCAGGCTGTATTCTCTCATAGTCATTGTAACTCCCTGGGGAACTGAGAGTATTAGAAACCTGAGCCACCACATCAGATTAACAACATCATTCTCCTTCATTCTTTCTTCTACGTGTAAGAACTATTGAGCCACTCTCAGAACAACAAACATTCAGACTCAGCTAACTTGTATGGGGTGGGAAGATCTTGTTGCCAAGTCCAATTTAATTTCTTTGGGTTCCCTCTTTAAACAAATTTAATTCTTGGCACTTTTGCATTACCATATAAGAAAGGAAGCTGCAGGGTGTGACTTCCCTTCACCCCCACACCATGTCACAGGTCAAATTCAAACTTGGCAGCAGTGAAAATGCTCTGTGTGTGTGTCCACCTCAAAACTAAATAGACTCCAATCTCGCAGCATTCATACACCATTAACACGTAACAATGCATTATACAACAGGATATTATTTTTACTTCCCCCTCTGTGGTCATTGACACAAGTATGACTATCAGCTACTGCTACATACCCACTAGGGGGAGTTAGAGGGTAACTTGTTGCCATGCTAATTAGTATTGTCAACGTAGGCTTGGAAGGATTTTTTTTTAATCGGTAAACATTAATTTCATGGTGCACACACAAACCAACACAAATATTTAAATTGATGAAATCAAATTTTTCAGATAGACAAAGTAAGAAAAATGCTGCTGAAGAACTTAATAGAGTTTGATTTAAGGATATTCACTTTGCATAGTTTGACGTGATGTTGACAATTAGAGTTTTAACAGTTATAAAGCTTTAACTTTTGGAATCTTATCATCTACTGTCATTAAAGCATTATTGTCTGATGGCCTCACTAGGTGTCCCCCCCATGACTTCCCGCAGCTCTGAACATGTACATTGATAAATATAAATACAAATTATTAAAACCCATAACTTTGTGTAACTGTGAAAATGTACATTGATAACGTTCTTAAAAATGCTTAAAAATAAACATTGAGATTAACTATCAAAGTGATTAACAATAAAAAAATAAAATTCTGCTAAACCTATGTAAGGCTCTAGAGGCATAAGTAAGGTACTCTCCGTTTCTATACGTTTGCATACGTTTCTATATAGAATAAGTTTACTTGGAAATTGCACTAATATTATTATTTAGTTGTAGTCCATGATACAAACACACAGCAAGCCATGAAGCTTATAATGTGTGGACATGAAAGCTTCCCCCCATACCACTGTTTATAGATGCTGCAGGAATCTCCTCAGATCAGCATTCAACCTGGTGGAACTGGCATTCACTTCTCACAAGTTGAAATGTCCAATTCTAATGTGGGTGGCGAAGATCTAACTAGTTTCAGGGGTGGGTGGCGGGAAAGGGGTGGCATTTTCCCATGTTGAAGAAGACAACAATGATCTGATTTGGGCTGGGTTCTTTTGAAGAAGTCAGAACAACAAAATAAACCACAAGCTGGAGGGGCTGTTGAAACAGGCCTGAAAGACAAAAAGAGGATAGCAAGTGTGGCATGAGAAAGAGTGAAAGCCTCTGCTAATTCAAAACCTGTGTTTTTTTCCCTGACTGGATTCTGCTGCTCAGAGGCAACAAGGGGTATTTTAGTTCCACTCAAGAAGGCATTCCTGGCAGAAGGCTTGTGGCAGCCATCTTGGCTCCTGTGAAGATAAGTATCAAGCTACTCAAGCAAGACTTGTGTTTTGTGGAGGTCAGAGAGGCAGGACAATTTCTGGAGAAATGCGGATGCTCCCTCCAGGCAAGAGAAATCAGCCAGAACACTGGACTATGATGAAACCTCGACTCCTGCTTGGCCGCTTTGTAGCTGGCTGATTCTGCTGGGAGTCCCACATAGCCCATGCAGGGCTTACGCATTACACATGGAAAGTATTTTCTAGAGCTGGCCAAAAATTTTAGAAGAAAACATGTTCCTGTTGGAAAAGGAATTCCATTGACATGGAAATTTTCCGTGGGACTAGATTGATTTTGGCAAAATTTTCCATTGGGAAACAGTTATGGGTCCCTCATGCCACCAATTCTTGCCAGTGGCTCTTCAAAGATTGTCCTGGAGTCTTCAGGAAATGAAAATTAACCTCCTGAACATGGCTGCAAGCAACTCAGGAGAAAGATCATAGGGAATTCTCACAATGAATATTGAATGGTGGATCCGATTTACCTTGTCATCAGCTTGTCATTAGTTTCAGACATTCCTGGAGATGCCATAGTCCTGCCAGTGTTTGAAATGTCAAGGCAACTTGACCTTGCCCTCCCCTCAACCATCTTATCCATGTGCTGATGCTGGGAGTCTAGACCCCATCACTCTTGTAAAAATAAGGTTCACATTATTACAACTGGTGATTTTTCGGTATTGTTTAGTTGTGTAATGCGCTTGAACTTTAGGTGCACATGAAAAACCTGATAGACACCCACTGGAGGCAAACTGCTCGCCCCACAGTAAATGAGTTTCAGAGTAGCTCAGTCCCTAAGGCCATTCTGGGATATGGTGAAACCTCCCAGAATACATCCAACCAGAGTTGGCAATGCTGCTTGGCCAGACTGCATATCCCATGATGCACTGCAGTCTCTCCCTGTAGTTGAGCTGTTGCTTTACCTCATGGGAATCATAGAATCATAGAATCTCAGGGTTGGAAGGGACCTCAGGAGGTCATCTAGTCCAACCCCCTGCTCAAAGCAGGACCAAACCCAACTAAATCATCCCAGCCAGGGCTTTGTCAAGCCTGACCTTAAAAACCTCTAAGGAAGGAGATTCCACCACCTCCCTAGGTAACCCATTCCAGTTCTTCACCACCCTACTAGTGAAAAAGTTTTTCCTAATATCCAACCTAAACCTCTCCCTCTGCAACTTGAGACCATTACTCCTTGTTCTGTCATCTTCTACCACTGAGAACAGTCTAGATCCATCCTCTTTGGAACCCCCTTTCAGGTAGTTGAAAGCAGCTATCAAATCCCCCCTCATTCTTCTCTTCTGCAGACTAAACAATCCCAGTTCCCTCAGCCTATGATCTATGATTCTATGATTTGGAGATGTAGTCTGATTGGAGAGAAGGGCCATAGGGAAGAATGGGGAATGAAAAATCTGGAAATTCAGCTCCCATGAGGCATGAGGGCAGTGGGCAATGCAGGAATTAATGTCAACCTGACCCAACATGGAACATTCTAACATTACCAAACGTTAACTATATAACCGATACACTCATATCATTTCAGTTATTACTACTATTTTAAAAAGAACAAGCAAAGGACAAAATATAAAATCCCAACCTTGTAAAGGCACAAAGGCTCAGTCTCTGTGCTATCTTGTTTTTGTAAAAATTGTCTTTTTCACTCCATCACCCTGAACTGTTTGTTACACCCAGTTGTCGTGTTACATCGAAAATGAACTCTGGGCAGGGACCGTTTATACTGTACAGAGTATAACGTACTGAAGGGCACTGTAAAAAGAATATGTAACTAGATATGGTTTGATATGAAAATTCTTTGGTATATCCATCATTGCACATATTGTTCACTAAGTGTGAAATCTTGGCCCCAGTGAAGTCATTGGGATTCATGCCATTGACTTCAATGGGGCCAGGCCTTTACCCTAACACCAGTTCTCAAACTTCATTGTTCCACAATCCCCTTGTGACAACAAAAATTACTATGCGACCCCAGGAGGGGGGACCAAAGCCTGAGCCCGCCCAAGCCCCACCACCTGGGGGGAGGGGTATGTGCAAAGCCTGAGCCCCACTGCCCCAGCGGAGGTGGGAAAAGCCAAAGCCCAAGGGCGTCAGCCCTGGGCCCAAGCAAGTCTAGCACCAACCTTGGCAACCTCATTAAAATGGGGTCCTGACCCATAGTTTCAGAACCACTGAGTTGTCTATGGTATTAGCAGGAAAGATGAATGGGAAATTGTTTTCCCAACCTAGGAGAATGTTCGAAATTTTGAAAAATTTTCCCATCCGAAATTGGGAGAAAAATGTGAAATCTCCAAAGTTTTCATGAATCAATAATCAGCAAAAAAAGTTTCAGATTGGCCCAAATGACATATTTCATTTCAATAATTTTGAAATGATTTGTTTGGGTTTTGGCCTTTTAAATAAATTAACCATTTGTTAGCCTACATTAACTAAACCTTAGAAACGAAAAGTCGCTTCCAACCAAATATCGACGCATCCTGTTTTGACACTTTAAAAACTACATTTAAACAAGTTATGAATCGGGAGATTTTGCCAAAGCCAACCCTTTGCTGTGAACAGTTTCAGTTTCGACAAATCAGGATGATTTCAGCGGGCGTTCAGTGCCGAAATACCTTGAGGATCTGAGCCTCAATGTGAAGGTATCACAATCTGGTTCAGTATTATTCAGTGTAATATAAAGGGGGGAGGGATAGCTCAGTGGTTTGAGCATTGGCCTGCTAAACCCAGGGTTGTGAGTTCAATCCTTGAAGGGGCCATTTGGGGATTTGGGGATTAGTCCTACTTTAAGCAGGGGGTTGGACTAGATGATCTCTTGAGGTCCCTTCCAACCCTAATAATCTATGATTCTATGATCTATGATAAAGAGCTGCTCCAAGCTGCCCCCTCAGGGATCCAGAGTTAGTGTGAGTGGAGAGAGAAGCTGGGGGAAAGATGGGGATCAGGACAGGCCTCCGGGAGTGGTGAGTGCCCTGTCACACACCACAGGGGTCAGTACCCAGTGACTCTAGTGGCTGTTATTACAGAGCCAGGCTTGGGAGTGGAAAGGGCATGTGTAGGAGGCCTGGAGGAAAGAGGTTTGGTGCTTTGTGCAAGTTGGGCCTCGGGTGAAACTTTCTGCAGTTGTCCCGGCAACCTGGGGACGGAGGTGGAGATTTTCAAAGGCACAAATAGAAGTTAGGCTTCCTTACACTGCTACCTTGGTACCAAAATGCTAGTACAGCAAAATGCCAGCAGCCAGTCTCCACTATTGCACCAGTGGAACTACACACACAGGTGAGAGATTTCCCACCCAGGATATATGCAAGTTATTGTTACTGGCTGGGTTAAACCACACCCTGGTGGGTGTAACAGCCACCCTTCGTTCGGGATAAATATAAGAAACAATGAAGCTCCTTTATAGAACCAGATGGCCGAAACAATAGACGTCTCAATCTACAACACAGACTCATGCAAAACTGGAGTAGACACCAACCCATGTGACCCACAGGGTTTCCCTGAGAAGTGAGATAGTAAATGCAGGGGCAGGGGCATAAACTGGGGTAGGGGTGGGGAAGAAACCCCAAAGATGCTGAGAAAGAAATATCAAAAAGCCAATGATGCAGTTAGGAGAAGCATTGGGAACATGACCTAAGAAAAACCTACAGAGAGCGCGAGCGATTTTAGGCTAAGTGTTGGCTGGAAAGTGATGTGGAACTGTGATGAAGGAAATTGTTTCCTATTGTTCAATTCCTGCCGTGCTCAGGAAAACAGGACATTGTACATTCTTCGTAACTAAACAGGATTGTATCAAAGAAACACCTGATTTTTATGACCGATTTCATCTCTTAACTGAAACAATCTGCTAAATCCTGAATATTGGCTAACCTCTCAGGTCAAAAGGGGTAACAATATTATGCTCATGCTTGTCATAGTTGCAAATACTTGTGGTCTACATGGACACAGCTACGTGTAAGTCACCATTTTCTTCCCCCCAGTATGATCCAGGTGGGAGGCCAATCACCAGGAACTCAGGAGGAGACCTGAGTTCTAGTCCCAACTTTGCCACTGACCACAGGGAAGTCACTTCTTTGTTTCTCTCTCACCAGCTGTCTGTCTTGTCTATTTAGGTGGTGCAGTCTTCAGGACAGGAACTCTTGTAATGTATTTGTACCACACCTAGCACAATGGAGCTTGTAGATAAGGCCAGTAACAACACATCTAGCCCTGTCAGATGCTTTCCTTTCAGCTGGGAATCTCAGAGTGCAGGGGACCAGCCATTAAAGCAGAAGCCCTCTGCGCTTTTAAGAAACATGATTTTCTCCTGCATTGCCTTCCTTTTTAATCTTCTCTCCTGGTTTTTCTTCTTGCTATTGCAGCTGGGTGACTGAATGCTGATGAGACAGTATTAGGTCCAACCCCAGACAGCCATTTCCCAGTAATTGGTTCAGGTTGACAGAGAACTGACACCAATGTTTGCTTGGGTTATTGTTGAGTCAGGTTATCCCATCCGCCACAAATATTTTAGAGGAGGAGTGTGATTGTGGTATGTCTGAGGTATCGACTTGTGTGGAGATAGGAGAAACCGCTGCCTTGAGCTGGAATCTGGTATGCTGCTTAATATAGCAGTTCTCCAGCATGTGCTGCAAGAAATGCTAGTTCATCCCATTGATGTTATAAATGCCCATGGGCCAGATTGTGAACCCCTTACTAATACTGAGGATCAGGCCTGTCAAGAGAAATTTGGGGCCACCATACTCCATGCTTGCTGTGGCCCATCCCCTCCCATTTCACCCTGTTACTGAGATTGTTTGAGGGAGCCTGAGCGAGGGCCCCCAGTACAGTTGTTCCCCTCCCCCCACCACCTTTCCTCCCCACATCAATCCTGCTGGGGATCAGTTACTCATATACGCAGCCTCTACTGCTCATCAGTGTACAGGATTCACAATCTGGCCCTGATTTTCAATGACACCAAGGCCCCTGTATGCCAAAGTAGGATAAAAGGGGTCTCAGCATAAATGAGAATTGGGCCCTGTGAATTCGGATCTCCCGCTCCCTTTGGAATTCATTGTATATCTATAAGGGCATGGCTCATCATGCAGTACGACGTTCACATTCCAGACTTCCTGGCCCAATAACACTGCTAAGCTCATCTGCACTGACCTCACAGTCTTTTTAAATATTTGAAAACTTTAAAAAAATATAATATTTCTACTCATTGTTAAAATATGTTGTACTCCACTGTTCATAGAATCATAGAATCTCAGGGTTGGAAGGGACCTCAGGAGGTCATCTAGTCCAACCCCCTGCTCAAAGCAGGACCAAACCCAACTAAATCATCCCAGCCAGGGCTTTGTCAAGCCTGACCTTAAAAACCTCTAAGGAAGGAGATTCCACCACCTCCCTAGGTAACCCATTCCAGTTCTTCACCACCCTACTAGTGAAAAAGTTTTTCCTAATATCCAACCTAAACCTCCCCCTCTGCAACTTGAGACCATTACTCCTTGTTCTGTCAAGTTGATCATGCTGCCCCAGAGATCACATGGTACAGTCTAATTTCTGTAAATATGTAAGGTTTCTGGAGTCTCTCATTAGACGCAGTATGAAAGCAGTAAGTCACTGTGGTGGCTAGATAAACACTTTTCTGCTTGAGGGATGGAACAGGCAGTGATATAGCTTGTATCACCCCAAATGCAGATTGGAATTTGTGGTCTGATTCTCCTCTCTCACACACTAGGATAAAACTCCATTGACGTCAAAGTTGCTACTCCTGATTTACACTGCCAAGATGACTCAGGGCCATTTTGTCTAAGCTGATCTGAAACAAAAGTACTCAGAGATGTCAATATGCAGCTACAGAAAAGGTTTCCTAGTTTCAGCAGTTTTCCTTTGGCACCACTCTCCCATCACATAAAAGATTCCTCCTTTTGTTTTCATCATTACCATTACAAAATTTCTTAAAAACAAGATTAGATTTATGCCTGATAAGAGCAACTTTCAAACTATAAAACTGAAATCAGAATTTAAACTGGGAAAAACACTTCCCTGTTGCCCTTGTTGTTGTTGTTGGCATCTCCTGTCACTTTGACAGATGAGTGTTCAGCTGATGTTGACTTAAGTTCTGGGTTTGTTTTGATGGCTTCTCACATGGGAAGCGAGTCTGATCCTGGATTTCCAAATGTGGTTGCATGTCTTGCAAATGTAGTTGTTACTAGGGGGAGGGTTTGAGTCACTGCCCGTACAACGTGGTCTCTTCTCTTGCGGAGACCTCACACACCAATCCTCACAAGTGGACATGGCCTCAGGGCACAGACCTCTTTATGTAGGGCTGTCCAGTGCAACGAGTCCACAGGTTTTAATGTCTGTCTTCCATGCTTTGAGGTTGGGTTGACTCTTAGAGCAGGTTCCCATGTTCAGCTGGCTGCAGAGCACTGCTTTCAGCATACAGGAAACCTCCACTGATGGGGGTTTCCTGTATTCAATCTACAGCCACTCAGGGCCCACACCAAAGTAACTGAACAGCTATGAAGAGCGCTCCTGTTTGCTGACGACTCTGCTCTCATTGCTCCCACACTCGAGGACATTCAGTTTACTGTGGACTGCTTTGCCTATGCATAAAAAGGCTTCAGTTTTACAATCAGCCTAAAAAAGACTGAGTTTGAGCCCATCAGCATTCCAAGCACCATGATCTCATAGTCACACCTGACAACTTCCCCCTCAACTGGGTCAGGAAATTCTGTTCTCCGGCTAAACGTGCTTTCCAGCCATGCCACGTGGGATAAGACCATTCAGCACTTGGCAAAGGCCAGCTTGGCATTTGTCAGGCTGACCCACAGGTTCTGGAGGGAGCATGGAGTCTGACAAAAACCTACCACGCTGTTGTACTCACCCCAGGGTCACCGGAGCAGGGGGGGGCCCAGGGGGCGATGGCCTCCCCACTTTTTACCAGCCATAAGTGCAAGCGATGGGGAGGAAGAGGAGGAAGGGTCTGGGGGGAAGAGGCGGCACAAGAATGTGGCCTCAGGGGAAGGGGCAGAGTGGAGGCAGGACCTCAGGGGGATTTTTGTGGCGTGAGGGCAGGGGCTCAGGGAGAAGGGGAGGCATGGGGGCTGGGCCTTGGGGGAACAGGCAGTGCTGGGGGAGGCAGGGCCGTGGTTCAGATGCCGTTGCCCTCCTCGCCCCCCCAACTTTTAGGGCCCTTGCACCGGTCCTGACTCACCTCTTTCCTCTACAGCGTCCAGACAGGGATACTTTACCAATGCCACATCAAATGGCTGGAGAGCTTCCACTTTCACTGCCTAAGATCCACCTGCAACATCAAGTGGCAGGGCAGGATGCCCACCACTGAAGTCCTTGAGTGACATCAGATCTGTGGCATTGAGGGCATGCTCCTCATGGCTCAGCTGCACTGGGTTGGACATGTGGCCCACTATTGATCGACAAGGTCTGTAAAGAGGCACGGTGGGGGAGGTAATGTCTTTTATTAGACCAACTTCTACTGGTGAGAGAGACAAGCTTTCTAGCGTACACAGACCTCATCTTGGGTCACATCAGAACTCTGTGTAAGTTTGAAAGGTCTGTAAAGTCAGGCCTGGTTCTAGAGAAGCAGGTAAGCGAGTGGTTATCTTTAAGCACTTGGAAAGTAGCATGTTTAGTCGATAGAACACTGAACTGCAACTCCAGCGACTGGAGGGCTAGATATGACTCTGCCACTAACCAACTCTCCTTAGACAGCTGACTTTATTTGTGTTTCCCTCCTACTCTTTGATCGATTGGACTTTAACCAGGTTGGGGAAGTGACTGTCTCTCACTGCATGCATGCATTATTGCTATTTAACAATATCTAGCTCTTATATAGCATTTTCCATCACATGATCTCAAAGTGCGTTACGCAGGATGGCTGTGTCATTATCCTCATTTTACAGGTGGGGAAACTGAGGCATAGGGAGGTGAAGTGACTTGTTTTGTCCCAGATCATCCAAGCAGACCAGTGCCAGAGTTGGGAACAGAACTCCATTCTTCTGAATCCAAGCCCAATGCTGTCTGTCCACTAGAGCATACTGCTCTGATAAGAAATGAATTGGTACTGTGCTAGGTGCTGTACAAACACAAGACAGTCTCTGCCCCAAAGAGTTTTCAAACTAAATACACTAGCACAATAGGGCCCAATCTTGGTCAGGGCATCTTGGTGCTACTGTGGTGAACAGTATTCGCTCAGTGCTTAGGGCTCTGCTGTATTCTCTGTGTGTCCAGTTCCAGCCTGGCAAGCACAGCCCTGCCAATATCACAGTTACCTTAATAAAAAAAATGTTTTCCCCAGCCTGAGCCTATCTGAGGAAGTGGTATAGACTGGTATGGTCCCTATTAGTAATGGTACAGAACATGGAGCAGGGCTGCTACTTCACTCATGGTGCCAGTGACTAGTTTTGTGTTCCAGCGGAATGGCGTTTGTGTCAGGCATTAGTGAAGCCCAGACAAATTGCCAAAAGTTCTTATTAGAACTGGGTGGATTTTTTAAAATGGAAAATGGTTTTGTTTCAAAATGGCCTTTTGCCAACACTGAAATTTCTCATAAAGAATATTTCTTAAGTTTTCTATGCATTTTTTGCACATTTTATGGATTTTCTTTTTGTTTTCAATTTCTTCGTTGCGTTGTCATTTTCCATTTCCAAGATAAGATGTTCAAAGATGGGTTTTGAAACATTTTAATGCCTCTAAGCTGCCCTCAAAGAGTTCTTCTTTTGAAAAATGTTGAAGACAAAACAGAAATGGCTTTGAAATGTCTGAAAAAATGTCACAATTATGTCTCAGGCTCTCTTCCTACTACAGGAGCAACTTGTTAGCAACAGCAACAGCACAGAAATAGTTGGAACTAAAGCCTGGTCTACACTAGGAAGTTAGATCGTTAACCTAACCCGACCTAACCCCCAGCATAGACAGCACTAGGCTGATGACCGAATTCTCCCATTGACCCAGCTATCGCCTCTCCAGGAGGTGGTGTACCTATGGGGGTATCCCTCCCATAGGCATCGGTAGCGTCTTCACTGACACGCTGCTGTGGCAAGTCTGCAGCATTTTAAGTGTAGACGAGCCCTGTGACACTGTGGGAAGGTGAGCGAGAAGAAGGATGGCTCGGTGGTTAGGATGCTACCCAGATACATGGTTTCAAACCCCTGTTCTACCACAGGCTTCCTGTGTGACCTTGGGCAAGTCACTGAAGCAAAGATTTTCAAAAGTGACATGATTCTGGATTCTCAGCCTGAGCACCTTCAGGGGGGTTGGATGAAAAGAAGCAGTGAGTGCCCGGCACTTTCTGAAAATCAGGCTTGCTGCATATGATGAATTTCTGCAGATGAAATTCAAGAAAAGCAAGATCCTGCATGGGACCTGGGTCACCTGATATCCCCATTAGAAGAGTACTGATAACTGAATACATAACCCAAGACATGAAGAAGGCTCTCTTCTCTGCCATGCTGCAGGACAGGGAAAGAGACAGAGGCCCATGTTTTCTGAAGGGCTTGTACCCTTGGGTGAAAGTTTAAATACATATGTCTTTGAGCATCTAGCTTCCTCAAATGAGAATGAATCAGTAAATATCTCCCGGGGAATACAGGTTCCTTCATGCTCTTCCAAAAGGTCACAGTTTAAAATGAACACGCACAGGTTTCATTTAATTATAATAGATGTCTACAGAATGTGTTTTTACTGCATCCAACTGCCTGTATGCAAATTTTTAAACCAGTTCTGAACCTAATGCGATGATAGTAGTTCACATATACGTATGTATCACATTTAATTCCTTTGATTTATAAAATCACAATGTGTATATGGTTTGAAGGTAACTAGTTTGACTCTCAAAACAGAGACAGTCCATGCTACAGCTGCCCAGTGGATGAAAGAATTCAGGCTCTGAATCTGGCAGCTTTAATCACTTTAAAAATGATCTGTTGCTCCAAGAGATCTCCGTTTCCTTTCACACAAGCCCCTAAATCAATTTCAAGTGCCGTACTCTCAAAGCTGAAGTTACTAGCATACACAGAGTTTGGGATCCTGCTGGTTGCGTTGGACTAAGTGCATCTATTTTAAACTGTAATCATCTGGAATAAGGAAAATAAAATTTCTCATAAGGATCTATTTTTTTACATGTTGACAGGCTTAGGGTTATTAGTAAGGAAATGAGACTTTCAATGGGAGCTTATATAGTAGACAGAGGCGAAGTAGTCCAGTTAACACTGGTATCTAGCTTACCTGTTTCCTCTCCAAATGGATCTGCTAGTGCCATTCTATAAGATCACACGAGTGTGTTTATTGATGTGTCTTCAGTCCTGATTCTGCAAAGACTTATGCTCCCCTTGCACATACAAGTAATTCCATTGACTTCAATAAGACTACTCTCAGGCAGCAGCTTAGCAGTCTTTGCAGGATCGGGGCCTGGGTAGGTATGTGTATGTGTATCCTCTGCTACACAGGTAGGCACCATTTTTCCAAAAAGTGAAGAGGGGAAACGCTGCCTAATCCTGGAAGCCACAAGATAGATGCCAGAGATGGCATGGTGCTGCACATGGTGCTGCACAGCAACGGCCCACCGGGTCAGAGCTGGACGGCTCCAGTGGACAATGGGGAACACATCCCAAACAAGGGGAGCTCAGTCCTGGGCAAAGCTCACTTACCCCTGCGAGATGTGTCTCTTTTATACCCTTTGGCAGCACTTGTGTAGACTGGCATGTCTTGTTGAACTACTTACACACACACACACAATTTTGCACTGCTAGCTACATGTGCACCAAGACAGCACGCCCATGCAGGCATTTACTCATGCCGCCTTCATTGCCTGTCCCAGTCCCACTCACGCCCCTTGCACCTCTTACTAGTGAAGCAATCCAGGAACTGCTGGCTAAATCCCACCTTACAGCTACCCTGACAATAACAGCCCACAAGCCAGACGCACATCACGGACTAGCTCAGATTGACAAAGTCTTTCATGCCCCACCTCCATTTCATTCCTGTCCCTGTATAAGGACTCTCCCAACCTTGACTCTTGATTTTCAGCCACCACACCAGAAACCAGCCAGGGAGTTCTGCAGGCCCCAATGTGGGCTGCTAGAATTTGGATCTCTGCAGCTAGACAGTTATCATTTGTGTGTGAGTCTGCACACTCCTTCTGGGTCATTGTAACTTCTGGCGATTGTTGGACTTTCAGCAGGACTCTTAAGGGTTGCTGGCCCATCTGCTTGTTTGTTGTTGTTTGAAGCTGCATCTTTCCAGGCTATAGTATTTATGACCTCCCCAAAAGTGCCGTAAGTCTTCTCCAGGCAATCAGTTCAGATTCCAGTCTAATCACACAGTTACCCTTTTATCTCTTCAAGATCTAGCCAAGTAGCTCTGGAGTCTGTTAGCCCTCTGATGTCATATCTTGGCTCGTAGTTTGCATATTTGATTTTTGCCAGTATTAATCCTTTAAACATTTGCAAGAAATCACAGAGAATCCTTGGGGAAGTACTCCCCCACTCCAGCAGATTCTGCCCATGCTTCACAGCTCACACAGCAAAAACCTGCCAGAAAAGCAGAAGAGGAAAATAAGGGGCTGAAAGGAACTGGACACAGGTAAGAGGGGAGGGGCACTACCCTCTTAATGCAGCGATCTCTAAATGACAATGAAAGATGAAGCCAGTGAGGGATTTTTTCCTGGAGTGATGGACCAAAGAGGACAGATTCAATATCTATGGAGAATAAACAAAGCCAAGAATAAGGGAGCCGGCTATTTTCTTTGCCAGTCAGTTGATTTTCATGGGGCTTTTTATTGGTTCATTTTGTTTTTTTGAACACTCTTTTCCCTGCTGTTTCAGAAGTCTTACAAAGCACAAGACAGACAATGCCTGGCTGGGGCCCATCAGTATTGTTTGTATACAGTAATGCCTAGCGGCCCCACTGAGATCTGGGCTCCATTGTGCTAGAGAGCTGTAAGAGGCAGTCCCTTCAATGCTACATAAATTCTTCAGCTCCAGCAGTAGCAACATATGCTTTCCAGATTCAATCCCCACAGACAGCCCAGGCCGGGGAGTTGTTACAAATGATTGTCTGCATGGGGACATGAAGGGCTGGGCACGCCTAATGCTCCAACCCAGGTGGAGCCAAAGTGTGACTCCCATAAATACCAGGGTGAATCTATGTCCCTGCTGTAGTGGACCACAAGTGTCTCTGCAATTCACTCCCTCATGAATGGACCAAGGTCTTTATCTCAAAGCGGAGAGGCTCAAGTTTTTGCAACCAGAGCTGCCAGGCTCATTTTCTGCAGACAACCCCACCCAGGAGCACGGTTAAAAGGAGTGGTGGAAATACATGGGTTTAAACCTCACACAGACGAGCCAACCAAGAAAGGACGTGTTAGCATTTGCATTTACAGATGGGAAACTGAGGCACAGATTAAGTCTGTAGCAGAGCTGGGAATTGAATCCAGGCCTCCTGTCTCCCCATCTGGTACCTTTCCTGCAAGACCATCCTTTCAAGAGATAAGTAATCGAAGCAAGCCTACAGAACACGTGACTACCTCCGCACCCTCCCTCCGGCCTGTGTGTCAAACTGCATGGGATTGGCCTGCAGGGAGGGAGAGAGAAATACTCTCTGCATTGTAAAGATTTTATTATAAACAAACCCACCACAGCACACTGGAATTTGTGGTGATTAAAATTCTTTAAGGGAGGGTGGGAGAACACAACACGCTGTTGCTGATCCCACCTTCTTGTCTAATCCCTGGTGTTGCCATCTGGCTGATTTACTGGACCCAATAATGTCGCTCCCACTAATATAATGAGAAATCGCAGGCTGCACCGTATTTCCTCATGCATTTCACATCCCTGCCAGAGAAGTTCAGGGCTGGGTCAGATTTCCCCCCCCCCCCTTTCAGCTGATTTCCCACCCCCTTTCTCATAGCTGGGGTTCTGCTTCGTCCCAACTGAGTACAATTCATTTGGCTTCCCAGTCTTTACTTCTCAGCTTAAGAATCAAAGGAGCTGTATGCACAAGGATACCTTGATTGCAACCTTGGGATTCTGTTCTGGGTCTCCTGGGTCATGCTAGCACTCACTGCTTTGTGTGGACAGTCCCGCCAGCACGTACCATTTTGCACACAGCGCAACAGAACAATAAGTGCTGCACACTGAAGTCTGCACAGCCAGACTGTGTGTTCCCAGCCACCCTGCGGCCCACGTTCACCTCCACTTAAAGCAGGGAATACTAATTCAATCAAGTAGAGCTCCTGCTTAATGACTTCAAAAGGAGATACAGCAGCTTTGGATTTCAAAGTCTTTCTCCCCCTTCCATACACGGCCTGCTTTCAGGGGGTCAGGATCAGAAAGGGACATGCATTGGATAGGAGCAGCGGCTTAAATCCCTGCATTCTGCACCACTGTCATGCTGATTTATCTAACCCTAAACGTCACCATGGGCGGCTAATGGCAGGCTGCTGAAAGCCACGCATGGGAGATTTACAGGCCATGCCATGTCATCACGTGAGAGAAAGAAGATTCTGTCATAATATCGAGGGGGATGGTTGGGGGAGCAACAAAACCAAGCTCTGAAGGATCTTTACAGGGAGACATGCTTTTCCCAGTGGATCTATTCCCCAGGGGAACAGAAATGATACAAAATGACAGTGACTAGGGTTAGTATTATTATTTCTATTACAGGAGCACCAGCCAGGAGTGGGGCCACTTTGCGCTAGGTGCTGTACAAACATACCGTTAGAGCCAGCCTCTGCTTTAAAGAACTTACAATCTAAACCAACTAGGCAGAGAAATGGCATTGTTATCCTTTCATTAAAGAGTGGGAACTAAAGCACAGAGGGACTAAGGCCCAAATCCTTAAAGGAATTTAGGTGCTTAATTCCCACTGGAAAAATCATGGAGCAGGTCCTCAAGGAATCAATTCTGAACCACTTAGAGGAGAGAAAAGTGATCAGGAACAGTCAGCATGGATTCACCAAGGGCAAGTCATGTCTGACTAACCTAATTGCCTTCTATGAGGAGATAACTGGCTCTGTGGATGAGGGGAAAGCAGTGGACGTGTTATTCTTGACTTTAGCAAAGCTTTTGATACGGTCTCCCACAGTATTCTTGCCAGCAAGTTAAAGAAGTCTGGGCTGGATGAATGGACTATAAGGTGGATAGAAAGCTGGCTAGATCGTCGGGCTCAAAGGGTAGTGATCAATGGCTCCATGTCTAGTTGGCAGCTGATATCAAGTGGAGTGCCCCAAGGGTCGGTGATGGGGCTGGTTTTGTTCAATATCTTCATTAACGATCTGGAGGATGGTGTGGACTGCACCCTTAGCAAGTTTGCAGGTGACGCTAAACTGGGAGGTGTGGTAGATACGCTGAAAGGTAGGGATAGGATACAGAGGGACCTAGACAAATTAGAGGATTGGGCCAAAAGAAACCTGATGAGGTTCAACAAGGACAAGTGCAGAGTCCTGCACTTAGGACGGAAGAATCCCATGCACTGCTACAGACTAGGGACCGAATGGCTAGGAAGCAGTTCTGCGGAAAAGGACCTAGGGGTTATAGTGGATGAGAAGCTGGATATGAGTCAACAGTGTGCCCTTGTTGCCAAGAAGGCTAATGGCATTTTGGGCTGTATAAGTAGGGGCATTGCCAGCAGATCGAGGGACATGATCATTCCCCTCTATTCGACATTGGTGAGGCCTCATCTGAAGTACTATGTTCAGTTTTGGACCCCACACTACAAGACGGATGTGGAAAATTTGGAAAGAGTCCAGCGGAGGGCAACAAAAATGATTAGGGGGCTGGAGCACATGACTTATGAGGAGAGGCTGAGGGAACTGGGATTGTTTAGTCTGCAGAAGAGAAGAATGAGGGGGGATTTGATAGCTGCTTTCAACTACCTGAAAGGGGGTTCCAAAGAGGATGGAGCTAGACTGTTCTCAGTGGTACCTGATGACAGAACAAGGAGTAATGGTCTCAGGTTGCAGAGGGGGAGGTTTAGGTTGGATATTAGGAAAAACTTTTTCACTAGGAGGGTGGTGAAGCACTGGAATGGGTTACCTAGGGAGGTGGTGGAATCTCCTTCCTTAGAGGTTTTTGAGGTCAGGCTTGACAAAGCCCTGACTGGGATGATTTAGTTGGGAATTGGTCCTGCTTTGAGCAGGGGGTTGGATTAGATGACCTCCTGAGGTCCCTTCCAAACCTGATATTTTATGATTCTATGATGTTAGGAGCCTAAAAACCTTTGAGGATCTGGATCTAAGAGACTTGCCCAAAGCCACACTGGAAGTCTATGGCAGAGGCAGGACTTGAGCTCAAATTTCCTGAGTTGCTGCCCAGTGCTTTAAGCACAAGACCATACTTCAATCGGCAGCCCCCTTCCCCCGCAGTGTTGCCTTTCCCGTCACTGCAGCTTTTTGTGTCTGATTCAAATGTCCCTTCCTCTGCAAACAGAGCCCGCCTCCCGTTTGATCTTGACGGGATGTTCCAATCAACAGGGGTTCGCGCACTGCAAGCAGCTGTCTGGTCAGGCACTCGGCACCATGACTTCCCTGAAAACGAAGCCCCATGTCCCGGGTAAACGGAGTGACTCAAAACTTGAGACACTTTCCCAAGAATGGGAAAAATTCACATCTGTTGAGATATGGTAAAATCTAGGGCTATTTAGTCATGAAAAGGAGAAGTGCTAGACCCCCGGGCAGAACACTCTTTACACCTGGTGCTCTGCATGGGCACTACTGTCTGCTGCGCCGTAGCATCCTGCAGGATCACAGGCTTAATTGATTACAATGGGTACACCGCATGTGGTGAGGGGTCAAACCAATCTCCTTACAGGGCCCCATCCTACCTTGTAGGTGGCCATTCTAGGGGTTGTGTTATGGGAGAGTTTCACCTTTGGAATATCAGTCACTGCCAGAGGCCAGCCTCTGGACTTGGTGGGTCAATAGTCTGATCTGGTATGGCCTGTTCCCATGAAAATCCTTCTTTACCACCACCAGGCCCATCGATTTGCACTAGAAGGTGTGTAGCTACAGGGGTGGGCTGGACAGGTGTAGAGTCACACAGCCAGTAGACTAACTACACCCACATTTGGCAGCTCTCGCAGCCAACCTGAAAGGACTGAGCTGGAGCCTGACTTTCCGATCTCCATCCACCACTCCTGCTGGGTTCATTGACTGCTGCTGGAAGCTTAGGGGCGTGACTTTAAGCTTCCAGTTTTGAAAACTTTGCCCTCATCCAGATGACACATTCACATTTTAAAACACAGCCTCAACAAAATCAGCCCAGCAAAAATCTTCAGTCAAAGTCCCATTCTGGAAGAGATCAGGAAGCCAGATGCTAGGTCTGGCCATCGCTACAGGCCAGGAGCACTGTGTCCCACCTCTGGCTGGAAGGAGCAACTCCCATCTCTCTACTGTGACCCCCTCCAGTCATCTTTGTAACGGGGGAGCCAGAGCCAGATCTCCATCGCTATGACCAGAAGAGCGCTGAGCGCTAGGTTGTGTGGAGGGAGCAATTAAACCAGCAGAAACCCTCACCCACTAAAAGGGGTTTGGACAACACACAGCCGCTGGACAAAAGGGAAAAAGACCAGGTGTGAGTCTCTGTTCAAACCAGCCCTGCTATAGCAGAGACACAGTGGGCTGAGCTATATACACTGATGCGCAGATATCCTACATCTAAATACATGTGTACTGTGGGACTGAGGTATGCAGACTCCCAATGCACATCTGCAAGCTGGGTTTGCACGCATGCATTCCGACATGCCATGCTCAGCCAGGGGATTGTACCCCTCTTGGGAAATTTTGAATACAGTATAAGAAGATATTGAGTCATCTGCAGTTCTCATAGCTTCCCAACCCCCCCCCAATCAACTATATGTCCCTCTCCCCATGCTTTAGAACAATAAACAGAGAAGCTAGAAGCTGACATAGGTTTTCTTTCCAATTCCCGCACCCCATCCCAATCACAAACATAAACATGAGATTTGTTAGCGTCTCATTGTTCATAATGGCTGAGCTATCCCCATTGGTTTTGTGTGTTTAATTCGAGAAAGAGCAGTGTTTGGCTGATGTTACAGGGATCATATGTAACAGAGATGTAGCTGTATATATGTGAGTATATGCAGATAGTTCATATAAAGTATGCCATCTACTGGTACATAAAACTCTAAGATTATTCATCTGTAGGATCAATAAAGCTATTGTTGATGTGCACTGCAAATGGCTTCCATGTGACACAGCTCTTAGCTGATGTGACGTGGATTTTCGTGTCTGGTTGAGATGGGTGAAAGGATACTGCTACCCAGGCACATTCTTGTTCAGGGGTCCTATTATTCATAAACATCAATATTATTTCCCCCATCTGCTCCCTAGGCAGAGCAAATAAGCCTGCCTAAACTATACTGCCTGCTCATTAAGGGCATTTCCAAGAGTTTCCCCATTACAAACATTAAACGTACTGGCAATCTTAATGGTTGACATTTTCCAGGTTTGTCTCTCTGTGTGAGGTCTATAGTAAGGTTTTTTTTTGTTTTGTTTCTGTGCTTTTTTAAATGAGGGGCACAGCTCAAACAGTTTTAGGAGTCAAAGGTTTGTGCATCTTACCCCAGTTTCTTGGGAGAAGGCAAAATCCCTTACTGCTCAGTTTACTTACTAGTACGTGTTAGGATAATGCCCAGAGGCTCCAGCTGAGATCAGGGCCCCATCGAGCCAAGTGCTGAATAGACATAGAGTCTCTGTCCCAAAGAGATTACAAACAAAGAAAGACAAGCCAGATAGAGAGCAGGCGAGGAAACAGATGCAGGAGGTAAAGTGGGTTGTTCAAGATCACACAGCAGACCTGGGACAGAGACAGAATATAGGGTGAAATCCTGGCTCCATTAAAGTTTTAATGGAAACGCCATCATTGACTTCAGTAAGACCAAGATTTCCCCCCAGATCTCTCAACGCTCTTTGCCTGCTAGACCACACCACATCACTTACCACCTCACATTGAGATGCTATGGCTAAGGTGACAGTATTTCTGAAATCAAAAATAGGGACATCTGTTAGGGTCATGACTTACTCATCTCAAGATCAAAGTACGCTTTTATTTCAAAAAATACACACCGGTGTCACCACTGCCGACTTCTGACTTCACAACAGCACGAGTATATTTCTCTCCCAGTAACGAGGGCCCGTACCCTCAAAAGTATTTAGGCACTGAACTGCCATTGAAATCCATGGGAGTTAGGCATTTAAATACCCTGGAGGTTCTGTGCCTTACTGTATGTATGTATTTATCACGAAACATTCATCTTAACCGAGTCTTAACATTCATTTTGAGCAACAGAATAGGCTCTACAGTCATTCAGCTTCTCTCTGCACTCCAAACACTAGTCATTACACTGAACTGTGGCTCCTGATCAGCCCCGAGCAAATTCTACGCCCTCTAGCTATACATCTTGTAGACACGTTTCTTAGTTATAAAACAAATTCCCCAAAGTTCTGACTGATTCAATTCAAAACTGGAACATTTCCGAGGTCCCACATGATGTTCCCAGGACACAGACATTATATGAAGGACTAAGACAGTCCTGTCTGAGCAGTGACATATGGTCACCTTAATCGGGGTGGCTTAGAAACTCCTAAAGGACAGACAAACGGATTGCTATGAAGTACAAGATTAGAAAAGACAATGGTCTAGAAGTGGCCCAAGTGACCAATATGAGTCACTTGTGATATTTTAAGCCAATGACTTTACACAGTCCGGGATAGGAAATAATTGTTAAAAAAAATTAAACAGTATCATTACTGCTAATTATTTCGGTTACATTAGCACCCAAAGATCCCCTCATCATCGCTAGTGCTCGGTTGTGCTAGGTGCTGTACAAGCACACACAAAGATATGGTCCTGGAGTCATGAGACAGGCTGATAACTCCTCCAACTTTAACCAGTCACCTGCCTCCCCGGTCTAGGCCTCACTGCTTCTTTGCCCTACAGGGATTCTCGGCATCCTGCAGATTATTTCCTGTGGCACGCCAACAGACCAATGGAGGGTTGGGTTGTTTAGTGTCTCTGTAGGAATCACCTTCCCCTTCTACATATTTATTTCAAAACAATTAGATCCCCCTTTCTGTGGGACAGGATAGTAATAAGCTTTGATAGCACTGGGTGACAGAGGATTGAATGTAGGTAATGAAGATTCTGACACAGGATCAACGCAGGGAAACATCCTCAGACTTCAGGGCAGAAGGGTGTTTGATTAGAGCTGGCTGATGGAGCGACATAGATCAGAGAAACAGTAAAGGGAAATACATGGCTAATCATCACATGGCCCTCGCCCCCAAATGAAAGGCATCCATCCAGTGATGAGCTCCCAAAATCTTAACAACCGGTTCCCTATAAAAAGTTCTGATTTAAAGAATGTGCCACAGTATGTATTTTTTGTACCAAAAGGGTTACCATACATCCGTAGTTTCCTGGAAGGAAATTTTAAAATTCCTCCTGGATGGCGATTTAAGAACCAAAAAGTCTGACATATCCGGGAAAATACGGATGTATGTTAACCCTACCTAAATTTCTTTCTTAAAATGATGGGCCTGAACTAGAAATGAGCTCCGTTTCACATGTGTGGGGCCACGCCACTCCCTGGGGGTGTGCTACAGTGACCAGATGTCCCAATTTTATAGGGACAGTCCTGATTTTTGGCTCTTTTTCTTATATAGGCTCCTATTACCCCCCACCCCATCCCGATTTTTCACACTTGCTGTCTGGTCACCTTAGGGTGTGCACACGTGTGGGTCCCAGCTGCTCCCTGCTCCCCTCATTGAAGCAGGTGTGCAGGGTTACTGCCCTGGGAACTGCAGGGCACCAGTGGATGTGGGGCCGGCTGCAGACAGGGGCATGGGGCAGGGCTAGCTGGAGGCAGGGGGTGTGGGGCTGGCTGCGGGCAGGGCAGGGGGTGCGGAGCTGGCTGGAGACAGGAGGGTGCGGGGTTGCCTGGAGGCAAGAGGGTGTGGGGCTGGCTGGAGGCAGAGCAGGGGCTGGCTGCAGGAAGGGCACGGGGGTGCGGGGCTGGTTGGCTTTGGGCAGGGCTGCAGGGGGTTGCGACGGGGTTGGCTGGAGACAGGGCAGGGGCTGCGGGGCTGGCTGCGGGCAGGGCAGGGAGTGCAGGGCTGGTGCGAGCAGGGCAGGGGTGTGGCAGGAGCTGGCTGCGGGCAGGGAGCACGGGGCTGGCTAGTGACGGGTTTGGCTGCAGGCAGGGGGCGCAGGGCTGGCTGGAGACAGGGGCTGGCTGGAGACGGGCTGGCTGCGGGCAGGGGGCTGGCTGGAGACAGATTTGGCTGCGGGCAGGGGGCGCAGGGCTGGCTGCGGCCAGGGCAGGGGCTGCAGCAGGGGCTGGCTGGAGACAGGGGCTGGCTGTGGGCAGGGGGGGCAGGGCTGGCTGCGGGCAGGGCAGGGGCTGCAGCAGGGGCTGGCTGGAGACAGGGGCTGGCTGTGGGCAGGGGACTGGCTGGAGACAGGTTTGGCTGCGGGCAGGGGCGTGGGGCTGGCTGTGGGCAGGGCAGGGGTGTGGCCGGGGGTGGCTGTGGGCAGGGGGCGCGGGGCTGGCTGGAGAGGGGGGCTGGCTGCAGGCAGGGGGCGCGGGGCTGGCTGGAGACGGGGGCTGGCTGCAGGCAGGGGGCGCGGGACTGGCTGGAGACGGGGGCTGGCTGCGGGCAGGGCAGGGGCTGCAGCAGGGGCTGGCTGGAGACAGGGGCTGGCTGCGGGCGGGGGGGCAGGGCTGGTGCGGGCAGGGCAGGGGTGCAGCAGGGGCTGGCTGCGGGCAGGGTGGCGGGTATTCATGGGGAGAGCGACTCAGAGCAGCCCGAGCAGCAGGACACAGCCCAGGCCCAGCAGAGCAGCCAGGGACCCACCAGGCAGCAGCGGGACCCCCAGGGCCAGGGGTTGGGGGAGCAGCAGCAGCAACAGAGCCCATGCCCAGGGCCAGGTGACAGCCCACGTGGCTCCCTCAGTGCAGCGCCCCCGGTGGCCGGAGGAGGAATTACATCACTTCCCAGCCGGAGCCCATCAAAGCCGCAGTGCCCCTCGCAGGGAAGTGGGTTAACAACCAGTTCTAAAACTGCTTCAAAATTTAACAACCGGTTCACGCGAACCGGTGTGAACCAGCTCCAGCTCACCACTGCATCCATCCCCTCTGAGCTGCTCTGAATTGGAAACATTAAGCAAAGCTCCAAGGCTAAGGGAGTTGACGCCCAATGCTATCGCCTTTCCAAGGCCCTAATTCTCCCATGTCTCTGACTGAAGGAGGGCTGTGGGCCATGACAGCGATGTGGTGGAGCTACAGGCTCAAGAGGTGCAGAAAAACAGCTGAGTATAGGAAATGTCACTCCCTGATTGGCTAGGATTGATACGACCTATGCAAGGGGGGAATCTCTAGAATAGTTATGGCACTGCACATTTCCATGAGTTTAAACTCCTTGGATTTGAGCAAGGCACTGTTTGCTGGGCAGGGGGAGGGGGACTTGCTTTGTTTAGATCTACTGTCTCTGTGAACCTCCAGTAACAGAAAAAAGGGGGTTGAAGAAGAAAAATTGGCCCAATTCTCCAGCTTTGCATGGCTCTGCCAGCCCAAAAGGGGCTGCAAACCAGATGGATCCGACCAGCTGGGAATTTCCCCGGTGTAGGAGGCACATCCAAGCTCTGCACCACCTGCATTCCTGGGCTTCTAGTTTAATGGACATGGCCCGGGCACGGCTGCAGTTCCTAGGGTGACCAGATAGCAAATGTGAAAAATTGGGACGGGGGTGGGGGGATAATAGGATCCTATATAAGAAAAAGACCCAAAAATCAGGACTGTCCCTATAAAATCGGGACATCTGGTCACCCTAATACTTCCTGCTGCTTCCAGCTATTGGAATAGGCCATTGAGGCCATATGCAGACAGCCCTGAGCTGTGCAAATGAGCTTAATATTGGTGTACCCCATGCATATAGACTATGGCTCTCTGTCCTCCCCAAGTGGTTAATCCACATCTAGGGGGGCTCTGAGTCTGCAACAGCCTTTCAGCTGCAGAACCTGGGCCCAGGGAAGAGACGTGACACACCCAAGGTCCCATGTTGAAAAAGCAGAGTTGGGACCAGAAGGCAGGTTCCCCGATTCCTAGTTCCCTGCTGTAACTGCAGTAGTTTCTGTTCATGGGAACAATCTGATTTGAAGGTGAAACGAAGCCAAGCTGCCTCTCAGTTGGAAACCTGAATCGAATCATTTAGAAAGAGGGAGACAATTTTTATTGTATCCATGAAATTCCAGCTCCATTACCTACAAGAGAGAAAGACTCTTCAGTGAAAGATGAAGCTCTAGTTCTGAATGTGCTGCTGTCCTGGGGTGCTTAGTCTGGGAGAGCCCATATTTCTCTAACAAGTGTGTTAGAGAACAAGGCTCAAACCACCCAGTCAGGGCCTTTACTCTAAGCAGTCTTTAACCACAACTTCAGGGAATGCTTCATTTTCCATGCCATAAATCTCTACACTCTCTGGTTCCAAGCAAACTACAGCCAAGTCCCACCAGACAGGTTCCACATGAATCCAAGAATTTCTTGTCTGGAAGCCTTTAGCAAAGATTATGGAAGCATGTGAACTCAGAGCTGGTCCTAAGAAAGCTCCAAATGGGGCAACTGCAAGTAACTTGAAGCTGGCTGAAATGTTTTCATTTGAAAAAAATTTTAGATGAAAAGTGGCTTTTCAAACAAAATTATGTATTTTTTTTTTTTACAGAAAATTTTCATTTTGGCTTAAAGTCTTGCTCTTTTAGAGGAAAAAGCAAAAAACAAAAACTTTGGCAGGGAAAATTCTCAGTTTTCAGTAAAGTTTTTCATGTTACCAAACCAAAACCTGAAAATTGTAACCAAACATATTTTTTCAGAGGAACAGCAGAAAATTCCCATGAGAAATTAAGAATTATTTTAGTTTCCCCACAAAAAACTAATTGGCCTTTTTTGAGCAGCTCTAACACCCCATTGAGCAAAAACCCCATGCTCATGTTTGAAGTGATTGATGTTGATTATATTTGTAACAATGTTGCTGTAGCCCTGTCAGTCCCAGGGTGTTAGAGAAACAAGGTGGGTGAGATAATATCTGTTATTGGACCAACTTCTGTTAGTGAGAGAGGCAAGCTTTCAGGATCACATGGAGCTCTGTGTAAGCTCGAAAGCTTGTCTCTTTCACCAACAGACGTTGGTCCCAATAAAAGATATTACCTTACTCACCTTGTAAACTATATTTCTCTTTTAAATAAGACTAGGGAAAGCCTCTTGAGGAGGGCAAGCGAGCAGCCAGGTTTTTCTTGTGGGGGATTGGAAATACTGGTTCTTTTCTCTTTATCCTCAGAGATTTCACACTTTCTCCAATACTGTAATGCTGGCACTGTCTGAAACTTCGAAGATTTCCCCTTGGCTAGAGCTGGTTCATCTCTGCTAGGAAGGATTATATTCTGTGCTGCAGAAACAAACTCTAGGCTCTAGCTCGCTTTTCAGTTAATCCCAGCTGTGTGCATATGTGTGTGTTTCCCCCCAATCAGTGTAAATCAGAGGAGGTTTTGTACGTGTGGCCATTTGTCATCATGAGATCATTCATTTGCTCTCAGCTAATTCTTTACAGGCATCTCCACCCCCGATTTTCTATCCCTCCCTCGGCTGCTCAGCGCATGTTGACATCCTTTCGCGCGCCGTAATTTCAGCTGGCAGGGCGAACACCTATTTAGGGAGGGCAGAACTAGCTACCTGCTGGCTGCCCTGTTAGTGAACTCAGGATACAGGCTACTCCAGACCCAGGACAAGAGTCAAGACTCCATATTTTTAGACTAGTGGGACACTGGGAGCCATGAGGTTGCGTGTTTGTGTGTTATTTTCCTCTCTCCAGAACCAAACGCCAGCAAAGTTTAACTAGAGGAGTTTTATGGCACAACACTCGGAAGAAATTGCTCAACAGACTAGCAGCACCAGGACTTTGAATGGGGATTCTAAGAAACAAGGGCTCTGACAGACCGGACCACGATCGATTGCATCACTGTGCCAGCTTCTTTTAAGTGAATGTGAGATGGACTTCTAATGAAATCTGCAGATAATTTACTGCTTTGGATATTTTGCCCCCGCCCTTTCAATGCAGATCTTGGAAGCAGCCTCTGATACTTAAAGCCTTAAGTCCTGCCTTTCTCAACTCATAAAGGGAACCAAAATAAATTGTTTTGAAATAACAGTTCAAATCAAATTACCCATTATAGATAAGGGCGACAAAGATGAAAAGGCTTTAGATGAAAGAAGAATTAGCCTGCAACCCCCAAGGAATCATTCAATTCAAGTCTGGTTTTCAGCACCCCTAGAATCTGGCGCAATGAAGGTCCCTAATGAAGCCAAAAGATAAACTTGGCCAATATCATACATTATACTGCAGACGCAGAACCATTTCACCAACCACATGCTAAGCATCAACAAGCCCATAAAATGGTAAAAATGTATTAACAGGTTAGAATCTACCATCAATCATCAAAGAAGACATAGAAGTCACCAGGCTGCACATTGGGGTTGTCGGTGACGACAGTGCCGGGATTCGTTGAGCTGATGCTCTCAGAATTCGGCTCGCTGGTTGGATCATTAGCTTCCCTGGCTGCTGTCAGGTACTGGTGGGTGGCATGATGAGGACGCTGATCCATTGCCCCCAATGGTCTATATAGGTGTGAGTTTAGACCGCACATTGAGTTACCATGCCCACCTGAAGAAGACAGCAGCTAAAGTTAAGATGCGCAACAACCTTCTTAGCAAACTGGCAGGTTCATCATGGGGTGCTCCTGCTCCAACTCTGCGGACATCAGCTCTTGCCACCTTGTATTCGGTGACGGAGTCCTGCGCACCAGTTTGGAGTCAATTGTCACACACCAAACTGGTGGATACACAGTTACATGCTGCCATGCATATCGTCCCCGGCATCCTGCGTCCGACTCCACTCCCATGGGTTCCAGTTCTGAGCAATATTGCCCCTCCTCCTATCAGACGAGAGGTTGCCACTGGCACGTTACTGGAGAAAGTACGCGCCAACTCAAGCCTGCCACTGCACAATGACCTTTTTAAACCACCAGCTGCACCGTTGCCATCAAGTTGCCCATTATGGTCTCATTCACCATGCCAGGATGTTATAATCCCCACCAGTCCCTCGTCACCAACCCCACAACTTGCCCACCTGGTTTTGACCTGCCCCATCACCAATGGTCCCTGTTGAACAGGTTCCAGACCAGGCAAGGTCTCTGTGCAGCCAATCAGTATCGCTGGGGCCTTCGTGACAGCCCTTTGCACAGCTACGGTGCAACACAGACGATGACACACATTGTCAATGAATGCCTGCTGACTCGGTTCAGCAGTGGCCTAGAAGAACTGCATCATGCCACTGAAGATGCCATTGCTTGGCTAGATGACTAAATAAAATAATTCAAAGAAACAACCAAAAAATACTGATTGGATTCCTACCAGAGCTATTTAGCTCCATGGTTTGGACTTGAAGGGGTGTCAATGACCTTTGCTTTTCCACAGGCACCCCCGGGTCTGCCACTCCTGAGTTTGGCTGTGAGTTTGGAGTATGAGCAAACAAAATTCCAAGTGAAGTTGAGTAAAGACAGTCTGGTTCTGCATGGTTTCCACATGGGAGCAAAAAATCCTCTCCTCCTTCTTGCACTTGTTGGGTTCTTCAAAACTTCCCCAATTCCACAGAATCTTGTCAAACCTTCTGACGAACCAGGGACAAACCTTCTGCACCACCTTAGCCACAACTTCATAGAAGCTGCAGCTTTACCAAAAACTTAACAATCAGTTTGTTAGAATGCTAGTTCTCCAAATAGTCACAGACATCAATTTCTTAACTGAGCTATCCTGGGATATCAAAGTTGGACACTAATTAATAGATTTGAAGGCCAAACTCTAAGCATCTAACCTGACCCCCAGCCTCAGGCAGGTCCTACAGCTTCACCCAGTGACTCCTACAGTGCCAAGAATTCTTCTTCCTTAACACGTAAGTGATTGCTATTGAGCCCAGTAACACATGGATGTTAAGTCTGAGTTGGCTTTTCTATTATGCATGGGGGTTGGGATGAATTTCAGAAAATTGTTGTATATAGTGAAGAGGGGATTTTAAAAATATAAATCTACATAATTGAAGGGTCAGATTTTCAAAGCTGTCTGAAGAATTTGGATGCTTAATTCCCATTAAAATTATTGGGAATTGCACCCAGTGCCCATTAAAATGAATGGGTGACAAACACCAACATGCCACTTTGAAAATCTCCCCCTCAATCTCTTGACCCATTTATTAGTGATAAAGCTTCAGCTGGCATTTGGATTATAAAATATTCCAAGAGCCATGCCACAAAAATGTGTCCAAAGTTTGCAGGCACCAAATCCTTCCTCTTATTCTCTTGTGGCTTAAAAAAAAACTGCCCAAGATATTGAGGGTAAAGTTCTCCTCTCTCATCCACGTGGCAGATGCTAAGTGAGATTCTGCTCTGCCTATGCATTCAGAACTCCTGCTGTGAGAAGAATTTCCCTTCAGTAGAGTTATTTTTAAAAATCCACACTCCGTTAAAGTCCCTGGCAGGTTTGTAAGGCAGCAGTGACAAATTGCAATATGACCTACTCTCACGCAGCCAGAGATCTGATTATTACGTATACTTTGATGATTATTAGAGGTGGTCGGGAGATGTATTTTTTCCCCTGTGAAAAATAAACATTTGTGTTTGTTTTCACTGATTTTTTTTCAGGTTTTCATTTTAAAACATCAGCTACACCACACACACAACCCCCCCCCCCCCCAAAATTGCTCAGTTTTCTGAAACTGCAGCCTGGGGTAGTGGCTTGTTTTTTGTTGTTTGTTTGGGTTTGGTGGGGGAGGAGTGTTGGTGTTTGACAAAAACCTAATAAATGTTGACAAAAGTGAAACATTTCTCTCAGAAGTATTGATTTTGTCAGAAAGGCAATTTAAAATCAAACATTTTTCAGCTTGCTCAGGTTATTATTGATTTCCATTGGGATAGAATCCAAGTAGCCATTCCGGTTCAGGCCCCATCACGTAGCTGGTGTGCCATGCTATAGGGAGAGACAGCCTCGGCTCTAAAAAATGTACAATGAACTACTTACTTCTTGGGCTTTTTCTCAAGCTGCTTTTACATAAGAAGCCAGATCCTTGGCTGGTGTGAAAAAGTGTAGCTCCATTGACTTCAACCTGATTCACTCTCACTGCTGATCTGGCCCAAGATGTGGGGAAAGGAAAATACAAAATACACACACTAAAATTACATGAAGGTCAGAGCCACATCAGTACAGGCAAGGATGTTGTGGTTTTGAATCCCTGGCTGCTGATGCCCCCTCGGTCCCAGTCCTTACATATGTTTTATTAGTGGGGCTCAGAAGGAGTCAATGTGGTCACGATTGCTTCGGTCGGCAGGTGGAGCTCAGCACTGCCTCAGACAGACAAAGATGGCAGATGCTTGCACAACGCTCCAGCCCTGGTTGATGGGATAAGTGCGGAGGAAGAGGAGGAAGAAGTTGCTTTACTACACACATACACACAACGTCGTGAGTTCAGGACAGCATACCTGCAAAACACTTGTAAAGAGCAGCTTCCAGCTGAGACAAGCTCAGCACAACTGCAGAACTGACTAACAAGGGCCTCCTGCATGGATTGCCTGTACTTGAGCTTCTGCCTTGGGATACAGGATGCCAATGTGGAGTGGCTACCCACTGACCCAGATGGGGAGGAGTCACTCTGTGATCCCTGGTGGGCGGAGCCAGGCTGGGCTCGCCCTTTCTGCCAGAAGTTAAGGGGCAGGACTGGAAGTATAAAAGGCAGGTCTTGGAACTCATTTGGGATGCTGCAGAGGAGGCAGATGTCTCCCACCCGCTCCTGAGGCTGGAGACTGAAGAGGTGCCCTGTCAAGCTGAGGACTGGCCATACCTGCCGGTGCCATCAGCTGACTGAGGCACTGAGGAGCCGACGGGCCTGCTGACAGCTATCGACCCACAGGAAACGGAGGACCCCCAAGGACCCAAGTGCACACCAAGGGGACGGGAGGAAATGGCCCAGGGACAGCAGACTCTAGTCTGGCTGTGTTGCTGCTAGAAACCTGGTCAGCATGCTGCGGCTGGATTCCCCGCTGATCCAGTGGCAGAACACTCTGCCACTGTTAGAGCCCTCTACCTCCAGCCACCCCACCCCTGGGGTGGCAGCCTCCCCACCTTAGGCCATGAGGCCTGCATTTATCTGCCATCTACCTGAGTCAAGACGTCAGGCAATAGATTGCCTACTGCTCTGCCCCAACTTAGAGGCCCAAAGTCATGAACTGTTCATTTGCTCTGCCCCTGCCTGAGGGCTCACTGAGCGCTCATTGTCCTGCCCTGCCTGAGGGCTAGAAGCTTTGAGAGGGTTTGGTGCTCTGCCCAGCCAAAGGCGTAAGCCATACACCTTTATGGCTCTGCCTCACCTAAGGGCTAGAGTTTATGATTGTTTACTACTGTGCTAATTCCCTGACTGTGGGCAACGCCCACCAGAGTAGTGAGGCAGAGTAGCCTCCCTCTGACTTGCAGAGGGAGGCCCCACCACTAACCCACTTGACTACACAATGGAACAAGTCTCAGCTGTGATAACATGCGAGACATACCTAGAGTAGGAGTCTAGCCGCAGCATGGGGCCAAGTGTTTTCTTGTCTGTCACCAGCTGGCCAACAGCTGTAGCAGGCAGGAGCTGAGCTAAATCAGAACCCAGAACCCAGGACCAGATTTTTAAATGCCTTTAGGCACCTAAAGATGGACACCCAATGCGATGGTCAATGGCAGTTAAGCACCCAGGCATTTTTTAAAACCCCACTTGGCACCTATCTACATGAGTAGGCTTCTGAATGCCTTTTAAAATCTTACTCCCATTGTTTGCTCTATCTAGGGACAAGTCCCGATTTGGGGGCTTTTCCTTATATAGGCACCTATTACCCTCTACCCCGTCCCGATTTTTTAGACTTGCAATCTGATCACCCTAGCTCTATCCGCTGTGCTCCCTGACATGTGATGGGTTTATTCCTTCAAGAGGAGACTTCGCAGAGCAGCCATTCATTACGAGTCTCATGTAGCAATGCTCCATTAGCTCTTCCCATAGTTGACAATAAACAGCCCCTGCTCCTCTAGAGCCGGTTCAGCCATTGAAGTGGGACCCAGGGTAGCTCCGAAGCAGGAGGAGCGATATCACAGCGTGACATTTCTTCCTGTGCCCTGTTGTCCCCCAAGCCCATTTCATCTCCATCGCCATCTGTTTTCCTTTCGCAGATAAAATCTATTTTGAGCTGAAAGTATGTGCGCCGTACCGCCCACAATCCACTCCTCCAGCAGTGGGAAGAGACTTGTGACTGTGGGTGGCTGCAGCTGCAGTTTCTTTTGCTCGGCTTAGTCTGCATCTGTGCAGGGGTGGCTGATAGAAGTGCTTAGGAAGGGGCGGGGTGCTCTGCTCCCCTTTACTAGACTGGCAGCAGTGACAGTGAACAGACACTGCTCCCCTCCCCCTCAGCAATATACTCTCTTGGGTATAAAATTAAAGGCTCCATCTTGCTGTGCAGTGTTTTGCCTGAGCTTAGCACACAAATCAAGGGACCGTGCAGTGTTATTGTTTGGCATTAGTCAGCTAGCAGAGCTCTCACCAGGGGTCCCTGCTAAAACCTACCAAACTCAGCACCACACCCCCTTCCTTCTCCCTCACAAGCAGTCAGTTGTAACAGCCCCATTCAGGATACGGGTAGCAGCACTGGACTGGCTGTGAGGCATTACACACTGCATCCCTCCGCACGCCACGCTTCCCTGGCGGGAGCATCCCAAGAGGAGGGAGGAGCAGTGTACTCAGCTGTGTGTCAGTCTGGGCTCCAGAAGGGCTAATGTGAAGCTCGAATCCATTAGGAACCTGGAGAAACTCAAGTTTGAATGACAGCAGGACTGCAGCCTTGTGGAACTCTTGTTAGCAGAGGCACTTCAAACACAAAAGCACTGGAGACTATTTTGGGAGGAGAGCTATGGGAGACCGATGTTTGCCAGCTTCTTCCTCAACCCAAACTTCCTGGAAGATCCTCCAGGGTCACCCCTACCCCAGACCTTCATGGCATGATGTGGGTACAGCTGGATGAAGTTTCCTCTGGACCCCTATTATTACTGCTCCTGAAAGGGGCAGATGGGACCACTATAGCACAGGAAGCACTTACCCCCCACCAGCTTGGAAGGGAAGTGTTGTGTTTACAACATACACACCATAAGTGTGCTGTACACAGGGCTTAATTTGTACCAGGGCTGAGCCCCAGCACTTATAGGCCTGGCAGTTCATAGCCCCGGCACCTCTAGGCCTGGCAGTTCATAGCCCCGGCACCTCTAGGATTGGCAGTTCATAGCCCCGGCACCTCTAGGCCTGGCAGTTCATAGCCCCGGCACCTCTAGGATTGGCAGTTCATAGCCCCGGCACCTCTAGGATTGGCAGTTCATAGCCCCGGCACCTCTAGGCCTGGCAGTTCATAGCCCCGGCACCTCTAGGATTGGCAGTTCATAGCCCCGGCACCTCTAGGATTGCTGCATCATTGATGAATGTAAAAAAAATTGCTTGAGCCCCAGCACCTCTTTCATTACAAATTAAGCCCTGGTTGTACAGTAAGTCCTCCAGGATGTGTAGGGATGCCAGACTTCCAGCACACTGTAGATCCACTGGCTTTGGTTTGCACTTAGAGCCCTGGGCATGGCAGTCAGAGGCCGCAGCTACATGGGAGCAGTAGGAAGTTTTGTTGCCTCATTTCTGTACTTAGTTCCTGTTCATAATGAAGGGTTTATCTTGACCCTGGATTCACTCATCGGCAAGACTCTACAGTGGAAGGCCCAGTGAGAGAGATCACATGCAGTGCCTGCTACAGAGCCTGTGCAGCTGTGATTGACTGCCCCACCCATGCTGAGAGTCAGGGGAAATGCTGAACATGCCTGGAAACGGCCCAAACAGCGATGTGAGTTGTATGTAAACAAGGCCTCCTAGAAGTCTTTGGGGGAGTTCAGGGCAAAATCTGAAACTGAGCCCCTCCCCCCCCCCAAATAATTGCCATGGAGATGAAAGAGTTTGGGGAGAATAAGACATGTATAGAGTATCTAGCACAATGGAGCCTCATCTAGGAGCAGCCACAATACAAATCAAGACCACCACTTTGACATTATACCTCAGTGTAGAGGTATAAAGGACAGGACTAAGGAGATGAAGGTATAAGGGACAGGACAAAGGAGATAAAGTTGCTTGCTGATCTACAATACCCACCAAGAACAATTCACCAAGAAGTCGATCTGAGTTTGGAAAGAAAATACTCAACTTCTTCTCAAAGAAGATGAGGCAAAATCGCTATGCGCCATAAGACGAGCTATGGCTTTCCATGAGTGACTTGGCCAGAGACACAAAATACCACATTTGGGGCTATTACAGTTACCTCATGTTTTGCAAAGAGAGGAAGAGTCCTTATCAGAAGTGTTGTGTGTCATACAGATCGATCTTACTCATGTCATGCACCAAGTCCCCACTTGCTTAAACATAGTTCAAAATACTTCCAAATTGACTCCTCCTTTCAACTAGCCCAACATGTGACGTTTGGTAATGACCACAAGCCAGGCAACACAAAGGTAAACTTGCCAAAAAAGAAAAAGCCAGATACGTGTATTTTCAAGCCTTATTGGAAGGCTCCTTCTGTTGGTAAGGTAAGTGTGAGCTCTGCAGAGAGTCTCATGGAAGAGTTTAACAATAAGACAGTGCTTTCAGCAAACACAAGGAAAGAACTTAGCACAAAATTTGACCTGGCCTTTTGAGAAATAATTAGCTGCTACTGATCCTCATGCCCCTTTTCTCCAAGTCCCCCTTTTCTCCTAATTATCCTGGTTACAATTTACTATACAGAAGACTAATTATGTCAGATTCTGCAGCCATTTTCCAATGTCCATGCTTCCCTCTCCACCCTCTGTGCTCCACATCCAGCCCTGCTCCTTGGCAGTGAGTTGCCATCACAGTGTGGAGCTCACCAAGCACTTCCGCCCCCCAGCAGTGGCACAGGCTCTCACTCCACCCATTCCATCCCTCCCCCTGCACTGTACTTCCTGCCAGACAAGGAGAACAGCCTCATTTCCTCTCTCTCACACACACATCCCTAAATCTGTATGCCTCTCCCTGCGTGCTTGGGGCTCCCCACTGGTGCCTGGCACCCACCGCAGCTGCCACAGGTTCTGGCAGGAAGGCCTGGCAGCCAAGCTCCTTCCAAGCAGGAGGTCCCGTCCACCACACTCTTTACCCCTTAAGGCTTCCCAACCGCGCCAAGAGGAGCTGCCACAGCTTCCAACAGGTGGAGCAGGACCTGGCTGCTGGCCACACTCCCAGCCACATGACATGTGTGGTAACATGTGCGCAACTTAAAAGGGAATCACAATCAAATTGGTCCCAGTCACCCCCTATCATTTTTGGGGCCCTCACAAACAGGGAACAAGGGGCAAAATGCCTCTTTTGCCTTACCCCCCCTCTGGGCTGCCCTGTATATGACAGCTACAGGTGCAAATAAACTAGATATGAGCAAAAGATTGCTCTGCTCTTAACACTGGCAGGCACAGAAGTCCTAGATAAGCACAGTGCATGCCATACAGATGGTGGAGGGCAGAGGAATGCGCTGCAGAAATAACAAATGTTTGAAGATCATTGTGTCCCCAGAAAAAATGTTACTTGCAAAAGATATATGTCGAGATGACATGAGATGAGAGCACAGAATGAAGGGGAAACAACAGATGAGTTTCTTATAGACTTAAAACTAAGAAGTCAGTCCTGTGAATATGGACTATTAAAAGCCTCTCTCATTAAAGACCAGATTGTCCTGGGCTGTAGCAATAGCAGGGTCTATGAATGAGCACGGATAGGGATGGCTCTGGCACTAGAAAGGGCAACCTGCAAAACAAACAGAAATACAAATAAAAAGCCTAGCAAAGGGCACAGAGCATAAGACTGTGAGGAGCAGAGCTAAACCACCAGGTGAAATGTTCACAGAAATTAAGTTGGCCAGGGACAGATGCACGAAAACAAGAAACAACGGACGCAATGTGGCAACCAGAATGATTACAGGAAATGCCCTGCATCCAAGCAAATATATAGAAACTATAATAGAAAGAAAGAGGGAAAGTGCATGTATTATGTGCAAAAGAGGATTCCTCAAGTGAAGAGGCAGACCTGCTCATACACACAATAATGGAGGAGGCTGAAAACTCAAAAGCGTGGCTCATTAAAATGTGCACAAGTGACACTTCTACGGCACAAGGTAGATGCTGGGGCACAAGTAAATGTTATAACAGAAACTGAAAAAGAGAGAGAGAGAGATGTAAGGAGCACATAAAAGTGGGTGAGTCAAAAGGATCTGTGAAAGACTCCTGGCGGAACAATTCCATGGGAAATTGGGAGAGTTCACACTGACACTTAAATACAAAGGGGAAATGATAAAAGAACTTGTGGTAGACTGGAGCAAGCAACCAGTCGTGGGCCAACACACATGAGGTGCTTAGTCTTAAGTGAATATATCCCATAGAGAAACAAAAAGACAACATTGAACCAGATATGAAAATAATAATAGCATCATATGAAGATATTTTCACAAGAAATGGGTGCCTCCCAGTAACATACAAAGTACAGGTAAGAGAATATGCAGAACCTGTAGTACATGCTACCAAAAATGTTCTACAAGCCTTCAGAAAGAGCCTAGGAGAACTGGAAAACGGTGTCATTCAGAGAATAGAAAAACCAACATATTGGATTCAGTCCATAGTAATTGTAAGGTGAAAAAGGAGGGAGTCTATGGCTGCATACAGACTCTAAGGAGCTGAACAAAAACCTGAGAAGAGAATACCTCCACTTGCCCACAAGACGTGAAATGTTGTCAGAGATGGCAGAAGCCAAAATCTTCAGCAAATTAAATGCACTGGCAGTATTTTAACACATCCCCTTGGACACGGATCACTCCTAGATCTGCACTTTGAACACACTATTTGGCAGATAGCACTTCCGAAGCTGGACTTTCCAGTTACATTTGGCTCCAGAAGCAGTTCACTATGTAATGAGCCAGATGCTAGAGGGTCTAGCAGGTGTGAAAGTGTACGTAGATGACATGATAACTTGAGGCAGCTCTGCCCTTGAACATTAGGAATGAATGAGGAGAGTTCTGAAAATTGTGAGCACTAATAACCTTAAATTGAATGAAGCCAAGTGTCAGTTTCAAACAATGGAAATAACATACTCGGGAGATAGACGGGACTCAAAGGAAATTTTATTCAAGTACATAAAAGGTGGTTACAAGGAGGAGGGAGGTAAATTGTTCTCTGTAACTTCTGAGGATAGGACAGGAAGGAATGGGCTTAAATTACAGCAAGGGAGGTTTAGGTTGGACATTAGGAAAAACTTCCTGTCAGGGTGGTTAAGCACCAGAATAAATTGCCCAGGGAGGTTGTGGAATCTTCATCATTGGAGATTTTAAAGAGCACGTTAGACAAGCACCTGTCAGGGATGGTCTAGATTCTTAAGATTATTGGTACTGGATCTCCTTGCAAAAGTCCAGTATCACCAAATATTCAATTGAGTTCTTCCACCTTTTTAGCTAGGCCCATCATGGCTGCCTCACTGTGGTTGAGAAGGTTGTTGGTCTGTGATCCTTTGACTCCATGCTGTCTGAATACATAGCTTTCATCTTTTTAAGTTATTTCTGTGGTGAACTGGCCCATGCAATTCAGAATACCTCCAGGGCAAGTCAGAACTGTCTCATGTGACTTCAGCTCCTGGAGGGGGTTGAAGGTTACCATATGTCCCTTCTGAGATGACTGAGACGTCAGCTTCTGAGTCAATTTTAAAGTAATGGTCTTTCCTTGAATATTCAGTTTCACTCTCCAGGCAGGCTCTATGTCATCACAAACAATCTATCCTAGAAACAATGGCTCTTGATTATCATATGAGTCAATTCACTGACTGCTTTCATGTGGCAAACAGCTGCAAAATGTCCATATTTAGGGCATTTATTACACTGTGCATCTCTGGCTGGACATGCATAATCAGCCAACTGAATATGATTTTTTCCACACCTTGTGCGTATAGGCTGGAATTTGTCTCTCTTCTAGGGTTGCGCCAGGTGTCCAGTTTTTGGCAAAAGGGGACCCTGGCGGCTCTGGTCAGCACTGCTTACCAGGCCATTAAAAGTAACATCGACGGCTTCCTGCCTGCCGTGGCTCTGCACAGCTCTGCGGAAGTGGCTGGCATGTCCGGCCCCTAGGCGCAGGGGCGATCAGGCAAGCTTCATGTGCTGCTCCCATGCCCAGCTCCCATTGGCTGGGAACCATGGCCAATGGGAGCTGCGGGGGCATCGCCTGCGGGCAGTGTGCAGCTGCCTGGCCACGCTTCCACCTAGGGGCCAGACATGCCAGCCACTTCTGGGAGCAGCACAGAGCCAGGGCAGGCAGGGAGCCTGTCTTAGTCCCGCTGTACCGCCAACTAGGAGCCGCTTGAGGTAAGAGCTGCCCAGTGAGAACCCGCAACCCAAAACCCATACCCCAGGTCGGAACCACCTCCCCCACCCTAACTCCCTCACAGAACTAGCACCCCGACCCACTGTTAAAGAGTCTGGACTACAGCACAGACTTGGGGGCCTGGGCTTTTAGCAGCATTTAAAGGGCTCCTCTTGTATTAACACACCCACAGGACTTCTGGATAGCCTTCTACTCGGCACAATAGACGATCCCCTCCTTCGCTGTCTGCCTGCAGCCAGTCAGCAAACATTCCCTGATCCTAGGCTGGAGAGAAAGCTGCAACTCTTGCAGCGCTTGGTTATATTCTAACCATAGCAGCCATGCGTGGGGAATGCATTCATTCCTGTCAGGGGTCCACTCAACTCTATGGCATCTCCTCCTGGCTGTCCCGGGCCTTAGCTCCACTCATTTCTGACACTCCCTTCCGCTGCTCATTCATGCACCTGGCCACACCCCCTCTTGCAACTTGGGGTGCTCTCTCTTCGTAACTTGGCCCACCAGCCAGGTCACTATAGTCCTCCTCTTCTGGGGTATCAAAGTCCCACAAGATGAACCATCTCAGGCAGTCTCCAATTCCACAGTGCCACTTCTCCAGTGGCTGGTAGGGGAAGCCTGGTCTGCCCACTACTCCAGCTTTCAGCAGAAAGGCCTCAGTCCAGCAGTCACGATCTGCTTACTCCCAGACCTCACTGCTATTTTCCTGTGTGCCTTCCTGCTTTTCTCCTCTAGGTATGCCCTTCCCTCAGGGCCAGGATCTCAGCGCTTCACCTCTCTCCCTAATGCCCCAAGAGTGACTGCCGGCTTCCTTACATCAGCCCCTTCCCACTCAGCTGCCAACTTCCTGGCTTTATCATAGCCCCTCCTGTGCCCTCTCCACTGGGCTCTATTCCCACTCACTGGTTGCAGATCCATCTGAAGAAGTGGGTTTTTTTACCCACGAAAGCTTATGCCCAAATAAATCTGTTAGTCTTTAAGGTGCCACCAGACTCCTTGTTGTTTTTAATCCATTTTAATTCCCCTCAGCGGTGGCCTATTGAGCTAATTGGCCCCCTTTGCAGCCTCATGAACCCTTTCAAGACTGGTGTGGGGTGAACATCCCACCCCAATTCGCTAGCTGTCTGAGTGGGCTTTAGAGCAGACAACAAGGGAGTCAGACAGGCCCTGTTGCCAGGGCCGGCTCCAGGCACCAGCGCAGCAAGCAGGTGCTTGGGGCAGACAACGGAAAGGGGGAAAGGCACGTCCAACTCTTTGGCAGCAATTCGGCAGTGGGTCCCTCAGTCCCTCTCGGAGGGAAGGACCTGCCGCCGAAGAATGAAGTGGTGGCGGTAGAGCCGCTGCCGAAGTGCCACCGATCGCGGCTTTTCTTTTTTCTTTGCCACTTAGGGCGGCAAAAACGGTGGAGCCAACCATGACTGTTGCTGACAGAAAGCTTCCACTCAGAGGCCCACATCGTAGCCTGAAAACAGGACATATTGTTGGCACCGCCTTAACAAGGGCCCCCCTTCGTGCATATTCTGTACACTTAGCGTTTGACCTGGCTATTGTTCTCTTCTTGTAATGTTGCTACAAAAACACTCATTTAAAGCAAAGTCTTGATTTGTTAATCAGATCAACCCCCCCCTCCAAAAAAAAATAAATAAAAATATAAACTGCTACATAAAGCCAACAAGGAAGTAAACTAGATTCATAGATTTCAAGGCCAGAAGGGACCACTGTGAACATCTCGTCTCACCTCCTGCCCAGCACAGGCCAGAGTCCTGCCCCAAACTAGAGCAGATCTTTTATAGAAACATCCAATCTTGATTTAAAAATGATCAGGGATTGAGAATCTGCCACAACCCTTTGTAAATTGTTCCAATGACTAATTACTCTCACTGTTAAAAATGTACAGCTAAGTTCCAGTCCAGATTTGTCTAGCTTCAGCTTCCCACCACTGGATCACATTGTACCTTTCTCTATTAGACTGACAAGCCCATTATTCAATATTTGTTCCCATGGGGGTACCTTTAGCCTATAATCAATCATCCCTTAAACTTCTCTTTCTTAAGCTAAATAGATTGGATTCATTGAGTCTAACACTATAAGGCCTGGTTTCTAATCCCTTAATCATTCTTGTGGCTCTTCTCAGAACCCTCTCCAATTTATCAACATCTTTCTTGAATTGCAGACACCAGAACTGGACACAGTTTCTAGCAGCTGTTGCACCAGTGCCAGATAGAGACAGAAAATAATTTCTGTACTTCTACTTGAGTTCCCAGTGCAACATTGTGGTCAAAAGAGCTAATGCAATGCTTCAGTGCATAGAATCTCATGTTCAGCTGATTATCCACCGCTGCCCCCAAATCTTTTTCAGAGCACCTATTCATTTTCAAGCAGCATCAAGCTAAAATAGCTAGGACTTTCTTCAATCTAAATAGTCTCCCTTAACTCAGTATTGTTGAAACACAAGCCAGTGGAGATAACAGGCATGCTGGGAACTACTGTAAATATTTTGTGGTACATGAATTATGGCACAACATTATTGTCTTTAGAACTAAGATTTCTGGCTATAAAAATTCCATAGCTAAACAAGAAATTATTGAAATATTTTATTTCATGCTGAAATCCCAGCTCTGGTGCCAGTGCTGTTTAGTTCATTCCTCCTGGAAGCAGGAGTCAAAAGGACAGATAGGCCAGTTTCACATCCAGGCAGTCAAACAGGAACAGAGGAGCATCGGGTACAAGGTCTTTTAGTCAAGGTTTGGGAGATATGGACTGGAGATGTGCGTGTGTTTCTAGACACTCAACAGTACATATAGAATGAAATCAGTGCATTCCCCAGCAGGGTGTATGCACTGGAGTTTACAAACATAAGGGAACTCCTCTTTTTAATACACAGTTTTGTAGTTGCAAACATATTGCTGCAAATATGTATACCCAAAGATGGGAATTCTCATTAGGGATCCCAAGCGAGGGCACAGTTTGTCACACCATGCCACTCTAAATAGCATCTGTGCCCACACATTTTTAACAGCATCTCTTTGCTGTACTTGGCAGGTGTTAACCCAAGTGACTAGCCAAAAATTCAGGCTAGTAGGTTGTTCCTGTTGGGAGGAGAAATTGGTGATAGGTATTTTTGGATGCAGTTTTGTTTACAAAAAATGTACAAATATCAGGCTTCTTTTGCTCACTGCACCAAGAACACTCTTTTCAGCCTGCAGCCCAATACAAAAACCTTCTCCCCAGGTTTCTTCCAGCGTCAGCCACCTGCTTTCAGCTGCTCTTTTAGCCTGTCTCTCTCCCCCAGTCTTTTCTGTCAGTTCTGCCTTCCTTTCCCCCATCTATCCAAAACAATACACGGCAAAAGCCCTTGTGCAGATTCATGTACATCTTTTGTCTTAGATAAGGCTCATGTTTACCATTATGGTCTCAATGGGTTTTTATCAGAACTCATAACAAGGTTTCAACTGGCTCATATAAACAGGGGTTCTAATCCATTTTGTATGACTATTAATCTTTACACCCTGTGTCGCAATTAGAGCAAGAATAGGTGACTTTTTTAAAGGATGAATGTTTACCAACCCTGGGAAACTAAAATTATATTTGAAAAATGCTTTTTAGTGACTTTAAGACCTGGGTTTGGTTTACTTGCGGTCAGATTTTGAGAGCTTGCTGGCTTTTCGTGCTCCTTTCTAGGAGCAGGCCGAGTAACTGCTGACTCCTGCCTTTTCACCTATTGTATGTCTCATAGTGAACCCCGAATCTGATGCTATTCTTGCCTGCATGCACTTGCTAAAATGAAACTAAATAAACATGTGTTTTCACTTCTTTGGAGGGCTGCTTTCTGTTAAGAGCTGATGTAAACAGCTGTCCAAAGGAAGCCACATGTGCAGAACAAGTAGTATCCCGTCTTTGATGCCGAAGGATGACGCTGCCTCTTCTTGAGCACCATCTACTGGCAACTCATATTAACTATTTTGACTTCTATGCAGATAAAGCATACTCCTGTAATATTGGCCAAACAAGGCCAGGCCCTATATGCAACTCAAAGGTATTATGATGAGAGATTAATAAGACTGGGATGTCTCAGCTTGGAAAAGAGATGACTAAGGGGTGATATGTCTATAAAATCATGATGGGTGTGGAGAAAGTAAATAAGGAAATGTTATTTACTCCTTCTCATAACACAAGAACTAGGTGCCACCAAATGAAATTAATAGGCAGCAGGTTTAAAACAAACAAAAGGAAGTATTACTTCACACAACGCACAGCCAACCTGTCGAACTCTTTGCCAGAGGATGTTGTGAAGGCCAGAGGGTTAAAATAAACAACTAGATAAATTCATGGAGGACAGACCCATCAATATTAGGCAGGATGGACAGGGATGCAAAACCATGCTCTGAAGTGTTCCTCGACCCCCATTTGCCAGGGAATGGGTGACAGGGGATGGATCACTTGATGATTACCTGTTCTGTTCATTCCCTCTGAAACAACTGGCCCTGGCCACTGTGGGAAGTCAGGATATTGGGCTAGAGGGACCATTGATCTGACCCAGTATGGCCATTCTTAATGTTTTCATTTCTCTGTCTGTTTGGATGTAACATGATAACCTCTGAGGATAAGACAAGAAGAGAAAGTTACTCACCTTGCAGTAACTGAGGTTCTTCGAGATGTGTGTCCCTGTGGGTGCTCCACTCTAGGTGACGGTGTGTCCCAGCGCCGTTGATCGGAGATTTTCGGTAGCAGTGCCTGGTTGGGACGCACACACTCAGTCGGTATCTCCTGTCTCGTTGGAATCTTCCTGAGTGCGTGCGCCCCACACCCTCCTCAGTTCCTTCTCTGCCATGGAGAATCATACTAGTACTCCAAAGTAGAGGGGAGGAGGGCGGGGAGTGGAGCACCCACAGGGACACACATCTCGAAGAACCTCAGTTACTGCAAGGTGAGTAACTTTCTGTTCTTCTTCGAGTGCTATCCCTGTGGGTGCTCCACTCTAGGTGAATGTGTAGCAGTACCCACTATGGTTGGTGGGACTTTGGAGATGCGGCAGTGAGTACTGTAGATAGTACTGTATGGTCTACTATGGTGTTTGCCGTGGAGTCTTGTGTGAGAGCATAGCGTTTTGCAAACTTGTGTTCAGATGACCCCATAGCCGCTTTGCAGATGTCAGGAATGGGAACATTGTGTAGGAAGACAACGGATGTTGACATGGCTCGAATGGAATGAGTTCTAATGCCTTCAGGTGGTTGAAGATTTTGCACATGGTAACAGGATCTGATGCAGTCAGAGATCCACTTGGATAGACGTTGTTTAGAGATAGCCGTACCTTTCGATCTTTCGGTAATGGAAACAAAGAATCATGGGGACTTACGAAATGGTTTAGTCCTGTCTAAATAAAAGGCGATTGCTCGCCTGACATCGAGAGTATGCAGGGTTGCCTCTTGCAGAGTCTTGTGAGGTTTGGGATAGAAAGTAGGTAAGTATATAGGTTGGTTGAGGTGGAAGGTCGATACCACGTTAGGAAGAAATTTAGGATGTGGTCTCAAAGTGACTTTGTCTTTGGAGAAGATTGTGTAGGGAGGGTGGGCCATCAAGGCGTTCATTTCACCAACTCTCCCTGCTGATGTTATGGCAACTAAGAAATGCACCTTCATGGACATATGGAGATGAGAGGTAGCCAAGGCCTCAAATGGAGGTTTCATGAGAGCATGAAGAACGAGGTTAAGATTCCATGCAGCCACTGTTGAGTACATTTCAGGGTAGAGATTTTGCAGGCCCATGAGAAAGCGTTTTATGGTGGGGTGGGTAAAGAATGAATAACCGTCTAATAGGTCATGGAAGGTGGTAAGCTCCACCAGGTGCACTTTGATGGAGCTGAGCGAAAGTCTGTCCTGTTTTAGTTTCAGTAGGTAGTCTAGAATGTTAGGGAGGGTCACGTTATTGGGTGCTAAGTGATTACGTGAGCACCAGAGGGCGAAACGCTTCCACTTCTGCAGGTACGTTTTACGAGTGGAGTCTTTCCTACTGTGTAGGAGGACATATTGGACTTGCTTGGAACAGGCTAATTCATGGGTTTGGAACCATGAAGGAACCAGGCTGTGAGGTGGAGCTTTTGGAGCTGAGGGTGAAGAACCCGTCCGTTGTCCTGGGAAACGTGTTCTGGCCTGTTGGGGAGAGCCCGTGGGTGACGGGAGGACATGCAGAGTAGATAGGGATACCACATCCGTCTTGGCCAAGCCGGGGCAATAAGGATGACCCAGGCCTTGTCGTCCGCAATCTTCCAAAGAACCCTGTGTAACAGAGGGATTGGTGGAAGGCGTACAGGTGGTAGGAGGATGTTGCCAAGGGTACCACTGAGGCCAAGGCATAGGGTAGGAGAACCCAGGTGTCGCCCATGGGGGGGGGCGAAATGGGGAAAACTGAGGCTGGTGGCCTTGAACCGTGACCTGAGATGGCAGAGGTGCCTGTGGAGGAGAAGCAGGAGTGGAGAACTCCAATTGCTGCTGTAAATCATGTTCACCGTCAGTGAAAACCAGTTCAGTTGGAGAGAACGGCAGTTCAAAAAATGAGTCCTGTGTATCTAGGAGCGGAGAGTGAGGCTCAGGTGGCAATGAAAGGTCACATTGAGTGAGAACCTGTTGTTCCTGCTCCCTGGGCTGAGCTGAGCCTGCTCTCTGCTCTAGCTCATTAGCAGGAGAAAGTGAAAGTGACAGTAGTGCTGCAGACTGCTTGGAGGTGCCCTGCAGGGGGTCTGCTACTGGTGCCCTGGTGGAAGATAGGCTCGGTGCCAACATTCCTCTCCCTGCAGGGGAGGATTGCGCTGCCGGCACCGCGGCCGTTTGCGGTGCCCAGGAGGTGTGCACAGTGCTGGCACCGCAGCCGTTTCCGGTGCCGAGGAGAAGCGTGCTGCCGGCACCGCGGCCATTTGCGGTGCCAAGGAGAAGCGTGCTGCTGGCACCGCGGCCATTTGCGATGCCCAGGAGGCACGCAGTGCCGGCACCGTGGCCGTTTGTGGTGCCGAGGAGAAGCGCGCTGCCGGCACCGCAGCCATTTGTGGTGCCGAGGAGAAGCGCACTGCTGGCACTGCAGCCGTTTGCGGTGCCGAGGGGACCGGAGCCACAAGGACCTTCCTGACACAGGAGGTCGGGTCTCTGCCTCTTCACTCTGTCAGAGCTGCGGCTGAGGCATTAGAAAAAGCTGAGACACCTGCCTTTGGTGCTGTCAGCACAGAGGGTAGGGATCTCACGGAAGACCCCCTACCCTTGTTAAAGTCTCTCCTGTGAGACTGTTCTGCTTCTTGCTTCCACTCCTGGGAGGCTGAAGCAACGCTGCCCACCGGTTCTGATCTGGCTGGGGAGCGTGTGGGAGCGTGTTTAACCTTTCCCATCTCCGAAAGCGGCTGTAAGGATTTTTCCGTCATCAGCATTTTGAGCCGCAGATCCCTGTCGCGACGAGCTCTTGATGAGGCTCACGTAATGGAGGCACTTCACAGGGACGAGGGTGTCCCCGAGGCACTTCACGCAGTATGAGTGCCCATCTGTCCGTGGCATGGATTCCTGACAGGAAATACACCTTCTGAATCCTGAAGCTCCTGGCATTATGAATTAGAGATGACCGAGGAGAGTGTCTCACTGGGAGACAAGCCTGAAGGATTTTTTTTTAACTAACTATGTAACTACACTAAAGGAAGGGAAACAACTGGGATATAACTAATAATTATTTCTATGTTCTTTGTTACTGTTTCCCAGGGAAGAAAAGGCAGCACTGCCCCGAGTTCCGTCTTCGGCCGAGGACGGTTGAGAAGGAACTGGGGAGAGTGTGGGGCGCACGCACTCAGGAAGATTCCAACGAGACGGGAGATACCAACTGAGTGCCTGCGTCCCAACCAGGCACTGCTACCAAAAATCTCCGATCAACGGCGCCGGGACGCACCGTCACCTAGAGTGGAGCACCCACAGGGACAGCACTCGAAGAAGAAGCAATGTGCTTAAATTGCAGCAAGGGCAGTTTAGGTTGGACATTAGAAAAACTTCCTGTCAGGGTGGTTAAGCACTGGAATAAATTGGCTAGGGAAGTTATGGAATCTCCATCATTTGGGATTTTTAAGAGCAGGTTGGACAAACACCTGTCAGGGATGATCTAGACAATACTTAGTCCTGCCTTGAGTGCAGGGGGCTGGACTAGATGACCTCTCAAGATCCCTTTCAGTTCTATGATTCTATGACTTCCGAATGCTGCATTCAATCAATTCCAAAATGTCAGGGAATGTTCTAGGCATCAGTGGGCAGAATCCTACTGGATTTAGGTGAAAACTGAAAAACCAGAAAAGCCATTAGCATTTAAAAGGTCTGTCCCTTGCTCTCCTTGCTGAGAGCTGCCCAACAGTCAGTCAGCAAGGGGAGAAAGAGGCTGAAGAGAGTGAAGGATACTTCATTCCTTTGTCAACATGTTACAGACAGAGACAAGGGAGCCAGCAGAAGAGTAAGTGAAACCAGGTGCCCTGTTATTCACAAAGAACAGGGATTTATCCAGGTATTTAGTGGGTCCTTATTTCCATAGGGTTTGAACATCTCAGAATGGTGTTTCCTTTTACACTTATGGGTGATGTAAGGATACCTGTATTAAAGAGTCTATGTTGCTCATACAGTATGGAAATCAGGGTCTCTAAGTGGACAGACAGTAGGGTAATGTTTCCTGTCCTACTGGCATCCTCACGCAGAGTTAAGGTTGTGTGGTTGTCTTGTGTGATGGACAACCTCACCTGTGAAATTTTTAATGTTCTGACATTTGAAGATCCAGGCGGGGAACTGGATATACAAAGGCCTTACCTTAGCTGAGCATTTCTCTGTTCAAACCCATTCCCCCCTTTTATATATATTTGTCATCCTCAAATTGGAAAATAGCTCCTCCATATGGAGCACAGAAAAGTGTTAATTTATTTTCTTTCAATAGGATACTTTTTCATCAATATCAAAGTACATGAAGCAGAGCTGAGAACAAGCCCAGCTTCGTCACAATGAAGAAATGTTTTTTATTCCTTTTGATGTAAAGACTTATTTTAAACCACAGTGCTTGCACGGTACACGACTGTTTAAAGTGAAATCTAGTGAGACATTTCAAAGTCATTAAATTCCAATTCAGCAAGGGATGGAAGTCTAGCCTGGCCCTAAGTCCTCAAAAATAACGAGTTGAGCCCCAAGAAATTGTGAATTCTTTTTAAAAGAAATCATGAGATTTAAATAAACTTGAGGGGTTTTTTTTATTTGCCTTCTAGGTTTAGCCCTTCAGAAGTTGCATTTTCAAGCTCTTCCCTGCTATCATGAGGGCTATAAACTTATTTTTATTTTTTTTTAAATGCAATTCTCAATGTCACATGATTCCAGGAGCTGGGGCTTTAAGAAAAGATACCAAATAATATTGCAAGCCTTTTGACAAAATCATGAAAGTTGGTGACTTGGGTAGCAATCTTAAAGTTGCTTTCGCAGGGCAGCACTACAACAGCACCAGCCATTCTCTGCAGCATGAGCCAGTAGAACAATGGGCAACTGCTCTTCTTCCTTTCCCAAAGCTGCACCTGCTGAATCCAAGGATCTAGAGTCTCCCCCTTCCCCTTCAACGTCTACATTAAACTGCATAGAAAGACGGTGGGAGCCCATGGACTTTGCTGTCAACCCCACCTTGATGAAACCTGTTCCGAAGATTAATCAGCACCATCACAATGCCTAGATGAGATCTGCATCTGGCTGAAGAATAGCTGACAGAAAAACAACCCAGACAAGTCCAAAGTGAAGCTGGTCAGAAGGGGAGGTTGAAATTATCCAGAAAAATGGCCATTTTACAATCCCCATGCCCACACTCCACCTTCCACTGGGGGGGATCTATGAAACTTCAAGGTCCTGTTTGACTTCATACCAAGATTACAAGTAGCTTCTGTGGTGATGAGTTCCTTCTGGCTCCAATTCCCCAGGAATCTTCACCCCTACTGTTCAGCAGACCTGGGCCCGGTGATCCATGCATTAGAAACCCCTAGACTGGACTGCTGTAACTCTGAATCTGGGTGTGAAGGTGACTGCAATGCGGAGGCCTCAGCAGCAGCCCCTGTCCTCAGTGGGATTAGCCACTGTGAATGCCACAGTCCTGTGCTCTCATCCCTTCACTGGCTCCCATGGCTAGCTCTTAGTCTTGATCTTCCAGGCCATCAACAGGTTATCCCCTGGCTCCATCAATTACTACATTTACAGGCACAACCCACCATGGCAGCCAGCTCCAACCGGATAATGCATCTTGCAGCGCTCAAGGCGAAACATGTGAGAATCAGCAAGGACATTCTTTGTTGATGGGATTGGGCTATGGAACAATTTTCGCAAGAAGATTAGATTAATCTAGAGCAGAGGTAGGAAACCTATGACACGGGTGCCAAAGGCAGCACGTAAGCTGATTTTCAGTGGCACTCACACTGCCTGGGTCCTGGCCACCAGTCCAGGGGGCTCTGCATTTTAATTTTAAATGAAACTTCTTAAACATTTTAAAAACCTTATTTACTTTACATACAATAGTTTAGTTCTATATTATAGACTTATAGAAAGAGACCTTCTAAAAAGGTTAAAATGCATGACTGGCACACGAAACCTTACCTTAGAGTGACTAAATGAAGACTCAGCACACCACTTGTGAAATTTTGCCGACCCCTGATCTAGAGCCTGACCACCCACCAGAGCCAAATTTATTGGGGGAGGGAACGGACACAGGGAATACCCCAAGCAGAGCCTCATCTACCATGGAAGAGCAGAAGCCACAAGAGGCCCGCTAGGGACTTTGCCATGCAGACCTAATTTACCTGGGAAGCACTTCTGTACTCCAGTGATGGGCACTCTAGAGAACTCTGAGGTAGATTATGCTCTTTTTGAAGATTTTCATTATCTATAATCACCATTATTGCCTGCTTCATGCCTCATTCTGGCATGTGTTTCACACTTATGTGGTGAAATTATGTGTTCTGTTTTATTGCAGCTGATGCAGAATAACTTCAGAAGGCTGCATGACGATGGTATCTCATGATAGTTTTTTTTGAACATTGATAGGAGAATCTTCCTCCTCCTAGGTTTCTATATGTGAACATGAACAGAAGATGACCTAATTGGGTTAACTATCTTCCTGTTTGGGAAAATATGTAGGTAGGAGGTTAACATTGGAGCATGACCTCTAGGATATAATGTTACAGATTATGGGTGGGATTTTCAAAAGCACCCAGTGTTGGCCTAACTATGCTCCCATTGAAGCCAATGGGGGATAAGAAATTGACATCAATGAGAACAATGTGTCCAGTGAACTGATGAGCTAACTGACCTCTGAACAGACCAGCAACTTCACTGGCTTTGTGGTAAAGATGCAGAACGAAGTCTCACATGTTAAGCACCCATTCGTGTATGAAAATAAACCTTTGGGTCATAAGCGTTGAAAACTGCAGACACTATATCTACTCACCCCACCACTATCTTCAGCGAAGCCCTCTATCTCCCAGAGGAACTTTGTCTTACAGATATGCCAGTTAACACCGTTTGTTGTGTTTCTGCTGTTTCAGATCTCTTCTGTAAGCCCAGAGCTACAGCCTACGGCCCCATTATACTCAAGAAAAGGCAACCACTCGTGCCTCTTTGCCCATTCATTTCAGCAAGACATTTTTGGGTTTTGAGAGCACGTCCATTCTTTATTGGCAGTTCATGTTTTCTGAATGTTTTAATGCTTCTTTATGAACAATTTTAAAATTATTATAAGTCTACATAAGTTGTATACACTTGTTTGCATACAGTACACACGATTTATTAAAACGGGGCAGTTAGTTTTCTGAGTAGCATGTATGCTGGTTGTATTCATTTTCTTCTTCTTTTAGAATTGCACAAGAGATCTGGAAAGACAGACTTTCTAGCTGAAAATGTTTGGGGGGGGGAAATTAAGGCCCCGATCCTGCAAACACCCATACATATTTAACTTCACGAAATGTGAACTCAATGGAGCGACTCATGTGTGGATAGTTAAGCACGTGTATGAGTGTTTGCAGGATCAAGGCCTACATTCTGAGACTAACTCAGCAAGTGCTGTTTTGTGGCATCCACTGTTCTGAAGTCCTTTTTTACACATTATAAATGCTTAATTTATTGCCTCAGTAGTATATTCTCTTACTGATGCACACACAGATTGTTTCATTAACACCTTTTTGGGGAATATACCTCTTAAGATATACAGCAGACATAATTGTGGGTTTAACCTCAGAGAAATTTTACATTCAGTTCACTAGTAATAAGAAATATGCTTAAATGTCTACAGACTGAAATGATCAACCATTGCTGCTAGCAGAATATCAAAACTTCTTTTGTTAGACCAAGAAATATTTGGAAAACATTTAACCAGGCGGAACAGTTACTATGCCTCTGATGGTCGGGCAACAAGACTGATCCAAGCAATTAAATAGGAGACATCGGCTATGAAGAAGATCACTAGCAGAAACAAAGACGGTACTATAATTAACTTTTTCTTTTTATTTACACCACAAGAATAACAAGTTGTCATAATGTGGTACAAAATACTGGACTCCTAATAAAGTTGAAATTGAAGTTGGTACTGTCAGAGAAAGACACCATTGGCCAGTAAAAAAAAAAACAAAAAACAAACAAACAAAAAATAAAACAAAAACAAGAATGAGAAAAATAAATTCCAACTCCACCAAGTAAAAGAAAGGACCATCAGAAAATTTTAGCACAAAGAATGCTACCATCACTTAAAGTAGGGTCCATACAATAAGAGTGAAATTGTGTCTAAATTACAGAGTAAACCGGTAGCTGCTACCAATGGTGACATCATACTGAGCATGTATAGGTATAAAGTAGAATATAATATAGTTACAACTTTGATACTACATATCTGTAATAAGCTCTTGGGTGAATAATGATCAAACCCATCCCCCCCTTTTTATATTTTTTTATATATATATATATATATATTATATATATAAGTTTGTCATCCTCATAAATTGGAAAATAGCGTCTCCACTATGGAGCACAGAAAAGTGTTTATTTATTTTCTTTCAATAGGATACTTTTTCATCAATATCAAAGTACATGAAGCAGAGCTGAGAACAAGCCCAGCTTGGTCACAATGAAGAAACGTTTTTTATTCCTTTTGATGTAAAGTCTTATTTTAAACCACAGTGCTTGCACAGTACACGACTGTTTAAAGTGAAATCTAGTGAGACATTTCAAAGTCATTAAAAAGGTTAACACAGCTGTGCTGAAGACTTAACTCCTTAAATCCTTTTTTGCTCAGAATGAATGACTAGATGTGTTAACAAAGGGATGCGCCCAACTCCCCGCCCTCCCAGAGAAGTGAAAACAAAATAAAAATCAACAAAAAGAAAAAACCCAACCAAATTTTTGTTTTAAAATGACACAGGCAGTTTACTTTGCGTGTTCTGTGTAGTTTCCCTAAAACACTGTTTTCCACATAAATACAATAAACTCTATTATTGGTAAGTCACAAGCGCTAGATAAACTTTTTCTTCTTAAAATGAGAAATGTTTAAGTAGTCCTTTTTATTTATCTTTTTACAATAAAAAGCACAATTTCTTAAGTTCAGTAAGATGCAATTCCCCCGACCCCCACTTTCCTTCCTTTTTGTGTGTGTGTTTGACAGAAAATTGCCTCAACTTTTGTCTCTGCAAATCCCACAAGAGGGGAATTTTTTTTTTCAAAGCTGCCAAGTTTGGCGTGCAAAATCTGTATACAATATAAAGACATGCCAACCTTACAGACCATGCAACCTCAAGGTGTAGGAAACTTAAAAAAATATATTCATATATATTTATATATATATATTTATATATATCAATGCCCATAAAACATGTGGGCCCAAAAAGTTACAAAAAGGAAGAATGGAATGAATGCATGACTGCGACTAATAAAGGAATGTTTCATATTGAAAGTAAAAAAACAAAATGATCAATTGTGTACTGCAAACTGGGACTTGCTTCTCTGTAAGACAATTTGAAGATGTTGCTTCATTTCCAAACAGGCAAAAGAAAAAAAATATTATTGTACTGGGCCACCCCAAAGGCTTGGCTACAAAGTGATGCACAATTTCTGGTCTCTTGCTGGTGGAGCTGAAGTGCATCATGCTTGGGTTCAGGAGAGGAAGTAGTAAGGAAAGGGAATGAGTGCTCATTGAATCTCCCTGCAATGCACCTCTTTGGTGGCTACTCCAGAGAGTTTGCTAGCATTCCCCTCAGGACTGGATGCTCACTGACCCACATTTTCTTAGAAGGCTACTGAAATGAAGAGGCCAAAAGCTCAAGGGGTGAAAAAATGGTGGTCTCCAAAACGAGGACCTCCCTTCCCTTCTATCTGCAACAGTCAAGGTCAGACAGGCCACAGAGCACCCAGACGTCGCCTGTTGAGTGGGTTTAGGCAAGTAAGGTTTTAGCCAATCCAAGTGATCTAGACTTTGGAGTAGACTGACGACTTGTAAAGTCTTGGTAAGTCTTTCCATTGCTGGTAATAACTTAGTGAAATGATTTGAAATAAATGAACAATGCATCTTGAAAGTGACAAGGGTACTGAATATTTCAGGCTATTGCCAATCATCTAATTTAAAAGAAATCAACTCAATCTGTCAGCAATTGTTCACAAGGAAAGAGGAACACAAATATTTTCCACAAGTGATACTAAAATTGTTAATTAAGAAAAAAAGGAAGGTCTGGATACAAAAGGTATCATGTATATGTTGATATTGCCAACATTTATGAATGGGTAAATGATTTAAAATATGAAATCACAGGATTCTACAGCCAAATTATGTTTTAGATCACAGCAGCAAAGTGGTCATTTAAAAACCAATGCATACACATTTTTTGCATTTTTATATATAAACCTTACTGTTAGAATATGCTGAAGACAGTTCTAATAACCAAAACGTTTCATAATTTTAAATGTACTTGGGTTAGCAAAAACTCAAATACAGTAGTGTCTGTTTATTAAATTGCATTATAAAACAAAGCAAAGAACCCTCCTGCACTTGCATGGTATGTTTCAAATTCTTTCCACAAGCCTGAATTTAGTATGTTCTGAATGGAATGAAAAACAGCTACTTCAAGAACTGGAAAATAAGTAATATAAAATGATCGTCAGTTGTCATAATAATAAAAAAAATTAAAAATACCCTTGTGGTTGTTCAGATAAGGGATCTGTGCTCTCCTACTCTGCTTTGAAAAGGTACACGTGTCCATTTGGTCTCCTTTAGTCACCTAACTCCACAACTCAAGGATTATCTGCTTATACTGAGGGCCAGCTCCGAAAGGCAACAGGGAAAAATCAATGGAGCTGAAGATTAAAACTCTCTCACCCAACAGTGACTTAATCTTAAAAATATATTTGAAAAAAAAAAGTTCTTTGGAGGACTAAAATTACAATTCTAACAATGGTGGTTCAGAAAGATGCTTAGTGTGTGTGAGTGAATGCTAGTTGCCTCAATAGTGTCTGGCAAGCCTTCAACATGGTAGCTACTAATGCCATATATAATCCTCGCCACAATCCACACGGAGGATATGATACATCACCCATTGTAATACTACTATGCTTAAGGTAAAACTCTTATTTTCTTTACACAGCTTCTATCACAGAACTGAGGAAATATACAATCATTGGTATCATACAAAAGAGACCATTGGATTCCCCTCTTTTAGTTAAACGCACGCTTTCTGAAAATAAACTCTGACAACCTGCAACAGTTCCCTACACATGTGGAAAGCTGCTCACTGTACAAAAGACTTAAAAAAACCCCCACAGAAAGTAATGTACACGCATGAAATTAGGGAAGAAACATGTTGACATTGTTACCGTTCAGAAAAACAACTGCCAAATGTAAAATAAATGTAAGAGTCACACAAACAAGGCTTCTTTAGGGTTCATAATCCTTGCTTAAAAACTCATTTTTGTTAGAAAACCTTAAATTAAAATACAAATGTTTAGGGTAGTTGCCCAGTGGCTAATGTGTTGGTGTTCTGAAAACTTTCCAAACTGTAGTCTGAAAATGCTCAAGTTTCAAACTAGATCCCTCTCCAAAAGCACCAATTCCAATTAACAAATAAATCTTTCACTAGGGACCTTTCAATGGCTACTTTTATAGTCTGCATTTATTATATATATTTATTTTATATAAATGCATTATAAATAATTCATAAGAATCAGATTTCTAAGCTTGGAATACATTTGTAATATACATTATACATATATATATTTATACCTAACAATTTAAGCAATATCTCATGCTAGTTGCTTTTAATGAAAAGCATTCCAATCTTAAAACTGCAGTTGTGTCTATTGCATGCTTCAACAACCAGATTGGTAAATTCAATTTCTACATAATGTCTGAGAGAGAAAATGTTTGAAAATTTGTTTTCAAAATTGTTTGAATTTCAAAGATCCAACAGTATTTGCCACGTCCTTGGCAACTACCTTAATTTTTTTCCCACGGCAATAAAACAAAACAAAAAAAATCCAAACTTTAGAAGTTTTGGAGATGCTCTATCCAGCTGATGCCTGATTCCAGTAATCATGCCAGCACAAACCAGTCTTCCTTCCTGATGGCAGTTCTTGGCTTTCCCAGAGGAAATATGTTGACAAACTGCTGCTGTTCTTTTTCTTAAGGCGTTGTTCCTCAAACTTCAGAATATCCAGCTGCACCAAATCCATCAGCTCAATTAAAAAAAAGGCACAAACTCATCTTCGGATGGCTTTGGAGTTACTAAAGCCGACTCCTTCTGAGCTCCATTTCCTCTTTTTTTTTTGTATTTTTTTTAAATATATATATATATATGTATGTGTGTGTATATATATATATATAAGACTATATATATATAGACTAGTCCTCTTTCCCCCACCCTCCCCATTAAAAATACACCATCTCGCATTGTTCTGGTTTTGAAGAGAATGTCTGACTCACAAGTGGGCGAGAGCCATTTAAAAAAAAAATCCAAGAAACAAAACTACAAGATGGGTTGAGTGGTTCAAACGGAGATTGCTGAATTGTGGGTAATCAAACTTTAAGCACCAGTTTTAAATGAAGTTTGTTTGTTTTTGTGTTGTTGAATCTTTGATTTAATTATTTTTTTCAGAAAAAACCCTGACAACTTTGCCAAAGACTTTCATGGGCTTTGTTCCCCTTACGGCTTCCATTGAGGACCAGAGGAAGAGTGCCCAGCATACGTGCTTGTCTTCAACACTGCTGCTCTTCACCAGCATTTTTCCTTTTCTGTATATACTGTATATGTGTATATCTATCTATTTGGAGAGATTTTTCTGTTGCTGTGTTTTACACCTGGTTGTCCCTTCTGTATTCTGTAAGAAAACCATGACAGGACGCAGGAGTAACAGGAGAAAGCTTCTTGGCAGAGCTTCAAGACAAAGACGAACAAACAGGAGAACTCCAGCTCAAAGGTGAATGCTACAGGGGAGGCTCCTCTTCCATGGGCTCATCATCTGGTCTGTAAACAATTTCACCCAAAGGAGGCAGGATGGGGGAAGGGAGAAAAAGAAAAAAGGGTAGGGGCATGGTAAGGATGAGAAATGTACAGTGTGCTGTGTACAAAAGTGTTACGCTTTCTCTAGTGCACTAATGGGTGTTTTCCCCAAAACTCCCACTAACACCCAGTTTGCGAACCCTCCCTTACCACTCCATTTAAGTTTTACTCACCCAGGCTGTTAAGAATTAAATTTTTAAACTTTTTGGAGAGTCTGCTACAAGTGGAAAGAGCAGCATTTCTCCAAGTTTTCTAAAGTTCAAGATCATTGCACTGAAGAGTTGACTCCCCTCCAGTCTTGATGAACGCGTGTGCTCGGCTCCTTTGGACCAGGATAAGACATTAAGACATGGCTGGCACTGTCACCATTCTCCTGGCTAGTCAGAGGATGTAATAAAACAGAGGGGCAGGAGCCACTCACTGTGGAAATAATTACCCTGACGATACTGGGAACGTGTCCAGTTAAAAGGAAACGACAAAAAGATGAAGTCAGACTCTGCACTGCATCACCAGATAGTTACACACATTATTGTCCACACTACTAATGGCTTCCATCTCTGAGATCTGTTAGATTGATGGAAGTGAAGGGAACTCACCTCTTGTCAGCTGGCTTCACACCCACTGACAGAGATGCCATGGCTGTTACTGTTTCTGCTTCTTCAGTCTCACACTTCTGTGCCTCGATCAAGGAGTACCCTACCGTGGAGGAGTAACGCTGGAGTGAATGCCAATACTTGCCTAAGTGAGACATAGGATAAAAACAGGCTGTTAGGCCAGCTGCTGTACCACACAGTTATCATGTTATTAGTTATTATGAGAAGTGAGCAGGCTCAGGGCTTGGTGCTTTCAGTGTCACCATGATCTTGCATTCAGATAGAGCCTGACACTTGAAACATTATGGGCAAGATTTTCAAAGCACTCAGCATTGGCCTATCTGAGCTCCCATTGAAGCCTTTGCTAAAACTCCCACTGGTTTTTCAAAACCAACGCTGGGCACTTTTGAAAAGCTCCCTCTACACATATAGGAATCATATCACCTACCAATTAAATGCAACCACATCTGAGCCTGTCTCATTCCTCCTCTCCAGAGCCTATGAAGGGGCTGGGGTTTGTGTGGGGAAGACACATTCACCCTTCCTCCTTAAGCCCTATGCAGCTTACAAGGAAAAGTAAATACAGCCTGAATCTGTACTAATTTATCGCAGGCTCTCCCACTCTCAGGGTTGCAGCAGGGAGCTGCAGCCTGGTGGTGAGGTTCTTGAGGAGGTGGCACTGAAGCAGTCTTGGCTAGGTTTTCCTGGACATTGCCTCTTTTTTGAGCCTCCGTCCTCTGTCCGGGCGGATTTTTCAAACAACATGCAATGTCCAGGGGGGTTTCTGAGCAGACATTGCAGTTTAGAAAGAGCTTCAATTGGTACGCTTCCCGATTGGTCCCTCTCCTGCATCGACAGCTGACTGGCCCATTCCCCTGTAGCCACAGTTGCCAGATCCCGCCCACGCAGGCCCCCAGCTCGCAGCCCTGGGGCAAGAGTCCAGCAGGGAGGCACTGACTGACAGTTGTCGCTGCATCCTGGGCTTGCGCCAGCTGGTTGACAGGGAGCAACACTGCCCCTCCGTGCCCTCCAGTGAGTACTCCTGCTGCAGGCACTCCCTCCAGCTCCCCCAATGCTCTCTTTTTGAGAACCTGAAATATGGTAACCCTAGTCTTGGCTGATGTGGGAGGATGCAGAGACCCCAGCAAGCCATCCACACTCTGTGCTCCTTCCCCTAGCTGTGGGCTGGGAGCAACTGGAACAGAGCTCCCTTTCCACAGCTCCCCTCACACATGGAACATCTCTTGGCCTTTGCCTGCTCCATTTAGCCGAGTTGATCATGCTGAGTTTGGGCCGGGGGTGAGGTGTGGGGGGGAAGCGGGGAAAAGGGACACAGAAGGAAGAGACTTAGTGTGGTTCAGTTCAGAGGATTATCCATGAAAAAGTACCTTCCCCACAGACTGGGGATGGGATCAAGTGGAGGATACTACCCCCTGCTGCCCCAAAGTTTGGCCTCCAAATCCAAATTAGCAACAGATAAAGGCAGGAGTGCTGCACCACTGCTCTGTCTGCATGGCCAGAAAAACCTTTGTCAAGGTGGCAAAGCATCTAGAGACCCATGGATAAGTCTGAGCTGCCTCTAGTATTTGCCAGCAGAGAGGGGCAGCCCAAATATCTCAGACAGAGGGAGAGATCATGGTTCAAAAACCGGAACAGTTCATCAGCACTTTTAGTGTATTTCTTCATTTGCTTTTATGGCTCACAACACTGAGGGGAAAAATACCATAGTAATTTTGCAGCCCTGGCTACAAGAAGACTGGAATACAGGCATGGTTTTAAAATCATCACTGTGACCAATTTAGTATCAAGAGCTGCGGAAAGGAATCTGGTACGAGTGCTCAGTCTGAAGATCTGGTTATCTGATAAATATGCTGGCCAACCTGAGGTAATGATGGCCTCCTGAAGCGAGAAGCTGAGTAGTTCTCCATATGGAAAAGCCAGTTTACTTCTACATTGTAACTATGATAATTCACAATGATAAACAGTCTGGCTAATTCTACAGCAACAGTACAGTTATTAGCTGATATCTGGCTTTAGTGCCACGCTGCTTTGTTAACATATGTTATCACAGTGGTGCTGTCATAATAAAGATCTACTTTCAAGTAAGTGTTTACTGTAGCTATGTAAACCAGCATATAATTAGCTCAAACAGTTTGTTTGCTAAGACATTTTAAGTATTTAGAGGCAACAATTTTTCTGGTATGTCTGAACTTTACACCTGGGCACAGCCCAATGGAACGTCCTCTTAACGAAGCAGTTTCTTGGAAACCAGGGTAAAATATTGGTGCTACTGAAATCAGTGGGAATTTTGCCATTGACTTGGGGGTGCGGGAGGGCCAGGATTTTACTCCAGTTTGTCTCCTTCAGACAATAAGGTGCATTTAAAATGAAAGTGGAATGAGGAGGCTGACAGGTCAACACAGTCAAAGTCAGAATTACTGTCTGCCAAGAACCCTGGATTCTATGGCCATTCAGTGCTGGAAGAACTTCTGCCCAGCGTTGCTGAAGACTTTGTTGAATATGCTTCACCAGCATCCTTCCAATCAAACTTTGGATCCAAAACCAGAGCTGAATCACTGGTTGTGAATGAAACTGCTCTTCTGCTTTGAACGGCTAAAGACGGGTGGAAGATATTAAATGGAGAGTTCACCTGCTTTTGCTGCTCATTCCTCTCCTGAAGCCCCATGGCGGTTTGGAAACCTTGTAATTCCTGGTTGTGAAAAAGTTTATAACATCACCAACCCGAGCTAGGTTTAGGTGAGGAAGCAGCAGCAGGGACAGCTGGACTCTTAATCCTCAGAAATTTAGAGCAAAGGAAGAATATATGGAAAAAGGAAGAACGGTTTTGTGGTTAAGGCACTGAACTGGAGACATGGGTTCAAGTGCTGACTCCACCACAGACTGCCTGTGGGACCTTGGGCAAGACACTTTGGCAAACTTCAAAAACACTCAAATGGTTTAGGAGCCATTTTCAAAAGTGACTAAGGTACTTAGGAGCCAAAGTCCAAATAACTTCCAATGTGACTTAAAGCTCCTAAGTAACTTATTCACTTTTGAAAATGTTGCCCTTAATTTCTCAGGTCCTTGGTTCCCTACCTGTAAAATGGTTTCCTTCTCCAGTTTGTCTTCTCTGTTCAGATTATAAGCTAACCTAGGGACAGGATCTCCTGTGTGTATGTGTTTGGCATATTGGGGCCCCAATTGAGCTTGGGGTCCCTTGGAGCTACAAATAAACAACATTAGCAGAAGAGTTCAAAGTGCTCCATGCTGACAGGGCAGCATTTTATTTTTAAAAGCATAGGCAAGCCTACAATTCCAGCACTTCTACCCAACGCTGGGTTTAACTTCTATTAATGTTCAGTCTTAATTAGATGCTGTAACAATTCCCAATTCAACTTCTTCAACAGCCACGAGAGGCTGCACATAAGCACTACCCATACATCCCACCACACACAGCACAAGGAGGAAACTTGACCTTTTAACCTGTGTTTAGTTCCTTTAACAAATTATCCCCAACCTCAATTTCTTCACCAACAGTAGGACAATTTGCTTTATGTGTACGATTACTAAGATAAATGCATCACTTGGGTTTATAGTTGGTTTTGGGTTAGGGTGAGAAAGGAAACCAAAAGATAAACAAATCATCTTGCTGTCTGAACACTACGGGTATGTCTACACAGCCTGGGGCAGTGAGTCAGGCTTCTGCTAGCATGGTAAGAACAGTTGCATAGACAGGGCTTTGAAGTTGTGCCTTAAGCCTCCCGGTGGATGGGCATTTCAGAGCCTGAGCTCCAGCCTGAAGCACACTGTCTACACAGCTCTTTTTAGAGAGCTAGTGTGAGCCCACATCTATCAGCCTGTACTGGGAGGCTTGCTGCTGTGAGCTGTGTAGACACTCTTACACAGTTATGCACTTCTGCATCTTGCATGTTCAGCTCGTGGTTGCACAGGGTGTGTTTACTGTACATTGACCATCAGCAAACCAGCTAAAGCAAATCTAGCAGACCTCGGGAGAATTTATTTACTATCATCGTTACAATGATGGAGGTGTCAAAATAGTGTTGTCTGAGACAGCTCAGAGGAGAATTATCTGAGCCAAGCTTATATATACTCACTGTGTATCTCAATTACTTTTTCCATGGAATGCACTGCATTGGCATTTGCTCTCTGCTGCAAGACTTTTTCTGGAAGAGGATCAAGCTGAAAAAAATGGAATAGAAATAGCAGAGAATTTTAAATGTATATTACTGTATATACTCTGTATCCAAGCGTTCTTCAAGACACTGTATATACTGTAATCTGTACTGAGTGCCCAAGTCCCCTCCTTTGATTCTCATTATCTGATCCTACTTAAAATTCTGGATATCAAAACTTTCTAAACGGTCTTCTCATTACTGTATACTTCAGTTTTGCATGTGCATGCACAGACACACAGAGCCTTACAGCTGTACTACATGTAATGAATGGAAGTTGAATAGAAAACTTGGGGAATTAAATTGTTCACTGCCATGAACATGTAGTGGTACTTTTTGAGAAGTTTAGGCTCTGGATGAGAGTTTTCAAAGGCATGAGCCATCTATCAGCTCCCCCAGAAATCTGTATGTGCAGAATATTAAAAAAAAGTTACAAGCGCCAATCCAGTTTAAATCTGAGTGACTCCTACCTCCCAGCCTATTCTCTAACCTCCTTCTCACATGACCTCTTATACCACATCTTCTTCTATTTCTTCCAGGATACCTCCCCACTACGCCCCCATTGCCATGAGCCATTGTGTGGCCCAAGGATGCTGCCAGCCACAGACTGTGAATATCTACATGCCTCCTAAGGTCCACAGGGCAAGAGCTCCACTAGTGTCCAGCTCAGAAACACTGCAGGACAGGAGCCCTGCTTTTAAGGATCTTCGAACATGCGCAACTGGAAAGGATGCCTGAGCTTTGACAGTCATAAGCACTCTCAGAATAGCTACTCTGCTTTGGTGAGCTAGGCAGAGCCCTGTTCTACAGTCTGCCCCACCTTTCATTTGTCAACAAACATATTTCATTTGTCAGTCACTGGGGCGCAGAGAGAAATATTAATGAGGGAGGATGCTGATAACTTTGCTGGGTTTTTTTTTTTTAAAGCCTGTATATAAGATACTATGTAGATCTATTTCTACGTAAAGTCTGAAGTGTAAAACCAAAGCCATATACAGGTTAAAGGGACCTGGAAAAAAAGTTAGATACCAGCCAAAAGAGTAACTTTTAAATTCCTTTGAACTCCTAATCCAATGAATGTATTTACTTGTAACCTTCCCAAAAATCAAATTTGTGCCGTCCGAGTAAATGTCCTAATTTTGGTTATGACAAACATGACTTTTCGTCCATTACAAAGGAATTGAAACCCTGCTTTAACTCTAAACTCCACAAAACCTTTAGTACAAAGCCACCGGTAGCGCCTCCATAAGGAGTTCTTTGTAGCTCTTACTATCTGCTGGGTCAATCTTACCAGGGCAGAGGAAGATTAACATATGGATTTAATGCCTATGAAATTTGTGCTAAAGTTACTGTGTGTAGAGAATTGTGTTATGAACCTTATTCTCTGTGATGTTGGTTTCTTTCCCGTCCTCCTTAAATAGTGAGAAACAATGAGAATAATGTGACAGAATTGAAACTGCAAGTTGAAAGGTGATACAGAACTTTTAGAAAGTTCCTGCATCTGAATTTATACTATGTGCACATAAGAATGTCTTTTGGGGCTCAAGAGCCTTTGCATTCTAAATGCAGACAGGACATGAACTGTGTGTCTCTGTTCTTATCCAAACTCACACCTGTCAACCCTCGTGATGATAAAAAAAAAAAAAGTTTGTTAATACCTGAGGCAAGGGAACGTCTTTGTTTCCCTAAAGAGAGATGTGTGAATGTTTAGCAACTAGAGTAACTCAAAGAAGCTTTTCTGACGAGGGTATAGTTATACTGGCAAAACCATCTGGGGTGGATGCAACTGTATCAGCGTAAATACGCTGATGACAGGTCCCCTAAACAGCATAAGCTCTACTTTTGGTTAGGTCTATACTATGAGTGCTTTTTGATATAGCTACCCCAGTATATTATACTGGCCAAGCGTTCCTAGCGTAGGCACAGCTCATATTGGCAAAGGTGAGCTTTTGCTGGCTTAGCTTATTTCAGTCTCCTCCTCTCGCTGACCTGAGCAAAATAAGCAATACCAGCAAAAGCTCAGTCCTGCCATTTTAACTCCGTCTATACTAGAGGCTTTCGGTGGCACAGCTATGCCAGTCACAAATCACACTTCTTCACACCTGTGACCAAAATCAATCTGGCTTTGCAAAAATCTATAGCGTAGACCTGGCCTGTATATGCACAGTTACACTGGTACAATTGCATCTACGCTAGGGATTTCAGCGGCATAGCTGTGTTGGTTAAAAGAAACAATCACTCCCTAACTGGGCAATAATTCTTAGGTCAGGCCTCACGGAGAACAGCAATGTTTAGAATCTAACACAATAGAGTGCCAACAATCTCAAACATAACATAATTCAAGTTTAAACATATGCAGGCTGTCCTATTTCATAGGACCTGTAGCCATCTCCCACACCGTGGGTAAGTATATTGCAGATGTTACAAGGGGTCAGATTTAATTTGGTGCATTAGTGAATAGTGAATTTCCATTAACAATGCATTTGCTGTGAAAAAATTCTTGAGCACGCCCCTTAGAAGTAAATGGCACGCAGTGCATAGACCATTTCACTCGGCATGCACAGAACCTTTTGGTGCATGGAGGTAGGGGAAGGAAAGTTTGGAAAGGGAGCATAGAAACCCCCCCTCTAAACTCTCCCTTGATTACATTTCCTTCTGTTTTTCTGGAATAGATTTTCCACATGTCAGACAAAAAGAAGGCCAAAACTGTTCACTGTAAAGGAATTCCAAACTTTCAAACGAGAAGCATGCCGTCAATATGCTGACACTGGGAAAGCCACACTCTTTCACTCCAATGTCAGACAGGAGGAGCTGTGTGGGGAAGGGCAGCCAGCTGACCAAAAAAGCAATATGCCTTTAGCAGGACTTAGAAGCTACATTTCAAGTAATTACATGGGGGTGGGGGGAGAACCAGATAGCACCACAATACACTGTATTCTGTAGCAAAGGGCCCTATAATTCAATTGTGGCATGAGAACTAGCACGATCAAAAACTCTGCCCATATCCCATTCTGATCCTACAGCCTTTAACCAATACAAAAAATTAAAAAACACACATTAAACTGTTCAAAGCGACACTCTTTTCCCTAATGTTTTCATATCATCAGTTTGGACGTTGGAAGACGCAGAGAACGAGGGTGCGGAGATTTGAGCAAGAAAATGTCAAAACCCCTCCTTCTCCCGTGTGCACAAATCAAGAACAAATGGACTTCTGTCAAAGGGTTTGTTTAGCCAAAGAGTCTGGGCAGGAAGTGAGAGATGCAGCACTAACCAATCTCATTTTGTTCCAACAGCCCCAGATGTTGCCAGGGACAGCAGTACGACGGCTTTTTTTTTTTTTGTATACAGAGGGGCAAAAACTTTTTTGGGGGCTAACATTTTATACTGAGTTAAGTCTGTTCAGGGTCAGAAAAAATGCTCCTCAAAAGCTACAGCATCCTTTCCCCTTTCATAATGTCAATCAAGGCATTTCGGCTACTATTGTTATACCTACAGCACTTGCTTCAGTTCCCATTAAGATTGAAAAATCCTGCTTCAAATAAAACACACTGTGATTATAAAGGCTTTTTCCATGGAGCTGTGCTGCCAAGTGAGTCCAAGGAGCTGGGGGAGCCCCTTTATCTTTAGAGGATACCCCAAGGTGCACACTGAGCGCACGGGATCTGCCAATTCTGGGAGTGCCTCTTTTGCCCACAGGCAGGAACGTTACAAATATTTTAATATGGCATAGCCATGATTCTGAAAGGGGTATGTTAGGTGTTCATGCTACATCATGCTAGCAGAACAGTATGTCCCCTCTGGAACAGAGATCAGATCTGGAGTATATTACAGGGGAAAATAAGAGTTTGGCTGTTTGTTGTTCTTTTAACTTTTAACTAATACCTTTGTGGGTATTAGTTCCCTTTATTAGTATGTAATGTTAATTTTGTGGTAGCACAAGACTACAATGCAATCTAGCTCAATTCACAACACTACCCAAACGAGAACTGGAACAGCTGCGGGCTACTTGCTAGGATTGGGCTGTGCAGGCAGAACTGCGCCTGCACAGCTTGCAGTGCGCTATACACATTATTTGGCTTTCATTCACATAAGTTCTAAATGCTCTGACAACTAGTTAAACTCCCAGGCCAAGGTTTTCAAACAATGACTGCTGTTTCCAGTGCCCAACCTGGAACACCCCTTCGGGGCTAGATTTTCAGAAAGTCCGACCACTGAAAAGTGAGCTCCTTTAACATGTCTGAGGCTGGGCGCCCACAAATGGAAGCACCCACACTCACTAGCCATGTTTGAAGACCTTGGCCACCGCCTAGCAACATAAAAACAACAATTTATCAGCCAATAATTCATAGTACCACAGCTTAGCCACAGACCCCCTCCTCCACCCAAAGCCCTGGCTTGTGACTATTTGGTTGCCATTTGTATGGTAGTTCAATGAGCGCTGGAATCAATTTTGTCCCAAATTAAAAAAAATATCTATGAGACAAGGTGGGTGAGGTAATATCTTTTATTGGACCAATTTCTGTTGGCGAGAGAGACAAGCTTTTGAGTTTCTCAGAACTCTTCTCCAGGTCAAAAAAATTAGTATAATTGAAAAATCTGCCTACTAGAAATGATACAGGCTGAACCAATTTATATTTGATTCTTGTTTTATGCCAAGTGCTTGTTTTTGACTCTGGAAGAAACTCTTCCTCTTCATCTCATTTGTACAAAACTGTACTGAGCTCTTTACGAATACCCTCAACTTCTCTTGATGTAGCAGTGCACTCGGCATTATAAAAGGCAGTGCTGGGCTCTGAGCTGTAGCCTAGCAGCTGCTCTGTCTGTGTGTTATTCTTTATGATGTGACTGCTGTGAGCAGTGAAATTATCCACGTTTGAAGCAGAGCTGTAGGAAATCATCTTCATGGGCTAGGAAGAGGTTTAAGACAATTGCTTATTGACAGCTTGTTTGTTATGTTTAAAACCTTTTATTTTAAGGGGCATGACTACCAAAGCTGGCACTAGACTGTGTGTGTGGGGTCTGAGGACCGGCCCAGGCAGTTTCACTCTGTTACCGGTAGCCCTGTTTTCTAGGAGGATTGACACTACTCCATCTTCACTGGAGTTTGCTTCCTCAATACCAGTGACTGTTACCACGTCAGTAATGAGCTGTGGGACAGAAAAAAGGCTGAAGTTCACACGGTTTATTATCCAATGTGCAGGACCCCTTCCAAGGTTCCAAAGCTGGTCAGGACCTTCCCCCTTCATGATCCAGAGTGTAACATTTACACTGTCTTTTCAGAGCCTGGCATGGCTGTATGTATTAATAGCATTGCTGATTGTTGTTTTCAGGAGGCGGTTTTAGCAGCTGCTTGAGAGGGGTGGCCAGAGCCCACAGCGAAGCCAGGACAACCATGCCCTGGAGGTGTTTGACAAGAGTGGCACTGAGGAATGACCAACGGTGTTTGCGGCCATATCAGGCCAGATCTGAGCATTTCATTCAGTGTAGGGTGACCAAGGTTCTTAGGATTTTTCAGCCAGTCTCCCTCACCAAGTAGAGCAGTTCACTGCTGAGCTGGAGAAACACTACCTCACTCATTCCTTCATGCCATACCCGGATGTGTTGAGGTGGCTGGTTACGGACAGCCATGTTATGTGGTTGGCTGGCTGTTCAGATACCTGCAGCGGATTCATGTTGTGGAGGATGGAGGGGGGTAGGTTGAGTGCCAAACCTCTTGTTACAAAGTATTACATAGCTCTGTCCAGACAACTGTCTTGGAGACAGTCTCTCCTCTCTCAGGCAATCTTTTCTGCAGTCTTTCGTGGTGCACTGGGGGTGGTGAGCTGGTGATTAGGGCTTGAAGCAGGCCTCAGCCTGGCAGTCTCCTCATGGATGATCTCTCTTATCCCTGAAGTTTTGGCCGGCAACAATGTTATTTCAAAATGAACCAAGCGGATGTTGGATTGTTGGTTCCCCTGTGGCAGGTGCTTAGTGAGCTGGTTTGCCCTATTACAGCCATGTCAGGCCATGGCACCCTGTAGACAATACCGTCTTGTCTCTGCTTGGTAACTCTACTTCCCTCCCCCATGCAGTACTAACACTTTGCTACTCTTAGGGTACAACTGGCCTTGGTGAACTCAGCCCATGGAGCACTGAGGTCTCTCTCATTCCTGATAGGTATCGCTGCCCGTATTGCTGTGGCCAGGCTCCCTAACCAAGATGTTCAGGAACTGGATGGGAAGTGTTCCGCTAGGTTCAAGATTACATCTGACAGGACACAGCGTCCCCTCTTCCAGACGGGTCAATCAACCCTTCATACTTATCTGTCCTGGCACTATGATTCTGCATCCTGGCTGGGACCCTGGGCTTGCATTTTCTCCTAACCTTGGAAAGACTGTTTCAGTTCAGATACAGTTTGGATTTTAAGCAACAGCAACATTCACCGTGTACAAGCAGCTGTTCAGCACCAGCAATCACAGCTTGGCTTCCCTTTTGGACAGAATCCAGTTTTAAGCGGAGCATCTGGTGGCGCATGCCATGGAATTGTCAGATTACCATCATGTGCAAGCTCCAGCTAATGACCCCATCCCACCCCATTTGATTGTGGGTAAACCTCAAATTACTCATTTGGGTTATGTGATATTGGACTGTACTGAAATGCAGCCCTGAGTTTCTCCTGAAGATGTGCCAACGGATTGGTGGACCATGCCAGGAAAGACATCAACTGGGAATGGAGTGTTTTTGTGCTTTCTTTTATGGAAAGATGCTGAGGTATGAGTGGATTACTTACGATAATCCAACCTCAGATGTAACCTGTAACACTGAAATAGGGAGTGTACTGAAAACTGACTGGGTGATTTGCAGGTGGCATATACAAGCTACACTAGAGTCCAGTACATTAAAGGTTGCTTCCCAGGTGGCGGTTATATTCAGCGGGGATAATGGTGGTTTGGTTTCCTTGGAGTGGTTGGGAAAGGCTGGTACTTCAGCAAACTCTCAGATCTCATTGCAACATTTGATGTTTTCCAGATGCAGTAACTTGCCTAGTATCTAAATCGTGTAAAAACACAGGTAGACATGGGCTTTGAAATAAAGGTGGCCTGGTAGAGCTTGGATAGTTAGCATGTTTGGTACCTGAATATTGAAGGTAGAGGGAGGCCAGGTGTCTGTTCTGTGCTGCTGTTGCCTCCCCTGCTTTTCGGAACTGGTAGCAAATGTTGCCTTTAGGCGTCATCCCATTATGCTCTCTAATAAAAGTTGCAGCCTATTGGCCATAAGTTACATAAATTGAAAAAGTCCTCAGTGGATCCTGCCCTCCACAACCTTTATTTTTTCCAACAATAGTCAAATTATTTGTAGTGGCTTTGAACAAATCAAAAAATGGCAACTAAAAAAAATTTAAACTTCTGATGCTGCTAAATCATTTTACATTAAAATATTCTGAAGTGCATAAAGCTTGCAGTTACAACTATATTTTAATTTCCCTAACACTTGGGAATTATCCTTGGCTCTAGGCTTTGCAACCACACACAGACATTTTCTTAAAATTAAAATTTTAATTTCAGCTGATGAATTTAATTTCAGCTTGTGAGGCCTGCATTTCCCCCTTCATTTCCTTCTGTTTCGCTACATAATTTAGTCATATCTTAAGTTAGCAAATTTCCCCTGCAGCCTGTTGCTATCCACAGCTGGCTGTCCATGTGCGTGCATGCAAAATTGTCTAACACACTGTATATCAAACTTCATCAAAGGGCCCGCAGGATACAGCAACGGTGGCTCACTCCAACTTCCTTGCATTAAAAAGATTTTATAAAAGACCTTGATAAAACCAGTGCTTCCTGCTTTTTGATGTGTGTAAGTAAAAGAACATTGTCCTGGTATCTGCACAGTCTTATAACCAGCTTATCAAAACCAAGAACAGGTCCATCCTTAAAAGCTTTTAAGTTCTTTACGGATATTCTGATGTAATTACAAAAAATAAAAAAATAAAAAACCCACCAAAACACAACAAATCAAACATTCTTCTTTAAATTGTCTAAATATATGAACCATTTCAACTTAGCAAAGTGATTACGGGCAAGACATAATATAGGTAAATAAAATCTTCAGAGCACTTAAACTCAAAAAGATGTGTTATAAAAAATGATTCCAACCAAGTTGATCACTGGGGAATAATGCTTGTTCAGAGCTTTAAACTGTGTGTTCTGCAAAGGTGGGAGGCTGCAGAAGAGCAGTTTTGATCCAAGGTTTGGATGAAGCCAAGGAAATCGCCTCTGATGATGAGAGGTCTGAGAGTCTGTAGTACAAGAGAATGAGGGGCTCTGACAAGCATCATACCAATGAATGGGGTGGGATGCCAGTGTGGCTGGTTCCCAAGTTACTAGGGGCCAAAAGAAGGATAGAGCTGCTTGGGTAGAGACTGGCTGGCTCAATCATCCCCACTGGGGCATGTGACAAATCTGCCAAGCCAAAGCTCAAGGAATCAACAGCCTTTGAAGGCTCTGGTAGAGGGGAAGTCAGAGAATTCGGAACAGGCATTATGATGTCCTGACTATTCTCACCAGGGTCCGCTGGATTTATTAGTGAGATCTTCTCCAGAATCATCTTTCTCCTTGCAGAAATGCCCTTAATGTTTTGGACTCCACAGTTATGGAGCTGGCTGGAGCAGTCATTTATCAGATATATGTCACCCATGCTTCTATGCAGAATCAAACCCAATACTGTGGACTTCTTGGAGCAGTGAAAAGCAGGTCCCTTGTCATTATATTGCAGATCCACATCAAAGAGGTTTATGACTTGTCAGCTTTGCAGTCATGATTCTCAACTTAGACAGCTCCAGAATTGAAAGATTACTCAGGTTTTCCTCCATATGGCTCTGCACCTGGAGGCTTTTGGCCCTATAGTCCTCCACCTATTGCCTCTGTCGTCTCTTCAGCAAGGAGGGGTGACAAGAGAACAAACTCTCTTTCTCCAAGGAAGGCAAGGGCTCCTCATCCTCCTTCACCTGATAGGCAGTCAGACTCGCTCTCTGGGGAAGCCAAGGAAGTGGCCTTCAGGGGTGCTCCTCACTATATTATCCCACATGAGGCTGTCATGATTGCTTCTTTTTCTCCTCTAAGGGACGTCCGGGCCTTTCAAGATTGCTTGAATTCATGACATATTTGTCTGGATGTCTCAGGACTCACTGAATGAGGGGCCTTCATGTCATCAGTTTGCAGTTGTATTGAGCATGGGTAAGTAGATCTACCATGTAGATCTACCAAGCCCTGCATGGGAGTTATCCATGCATATCCCATGCAGAATGACAAATAGACCTTTGTGTTTAAATACACTGCAAAGTATGCATGGTGATCCTTTAATCGAAAAGACAGCCCAAAATAATTCACCCAGCACACTGATTCAATCTGTGATGATATCCCACTTTAATAGCATAGCTCCAGTTTGAAAATAGATCTAATCACTTTCACATGCTGCTGCAAGTCTCAGCTGTGTATGATCCAGGCAATGAATAGAAGTGATATTGCTTTTCTTCACTCATCTTCAACACTGATTTTTTGAAAGGCTCTTGAGAGCTTTTGCTACAATGACATCTTCTGAGCTAATAGTGGACACTTCCTAGGGCTCCAGTCTGACAATTCTAATGTTAACTAGTTCATTGCTGATAATTTTGGTAGAAACATCCAACTAGAATGTACTTATTTCTTGTTGCTGGATGCAGTGGCAGGGAGCAATAAGGTTGCCATCAAAAGTTGCTGGGGTGGGGAATGAGGAATTCTATTCCTTCCCTCCATACACTTATTTCCCCTACCCAAAACAGAAAGGGAAGTGGCTTCCCCATACCAAAAGGTTCAACTGTTTCCTGGATGTCAAGAACTAGACCTGCTTTTCACACTTCCATGGGGCCCAACAGCTTAAATAGTCCCCAGTCCAGCTATCAAACACTCCAGCCCTTCCACTGACAACTTCCATAATATTGCTAGGCACTTTCAATACAGAAATCTGCAGCACACTGAAAAACTGTGGGCAGCAAAAAATAAAACGGAATGAAATATTGAAACAAACAGCACAAAGGGCACTATCCTGACTGCACTGGGTAAGGACAGCAATGAGGAGAAAAAGGGCCAGAGGATGGCCAGAGACATATTTATTTGGATGACTAATTTGTTGTCCTTGTCCAGGATGAGGAAAATGCAAAATACAAACAAGTGGCAAAAACAAATTTTGCTTTTAAAAGTCACTCAATTCTTATTATTTAATTTGTTGATAAGAGTGGCAAGGTAAGCTTTTTAAAAAACTTATCGGTGCTCTCCACTGATACTGTTCCTTTAAAGGAAGGACTAAAAACAAAGATCAAAGTTTCAGAAGTTTAGGAACTTACTAATCAATGCTGGCAAAATGCACTTTGATAATTTTCAGCTTTGCAATACAGTTGTTGAACTTGTAGCATCTTAAATTTGTCAACATACAGCCATTCACAGTGCCTTTAGTTTTCTTTATACCTCGTTTCCCAGCAAAGCAGAAACACATGCCTCAGATGCATCACAAATGGCTGTCAGGTCATGACCTCCTTCGAGGGCCAGAACAATTCGACCTCCGGCCAATCCCATCAGCTGCTTCGTCAGGTACCCAAAGCCTGTAACAGGGAAACAGGAAATGCAACAAAAGGGCAAAGGTTGACAGTGGAATCAGACTCCTGGCAAAGGATCAAAGAATTATAAAAGGAATTACATCATATTAAAAAACCCACAAGGGATCTGGGAGGACTAAACACATAATATAAGCCAGGTTTTATTTTAATACATTCGTTTCAGAATTTCAGCTATGGCTGCCCTTTGGATCCGATTACATGTATGCATTATGGGACAGATTCTGATCTCACACGGGTGCAAATCTGGAGTACCTCCATAAACGTCACTGGAGTTACTTCAGATTTACACCAGCAGAACTGAGGTCAGAATTTGCCCCACTTTGTTTTAATGCTTTGAATTATTATAGTAGCAAATAATCACTTTGGGAGGGAAGGAAAGAGACGAGAAGGAGGTCACTTGTACCTTATCTGATCTTTATGTTATATTATATATGATATGCACTCCAGAATCAATGCAGTATAGGAGATAGCGGGGGAAAAAAACAGCCACCTGTGGCTTGTGCTTCTATTTGTGGGGGAAAAAAATGGATTATAATGTTCCACGGGTATCTGACATCTAATGTTCAGTATCAGCTTCTTCACATATACAACACGCTATAAAAATCTCTGGGGCACCCGGGCTTTGATCATTTGACACACAGTATATTTAATTCTACTTTAAAAAAAAAAAAACCCACACGGATTAAATGACAGATTCAGAATCTGAAAAACCCCAATGCATTACCTCCTCCTTCAGACTTCTCTATTTTCTATTTTACTAAGGCTCACAAGCACCTTTGCAGCAACTATATTGTATGTATTGTATTGTATTGTAATGTATTAATGAACAGCTTTGGGACAAAACCCACTGACTGAACCAACTACATAATAATTCCTCTTAGCTCAATTTTACATATTACGAGAGCTGTATACAATTAGAGAAATTCAACAAAAAAGCAAACAAGGTATCACCATTTTCAAAGTGTTTGGGGATACCTTTAAATAACTTGTCTCTTACAGCTCTCCTATTTCACTTAAATCTTTTTATTAAAGTCATGACTTCTACTTCCTTTTAAAAACTTTTAAAAGGACTTTTAAGGACAGACAACAAAACCCTAAAAATTCCTTCTGATTTTAGATTCTGTGGGTCAAATCCTGTTTTCTGCTGAATTACATGGAAAGAGTCCAGATTTACACCAGCCTAACAGGGGAAAGCTTTTGGCTCTGCGTTTGTGCAATGCACGGTGTGAATCCCAAAGAAAAAGAATGAGATCTGAATTATATAACCTTTTGCCAAGGCAGAGAGTAAAATCATCAACCTGAATTGTTTACAATGAGTCTGGGAGGAAAGAATGGACAGCTAAACACACTCTGCTTGCTTTTCACATTTTGTTTTTCTTTATTTCTGCATGAGCAAAAAGTCACACTTATTGTTATTTGGCAAGTATCTTTTTCTATATTTAGAATGGAGTAAGAATCGTGTTTTATAAGAATAAGATGCACCAATAGACCAACAGAAGAAGAATTTTTCATGTTATTTTTTTTAGGTAGCCTGAAATAAACACAACTTTAGATAATGTTTTCACCCTTCAGCCAGGAGGCCGAGTATTACACAATGAAATAACAAAGGTACAAACAGACTTCTGAAAATGTTTACATTTAAAGACGAAGAGACAGAATCCTGGCGTAAATTGTAACAGCTCCAATGAAGTTAATGGGGCAATGATAGTTTACACCAGTTTAGGATCTGCCCTGTTGTAAAGCTGCAACTTACATTTTGCTGATAGATTATATCCTCCAAGAGGCGTAGGATGGCCTTCCACTGCATCAAAACCAGATGACACCAGCACAACATCTGGGGCAAATTCATTGGCAATTGGCATTACTACCGTTCTGCAACAAAAATGTAACAATGGCAGACTGATTATTTTGTCTGGCTCTTGACTGAATCAAGGAACATTGAGATCACCCTGAGCAAACAATTATGAATTGCACTATTTTTTAAGTTAGCAAAGGTCACTTCCCCTTTTCTCTGCTCAAACGATGAGAACACTAGGAACTGGTTAACAGAGCACACTGGTATGTCGTATCATGCAGTTCTGTTCTGAAGTCAATGCCAGTTTGTAATGTTGTTTATTCAGTGGGGTTGATTATTTCAACCACTAACAGTATAACAATCCAAATAGGGAAATAGCCCACCATGCAATAAATTTTAGATTTCCAGGCGTGACTGACTCTCTGTTTGGTCATCTCAGACCTTTTGTTCTTTGTGTACTGGAGGTCAAGTTAGAGATGGGGAGAGGGATGAAAGGGGAAAGGATAGGGTAAATGGCAGTGACTAAGTGGAAAAGCCATAATTTAATAACCTCCTTGTATGGCATTTGTCTCCCTAGATGCAGCAATGATGCTTCTCCAGCATTTGCAAAGGCACTTATTTTTTCCATCCCACAGTTTTCATTAACCATAATTAAAGGCTGGCATGCCACAAGCACTATCCAGTGCAGAGCTGTGTGTGGCTGGGACAGAGGAAAACCACAATGTCTGTCTTTTCCTTTATAGAACCCGCCACTCAACTAGTAATAGAGCAAGTGATCGAAAGCTGGCAATAACGCGTTACCATAAACAAGTGGTCTATAAATACATGGATAGACTAAAAGGAAGCTTTAATATTGCTGAAATTAAGAAGTATATATATGTCATTTACCTACTTTTATATAGACACAAAGCAACTCAATCCATTTTAGGGTGGTACAATGTCAGAGGGGAACAAGAAATAAAACTAAAATGGAATACAGAAAATATTTCTCTGCAAGTGTCAACAGACACTAATCTCAGTGTTGTATTCCGTACAAAGGTACTATCATATTGCATCCGACGAAGTGGGTATTCACCCACGAAAGCTGATGTTGCAAAACGTCTATTAGTCTATAAGGTGCCACAGGATTCTTTGCTGCTTTTACAGAACCAGACTAACACGGCTACCCCTCTGATACTTGACTATCATATTGGTTTATCTTTTTTCCTGCCCCCTAAAAATCGACCCAACCTTAGTTCCGACTCAAAATATAGATTAGAAAAAAATTCAGATGTCATGATGAAAATTAGGCAAAATGAGCTGCTGAACAGGGAATAAAAAATTGCAGTTTATGCCAATCTCGCTGTTAAAGGCATTGTAGAACTGAAAATATGCCGTTTTAAAACAGAGAACCAAAGCTGCCTCAATAAAAATGTTACAGACCCACAAAATCCCGTGATTAGGAAAGCTTCCAGAAAGTATTCTTGGATGAATGCCTTTGTAAATGGCTCAGTTCGATGGTACACTCACTTTGTATTCAGTGTACAGCAAATGAGCAGACACACACACTCACAAAACTGTCTCGAATGACTGCAATCATCCACACTGTCACTGGTAAGTGACATGAATGGTAGAAGAGGAAGGATACACAAAACTCATATTCCCTATAAAATAGGATTTTCCAGTGCCTGCTCCTTTTTTCTGACAAGATGTAACGATTACTATGATTATTAAAGAATCCAGGACACTCCTGGAATGACTAGGGGAAACTGGGTAATGACATTCCACCTTTCTGAAGTCTTATGTCAATTAAACTGGAGATGGCAGTACTCTCTATTTCCAGTTTCTAACTCACTCTCCTAATTAGGAAAACCCTTAATAGCCAAGCATGTGATTTTGCATTTTGTATAAAATAAATATTAACCCTATCTTCAAAATATGCACACAATGGGACTGGTGATCATATCTATGCACTTATATTAGTTTCCTTAAAGCTTTTTACGGTATTACTGTATCAGCAGTATATACTGCAAGCTGGCACAATGAACCGATGGCAAGTGGTGTACAATTTTCACAGGTCTTTAAATAATGTCTGCCATGTCAAAGGGAATCCCAGTGTACACCAGCAAAAACTGGGGTTAGGTTACTAAAGGTGAACAACAAAAGTTTCAGAACGGCGAAAGAAAAAGAACTGAGTAGTGTGTGGTCTGACAAAAGTCTTTTGGTTTCACTTCCTCACATAAGATTGCCATGGTAATCTAAGGAGCTCCTGCATTTATTACTGGTGGTTCATCAGCATTGTTATAAAGACACATAGAAGAAACTACTTCACTTTCCTTACTCTGTCAGAAAAAATATTTTTTTTTGCAGTGGTTGTGGGTCACCGTTCTAATTTGAGTGATGTTGCCGTTTGCTGTACTGCAGAGGGCTTTTAACTGCTGTCATAACTCCAGAAAGACCAGATTTTAATTTTTTCCCCAATGAATTTATTGCCATGTAAACTTTTCCTCCACACACATTATTATTTTTCCTCCACACTACAAGTAGGATGTGGATAAATTGGAGAGAGTCCAGCGGAGGGCAACAAAAATGATTAGGGGGCTGGAGCACATGACTTATGAGGAGAGGCTGAGGGGACTAAGATTGTTTAGCCTGCAGAAGAGAAGAATGAGGGGGGATTTGATAGCTGCTTTCAACTACCTGAAAGGGGGTTCCAAAGAGGATGGATCTAGACTGTTCTCAGTGGTAGAAGATGACAGAACAAGGAGTAATGGTCTCAAGTTGCAGAGGGGGAGGTTTAGGTTGGACATTAGGAAAAACTTTTTCCTAGTAGGGTGGTGAAGCACTGGAATGGGTTACCTAGGGAGGTGGTGGAATCTCCTTCCTTAGAGGTTTTTAAGGTCAGGCTTGACAAAGCCCTGGCGGGGATGATTTAGTTGGGTTTGATCCTGCTTTGAGCAGGGGGTTGGACTAGATGACCTCCTGAGGTCCCTTCCAACCCTGAGATTCTATGATTCTATTTAATAAAGCCTTAGTAGGACTTTTTGCTTATGAGTTTAAAGCCAAGAAAATCTTTTTACTGAAACCCACAGACATTCTAAGTAAAAGCCACCTCATTCACAAAGAACTTAAGCAGCAGTTTCGAAGCAAGTGCATGTGGCAAAGGTTTTTTTTTCTGTGCTTTGAAGTACTGCTGAGCTATTTAGTTTCTAGCCAAAGGAAAACTGCTAAACTCATCAAGTTTTTTCAGAACTAGGGTTATGATATTTTGAGAGTTGCTAGTATTTGTTCCTGCTATGTGGTATCACCCCAACTCCAATCAAAGTGAAAACCAAAATCAACTTTGAATTGTGTAATTATAATATTACATTATATTGAACATGCCAATACAAACAATTGATATGACCAGTGATTGACAATTCTTTTCTTTTTTATGCATCATGGAACACTCCATTCTGTTGATTTCCAAATATTAGCATACTGGAGTAATATGAAGTAGCAGCAAATTTCAGTTGAGCAATAAGCACATCTTACATCATCAGTGGCATTCATCAATTACATGCAGACCTGACTGAAGTTAAAAGATACCCTCTAGTGGCATGAAGAATACATACACCCGTATGAACTGCTAAGAGTTTGCTGAAAATTAAGAACATGAAACTTATTCGAACACACTGAAAAGAGGAAGCGTCGTGGTTACCCTTAAAAGTCAGTATTTGCCAATAGTTATCACACACACAGGTATCTGAGATCCCCAGTTTCCCCGTTATTTAAAAAAGGAGATCTCTCTGGTAACAGTATTGTAATAGTTAAAAATCGTGCATTTGCCAATGACTACTACTACATATATGTAATGTATCAGAGGGGTAGCCGTGTTGGACTGGATCTGTAAAAGCAGCAGAGTGTCCTGTGGCACCTTATAGACTAACAGACGTATTGGAGCATGAGCTTTCGTGGGTGAACACCCACTTCATCGGATGCATGGGACATGAATCCGATGAAGTGGGTGTTAACCCACGAAAGCTCATGGTCCAATACGTCTGCTAGTCTATAAGGTGTCACAGGACTCTTTGCTGCTTTCAAATATGTAATGTTTTAAAAGGTAATTAGTGCTGCTCAATATTTGAAATAACATTTCAGGTGATAATTAGGCCCTCTAAAGCCTGAGAAATTTGAGCTGCAGATGACCTGGCCAGGACAATCAGTGTAATTAGAATTGGGCCAGAAACACAACTGTGAGTCTGAACTACCTGTCAAATCTGAGGGCAGGATTTGGATGCAAATCCTGGGATCTAAGCCTCACTCCTCCTCCAATTTTGGTTCTAGGCTGATACAAAATGTAGAGTGGGTAGATTTCCCACTCAGATGCAGCTGAAATCTCATGCAAAAAGCTTTAAATAAATGAAGAACCCTAAGCTAACAATGCTTGCTCAAACCTGTGGTCCAAATTCCATGAAACCCAGTGCATGAGATTTTAGTGCACTGGAATCCAGACCTGAATCCTTTCCTTGATTCATGCCTCAGGCCCAAAACTCTAGCCCAAGTCTTAGGTCAGCTGTTTTTAAATGTATTACTCCCTTCATTATAGTAGTGCCCAAAGGCTGCAAACAGGATTGAGCGCCACTGTGCTACCTGCCGGATAAGCGCATTAGGAAGACACAATCTCTGCTCCAAAAACTCACAAACAAGACACGACTGGTGTGACAAATAAGAGGTCTAAAATACTGCCCTGGTGCTACAACTGGATCTAATCAAGCATACGTTGGCACCCATGCAGAGGTCCCACTGTCCCAGCAAGGGCACAGGGCTCCAGCCACATTGATCTGACTGCAGGATTGGGGCCCATGGCACCATCCACACGATTTTGGACTGTACTAACTGTACTCTATGGGTATGTCTACACTGCAGCTGGGAGAGAGCCTAATTACTCCCTAATACCGCTCTCAAAAAAAATTCCTTTAGGTCAAGTTTTATATGTGAATCTTTTTTAAGGTTTGAACAAAAGCCACAGAGCAACTGAGCTGCATTTCTAGTGTTTTACTTGTTGACAACATTTTGTCAGATGCACCTAACATACCTGGGTTTTTTTTGGGAAGATTAAGTACATGGGGGAAAATCCCCTTTAACTAAGATTGAACATGAACCCCAGAAGAAAATGCTGGAGAAATCAGAAGTGATTCCTTGATACTGCAATGACAGGTGCATTTTGCAAAGGCCATAGACAGAAAGGTAGGGGAATAAAAGCAGCAGTTTTATATGGAATGGGCTCTTTCAGCCTGTGTGCGGGGTGGGTGCTGGGACTGTCAGAAGAACCAAGAGAATTGCAACACAGAATGCTTCGAACCTTTTTTTTTTCCCCCCCTCCAAATGTTGTGGATTATATAAATTACAAGCACTAATTACACTTTTTAAGCAACATTCTTCTTTCTTAAACCTTTTCAGTTAATCTTAAAACAATCACAAATAAGCTGAACAGTTATGCAGCAGTTAAAATTCACTGTAGTAAATCTTCAATTAATGATTTCACTATTGTTTAATTTGAAATTTTGATAATTTCTTTAATTTTGATTTAATCTGTCTACTTCTGCAACTTTTAAAATCTACTAGCACTCACCTCAGAAATTAAAGCACAATGTATAATATTGCACAATTCATTGAAAAGAATACTTACATTTTCTAACTGATGAACAATTCTAAAATCTTTAGGGCTATTGATGCCTGCTGCAAAATGATGCATAGCATTTTATTTTATTTAGAAACATTTCCCCTACTGTTGGCATCCTATAACAAAACATCATCTACACCTGCTGCTAATCTCGCTCTCGAAATCATGCCCTCCGTTTGTAGCAGTAATCGTCTCTACAATAGTTTATTATGCCAAATAGGTTTAGGAATTTAGCTAAGACATAAGTAGTCAGAGCACATAAATTCTAAAATATAAAGGTGACATTTCTATGGAAAAAGTCTTAGAAGCAAAACCAAACCAAACCCCAAAAATACAGTTCTGCATACCTCTCATATATATTTTTTGCATAAAAAGATTATTTAAAAAAACCTAGTTTTCTATGATATGTACATGGGTCTTTAAGAAATCTAGTACAAGAATCTTCCAACAAACAATACTCATTTGACTTATAATTTAAATTAAAAGGTGAATAACATTAAAATAAAATTATACATAGAATATTAATGCCTCAGGAAATCACTGTCATGTAGCCAAGGTAAACCAAAGACAAGACAACACAACGGCTAGCACTCCATTGTGGATACGTTCTTACGGTGACTTACAACAAGGTGCTAGAAAAACCTCATTTCATGTGTTAAAAGTAATTGTTCTAGCCTTGTACTAAGGACCTGAACACAATCTTCACATTTTCACTAAGATTTTCCTTGCCAGATTTGTGTCCTGTAATTAAACATAACCTTTTAAAATGTTATGAGAGTTTAAGGAAGAGGAACATTATTTCCTCTTATAAAACAAGTTAGGAAACAACAGACACTGGTAAAACTACAAACTGAACTTTACAAAAGTTTGTTCTATAACTACGTAGCAACAACAATGGATTCCAATAACATTTTGATAATTTAAGAAATTATTTTAATTATATGCCAGACATTTGAGTTTAATTCACTTCCTCATGTGGAAGCCAATTAATAATTAACAAGGATTTGAAGAGATCTTAATGAATGTTAGTTAGTTAGTTAGTGTGAGTTAGGCTAGCTGTGACCCTAATGACGTGAGATTTGTAGAAGCAAGATAATGTAAGACAGAGTGAACTGTGTGAAAGTTGTTACGACCTTGCAATATGCAGTCTTGCTTTTTTCTAGTAGTGAGACAAATAAGATAGCAAAGAGGCTTATGTATAAACAAATGCAAATGTTTTTTTTACTGTCTCCATGATTGCTAGAAATTGTCTGTAACAAAAGTATAAAGGCTTGATGTAATTGTTTACCAGTTGAGAGACCTGTCCGGGACTGGGGTGACCCTGTGTCCTATGGCACTCTCTCCCTCCATTGTAATTACTGGAGAAATAATAAAGTATTTGATTTTCCTGCACCCAAAAAAAAGCGAGAACTAAGTTTTTCTCCGACACTCATAATCTATGAAATCTGTATTGGACTAATACTTTAGTGGTGAATTCAGCTGTGGAATGTTAGTGCAGTAAATGGTTAGCTAAATTATAATGTTATACTGTTTTAAGCAAGCATACCCATTGTTACAATACCATGGAACAGTGCCAAGCACTGAGAGAAATACCAAATCAGTTTTGTCATAAGGAATGTCCATTGGTGGTTGAAGTGATCTCTTTCAAAATTTATCAATAATGATGTCATCCCAACTTCAGAACAAAGTGAAATCTACTCATGTTCTAAGCAGTCTGTGATTTCAGCCTTCAGTTATGGATAATACAAATGGCACAGCTCAGGATAAAACAGTTCTGCAATTTTTAACTCTTGCTTTAGAAACAACTCAAACACAATTACTAATTATTTCCACTTCCCAAGGTATTAAGATATCTTGGCTCTTCTGTCTAACACAAACTTCTAGCTCAAACATGTTTCAGAGTGGTAGCCGTGTTAGTCTGTATCAGCAAAAAGAATGAGGAATCCCTGTGGCACCTTAGAGAAAAATTAGCAAAGGAAATAGTTTTTAGAATCATTGAGTATCAGGGTTGGAAGGGACCTCAGGGGGTCATCTAGTTCAACCCCCTGCTCAAAGCAGGACCAAACCCAACTAAATCATCCCAGCCAGGGCTTTGTCAAGCCTGACCTTAAAAACCTCTAAGGAAGGAGATTCCACCACCTCCCTAGGTAACCCATTCCAGTGCTTCACCACCCTACTAGTGAAAAAGTTTTTCCTAATATCCAACCTAAACCTCCCCCACTGCAAATTGAGACCGTTACTCCTTGTTCTGTGATCTGCTACCACTGAGAACAGTCTAGATCCATCCTCTTTAGAATCCCCTTTCAGGTAGTTGAAAGCAGCTATCAAATCCCCCCCTCATTCTTCTCTTCTGCAGATTAAACAATCCCAGTTCCCTCAGCCTCTCCTCATAAGTCATGTGCTTTGTGTAATGACCCATCCACTCCCAGTCCTTATTCAAGCCTAATTTAATGGTGTCCAGTTTGCAAATTAATTTTCTTAGTCACACCTTCTTGTCAACTGTTTGAAATGGGCCATCCTGATCATCACTACAAAAGTTTTTTTTTCTCCTGCTGATAATAGCTCACCTTAATTGACTAGTCTCGTTACACTTGGTACGGCAACACCCATTTTTTCCATGTTCTCTGTGTTTATATATCTTCCTACTGTATTTTCCACTGCATGCATCCGATGAAGTGGGTTTTAGCCCACAAAAGCTTATGCTCAAATACATTTGTTAGTCTCTAAGGTGCAACAAGTGCTCCGTGTTCTTTTAGTTCAAACATATTTGTTTATTTTAAGGTTATTGGTATAATGATCAATAGAAAATCCTAACCCTAAATTATGAATTTCCCTTTGGAACTAGGAAAATGGTACTATTTGAAATGGTTTTTGAACCTGAAGAAAACTAGGAATTTAATTTGCAGTCATTTGTTTTATCATAAGTAGATTACTTTATGATGCCAACTATCCAAATTACTTCTTCATTCGAATGCATGCTTTTATCAAACCCATGCATCAGTCACGACCTTTAAAATCCCAACCATTGTTGCACATTTTTCTTCCTCATCTTGTTACATAATAAGGTACCTTTCTATTCTAAATACAATGTAGTCAAGAATATTAGGAGTTAATGTAAAAAAATAGTACATCAGTATCTCTGCCTAGCTCAAAGGATTTTCACTGATTCCTCTACAGACTTCAAAGCCTCACAGTTTGGCATTTGGACTGGTTTGAATTAAAGTTCAGTTCTCTGCCGTGAGTTTCCAAGTTCATGGTGAAAGTGCCTGCTTCTTCTGGATTTCATTAGGGCCAATTTTCTTATCTTTTTTTCATCTTAGGTTTGAGTCCCTGCAAATGCAACGTGGCATTCGATGGGTCGGAATAACAAGGTGCTGCCTTAAAGGCATGTATTGTCTCATGGGGTGCGCGCACACACACAAAAAGGATATATGACCCATTCCCTTCTCTTGTCTAACTTTCAGGGGACTATAAATTTTAAACTTCAAAGCATTTTTTACATTAAAATTTTAAAAAAGTTCAGGAAAATGTTTTTCAAAGAAGCTGGTTGAGATTTAAAAAGGTCACTTGATAATGTATCATGAAAAAACTTGGCATAAGCTTAAAAAGGTTTCCAACAGAACTTCTACATTGAAGGTGTGTGCATGTGTATATATGGCTGGCGTTACTATGTGTAAGATCGGTCAGGCAAGTAACTTTCCTCACAACAGTACTCGCAAAATTACGGCCATGACCATGTTTGGTGTATGTAAGCTGAATAGCCATATTCTCTGGACAATAAGTGTCAGCATCAATTAGGCAATGGTTGGGTACATTCTTTTTTAAAAGACTGTTCTGAACAATTTTCCAACAGCCTTTAAATTCAATTAAAATGTAATAGCAATTTGCCATTCAGCTCTGGGCTACACATTTTTCCTAGAATGAAAAGATCAATCTTGTTGAGTGCTAGGATAAAAAGACCTCCACTTTGCACAATAGTATAACACCATTGTTCTCCTGTAAGTGGAGGAAAATGGGAAGATAAATGATAGTTACTTAATTATAAATTATTGTAAATTATATAAATTATATGTAATCTTTTAAAAATCTGTTGAGTCAAATCTCTATTTGTTAGTAAAATACACTAATATTTTTATGAGATAAAAATATGCACACACTGAGTAAAGGAAATAATGCTACTGGTTCCACTAGATTGAAAAGATGCAATGGAACCTCATGAAGTTGATATTCCATCTGTGTATTTTCAAAAATGTCAAGATATTTGCACCTGATACTTTGCATGTTTACATTGCCCTAAATTATGCAGACATTTGCCAGAAGTCCATTAAACCTGACTTGAAGTCAGAAAACCACTTCAACTGATAATTGTAGAAAAAGATGCAGAATGATCTCTGGGAAAGATGAAACCTACAAATACATCAGATCACGAACCTATACATATTTTCACATGGAAAGAAACTAGTAAAAATATTGAGAAAGGAACGTGTTGTCTCACTCACGGTCCTCTACGTATCAGTATATTATGTAACACTTTAGTCAAAGTTGGTTGTCCTCATTTCACTCTGTTATTCCATAATTTTGACAGTACCTGTCACACTTTCCTTCTATGCTGCCCACATTCATAAGGGGAAAGTGCATTACTACAGACTTCCACTAAGCTCTAAAGCAGTGGTCCCCAACGTGGTGCCCACGGGCGCCGTGGCACCCGCCGGGGCATTTATGTGTGCCCACCTAGTGCCCAGCAGGGGAGAGAAGCCGCGGCCCTGTGCCTGCCGGGGACAGAGAACTCCGGGGCCCAGAGGCTGCGGGCGCCGGTGTTCTCTGTCCCTGGCAGGCGCGGAGCCGTGGCTTCTCTCCAGCTTCTCCAGGGCTGCAGGCTGCGGGTGCCGGTGTTCTCTGTCCCTGGCAGGTGCGGGGCTGTGGCTTCTCTCCGGCTTCTCCGGGGCTGCAGGCTGCGAGCGCCGGTGTTCTCTGTCCCCGGTAGGCACCAGGCCGCAGCTTCTCTCCAGCTTTGAAGCCGGAGAGAAGCCGCGGCCCTGCGCCTGCCGGTGACAAAGAACTCTGGGGCTGCAGGCTGCGGGCACCGGTGTTCTCAGTCCCTGGCAGGCGCAGGGCCACGGCTTAAGCCAGAGAGAAACTATGGCCCCGCGCCTGCCGGCGACAGAGAACTCCGGGGCTGCAGGCTGCATTCTATGTTAAAGTAAGAATAATAAATATATTTGGACCAGCAGTTCAACAATGTTTTACTTTTTTAAAATAAATAAGATGAAAACTGTTTATAATATTTATTTTGTAAAAACTCCTTAATTTTTCTTACAGGTAGATAAAAAAGAGCAAATTCACATGGTAAGGTGAAAGAGTAATTGCAAAATAATTTAATTAATAACTTTTACATGTAAAATTACCCTTTTTATCTTATGGATTCATATATTATGTAATATTAAATATGATTTTTTGTATTATTTAATGTACAAATACAAAATAAGCCTTGAAAAATTGTTGGCACCCACCACACTCTTCTGAAAACATGAATGTGCTACTGGCCACAAAAAGGTTGGGAACCACTGCTCTAAAGCATCAGTGATGTAGCATCAGCCTACCCTGAGCTTTCCTCTTGCAGCTCAACAAAGCACTACTGTAAACCTTCAACAGAGTCCCAGAAAGGTGCTACTGGACAAAAATTCTCTCAAGTGAACAAGCTTCAGTGTTCTGTGCATCCCCTCCGACAATATGATAAAGTCAAGGCTCTGATAAGTCATCTTCTACCATACTGCACATGGTAAGAGCAGAGCAAAATGAATGACCTAGAAAGTCACCTATGCTAAAGAGAGAACATGAATGGAAGAGAATGTTTCTACAAAAGAGCTGCTTCCCACTGTTACATAAACACCCAAGACAGTGGAGAGACTTATTTTCAAAGTCAGACACCCTGAGCTAGTGACAATATTCTGCAACCGTGGCTTCCTGCTGTATCATAGGACTTGTATTGATACAATGATTCTGCCTGCCTGTCTGATGCTAGTAGAGCAGCTAGGCTGACCAAAGTGCAGCGTGCAGTGCTCCAACGGTGACACTGGAACAGAGCTACAAAAGACATGTTCATGGGTGGCCCGGGTATTGACCCACAAATACAGCAGATTCATGTGGAATCACACATCACTCTGGTTTCTAGCATTGTTGGGGTGGGTGAAGATGGGACTAATGGGAATGGAAAAGAAGAATCTGCTCACAAACTCCTGTGCAAGAACGAAAGGCAGTTGGAAAACTCAGTGATTTTTATAAGGTATTATAAGGTTGTGTGTGTGTGTCAGCCACCGTGTGGAGAGCAGTGACTGCACCTGGTCAATTCAAAGGGGTCTGAAGACTGTCGGCTCTCTGGGGCAGGGGCTGTGCTCTGTGTTTATACCGTGTCTAACACAATGGTAGCCCTATTTTGGTTGGTCCCCAGGAACTTCCCATAATAAAGGTATGGAGCATTAAACTAGTTAAGAGACTCAGAGCTGGCAAGGGGTGAGGCTATGGAGAGCAACTCTCCACCATGCCCCATCCCATCCAGCCATGGTCTCCACAATCCAGAGGACATCAGAATGCATTAGGTTTAACTGAATGGAAGGGGATGAACACGACTGATGCCATATTGACTCAGCTCCCTCTGACAGATTTGGGTCAAAGGAGCAGATTTTTTGCTCTTATCCACCCTGAGGTGAAAAATCAGAATGTGCTAACATGATCTTGAGTACCAAAGGCAGATATTGGATGAGAACAAGAGGTCACCAGCATAAGGCAAAGCAAAACATCAGAAAGAGAGTCGCAGAATAATTCTCAGTGTTACCAAATGGGACACTCGGCGTATCCCTCTGCTCAGTTCTCCCATTCCAGGTCTTCTGTCCCATTCTTCATTCTCGCTGCCCCCACGCCCTATCCCTCAAAGAACTTCTAACACAGCTTCTACACCTTGCTAACTCCGGCTGTATGAGATGGGCAGGGCAGGGCAGGGCGGGAGTGCTGCAGTGCCAGTGTTATGGGAGCTGTGTGAGCAATTCTCCCACACCAGGAGAATAAACTGCAGTTGAACAGACTGGACCGGAATAAACCCCCAGAATTTAACTGGTCTCAGCAATGGTAACTCATGCCTTAGGGTAACTGCACCTGGAATGACTTGGCAAAAAATCTTTCTGGGTCCATCTCCCTAGAGAGAGAGTGTGTGTGTGTGTGACCGACCAGAGAAGAGCTTATTCACTAAAGCTTCTTCACGTAGTGCACAGTCAACCTGTGAAACTCCTTGCCTGAGGAGGTTGTGAAGGCTAGGACTATAACAGGGTTTAAAAGAGAACGAGATAAATTCATGGAGGTTAAGTCCATTAATGGCTATTAGCCAGGATGGGTAAGGAATGATGTCCCTAGCTTCTGTTTGTCAGAGGGTGGAGATGGATGGCAGGAGAGAGATCACTTGATCATTACCTGTTAGTTTCACTCCCTCTGGGACACCTGGCATTGGTCACTGTCGGTAGACAGGATAATGGGCTGGATGGACCTTTGGTCTGACTCAGTATGGCCATTCTTATGTTCTTACTGTAATTTTATACACCAGGCCAGCAGAGCTTTTGCTGAGCAATGAATAAGTGCCAGTCATTCGGCATTTTGCTCACACAGATCCATTGCTATGACCAGGCACACCCCTTTCCTTTCTTTGCATTGGCTTTCAGTCACAGAATGCTCAAGCAATTGCAATCCTATTTTTAGTTTACTAAAAAGAAAAAGAAAGTTGCAGAAAAGAAGAGTGATTTCACTGCAGAAAGATGTGATTTCAGCTAAGATGGGTTTTGTGAAAGGAAGGCTTGAATGTTACCTGAAAGCAGTCAAATATTCGGTGTCTCCCATCGGTGGTTCGAGGCCACCAGTAAACGCCATATTAACATTGAAACCAACACCTGGTCCTGTGCCGACCTGAGAAAAGGAATGAAGGAGTGAACAAATATCATGTGTTAAATTCATGGAAATTCTGTTGATGCTGGCAATATATCTTTGCAGCCTGCCATTTCTTTAAATCCCATTGATTTGCTCTGCTCCTGACTGACTGATTTATTTAGAATGCATTGTTGGGGTGCTTTCTTTTTTTCCAGAGCTTTTTGGCTCCCCAAAGGGAGGCAGCTTTCACATTCTCACAAGTGCTCAATTCTATGTGAAAGTGGTGCACACATCTATGACTTGACCACTGGTGGCCCAACAACTGTGTGTTATCTAAGCATGGAGTCCCATCATTAATATACCAGCGCCTTTTCCATTTTCAAATGGACAGTCTGCCCTATTGAAGGAATCGTTTTCTATAATTCATCTTCAGCTTTATCACCAAACTCAGAAGAGTACTTTATAGTCCTGCTTTATTACGTGAATTTTCTTCACTCAGCTACAAGTGCAGTTTATTCAGCGTGAGGGCCCCCTCTGCTGGTGGAAAATATGACTTGCAACAAATAGTTACACTGAGCTAACCGGGTATTGGTAGTATATGAATCATTGTGTGCACATTTGTGAACATTATCACAGTGTGTATATAACTTTATTAGAGGTGACAGGTGAAAAATAAACACACAACATTTACAGTAATTAATCTGAAGAAAAATGTGAACCTCCTTTCTATCTCCTATCTAAAGTGAAGTGCTGGTATAGTGTTGCTACCTAAATACAACTAATCTGGAGATTCAATTTAGATGCACTATATAACTACATAAATAGCTATATCAGTTTAGATAAATTACAGAATTTGGGAATCAAACTTTTCTTTGGCTGTCTTACTGTAAATACTAGCTACTAGAAAACAGTCTGTCCATCCATCCATCTAATTTTAATACATAATCTACTAATATTTCCTATATTAAAATTTCTGTTTGGCAGAACTGTATTTTGTAAATATTCCTGCAAGAACATTAGAAAACCCCACCACTTTATGCTTTTTTTTTTTTTTTTTTTTTTTTTTTTTACAATTTATAGTCTACTAAAGAGTGTCCTTCCAATCCAATATATTTATTTTTTAGACAAAACAATCATTACATTATTAAATGATTTTACAGACTCAGCATGAATATGAGTGCAGCCTAGGTCTAAAAGTTTGCACTCCTTGTCCATCCTGCAGCATCAGTTAAATGCTGCATAAATGTTTCATCGTTGGCTCTGATTATAATGCACAAACAAGGTAATAAAACAAGGCTGTGCTTTATATTCTTTAGATGCCTAGAAGGAATATCAAAATGTGCAGAACAGAAAGGATAAAACTGACAGGGCAAGAAATTCTATGGATTTTCAAATTATCAACATTTCAAAATAAATATAATTAGTTAAAATATTTTAATTGCCCTTTGAATCATGTATACAGATTTTTATAACTGCATCTCCATTAGAAAGGAACAACTTTGTTTAAATCAATATTAGTCAAAACTATGAAGTCTTTGCGGACTTTACTAATTATCTAAGGCCTGGTCTACACTAGGACTTTAATTCGAATTTATCAGCGTTAATTCGAACTAACCGCTCAACCGTCCACACCAGGAAGCCATTTAATTCGAACTAGAGGGCTCTTTAGTTCGAATTTGGTACTCCACCCCGGCAGGTGGAGTAACGCTAAATTCGCACTTGCTAGCTCGAATTAGGCTTGGTGTGGATGCTAATCGAACTTAGCAGCTCCGGGAGCTATCCCACAGTGCACCACTCTGTTGACGCTCTGGACAGCAGTCCGAGCTTGGATTCTCTGGCCAGCCACACAGGAAATGACCCGCGAAAATTTGAATTCATTTTCCTGTCTGGGCGGTTTGAATCTGACGTTCTGGTTGCACATCGGGGCGAGCTCCGCAGCACCTGCAACGATGCAGAGCTCTCCAGCAGAGGAGTCCGGGCAATCCCAGAATAGAAAGAGGTCCCCAGCATGGACTGACCGGGAAGTCCAGGATCTGATCGCTGTGTGGGGCGAGGAGTCTGTGCTTTGGAGCTGCGCTCCAACAAGCGAGCGAAGACCTTCGAGAAGGTCTCTAAAGCCATGAAAGAGAAAGGATACAGCCGGGATGCGATGCAGTGCCGCGTGAAAGTGAAGGACCTAAGACAAGGGTATCAAAAAGTCAGAGCGGCAAGCGGACGCTCCGGGCCCAGCCCCAGACATGCCGCTTCTACGAGGCACTGCATGCCATTCTAGGTGGGTCTGCCACCAGTGCCCCAGCAGTGACGGTGGACTCCGAGGACGGAATAGTGTACGGGACAGTTCCTCCTCCCTGTTCGCCGATGGGAAGATGAGGAAGGGTCTTTTGAGGACGGCGCAGGCGACATCGAACCCACTCCCGCTTTCCCTGACAGCCAGGATCTCTTCATCACCCTCACAGAGATCCCCTACCAACCGTCCCGCCCGTTAACCCGGACTCGGAATCAGGGAAGGATCAGGCGGTAAGTGCTACAAACAGGGAAACATTTATTTTTAAGAAACAGGGATATATATAAAAATGGAAATACTATATAAAAATTTTTAAATATGAAACTATACAAACAGCAGGTCTACACATATAGGAATGGAGCAATAGTCCTCTGGGGATAGTTCAAAAGCTCTCAGAGAGCAGCTGGAAAAGCCTCAGCAAGAGGTTTCTTGGGAGAGGTGCTTTATTGGGTGCTCCGTTGAAGCACACTCTTCCGCGCCATGCCATCCTCAGGTACAGGGGACCATCGCCTCTCTGAGCATGGCAGCGTAGGGTCCTGGTCTGTGCAGGGCTTCTGTTAACATCCGCTCTCTCTGTGTGCGCCTGACACGCCTCAGGGTGATGTCGTTGTGGAAGTGCTGCATCTAATTAGTGGAATTAGTGTACTGTTACTATTGTGCATGGTAGACTTTTACTTTGCATAAGAATGACCCTCGCTTAACAGAGTTTTACTTTGCATAAGAATGACCCTCGCTTAACAGAGTTTTACTTTGCATAAGAATGACCCTCGCTTAACAGAGTTTTACTTTGCATAAGAATGACCCTCGCTTAACAGCCACTTGTGGCAGGCCTCAGAGGAAAAGCATACAGGGTCTTTCCGTTCACTGGCGGGAGATGCCGCATAACGCTCATCTTTTCTGCTTTGCACATTGCCTCCAGCAGGAGAGCACAGCTAAGCACTAACTGATAAGCACTCTGTACTGTAAGGCTTACCAGGACTTTGTGCAAGAGGGATGCAGCTATCTTTCCTCGTGCGCTCTCCAGTGCAATGGCGCCGCCAATGAGAGCGTATTCCGAAATCTCGGACTAGTTCTGAGATCTCCTGAGACTTGGTTCCCTCTTTGGTCTTGTTCACTGAAACTGACTAGACTGTGTTTACTGTTGGCAAACATGTATGTGTTCAAGGAAATCACCTACTTTTCACATCACACAGCTTGGCTCCTTCCCGGACTGCCCCGCCATCCCCTCGCAGAGGCTGGCTCGGATTAGGCCGAAAGAAAAGACAAGGGACGACATGTTCCAGGAACTGATGGCCAGCTCCAGAGCGGAGGCGGCAGAGCAGAGACAGTCGAGGAGAGCCTGTGTCAGCAGCATCGCACACACCTGGATCGGGAGGATAGGTGGCGGCAGGAAGACCAGCAGGCGACTCAATCGCTGCTTGGTCTAATGAGGGAGCAAACGGAGACGCTCCGGCGCCTTGTAGATGTTCTTCAAGACCGCAGTCAGGAGGAGAGAGCCCCCCTGCAGTGCATCTGCAACCGCCCTCCAACGCCAAGAAGTCCTGTCCCCCCCTCACCCAAAGTGACAAGACGGAGGCGGTAGGGGCCGTGAGAACTGTCCCTGCACCGCAGCACACCGATAATGTTAGAGACAACTGTCGCTGTAAATTTGTACAAGCTCTTTCTTTACAGCATCAACCAGTCCCAACTCCAAGTTCAAACCCCCCACTGTGTATTACATTATTAAAAGCGGTTTGGTGTTACTGACTGTTTCCGTCACGTTTCTGGTGTCAGAAGACTTTCTGTTGTTCTGTGGGGGGGGGGGGAATTGTAATGTCACTGCATAGCCCACAGTGCCATGCTACAGACTTGGCTGCAGGGTCAACTGCAGGGCACACACAGACTGCAGTCACTAGGCACCAGGGACAGTCTGTGTGGTGTATGCTGCCCGGGTCTTTCCTTGAGGTGTATGCTTGTGCAGGGTCCTGGTGCCTGACATCCCGAATGTAAAGGCAGGCTTCCCTTCACATGCATTTGGACCGTAGTCACGATCCTCCCGGTGCCCGAGCCCCAAAAGAGACCTCATCCAGGGGCAGATACTCACCCTTCCCCACACCCCTCACCCTTCCAACGCCCAAACCCACAGCCATCATGGTAACCCCTATCCAAGGACGGCACCCCTCGCCCCTTCCTGCAAACCCACCCATCAGTGCACACCTTAACCAGCACAGAATGCTTCCATGTTTCAACGAAGAAACAGAAATGCAAAGTCAACGAAAGATTTATTATTAATTACTAAAACATGTCCTTAGTTTTAAAACGTCCTTGGGAAGTGGGGAAAACTTGGTTTATGATCAGGCTCTCTTAAAATCAAGTGGACAGTCACAGGTTACCCTGCTCTGCGAGGAAACTCGCTTTCAAAGCCTCCTGATGCATATCGCTTCCCGCTGGGATATTCTCTCAGCACGGGTATCTGGCTGATCATAAACAGCAGCCAGGCGATTTGCCTCAACCTCCCAAGCGGCCAAAAGGTCTCGCCCTTGCTCTCACAGAGATTGTGGAGCACACAGCAAGCAGCAATAACTACGGGATATTCTTCTCGCTGATGTCCGGCGAGTCAGTAAGGTCCGCCATCTCCCTTGAGACGTCCGAAGCACACTCCACCACCATTCTGCACTTGCTCAGCCGGTAGTTGAAGAGTTCCTTTTCAGTGTCCAAGGCGCCTGTATAGGGCTTCATGAGCCAGGGCATTAGCGGGTAGGCCGGGTCCCGAGGATCACTGTAGGCATCTGCACATCCCCAACCGTTATTTTGTGGTCCGGGAAGAAAGTGCCTGCCTGGAGGTGTCTAAACAGACCAGAGTTCCTGAACACCGCGCGCGTCATGAACCTTGCCCGCCCACCCGACGTTGATGTTGGTAAAAGCGTCCCCTATGGTCCACCACAGCTTGCAGCACCATTGAAAAGTAGCCCTTTCGGTTAATGTACTCGCTGGCCTGGTGGGCTGGTGCCAGGATAGGGATGTGAGTCCCATCTATAGCCCCACCGCAGTTTGGGAATCCCATCGCGGCGAAGCCATCTATGATGACCTGGACATTTCCGACAGTCACTACCTTTGAGAGCAGTTGCTCAACGATTGCGTGGGCTACTTGAATGACAGCAATCCCCACGGTAGATTTGCCCACGCCAAAGTGGTTCGCTACTGACCGGTAGCTGTCTGGCGTGGCAAGTTTCCAGAGGGCTATGGCCACTCACTTCTGCACAGTCAGGGCTGCTCGCATCCTTGTGTCCTGGCGCCTCAGGGCAGGGGACAGCAAGTCACACAGTTCAAGGAAAGTGTCCTTATGCATCCTGAAGTTTCGCAGCCACTCTGTGTCATCCCAGACCTGCAGCACTATGCGGTCCCACCAGTCTGTGCTTGTTTCCCGGGCCCAGAATCGCCGTTCCACACCATGAACTTGACCCATTGCCACCATGATCTCCACTGCCCGGCGTACCCTGCTTTGTGAGAGGTCTGCGCCACTCTCCTCACCGTGCTGCCGGAGCCTCCTCGCCCGGTTTCTCAGCATCTGACTGTGGAAGAGGTGGACGATAACGTGCGAGGAGTTGACAACGGCCATAAGTGCAGCGATGATCGCAGCGGGCTCCATGCTCGCAGTGCTGTGGCGTCCGCGCTGTAACCGACCAGAGAAGGGCGCGAACAGATTTCCCGCCGGCGCTTTCAAGGAAGAGAGGAGGCGGGATTGACGGTTCAATGGCGACACATTTCCCCCCAGCATGCATTGGGAAATCCCACAATTCCAATGGGCAGCGGGGAGTGCGGGAACTGTGGGATAGCTTCCCACAGTGCACCGCTTCCAAAGTCGAAGCTGGCCCCGTGAATGTGGACTCAGAAGTTCGAATTTGTGTATTTAGTATGGATTCACAAATTCGACTTATTAAGGTCGAATCCACAAATTCGACTTAAGTAGATTCGAAATAGTCCTGTAGTGTAGACAAGCCCTAAATTAAACACAGCAAAGTCTGGTTCATTCATGACCTCTTTTTTCCCCCCCTCTCTCTCTTCATTTGCAGTTCTGTGTAGAATTTATTAAGCAATAGGGATAAATAATCTACAAGCAAATTGAAATAACTGTCTGAGTGAACAGCAATCATTTTCTGTTAGCCTGCTCTGATAAATCAAACATCCGGTCTTGTGTAATGAGGTCAGCTAACCGTGAGGTTGGGAACCATCGTGCTATAGGATTCTGTACAAAGAATGACTTCTGGCTTGCTTAAGATAAGACGGGCAGACTAATGTAATGGCTATTTTAGAACAAAATTGACTTTTTCCCTGACAGTTATGTTTTCTTGTGAAAACCAGTTAAGGGTCCACAAGCCAAAGTAGGCCCTTTGTAATAGAATAAACGATGGAATGGAGAAATAGTTGACAGGTACGCTTCCAAAGGAGAGGCCTAAGCTGAGCTTCTTGAAGGATAAGGCTGAATGTAGAATGAAAAAAATAGTACTTGATGAATGTGTGTGTCTCCATCTGGTGGAAGTCCAAATAGAAAAATGCTTCCATTCTAGTTGATATGCCTTGTCTGTGGAAGGCTTATGGGTTTCTAAGAGTATGTTTTGGATATTGTCCAACAATTCTAATTAATCTGTAGCTAAAAATCCAATCTCCAAGCTTCTGGATGCAGGAAAAGCAGGTGTAAATGCAGCACTCACTCCTCTGAGCAATGACAGGGCATGGCCAGGAGTAAAAGAGATGGATCCCAAGCCTGTGCCAGGAGATCAGAGCATTGGTGAGCCCATGCAGTAATTGTAAAACCATGAGCACCCTCTTGTTCAGTCTCACAAAAAGCTTGCATTGTCAGAAGGAAGGAAATGCACGTGAAGTTGTGTTCCCCAATGAAGAGAAGACTTTAGTCTGTTAAGCAAAGGCGCCTGTTTGAACAACTGTCCAATAATGACTTATTAGAGACTAATCTTGATCAATCATAGAATCAATCCTGGAATCATCCTTATTGACTAAGATGGTCTACCAAGGTGTATCTTTTCCTTGCCAGGACAAAATGTAAATTTTATGGCATTGCTAGGACTTTAGAAACACACAAAAATGGGTTCTATGAGAAGCATTAACAGGCATTCATGTGAGCAAGGGCAGTACAAGCTTTCCTACAGTGCTCTGTCATTTCACTTCTTGACCTATGGAAGTCCCCCCAGTCTTGTCAATGCATCTCACTCCTGACCAGCAGCAGATTCTACCAATGAAATCCCGGGGTGCCAATCACAGTAATTATATGGTGGGCAGGTATCCTGTTTATTTATGCTCTTACCTCATCAGGTGCTCCACTGCCTGGGAAGAAGTTTCCATCATCATAGCGATGTAGTGAAATATAAAGAACGTTAGGATCACTGTAGAAAGCTTGCTGAGTACCATTCCCATGGTGCACGTCCTTCAGGGACAGAGATTGTATTAGATAAGGAGGATTAGTACACTAGTAACAGTCCAGATGAAAAACACCAGGCTGGTTCTTTTTAATCCAAGTGAAGCAGTTTATTGAAAACTAGAATGGATCCACACAATACTAAAATTAGGTTTTTGTTACACAGTAGAACCCTTATTTGACTAGCTAGCTGGGGACTGAGGAGTTACTGAAATTGAAGAGTTCATACAATTAACATCACAAAACCATAGTTGGTATGGTGCATAAGTGGCAGCACAGCGGTGCACTGCATTGCTTTCTTCTTGTCCTTCAAACCACTGCAGAGTAATTGCCAACGTACTGACAGTGTCAGAATATGAAGGGATGTCAACTGTTTTTTTCATCCTCATCACTTTTGTTATGTGATTCTCTCCCCCTCAAAAAAATCATGAAATAGGGTTTGAATACAACTGGTTGTTTGTAAAACTGAGGCTCTACTGTCCTTTCAATTCAACATAACTGGGTAATTAATTAACCTCGATTATACACCTGAATGAAAACAAGATGTTCTCTTAGACAGAACTGGGAGGAACTATGTTAATCACTGTAAGTCTGACCAGGCCGTCTGTCTGCAGGCCAAACACTTGTTTAAGCTCTGTGCAGGAATGAGCCCTATGAGTGCAATTTAACAGCAGTGCAAAGAAAAACAAACAAACAAACAAATGATCTCAAGCAAACAGGCCAATTCCCTTATCACCAAGGTATTAATGGACTAATACAGCTTACAAAAGGAGACATTTCTCCAAATTGTCCTTTAATTTCTGCTACAAAACCAAGTCATTGAGAAGGGAAGAAGAGTAAAAGGAACTCTGAGAAAAGTGATGGACCAAAGTGGAAATCTATCCTGAACATTTATTTTTAACTTAAATAGATGAATGAGTCACATCCTGATCCTGAGAAAGCTATCAGACTTCCAAAAGGAGTGTTGCAAGTTGGTTAAAATCCTAGCTTCTCTTGTTGAGTGACCCACTAGTGTTGCTGGGTTGCCCAAATGTGCATAATGTTGCACAATCCCTCAAGCAGGTTACTGAAATTGTCCAGAACGCTGCTCAAGCCAAGCCAGTCAGGGACCCTGTCAGTTTCAATACTCTATCAGCTCATGAGAACAGAGTTGGGATGGACATAATGCTCATGCCCAGTAATCTCAACCAGCACCTGGCACAGCCACCCATCTTGAAGTTTGGATCTGATGTGTGTTCATAGAATCACTGAATCTCAGGGTTGGAAGGGACCTCAGGAGGTCATCTAGTCCAACCCCCTGCTCAAAGCAGGACCAATTCCCAAATAAATCATCCCAGCCAGGGCTTCGTAAAAACCTCTAAGGAAGGAGATTCCACCACCTCCCTAGGTAACCCATTCCAGTGCTTCACTATCCACCTAGTGAAAAAGTTTTTCCTAATATCCAACCTAAATCTCCCCCACTGCAAATTGAGACCATTACTCCTTGTTCTGTCATCTGCTACCACTGAGAACAGTATAGATCCATCCTCTTTAGAACCCCCTTTCAGGTAGTTGAAAGCAGCTATCAAATCCCCCCTCATTCTTCTCTTCTGCAGACTAAACAATCCCAGTTCCCTCAGCCTCTCCTCATAAGTCATGTGCTCCAGCCCCCTGATAATTTTTGTTGCCCTCTGCTGGACTTTTCCCAATTTTCCCACATCCGTCTTGTAGTGTGGGGCCCAAAACTGGACACAGTACTCCAGATGAGGCCTCACCAATGCCGAATAGAGGAGAATGATCACGTCCCTCGACCTGCTGGCAATGCCCCTACTTATACAGCCCAAAATGCCGTTAGCCTTCTTGGCAGCAAAGGCACACTGTTGACTCATATCCAGCTTCTTGTCCACTGTAACCCCTAGGTCCTTTTCTGCAGAACTGCTTCCTAGCCATTCGGTCCCTAGTCTGTAGCAGTGCACGGGATTCTTCCATCCTAAGTGCAGGACTCTGCACTTGTCCTTGTTGAACCTCACCAGATTTATTTTGGCCCAATCCTCTAATTTGTCTAGGTCCCTCTGTATCCAAAGCCCTCTGCGTTACAGGCTTTGTTTTGGAGGGCTGATAGCTTCTTTAGAATCGGGGGGAGTGGAGAATGGGGGGGGAATGAAAAAATATGGTAAGAAGTTTATTGCTGTGACTTTCAATCTTGATGTTACCCTTAAATAAATGTTTATTGTATATAAACCATTTTAAAGTGAACTTCAGTTCTGAGCTTCTGTAGTCTGATTGTGTTCACTGAGTTATAAATAATGTCTCTCCTCTGTGAGGAACTGACAGAGCTTCCATTGTTACTTTGGTGAGAATAAATGTTTACTCACCCAGTCCACTATAAGGATTTTGCTAACGTTGAGTCTCTGTTGGAGAAGCTTGGCTGCAATTGCCACAGAATTAAAATAGCAGAACCCCCTGGAGGTAATGAGCAAGAGAGAGAGAGGAAAAAAGGGGTGTTAATTAAATGTTCGCCTCGGTCCTTATATATATATAAAATGTGAAACATAATACAGTAAGTAGGAAGAAATTTCTATTGCTTTCACTATTTCTTCCTCCCTAACAGATATGTGTGCTCGATTACACACAAAAAATAACCACATGCCAACAGGTGACTCAGTGATCTCACAGGAAATGGTGAACACTACCACACATTCTAACACTCTTTACTGTGAGATGCTGCTGAAGTATACAATCTGCCAGACAGTGATTTTTAAAGTTTCAGGGCTCTCACTCAAATTAGGGAAATGGGGGTGCAGTCAGAGAGAAAGAAGGGGGTTTTAGTGATACAGATTAATTCATCTGAAGCACAGGGGACCAGTTCAGAGAAGCTTCAAAGAACTCCGCTTATTCAAATCCGATAGTAAATATTCTCTGATCTCACACCAACCAAGTATCAAGGGACCAAAAGATCTGAGCATTGGTCATGAAGCCAGGCACGTACTAGTTGAAGAAACAAATTATATCCAGGGCTGAGGGAGATGCACTCATTAATATGGTTTATTACCCTCTTACCTTTTGGGAACCAGATTTGAAATCAGCCCAACCCAATGTGGCCAAACCACTTTCAACTCTAGGGGAATAAAATCCCAACAAAGCTAAATGAGTGGAAGATTTGACTTCAGTTTCTGTTTTATAAAAAAAACATTTTTTTCATAAAATTGGTATTATATTCCCAAGATAAAATACTGTATCAGGCATAACTTTTCTAAGTGGCATATCACTGTTTCTCCATATTAAAAAACCCACAGTGTACCGAACTTACAAATTGCTCTTTATCCAGATAAACAATAGATGGGGATGATGGAATTAATAGACTCAATGTAGTTTTAGAAATAGATGCAATCTCTAAGCATGATTCTAAAACAGACTGTATTAAACAAAAAGAGGACTGGAAAGTTTCCTGCTTCTAAAGTATTACAAACAGCTTTAAATCTGATGCTGTATTGTACATCACTCAGCAAGGAAGTCTATAATAAATCAAATAATTTTCTAGCTTCCAGCTCCGTATCACGTAGAGAATTCTCTTAATTAATGGCTCTAAACACTGAAGCAAACCAATTAACACACACACATACTTACATGGGGGTACTCTCTTCAGCATGATGACCTGGAGGTCGAACAACAGCAAATCCATTCTACATATAAAAACCAACAAGAATACAGAGGAGAGATCAGACACAAAAGAACATTGGTATCTCACAGAGTGTGCTCAGAAGCTGTGGTCAGAGTTGCTAATTCAGTTTTGTAATTATTCATTAGTTCTGGGTTACTCAGATGAGCATTCATGGCTTCCACTCAAGCCCTTAGCAATGTATTAACTTTCCTTTCATTTTTAGAGGACACTGGCAGCCTGCATTTTTTGGAAACTGACTACTTTTTTAAATTGTGAGTTTCTTGTAGAGCATACTTTGAACAACTGCAGTGAACTCTGGCCCTGTTGAAGTCAATAGCAAAACTCCCACTGACTTGACTGGCGTCAGGATCTTATCTGAGGTTGTGATTTTTTTTTTAAACCCATCCTTAAAGGTTAGTAATTTTTTTGTTCACTTGCTCATGTCCATAACGGTCTTGTCAACTAAGGCAAGAAGGGACCATTACAACCTTCAAGCCTGGCCTCCTGTGTAACACAGGCCATAAATCTTACCCTGTCATTTCTGCACAGAGCCCTATATCAGAGCCAAGTGCTACTGCTATACCAACCTTCAATTCTCCTGTGGCCACTTTAAAAACAAGTTCAATGACACAGCCCACAGCCAGGCGAGCCGCACCAGACGAATGAACTTCATTCCAAATTGTGTCACTGTCAACCTAATGAAAACATATGAACAAAGTCAGTTTTCAGAAACAATGAGAAGAGCCTGCAGTTGGACTACCTAGATTTACAAACTACTGAAACATAAAATTCTTGTATTCATAGTGATCATCCCAATGACAATGCAAAGAGCTGGAACCACTGGGGCCTTACATACACATATGTACTAGTGCTAGCTGCTAGTATCACAATGCTCAGGTGGTGGCTGTCTTCCCATGTGAAGAGAGAAAAACTGACACCAGTGTTGGAGCTAATGTCACAGTAAATTCATATCTATTCATATTAACACCACTGAAGAGACAGGATTTCCAGTTGCTCTGTGGTGCTGAGGGATTAGCAATAAGAAGGAGGGGAGTTTGATCCCAAGCAGTGTAAATTATCATGGGCTTCCTTCTAAGATTCTTATTTGAGTGTTGTCTCAGTATTTCTTTTTACCATCGGGGTAAAAACTGACCCACAATCAAACAAAAAGCTTTAAGAAAATGTAAAACAAAAAACCTACTAAAGAGGGAATAAATCAATGAAGAATGATGTTTAAGAATAGACAATTCTCTAAATCCTTGTCAAATCTATTTTGGCTAGATTTACACAGAAATTACTCTACTACAGAATCAGAAAATAAATGGCTTTTCAACATCTAGGTGCTAACTGTGGACATTTAGTTTAAATGCCAAATATTTGACAGGACTAGGAACAAATCCCTTTGACAAAAACATAAACTAGATTAGGGGAGAAAAGGAAAGACATTCTTTTAAAATTCTCTGGTTGCTCGTTATTGTACAAGATCACATTCCCATTTAAACAGGAAGTGTGCAGTGTGCAACAAGCCCAACAACTGCACAAAGACAAGACAGGTTCACACGTAGGTGATGAAATGCCCTGTTTGATATTTACTATGATTTGATTGTGTGCCCTGGATAGAAGTGGACAAAAGGAGCTTTTGGATTCCCATGGGATTGTTCATAGTCTTAGCCAGTGGGGAATGACCTGCTCTGAATCCCATTGATAGTGGGCCAGACTGTTTACACAGAGTGGTGACAGCAGTGTGTGCTTTCTTCTTTTCATCCATAGCTTCTGCAAAATCCAGACTGAATGGAACTGTTCCAAGCTGAGGGTAGTCTAGCTATCGGGGACAGGCTCAGAGTAAGCATAGAGTGTTTGTTGATGTGAAGAACTGTCCAATTTTATTTCTAAGATAAGACTGACTGGATCTGAACTGACCACTTTTGTGGGAACAATATCAGAAGGGGACTGAAGAAAAGTAACATCTGTATTGCTTGGTTTTCATCAAATTTCACTTGTAGAGTTTTTGATAGATATAAGCCAATGTGAGATCCCAGAATCATAGAACTGTAGGGCTGTAACGGATCTCAAGAGGTTATCTAACCAATACCCCTACGCTAAGATAGGGCTATCCTTAGACAGTCCTTGACAGATGCTTGTCTAACATGTTATTTAAAACCTCTAATGATGGATCCATTTCTTTTACAGCTGACTATAGCCAGTGAACTCTCAATCAACACGGATTGTTAATGGCTTCTGTCATAAGGGTGAGTTGCCCACCACATTGAAACAAGCAGTGATTATGTGAGACCCTACCTGAAGAAGTCCCTTTTAGACAATGATACCAATAAGAACATTGCATCAGTCGGCTCCTGGGACTGAGAGTATATTGAAAGCAGAGCTCCTTTTAAGCCATACGCAGTGGAATCAGAAGTTGTTTATGTTGCTTGCATTGGGCATATCACCAGCTATTAATATATCACTCACCACAAGAGAAGGTGGATTCACCATGGGGATGTGACCCTTCAGTGGACTTGTCCCTTTGTCTCCAAGAGATCCTAGAGGGTAATGAACAAACTGGCTGTCCTCCCTGTCAATCTGTCCATACTGGGCTCTGCAAGGTTCTATCTTTTTGCTTTTCCTTCTTAGTGTTTACGTGAAGCCATTAGAGATACTCAAGTTGTTCTGTGGCTGCAGTGTTGTCACTATGCTGATGCTCAGTGCTATCGTGCCTTTTCACTGAACCCAGAGTCTTTACAGCCTCATTCTCCCAGTGTCTGAGAGGGGTGGTGATATGAAGTAAGTATTTATAACAATTGGGGGGGGATGACTCCTCACCTATGGAGAATGTCTACTAGTCCTTCTGCTCAAATGTTTAGCAGCCTCAGCATCTGCCACAATCCAGCACTACCCTGGATTCTCAGATAACTGATGGAGTCCATGTTATTTACCACCATCTACTTCAGGCCATGAGGCTACGGCCATTCCTCTCGAGTGTGCACCACACAATGGTCACTCATGTTTTTGTTACATCCAGACTTCATCAACACAGGATGCAGCTGTAGCTGCACTCAATCCTTGTCAACAGCCCCCTATTTGCTTTTAAATATAATATAATTTATGGTATTTGTAGTGATCCTTAAGGACCTGAATGCACTGGGACCCCAGTTTATGAATGACTGCCATCTTCCCCTATATGCCCCATTGCTGAAATTACATAGCTTTTATTGTTGATCTGACTTCATAGCTGGTGGCAGTTCTCACAGTCTGTCCCCCAAGGAAGCCCATCACAACCAGAGTCAAGTAACTCTCAGGACACAAATTAAGGCTCATTAGTTTAATATCAAATGGCTTTTTAGCTAATTTGTGTTTTAATATCTGTGACTGAGGAACCTAGTTGTGACAGATATTATTGAAAGTTGTACAAAAAAGGCACTCGATCATCAGAGGTCACTATGGGATATTTGATGCAAGCCCACTTCTTTCTCTACCATAGATCAGGTAGATCCTGTGCAACCCAGTTGGTCTCCCTAAGTTGCCAGTTTTGGCTCTCTTCCCCCAAATGCCTGAAAATTTTCACAAAATGCCTGAGCTGAATGCTGCTAATTGCAGGTGGTTTGATGCCACCATAAGCTAGGCTCATGGTGGCAGTGTTTCAGGAAGAACTAGGTGGGGAGGACAGAGAGGTTTTAGAAGTTTTTATTCCTTCAGAGAGAAATTAAATACTTTAAAAAAAATCTTTGTGCAATTTGGAAGCCAATTTCCAGGATGTTGTCCCATTCTCCAAGCAAGAGAAGGATTTAACCACAGGGGGTCTGCTGCTGTCTGCTACCTTCTGCATCTCTGAAATAAGGATTTCACACCGACAGCCACCTGCTTACAGGGTGGCCAGCTGCACACTATTAGGCCCTGATACAGCAAAGTGCTTAAGCACCTAACTGTAAGTGCGTGAACAATTCCATTGATGTGAGCCGGATTAATGCTGTATCAAGGGCTTATACTTTACTGGGATGGCAAATGTTATTAGGGTGGCCATGGTCTGGACTCCTCTCCTATTCTGAAGTTGCTGCTGTTGGTGTATGGGCTGCTGTTAACCCATTCATCATTCTGGATTTATGAAGTTCATTATTGGGCAGATAATATTTGGTCTCCCTACCTCTCCTCCCCATGAATTCTCTGGTGTGGTGGCCATGAGAGGAGTTGTTGCTGGGACTGTACATCAACCCTATCCTCTGGAACGACTTTAAGGAGACGAGAAGTATATTTCTTGCTCTTTGGTGATACATTGTTGGGTTTCTCTCTTTTTCTTGGGTTGGATGATGTTATTGTACTAAGAGCAGTTGGACTGCCTTGCTTCTTTGAATCTGCTGTTGTTGGCTTAAGAGCAGTTGCTCTGTTCATCACACTCATCTTCTTGAGAACAATATTTGCTCTATTGGGATTTGGTCCCCCCACTCCCATAAAGTTGCTGTCACTGCTGTTCCACAAATTCTTGGAAGATCTGAAGGACTTTATAAGAGTAGAGAAACTCAATGCCCCTTGACCCTCAATCACACGTTTGAACTTTTGCAGCTCCTATGAATCTTTTTGTTGGCAGAGGCGTATGGGCAGTGTGAGGGTCAGAAGTCTGATACTACCTTTCCTAAGAAGTGATACTTGCGGGACTCCGAATGTAGGGATGTTTATCCTTTATGTAATCTGTTTTTTAAATATTAGGATATATCACGGGGTTACTACTGGCCCAGGCGAATCAAGAGACAACAGGGCTCACCAGGGCAACTGATGCTTGATATTAACAAATATTCCTATATAATTTCATTCTGTTTTTTATTTAAGGGCATTTTTTTAAGTTTTCATTTTTCTACACTTCTTTTGTTAATCAGAAATTGAAATGTCTTCAGAGAAGCACTTAAATGAAAGGACTCACAGAGAGACATTTATCGTTCCTGGCTCTGCAAAAGTCATAAGGAAAAACTGAGGGAGTCTCATTAGGAACATAAGAATGGCCATACTGGGTCAGACCAAAGGTCCATCCAGCCCAGTACCCTGTCTACTGACAGTGACCAGTGCCAGGTGCCCCAGAGGGAGTGAACCTAACAGGTAATGATCAAGTGATCTCTCTCCTGCCATCCATCTCCGCCCTCTGATAAACAGAGGCTAGGGACCATCCTGGCTAATAGCCATTAATGGACTTAACCTCCATGAATTTATCTAATTCTCTTTTAAACCCTGTTATAGTCCTAGCCTTCACAACTTCCTCAGGCAAGGAGTTCCACAAGTTGACTGTGCGCTGTGTGAAGAAGAACTTCCTTTTATTTGTTTTAAATCTGCTGCCCATTAATTTCATTTGGTGGCCCCTAGTTCTTATATTATGGGAACAAGTAAATAACTTTTCTTTATTCACTTTCTCCACACCACTCAGGATTTTATAATTATTTTCTATATATATTTTCTCTTATCACCACTGAGATATCTGGCCATAGCAGCTGTAGACACCATTCATGCTGCTGGTAAATTGTCTTCACTTCACTGTATTCCTTAATCCCACAATGCATCACCTAAATCAATTGTGTCAGCTAGTCAGGACTTCAAATCACATTGCCAATTATTTGTTTCTAACTTATGTTCTTTTTATCTACTCTGTTTTGTGGTTCTGTCTACAGCACCAGTCAGGATCCAGACTTGCGCTAGGTGCTAAATATATCTGCAGGTAAATATGCTTCCTGCTTTGAAGAAATTACACAGTCTGAGATCTTACAATCGAACTAAAACAATTTTCTTTCAAAGAAAAAAAATCAATGCATGATAAATACAACTCAATGCACTCTAAATCCCTTACATGTGCACTGATAAGAGATAAAGCTGTACCTGATACAAAACAAAACATCTTAGAAAGTAATATTAAATCTTGTAATGACAGATCATTAGACTTATTGAAACAGAGATGATACACATGAAGCACTGCAACCATTTTAAATAGTACATCTGTGATGGGGTATTTACCCCATACATTGCAAAGCCAGTAAATTAGGATTATTAACCTGATAGGCTGCACCTGGGGAAGGACTGAATGATTGAAGATGGAGTCCAGTTGGGGAGGAAAAGAAGGTATTGGTATAAAGCCAGGAAGTTGGCAGCAGAAAAAGGCTGCAGGGACGCAGCCTGCAGTCACTCCCTGAGAGAAGGAAGGTGTATTTGGGACTACAGTGCCAGGACTCAGAGCCTGCAGTTATTCCCTGGAAGGAGGAAATTGGGCTGGTAAACCCTCGGGAGGGGGGTGGGGGTGCGGTGGAAGCCAGAAGGTAGAGCTGAGAAGTAGGAAGAAGTCCAGGGGAAGAGCAACATGGTCTGGGAGTGAGCAGGCCACCACTGCTAGAGACAGGGTTCCTGGACTAGAACCTGGTGTAGTGGGCTGTCCAGGCTTCCCCTACCAGCCGTGCATGAGCAGACTCCCGAGACCATTGGTACAGAAAGAATTTGATACCCCATAAGGGCGCACACACAGTGACCTGGCTGGAGAACTGAGCCACAAAGGAAGAGACACCCCATGGGGAGAGGAACTGATAGAAGGGGGAGTCAGATCTGCGAAGAGCTAATGCCCAGGGCAATCAGGAGGTGGTGCCCTAGCAGTGAGTGGACTTTTTAAATTCTCTTATCTAAAATCAAAGTCTAACTCTGTACTAAGTAACATTCTGATGGTTACTTACACTTAAGTAAGGTATTAAGAAAAGACTTATGAATGTGGAGTATGGAGACGTAAAGGTAACAGGTCCTCTCTAAGTAAAAGTGTTCCATACTACCCCCATGGACGTTGCTACAGCAACTCAGATCAGCAGGAATAAATTATTACTGTTTAAATCACTGCTCACATCTGTTCCTATAACTGCTTCTGTGCTTTTTTCCTACTAAGTTCAGACTGTTTTCAGATGGGAAGAGGTTTGTTTTTGTCAATTATGACGTTGTGACAGCTTTTTCTTACAACACAATTGAATTAATGAGAAAAGTTGATGAAGGTTTCGATGGATTGGGAGACAGCTTTACACTAGTTGGCTGGCTTTGGAATACTGGGTTCTTGCTTTTCTGGAAGTGATCCAAAACGTTAAGACGACAGATTGTAATTGTACTTTTTGCTCTCTGTCGTCATTCCCGTTTTTCCCTTTTGTCACTTCCATTAATAATAGATGCCGATTGACATATGAACATTATACAAACGTTGTAACAATAAAATGAAGAAATACTATTGATGTAAATCTGGTTTGTTCACTATAGCAACTGTGAAGCCACTGCTCCCACCTGGCGGGCTTGTGATCCTTAGCACATGGCTGGGACAGTAAGAGACAGTCGTCATGTCTCTGATTTTATGTAAAAATGACAGAGGAAAAAGGAAATAAACACAAAATCATTACTGGAACTAACATATCTTTGAATGTTATAATAACATTCTCACCCAATTACAATAAATAAATAAAGCACTCTGCTTTATTTTCAGAAACATGCTTACCGTGTTCTGCTGCCAAAACCCTAGTGCTACTGCCCAACATCTTGGGCAACAATCGGAAGGTAGGTCATGAAGTTGGGGAAGGTGAACCAAAGTCATAAGCTTTCAGGGGGCTGGAAGCTTGTGCTTGGTTGACATGGGAGAAATGGGAATCAAGTAATTGGAAATGGGATGGGACAGGATGTAAGAAGAAGTGTACTCTACTTCTGTTCCTCAGTGCAGTTTATTGAAGATGAGCATGCAGAAAGGAATGTGGCTGCATCAAATCAGACACTTGGGTATAAGTAGCACTGAATACAAATGTTAAATTAGTCCAGGTCCAAAGCATCTATTCACTAGCTAGAACTGAAGAATCATATAGAGAACAATATTAAAACACAACTAAGCTAACGCCCCCTCCCAAGTACCTCACAAATTATCAAAGCTATTCCATTGTGTTACATTTATCACTGGAGAAAAAGAGGAGCTACTTACCTGTAACTGGAGGTTCTTCAATATGAGTGGTCCCTATCTGTATTCCACTGTGCGCCCAGAGTTGGAGAATTTTTAAAGTAATGTCTGTTAGTCCATGCTTGCCATGTGCTTCTGACTGAGGCAATAAAAGGCAAGGTGGACCAACCATGTCTTCAGTTCCTTCTTCACCACGGATCAGAAAGATCTGAAGTGAAGGAGAGCAGGTAGTGGAATACAGATAGGCATGACATCTCAAAGAGCCTCCAGTTACAGGTAAGTAACCTGCTCTTCTTCACATGATGATCCCTACTGTATTCCACTGTGGGTGATTGCCAAGCAGTACCTAAGTAGGAGGATGGTGTGAAGATGAGGACAGTAGGACTAAGTGGAGGACCACGATTCCAAAGGAGGCATCAGCAGCCAAGCCTGAAAATGTGTGGATGGAACTCCATATAACAGCTTTACAGATGTCTAGGAGGGGTACTTCCCAAAGAGATGCCATGGCTGTTACTTGAGCTCTAGAAGAGTGAGCTCATACTCCTGTATGGGGATGGAAGTTCGAGAGCTGACAGAGTTTAATGCAGCCTGATATTCAGTTAGAAATTCTCTGGGTGGAGATGACATGACCCCTGACTCACTCTGCTATCATAATAAATAGTCTCTGGGACTTCCTGATTGGTCTTGTTCTCTGCAAGTAAAGGGGCAAGGTCCACTGCACATCGAAGGATGGAGTCTATGTTCTTCCATGGATGTGTGTGGTTTTGGGAAGAATACAGGTAAGGGAATGGATTAAGGTGAAACTCCAAAATTGCTTTAGGGATAAATTTGGGGTGTAGGTGTAAGAAAACTATCTTTGAGGAACACAGTGAATTCAGGGTCTGCCATCCTTGCTCCGAGTTCACTGACTTACCTTGCTGAAGTGATGGTTACAAGGAAGGCGACCTTCATGGAGAGAAGGGACATGGAGCAAGTAGCTAAAGGCTCAAAGGGGGGCCTTGTTAGTGCTGCGAGAACAAGATTCAGGTCCCACTGGGGCATGATCTTTTGAGGAGGTCGGAAGGTACTTATGAGGCCTTTCCAGACTCGGTTGGTTAGTGGGCTTCCTAAAATGGAGTAGCCCTCAGTAGGAGGATGGGATGTGCTAATCACCACTAGATGGACTCTCAGAGAGCTGAGGGAGAGACCAGATGCCTTTAAAGACAGAATATAGTCTAAAATGAGGGAAATGTCTGTGGCTTCTGGTATAATGCTTCTTAGCGTGTCCAGGAGGAGAAGAATTTCCATTTAGCCAGGTAACACACTCTGTTAGAGTCTTTTCTGCTATTAGAAAGGATGTCCCACATGGTTGAAGAGCATAATTATTCTAAAGACAATGCTCATTCTAAATCCAAATACCATGCCTTGTGGTGGAGGAGTTGTGGATTAGGGTGTCTGATCTTGCCATTGCACTGGATCAGGAGATCGGGAAATGTCAGGATGGTAATTGGTGGATGAGACAACATGAACAGGAGCTGGGGAACCAGAACTGTATGGGCCAGAAGGGGCTGATCAGGATGACCGTCGCCCTGTCTTGTTGGATCTTGTGTATCACAACCATGATAGGAGTGGTAGTGGAGGGAAAGCATATTTGAGCTGGTCTGACCAGAAGCGAAGGAGAGCATTGTACTGGGGGTGATAATTTAGGGCTCCTCTGGAGCAATACAAGGTGCACTTGCTGTTGGTCTGAGAAGCAAATAGATCTCTGGTCGGGTTCCCCATTGCATGGAAATGTTGTGTAGCACCCTGTTATGGAGTTCCCACTTGTGGTCGATCGCAAAGTGTCTGCTATGGGAGTCTGCAAGCACTTCTGCTTCCCCAGAAGTAGGCTGTAGATACAGTGATCTGATTGGTGAGGCACCAGTTCCAGAGATTGACTGCTTCTGTGCACAGGGAGGCAGACTTCGCTCCCCCTTGCTTGTTAATGTAGAATATGGTGGTATTGCTGTCTGACATTATCTGGACATAGCAAGAGTGGATGAATGGAAGAAAAAACTTGCATGCCGTCTTACTGCTCAATGACATTGATGTGCATTCTGAACTCTTGAGATGTCCAAGTCCCTTGTCATGTGGTTGTCTATATGAGCTCACCAGCCTATTAGGGATGTGTTGGTAATAACGGTTTTGTCTGGAGAAGAGGGGACAAAGGGGACTCCCACCAGAGGATTTGTCCACCATAGGAGGAAAGACAGTACCCTTGGTGGGAACTGTGAGCGGAAGGTTGCACAGATGAAATCCAAAGACTGCGTGGGGGTGAGGATGGACTTTTCAATGTTTACACTGTGAGGAGAGGAGACGGAGTATTACAGAGGTCAATGCAGAGGCCTCTTGGTGGAAACCTGGCAGCGAGGAGCCAGTCATCGAGATATCGAAAAACAAGGAGGCCATAATGTCTGACATGAACTGCCACTCCTGAAAACACTTTGTTAAAGACTCTGGGGGTGGTAGCTATCCCAAAGGATAATATTCTGTTTTGGAAATGGTCGAATTCCACCATAAATCTGAGACGATATCTGTGGGCAGATGAATATTAACATGAAAGTAAGCATCTTTCATATTGAGAGCTGTGAACCGCATGCCTTTTTCTAACGATGGAATTATTGCTGCCAATGTGACCATGAGAAATTTGAGTTTCAAATGAAGTGGGTGGGGTGATGGTGGTTGATAACTGGTCTCCACCCACCCTTCTTGTGTATTAGGATGTAGGTCGAGTAAAAACTTGTTCCCTGATATTGTGGAGGAATGCGCTCTATTGGTCTTCGCTGCAGTAAGGAGTTCAACTCTTGGGTGAGGATATTATTGTTAGAGTGGTCCCTGAAGTGGGACAGTTTTTTGAAGGAGGTAGCATTACAAACTCAATTGAATAGCATAGCGGATGACTTTCAGCACCTGCTTGTTCATTAGCATCGCACACCAAGTGTCCCCTCACCCCCCCCCCAAAAAAAAAAATAAAAGAAGTGATAGCTGATCCCTGAATGGAGTAGTGGGATTGTGAGGTGCTAGGCTCAGTGGTGCGTGGCTGTTGGGCTCGTGTAAAAAATATCTTCTGGTGGGTGGTCGGGATAGATAGAAGCTGATGTGGGCACGAGGAAGTGGGACCTTTGAATCTTCTGCTTTTTGCATGGTGGTCTGTAGGGTCTCTGACAGTATAAGTGTTGAGACCTGTACAGCAGTATTGTTGACAGGCAATGAAACTTCATCTTAAGTGCAAGTGTGCAGATGCCCCACAATCAAAGCCCTAGCCCTAGCCTTTAGGGTGTGTAGTGACACATCCGTCTTTTGTTTGAAGAAGTGAGATTCATTGAAGGGAAGGTCCTCGGTGTTCTGGACCTCCCTGGGTAACCCTAAGGCATAAAGCCAAGACAGTCACTTTACATAACAATGGCTGTAGCCATGGGTCTAAAGGAAGTATAGGCCGCATTGACTGCAGATTGGAGGGCAGTTCTGGCTATTAATTTACCTTCCTCAATGAGAGTTTTGGAAATGGGTATGATTCTTTTGTGAGAGGCTGTTGGCGAATTTCTCAAATTTAGCATAGTTCTGGGAATCATATTTAGCCAATAGCAATAATTGGCTATCCTCAGCTGTACCGTGGAGGATGAGAAAACTTCCTCTCCTGTAGATCTAAGCATCCTTTGTTTATCTGCAGGTGTAGATAAAGGATGTTGCTGCTTGAACCTTTCTGAAGCAGCCTGAACCACCACTGAGTTGGGAGCTGGCTGCGAGAATAAAAATTCTGAGCCCTTAACTGGCACATAATAGTGTCTCTCCACCCCTTTGGGGGTGGAAGCATAGAGGTGTGTGTGGACGGGTGCCACTCTGTCTTAGCTGGCTCCAGTATGGGCTTGTTGAGAGGCAGGGCTACTCTTGTATACCTGAGGTGTGGAGGATGTCCAAGAGCTTGTTTTGGGAGTCCTGGATTTCCTCTGGTGGGATCACCGCTTCGTCCTGCAATGAAGATGGTAGTATAGCTGGTTCTGGTGGAATCGCTGCAACTGGAACATAGTACTCCTCCTCTGACATTGGGTCTGGGGGCAAGTTCAATGGTTGCCTCAGAGGGGAACCAGGTGGCGACTCCCTGGTGGAGCGGACAGACTCTGAAGGGGGGTACTGCCCCCAGGGCCCCTAATATGGCCAGTAGGAGGGATCGATGGGTGATAATGGAGATCCCTATGACATGGGATACCAATGGCTCTGGGCTAGGTGACGAGGTGGTTGCTCCCAGGGTTGTGCAGGTCTCCTGGGAAAAAGATAAGAGCGTAAGGGAGAGGTGGCTCCTCCGGTGGTTCTGAATCCCCCAAGAACAAAAAGGCTGATTTAGGCTCTAGCGGCAGTACCGTCAGAGACGTGCACATTGTATATGGGGGAAAGGGGCAGCTGTGTACCATAGGCTCTGTACTATAGGTGAGTCTCTCGGAGAAGATGTGTTCCGTGGAGACGGAGGGTCCTGATGGAAGGGGGCAGATTCTGGATCTAGAAGAGTGAAAAAGTGCTGTGATGCAGCCATGGATCTGGATCTCCCAGGTGTAAGAGTTTGAAGCCCAGAGTTCTGAGCACAGTCCAGTACCTGAGCGGGGTACAGGAAAGGGGGGTAACCCCGTAATCTGAATTTACTCTAAACTTGTAAAACCTATTAAAAGTAGTAAAATTACTAATCTATAGGTTATTTAAGAAGTAATAAAATTACTTACAACTGTTTATTAAGAATGACATCAGAGATGAGGACACTGAAGAATTAAACCTTTCATCCTCAGACTAATGGACCGATGGAGGAAGAAGATTCCAGAACTGCATCTCCTTAAACCCCACTTGGAAACAAATCAACAGCCCCTGCCCAGTACAAACCACCAGTGTTGTGATGTGCTCTCTGTGTGGAAAACACCTCTTAAAAAGAAGCTGGACACATTTTTCTGCAATAGGGTAAGTTCCTTGGTGGGCTCATTGTGTAGCCTCATGTACGGGCACTGCAGTAGCCTAACCTCAAGGTGACAAAGGCACAAAGCCACACCAAAAGGGAAGATTTATCCAAGCACTTTTGGCCATTACTGGGCATTCTGGAGCAACAAGGAATATAACACAACCCCCAAATTGTGAACCTACATTACAAATACTGGGCGCACTTCCTTAATCAAGGCTACTGCCATTTCTTCTCCCAAATTTTCTGCCACCATTATCACAGTCTTGCGTGGGTTGAATCTCAGACAACTAGTTGTCATTCAAACCCCGATCTGAGCCAGTTACTCAACTGTCCTGGTGAAGTCAGAAAAGACAGAGATAGAGCTTGGTGTCATCACCACACTGAAGGCTGTGAAATGCATTCCTCCATACAAACCTTCCTAATAGCCTCAGGAAAGGAGGCCTTGGGGCAGTCAAGCAATTGTCTGGTATTGCGCACTTGATCTTCATCCATCACCAGAAAGACACTAACCAGAGCAGTTTCAGACCCAAGCCTGAAACCAGACTGACTCGGGTACAGAGAACCTGAGGCCTATACCACACTTGCCTCACCACAACCTCCCCAATTATCTTTTCTCACAAACAGCAGAAATGACACTGGTTGATATTTCACTAGATTCGTCATGTCTGTCCATGTCCACACATGATTTCTGAACAGAGGCCTTATGAGTGCTGCCTCACTGAGCCATACTAGCCAATGCTGAAGCATAGAAGCCTTAGCATTGTTGCAGTGAGGCTCTATTCTACAACTGTAGTGGCAGACAATATAGCCTGGATCCAAGACATTTTATTTTTTTTAAAAGTCAAAATGAAAAAAACCTACATGACAATGCTGGGTGGAGGGGCAAATCCCACACTTCTATGTAATCAGGGGTTCTCAAACTGTGGGTCGTGACCCCTCAGGGGGTCACAAGGTTATGTGAGGGGTCGTAAGCAGTCAGCCTCCACCCCCAAACCCCACTTCGCCTCCAGCATTTATAATAGTGATAAATATTTTAAAATATTTTAACTTATGGGGGGGGGGGAGTCGCCCTCAAAGGTGTTCTGTGTGGAAGGGGTCACCAAAATCAAAGTTTGAGAACCAGTGATCTAAAGGGAATTCAAACCGGAGAAAAGGTGAACATATTATTCTGTATTAAGAAAGGAAGTGGCAAAACTACCCAAACAATAGGCTGATTATCTCAGAAAGGGATTTGTTTAAGGCATATTTTTAGGAAAAATCTTAGATGTCAGCTTGATGTTGATAGATAACAACTGAAGCAAATACATGTCTCTTGGGCATTCTCTACATGCTATAGTACTATCCGTATGTCTGATATGTAAAGATACTCTGTGAAAACTGGCATCAGGATGTTAATTACATGAGTACAAATGCTGCACACATCATCTACAGAACAGTTGAAGTAGTACTAACATCATGGGGTTTTTTTTTTGTTTTTGTTTCAGAACTTAATTCCTTCTGTGTTCAGCCCAGTTGCTGTCTCTGCTAGTTACCATTCATTTTCCATTTGCAAATGATAATTTTTGCTTTGAATGGCATGCCTGGCTGCAGGGCAGAGTAAATCCAAACCTTTTCAAGTGTAGCCAAAAATTTGCCATGAATTAGGAGACTGCAGTATATTTACAATACAAAATAAAATATCTCTAGGAGTGCTTGATGGCGGTGATGATGGTATGAATAAATGCAGATTATTTTTTTTTTGACAGGATAATTTTCAAAGGAGCAATTTTGCAAAGACTCAGGAAGAAAACAATTTTGTTTCATTTCCATAACAGAATCCAGACCTCCAGATTCAACCTCACAAGCTATAATTATATATAAGAACTACCAATGTGAGGTTTCAAACACAATGCCTTTTCTTTTCTCTTTTCTTCCAGATTATTTTCTGTATTGTCACTCTATGCAAAATCTTTACAGCAAAAATATTGGCTTGAAAGAACTCTAGGCTTTAGAGTCATCTCACTGTATCTATCTGGTAACATTATGGGAGCAGGAAAAAATCCCTCTATTCATACGCAGTTTTGACTGCTGAAAACTGATGTTTAGCTGTTCATGGTGGATGGACATTTTAGTCACCTCTTTCATAATTCAGACACGATTGTCCTAGACTCCATACTGAAGGATGCCAGATGCTAAAACTACAATTCTCTTCTGCAGTGCAACTTGCAAGACATTTTACTCCAGAACAGTCACGTAGCCCAGAAACAAATACAACAAACTACTGCTTATAGCAACATCCCAGATATTATCCTTCAACTACCATTGTTTTAATAAAATATTTTCCACCTGTAGCATTATGTAGGCAGCTCTGAAGCACAAGCAAGACGCATGAAGCCACCTACACAGTCTGAGTGACATAGAAAGTACATCTTTCTTTCTCTATATTTGCAGCACATTGTTGATAGTTATTTAAAAATGTAGCAATCTAAGCCATTAAACATCACTGCTTGGGAAATGAGGTTTCTCTGCTAAACAGCCAGAGACAGCATGCATAATAGATTTCAGTGCTCAAAATAGTTAAAACTCTCACACTGTTTTTGAAGCAACACATGTGAGGCTGTCACTGCAATCCCACACCCCAGAAGGACCTTGTTTATGGATAACATCTGGTAGTAATTATCTGCTCGCTAGAAAACAAGGCAACATTTTTTGTTACCATTGGGACTCAGAGAACAAACAGGGCATTATTTACTCATTAAAGAAAATACTTACTCCAACACCACCACAAGGGAGCCTGACAAACATTGATGTTATAGAACCTGTGGAAAAAATGAGAGCAGTAAGTCATCAAAAAGGCAGAGTTAACAGGTTTGGCGGATGATTTTTATGGTAATACTGAAACCTTTCCTAACACAGTAACATGCTTTGATTTTATTACTCTGTGTTGAAAGGGACACAAAAAAAGATAATATTTCAACATGTGCATAAATACAGAATATACAATTGTATAAACTATACGCACCTGTATGTACAGTTCCTAGATTTCAACCAATCACAGTGAATATAAATAATGAGTCTGCAGAAGTCTTGTTCATAGAAATAAAATTGATAGCAAAAGTAGTGACTGCTAATAGTAACTCCTGAACATGTCTGCTGAGACTAAAGTGTAATGGGGTCCTACTACTTTAAACTAAAGGGGGAAATTAAAGCATGAAAATCCTAATTATTAGCTGACTGCACTTGTTTATTCAGGACTCCAGAATACGAAAGTTAGTCAATATAGTACTACAGATTTTTGGACTGTATTAGACACTTTCATACAGTGCTATTAAAAAAGACAAATACCATAAAATAAATAATTAGCCAGCAGGGAACATGAGTTGCTTAAGATTGAAAGAGGGAAACCACTTTAAGAGGTTCCAGAAAAATAGAAAAAAGAGGCTGGGAAGACATTGTGAACTGATGAGAATGGCAATGTTATTTTCTCTGCCCATACATCAGCCATAATATTCTTTGGTGGAATGTAATCTCGACAGCTGTAATATGCACAAATCTTGGGAAAAAAATTCCGTACAGAGAACATCTGTATTACAATTCATGACTATTATATATACAGTGTGTACAGTTATATCTATATACACATGCATATACAAACACATGGCAGGAAGAAAACATGTATTTAAATGAAAATGTTTTCACCAGATTGGGTTCTTGTTATTCTAGTTAGTCTATATTGAAATAATAAAATGGAGGAAGTTTCCTTAAAATGCAAACAAACTCCTTTGTAGATCATGAAATAACAGTGATGGAAAGCACACTTGAGAGACTGAGAACCATGCTGGAGTGAAATGTATCTCAGACACAGCTACATAAGTTTTTCCCTTCAGCTGAAAGTGAGGTTAATACATCCACAAGATTCATTGTTTGAGGAGATCCATATGGAAGTACTCACATAGCCCTGGCTGAGACCTCCGGCCACATCTTCAACTGGTAATCCACCTATTATTTAATATTAATTGTTCTGACAACATTTTATATTTTCAGTGCATAGATTTAAAAGTAGCCTTATTCACCTATATTTAAAAGCTGTTCTGCAGGTTCTATAGCATTAAGCTATCAGATAACAGAGGTGTCTATATATTTAATCCAAAACTTTCAAGGGTGGTAGAAACACCTAAGCAAGTTCACGTATCCTGCCAGGAAAGCCACCAACTTGTCACAGCTAACTATGAACTTCAGACACCATCAGATAAATTATATTTCCGCATAATAAAAATGCTCAAATTTTACTGGGGCAGACAATTCAAATGTCAGTGATGGATTTAAATAGGTTCAATTGGTTTCTTCCATGTTAACAGAAGATTGCAAAGTCTTAAAATTTGTTTGAAAGATTCAAAGATGATACAAGTATAAAGCAGTTTAAAAGTACAATTAATTAGTACTGGATTTCTACAACATTTGAAAGAACCTGCTTATAATGCTGAGAAATTTGAGATGCAGACTTCCTGGTTTCTTTGAATAAATGCTGCTAGAATAAATGACATCACAGCCATCAAGAACATAAATGAAAAGTCATTCCATGCAAGACCCTTGTTTTCTTTCTCTCAGCTTTCTAAATGGCTCCCTTTGGCCTGAAATTCCCAACTCTCAGACCTATTTAGGGAGGAAAGTTCAAACAAAATCAGTTGATCCACTTTAATGGCGCCAATGGTTGTATACACATCTCTATTAACAAAAGTAAAGATTCTCTGCATGCCAGTAATTCAAACACAGGTTTGTTTAAGCTTCAAACTTGCTGTGGGTTTAGTCCTTTGACATATTTTTAAAAACTTGGGTCATAAATTAAGAAAGCACAATAAGCAGAAATGGGCTTGCTCTCAGGAATAATCATCTGCTTGCATCCGACGAAGTGGGTATTCACCCACGAATGCTCATGCTCCAAAACGTCTGTTAGTCTATAAGGTGCCACAGGATTCTTTGCTGCTTTTACATCTGCTTATAACTTCTCAAACGGTTTTTTCCAAACACATCAAAGACAGCTGTTCTCATTGTGCACTAGATCCATCGCAAAAGTAAACTCTAAACCAATGCTGGGTTGTTAAAGACAGTCTCACCCTCCCCATTTCTGCTCCAAAAAGGTGGCTATTTACATGGGTCTTCTGGAAATGTCCCCATTCCAAAGTCATGTCCCAGTTATGCTTATGAAACCTGCAGTTATCTCCCACCTATAACCCAACCCCGTGCATCCCTGGCTGCCGGGTCCTCAATTTAATTTCTCTCTGCAGGATGACTGGCAACCACATTGTGCTGTGATGATGTGCCCTTTTCCTTTGTCTCTGTGGTTATTGCTACACAGAATAGTAAATGCTGGCAGCTACATGTGCAGTGCATGACAGAACCATGATAACAGCAGGAGCTGCACACTAGGAGTGGCCAACTGGCAGGTGGTGATAACATATGCAGTTAAGGTCAAGGATAGTCACATGGCTTGGGAATGAGCCGCACATCCATAACTCTGGGCTAAGTGAGCAGGGAAAATAAGCTATCTGGCAAGGTGGGAATTCTCTTGTAAGCTCAGTTAAGCCTCTAAACTACTGGTGAGCCCCTTCCAATGGAGGTCCCAGGAGCCCTCCCATGGGTGCTGCATGTTCTAGCAGGGCATTTAAAATGGCTCCCTAGCGGGTTGTGGTACATAGCTTGAGTACACAGTGCAGCACAACATGGGCTCCAACATGTTATCCATGAATACTATTCTTACAATCAATTCTCTGTCCATCAGAAACATTACTTCCTATCAAGCTTATCTTTCATTCACTCTTTCTCTGTTTGCTCAACGAGAGATTACTGATTTGCTTTAATGAAAGGTTTAAGAGTTGTATTTTTCTTGCTGTAAGCCAAGAGACGCCTAATGTCATTGGAGCCTAAGATGGTTCCATCGGTAGAAATCCCATGTCGCTGCACTCTTCAGCTTGGGGTTCTTTGTTTTATAGGGGCTCCTCTGACTTATGCGGCTTTGGAAAACAGATGGGCAGATAAACGTCCTGGCCCATATGAAACTGGGAGACCACCTTGGGCAGAAAGGCCGGGTGTGGATGCAGTTGGACGTTGTCCTTGTGAAAGACCATATAGGGCGGTTCCGAGGTAAGTACCTGAATCTCAGAGACCCTACGGGCCGAAGTATGCAGGCCCAAAGACCGGAGGGTGGCACGGGAGTCTTTAAGGCTGTGGAGCCGTGCATCGGTCAGCTCTGAGAAGAGCCCTGCTCCCTCGAACGGGAGATTGTGGAGGGTAGTCTGCATCTTCTGGGACAGCCCGGAGGACTGTAACCAGGAGCTGCGCCTCATGACCACCGCAGAGGCGACCACTCCGGCCACCGAGTCTGTAGCATCCCAGACCATCTGGAGGGCCACTGCTTTACCTTCTTCCACCAAGGTGGCAAACTACTGGGCTCGGTTCTGTGGAAGGCCCTCCTTGAACTTGCTGATGGAGTCCCACAAGCTGAAGTTGTACCTGCCTAGCAGGGTCTGATGGTGAGACACCCAAAATTGCAGGCTGTCCGTTGAATAAATTTTTCTGCCAAGTAAATCCAGTCTCTTGGCGTCTTTATTTTGGGTGTGCCACTGACCTGTCCCTGCCTGTCCCTTTTGTTGATGGCAGACACTACCAGAGACCTACTGGAGGGTAGGCATACTGATAGTCAAATCCCTTTGCCAGAACATAATATTTCTTTTCAGCTTTCTTGGAGGTAGGCAGAATGGAAGAGGGGGTCTGCCACATAGACTTCGCACTTTTCAGGACCCCTGGTTGGACAGGCAATGTGATCCGGGCCAGAGTGGAGGCATGACATTGAAGAGGTCATCAGACTCCTCCGCTAGCTCCTTAATCTCCAAGTTCAGGTTATCAGCACCCTTTTCAGCAGTGCCTGGTGCTCTTTGAAGTCGTTGGGGAGGGCTGCTCGCGTGCGAGGAGTCCGCCACCACCTCGTCCGGAGATGAAGAAGATGACTGTACCACGGGGGAGGCTTTCCCTTGCCTGTCCGGGGATGGCTCCTTGGGCGTCGGGGCCCGCTGCGCCGTACCTCCATCGGACTCAGCACTGTGCTTCGATGCCGGAGTCGGCTGGGCCGGAGGCAGTTTGTCCGATATGGCCTGAGAGGAATGGTGGGAATATGGGACTGGCATGATGGGTACATCCCAGGGGCTTCAGTAGTGCCACTGGGAGGGCCACTGCCCCTGCTGCTACCACTGCTGGGGCCATGCCAGTCTTGCGGGCTGTCAGTGATTCGCCTCTCGTAGGTGAGGGGCTGAACTCTCCCTCCGACTCAGACCAGTGCCCTTCCGGCAACCAGGGCTGAGTCATAGATGCCCGAGTCTGTCGGAAGGGATGAGGAATGGTGCCAGCCGGAAGAGCAGTACTGGGGAGTTGCAGACTGGTGCTGTGACTGGGAATGATCCCGCCCCAAGGGGGATTGACACTGGGGGGACTGCCTAGGTGATGGGGCTCTGCACCACGGTGATCTCTGGTGGGAGGCGTGGCATTACTGCGGGTACAGGGAATGGCATCGTGACTTGGGCAACCCAGGCCCTGGGTCTTCTAACCAGAAACCAAAGCTGCGGTGCCGGGATCCAAGGCCGTGGTGAGAGGGATCGACGCCTGTAGTCCGGGGACCGGGGACTCTCTGTTGTTTCAGAGTGAGGTCCCATAACAGGCTTACCCTTAGAGGTCTGGGCCTTAAACGGGTCCATCGCCTGGCCTGGTGTCTTTGGTGCTGGCCGGCCTACTTGGTCCTTGGCTGCCAGGACCCCCTCGGGCACAGGTGGCCCTACAAGGGGCTGGGGCCCCCTGCCACTCCTGGGAGTCAGATCCCAGGCTGGGCTAGGGGGTCTGACCACAGCTGTACCCGTGTGTAGCTCCGGGGCGGGCATGTGGCCTAGCACAGGTCCTCTGCCTGAAGTCTCCTTGTCCTGCAGTGCCGATGGGCATTTGGGCTTCAGCTGCTTCCTGGGCACCGGCAAGGGGGAACGGTGCCAGGCGGGTTCCAGTGCCGATGCTCAAGTACTAGGTTGAAGTCCGATCAAGTGGGCTCTGAGGCAGGATAAAGTGCAGCCTCCATGAGGAGGGCCCTCATGCGGAGATCCCGCTCCTTTTGAGCTCGAGGGAGAAAGTTTTTGCAGATCCTGCACTTGTCTTTTCTGTGTGATTCCCCCAGGCACTTCAAACAGCTATTGTGGGGTCACGGATGGACATCGGACAGGTACAATATGAACACGGCTTAAAGCCTGGGGAATGGGACATGCACTGCTCCGAAGTCCCAACCAGGACTCTAACTACTAAAACTATTATTTACACTTAACTTAATGGTCAAACTAAGCACCTAACAACTAACTACAAAGGAGACAGAACAATGGATTGAAAGAACTGCTAACGCTCTTTCCGACCAGGGGCGGTAAGAAGGAACTGAGAGGGCGTAGGGTCGGCAGTGCCTGATATACCAACTCATGAGCGCAGCACTCAAGGGGGAACCGCAGCCAACCCTACATATGCTACTAAGTCTCCAATGACTCTGCTCATGGGTGCACAGACCCCTAGAATGGAATCAACATGAGCAAGCACTCGAAGGAGAACTAGCTTTGTTAAAGGAAAACAATATCCTGCTAGAGAATATCGAAACATGTTTTGGTTGGTTGGTTTGGACTATAAAACATACCACTTCCATAACATATTGCTGGGGGATAGTCTCTTCAGCCATTCCTTCTATTATTCATTTACTTTCACTCCATCTCCTCCCCTATTACTTCTTTTCACTCTAGCCTTCCTTTCCCTGTCTTTTCGCTCTCTCCTACTTTACCTTTTGCCTTCCTCTAATTTTTCTAATTTACTTATAAGTATTCCCAATATTTTAATCCCATCTCCTCTATTTCTCTGCTTTTCCCTGTCTCCACCAGAGACACACTATTGTCTCATGGATGTCCTCCCCACCCCTACCACGACGTCCTCCCAAACATATATGTCTGTAGAATCTCTATTCTTTTCCAGCATCTACTTATGTGTCTTTTCAGTTAAATGCTGTGAATGTGACTGATCATACACTTCTAAATTGTGAATGTTGAGGAGGGATTTTTTTCACGGTTTATATTTAAAAACTGTCATTGTAAATGGTGGAATCTAAGATCTCTCTGGTAGTTTTAAATTTTCAATCAAGAAACATGTACAAGTTGGCAAAATTGTCCAAATTGTCAGAGTAGGAGAGTTTCAGGCCAGAAGGGACCGACGGAACAGAATGGAAGTCAGTAATTGTCAAGCTATCCTCTAAACAGAGTACAATTTTAGAGATGTGACATGTTCTGTGTTTAGGATTATTTTTTTCTGAACTGAAAAAGCAAGGAATTTTTTGAAAAAACAAGTTTTCCCTTATTCTGATTAGTTTATACATGTGGGCAAAGAGAGACTGTTTCAAAGTCCTGTCTAATTGGTGTTTGCTTTTAACTTATATTTGTGTATTTATTTTTTTCTGTGCCTTAAAATTACTCTGAAGTGTTTGGAAATTTTGATTCAGAAACTTTCTTCTGAATGCTAAGTAAAATACACAGTATTATATTTGGTTTTATAGGTCTAATTATTTTTATGATATGATTGCAGGATGTAACACTAGCTTTGCTAAACCAGGGCCACTTTTTCCTCTTTTTCATTATGTGGAAATCCTGTGGCCACAACCAGGATTTCTATATAAAGATAAAGGGTAGTATGTGTCCCTGTGTGAACTTCAGGTGTTAGGATTTTCAGTAATAAGAAGTACTATTGCTGCAGGTCACTGTGTGGTGGTAGATTAGTCTCTCCTTGGTAATGTGGCAAAATCAAAAGGTCTGATATTCCTGACCACTATTTTTCTATGGATTGCAATTTTCTATGGATTGCAACGGGCGGGGGCAGCTATAAACCTAAGGGATATATACAAGTATCAAATATACAATGAAGAATAGAAATGACAGATTTCTGGAAGATAACTCATAGATTGCTGAATATTAATAAAACATTTATACTGGCCTACTTTGGGGGCCTTCTAATATCAGTGTCAAAGATGACTGATTCAAATCAAAACTATTTACATCAAATTTAATCAGTATTTAAAATCAGCAAGCAGGAAACTGATTTAAATAATCCATTTTAATTCTTGTTCTACATTTAGGAAAGTAACTAAAAAAAGTACAAAAGATAAATTCTCCCTGGTTGGTATAATTTGGTACTAATTTGCTAACCAGAAAGATATAGTATATTATATAACTTAATGTACATTTATTCAGGGTCTTGATTTTATTTATTTTTTTCACTTTTTGTTAGAGAAAGGTGAATGACATTTCTTATTTATTAGATAATGATTATCTGGTTGAAATAAAAACAATTTTTTGATTTTTTTTAAATGATTGATTTTTATGTACCCTGATGTGTGTTGATAAAATACTTTATATCTATCAGGAATCTTAAGATGGCATGCTGTTTCTGAACAGTCAAAATCTGTAAGTGTGCCCATCGTGAAAACAGACATTTAAGTAAAACATTTAAAACTATTTATTTTCACAACAACAACAAACAGAGAAAAAGCAAACAGTGTCTCTTGAGGGATTTTACACTGAGTGACTCGCAAGACAATTTTCCAGCAGGGAAATGATAAAAAGCGGGGACATGATGAAAGTACAGAAAACAATGAAAAATAGATTGGGAGCTTTTGTTCTCCTTGGCTTGTACCAGAAGAACAAGACGATGTTTAATGAAACCGAAAGGTGCCAAATGCGAAACTGTTCAAAGGAGATACTTTTTCAGATAGTGCACAATTTGACCATGGAACTCATTGACCACGGAGATCACTGAGGAGAATTTTATAATATTTATAATAATAAACTGACAATGTATAAATGTGATGTTTATAATGCAATCATAGAATATCAGCGTTGGAAGGGACCTCAGGAGGTCATGGAGTCCAACCACCTGCTCAAAGCAGGAGCAATCCCCAGACAGATTTTTACCCCAGTTCCCTAAAAGGCTCCCTCAAGGATTGAACTCACAACCTTGTGTTTAGTAGGCCAATGCTCAAACCACTGAGCTATCTCTCCCCCCTAAAGAGGATTTGGTATTTACATGCATAATAAGAATATCCAGTTATTATAACCTATATGAAAAAAGTAGATTGGAAAGGATATTAAACCTCATGTCTCAAAGTTTAAGACAAACTCTTATTATTAGGCATTAGAATGAGACCTTTATGGGCACAGATTAACCCACATCTACCTACTGTGCAGTTTTTTCCATCTTCCTCGGAAGCTGCTGGTGCTGGCCACTGTCAGAGACAGGATATTGGACTAGATGGACCATGATTCTGATCTGTTCTGGCAATTCTTATATTTCTATGAATCATAAGTACTTGGAAAATGCTTGGATTACATCACAGGGAATCCAGACCTCAAGGTATATGCGTGAAGCATAGGCAGCAGTCCTTAGCTTTTGTACTACTCCACGTATCAGATACGCCTTTGGCATATCACTATTCCAACTAATTAGCATCACCCACAGCTGCACAGGTTTTTGATAGCATGCTTGGTTTCATTTAAAAAATGTGGCAGTCATGATCCAGTGGGGGAGAAGATGTACATGTTTATTTGGACTGGTAAATATTGTGTCTAAACAGACCAAGAGTTGTATACTGTCGAAGACATGATGTTTGACTTTCTTTACAGAGTGCATGTTAATGGTGATGCCAGGCCTGGTCTACACTACGAGTTTATATCGAATTTAGCAGCGTTAAATCACATTAACCCTGCACCCGTCCACACAATGAAGCCCTTTATATCGATATAAAGGGTTCTTAATACCGATATCTGTACTCCTCCCCGACGAGGGGAGTAGCACTGAAATTGGTATTGCCATTTTGGATTAGGGTTAGTGTGGCCGCAATTCAACGTTATTGGCCTCCAGGTGCTATCCCACAGTGCACCATTGTGACTGCTCTGGACAGCAATCTGAACTCGGATGCACTGGTCAGGTAGACAGGAAAAGCCCCGCGAACTTTTGAATTTCATTCCGTGTTTGCCCAGCATGGAGCGCTGATCAGCACAGGTGACCATGCAGTCCCAGAATCAAAAAAGAGCTCACGCATGGACCGTACGGGAGATACTGGATCTGATCGCTGTATGGGGAGATGAATCTGTTCTATCAGAACTCTGTTCCAAAAGACAAAATGCCAAAGCATTTGAAAAAATCTCCAAGGCTATGATGGACAGAGGCCACAACAGGGACTCAACCCAGTGCTGCGTGAAACTTAAGGAGCTGAGACAAGCGTAAAGGAAAGCCAAAGAATCAAATGGACGCTCACGGAGGGAGGGAGGGGGGGACTGAGGACTCCAGCTATCCCCCAGTTCCCGCACTCTCCGAAAACCATTTGAATTCTGGGCTGAGCTCCCAAAGCCTGAAGGGTTAAAAACATTGTCGCAGGTGGTTCAAGGTATATGTCGTCAGCCCCACCCCCGTGAAAGAAAAGGGAAAAAAATCATTTCTCGCCTTTTTTCCATGTCACCGTATGTCTACTGGATGCTGCTTGCAGACGCGGTGCTGCAGCGCTACACAGCAGCATTCCCTTCCCTTCCCTTCCTGATGGCAGATGGTGCAATATGACTGGTATCAGTCATCATCATCCCATGAGTGCTCCTGGTTGGCCTCGGTGAGGTCGGCCGGGGGTGTCTGGGCAAAAATGGGAATGACTCCTGGTCATTCTCTTCTTTAAGCTTTGTCTCCTGGAGATTCAGTCCTGCCTGGAATATCATAGCAGCTGGAGGCTGCCCTCCCCTCTCCCCTTCGATGTCTAATGGAGATTCAATCCTGCCTGGAATATCATAGCAGCTGGAGGCTGCCCTCCTCCCCTTCCCCCCTTTTCTCTCTGCTTGCAGAGGCAATAAAGTCAGCGTTTTTTCTTATTCCTGCATTCTTTATTACTTCATCACACAAATGGGGGCATAACTGCCACGGTAGCCCAGGAGGGGTGGGGGAGGAGGGAAGCAACGGGTAGGGTTGTTGCAGGGGAACCCCCTAGAATGGCATGTAGCTCATCATTTCTGCGGGATGTCTGGGGCTCTGACATGGAGCGGCTGTTTGCATCTCTGGTTCTTTAGTTAGCTTGCCTGATATTCTAGGCAGGACTGACTCTCCATTAGACAAAACTTAAAGAAGGGAAATGACCTGGGGAGTCATTCCCATTTTTGTCCATGCACCCCCGGCTGACCTCACCGAGGTCAGCCAGAAGCACCCATGACAGCAGACTGGTAACCGTCATTGCCAACTTGCAAAGCAGCAGACGGTTCAATATGACTGGTAACTGTCTCTGCTAACTTGCAAAGGCAAGGGGATGCTGCTGGGTAGCACTGCAGTACCGCATCTGTCAGCAGCATTCAGCAGACATATGGTGACAGTGAAAAAAGGCTAAACGGGCTCCATGGTTGCCGTGCTACGGCGTCTGCCAGGGCAATCCAGGGAAAAGGGCACGAAATGATTGTCTGCCGTTGCTTTCACGGAGGGAGGATTGACTGATGACATTTACCCAGAATCACCTGCGACACTGTTTTTGCCCCATCATGCATTGTGATCTCAACCCGGAATTCCAATGGGCGGGGGAGACTGCGGTAACTATGGGATAGCTATGGGATAGCTACCCACAGTGCAACGCTCCGGAAATCGACACTAGCCTCGGTACATGGACGCACACTGCCGAATTAATGTTCTTAGTGTGGCTGCGTGCACTCGACTTTATACAATCTGTTTTAAAAAAACGGTTTCTGTAAAATCAAAATAATCCTGTAGTGTAGACATACCCCCCACTCACACTGCCAGAAGAACCAGAAGTTTGCAGCTCAGATTTCTCTGGATTTTGAAGAGGTGGTAACTGTCTCAAACTCAGCAATAACCACAGTGCTGATTAGATTTTTAAACACCTGCTCTATAGTTTTCCTCTTTGGGGTTTTTACATATCTACTGAACTTGTAGCAAAGCCTTGCCAGCTCTCTTACTGTGAGTATTAGCTCCACTGAAGACAATCAGGTTAATCCCCTTTTCACACTATCGGAACTGAAATCAATCCCCACTACGGTTTTCTCAAACTGCATATTCTAGGACTATGTCTCTTGCTCTTGACTCCCAGATGAGAACTTCCAAAACTATTATTCAAACCTATCACCTAATGCTGGTAACAGGCACTTGAAAATTACAAAAGAAGAGAAGGTGTCTGCACGAGTATACTCAGGTAAGACGTTCATTTAAATGCGACTTGTGTGATACTCGTACAGTCTTTTTCTGAGCAGCAATCCCTAGTTTGTACAGTAGGAAAGAGGGAAAGTCTACAGTCCACAACTAATAGATACTTCCCTACTCAAGAAGACTCCAATCTTCAAAGAGAAAAAATAACCTCAGAGGATCCACTGTATAACTACAATGAATGCATTGCCACTCAGCCGATAATACTTGGAAAACAGCCTAGCAACAAGCAGTTACTCTGCAGATCTTCCTTTTCCCACCCAGCTCCTAGGAACTAGCTTGGTGAAATGCGCACTCTAACAGGGCTGCATAGTTTTAGTATGATACATATCACATATAACACACACAAAATTCATCCACTTGACAACAATGAAGCATGGAACCATCAGAAAAAGATGAACATGGGACTCGATGGGTTAGGGGATTCGTAAGAGGATACAGAACCTCTCTCTTTTAGATCAGTGGTTCTCAACCAGGGGTACGCGTACCCCTGGGGGTATGCAGAGGTCTACTGGGGGTACATCAACTCATCTAGATATTTGCCTAGTTTTACAAGACTACAGAAAATGCACTAGTGAAGTCAGTACAAACTAAAATATCATACAGACAATGACTTGTTTATACTGCTCTATGTACTATACACTGAAATGTAAGCACAATATTTATATTCCAATGGATTTATTTTATAATTATATGGGAAAAATGAGAAAGCAAACCGTCTGTCAGTACTAGTGCGCTGTGACACTTTTGCATTTTTATGTCTGATTTTGTAAGCAAGTAGTTTCTAAGTGAGGTGAAACTTGGGGCTACACAAGACAAATCAGACTCCTGAAAGGGGGACTGTAGTCTGGGACGACTGAGAGCCACTGTTTTAGATCACCATTTCAAATCTGCCTGCGGTAGATAATGGCAGAGAGTGGTCACCATCTGATAGCTGTTTGATGGTGTAAATCCAGTTTTATGGGGACAGGACCAGCATCACAAATCCTACACACCAGCTGGTATCCTGTGACAAGCACAGCAGAGAGTCCAAGGGTAAAATGGGTATGGAGACTGAACTACCTTCTCCTCCTCGGTGGCAGTACTTCTAGGTCTTTGGCACTTTAAAGAGAGGAAATAAAGGGTATTTCTACATTGCAAAAAACAAAAAAACAAACAAACCATGTCAGCGAGTCTCAGGAGCCTGGGTCAATGACTCGGGCTTGCGCTACGGGGCTAAAAGTAGCAGAGTAGACATCCCCGCTTGGTCTGGAGTCCGGACTCTAAAACTCAGTGAGGGAGAAGGGTCTTGGGCTCCCACCCAACTAGGAACATCTACACTGCTACTTGTAGCCCTGAAGCGGTGGCCAAAGTCAGCTGACCCAGGCTCAGAGACTCACTGCCATGGTTTTTTTCCCCCAGTGTAGATGTACCCTGGAAGACAGAGGAAACCAAACGTCTATCACCTGTCCCACTGAAGCGCAGAAGAGATGACTTGTGATGTTCAGAATGGTGTATGCTCAGTAACTGCCAGGGTCAGTGTTATGGCTAACTAAGTTACTTTATGAATGTAGGACCAAAGAGGTAGTGAAGCATGACCCCCTGCTGTACCTAGAAGTTTCTTGCTGTCCAGTTTCTGTCTGTTCAAAGGGTTTGTGCCATACAGGAGCGCGTGCGCCTCTGAGTGAACTGTCTGTAGCTCTTCTAGAGTTGCTTTTCTTCCACGAATACACTGCAGGGGGAAAGGAAAGAAGTGGTAAAATCATATTTACTGCAATTACCTAGCTTGTCTTTTTACTTCCCTTTGGCAAAAAAGGAAATACTGCTGGAAGTCATATTGCACTAAGGGTTTGTTTTATTTAAATTACAGGTTAAAAACAATTTGTTGCTGACAAATATTTTTATTAAACTGTTATGCAAAAATTCTTATTTTGTTTACTCACAAAAGTACATTTTTAGTCATGAGAAGGATTTCAGCTTAATCCCATTAATCAAAAGATTTTATATGTAAAATAACCTTTTGGACTTTTTAAAAGATACATGCTCCAAAATCTTTGCTGAATTACACAGCAGCTATTCTCATATTGATGTGTCAGAATTTAGTGGTATAAATCATTTCCATGAATAAGAGTCAGCCACATAAGCTGTTCACTGATGGAAGAACAGTGTTCCAAACTTGCACAAAGAAACCCCACCACAACTAATAATAGCTGAACGGCAAAGACTTTGGGGCTTCTCTTCAGAGAAGCAACTAAGGGTTAATCAAAATTTTTTTGCTCTAAAAACTGGGCTGGAGATCATGCAAGATCAAACTTGAGATTCCAGCCTGATTTAGGGTATGCCAGAAAAAAACAGAACAATGTTTCTCTTCCATGCTCTTATTTACAGCTGGAACCAGCAAGTGTAGATGAACACAGAGGATGAAATCCTGGCTTCAATGTAATCAATGGCAAAACTCCCATTGACTTCAATGGGGCCAGGATTTCACCCAGAAGGTTTTACAACTTGGACCCTTTCCCAAATTTCAAAAAAAGTTCAGTCTGCATTCCGGGCAAGCCTTAATGTTTAACTCATTTTCGCTCGGGTCTAATTGCTACGACTGAAATTCACCTCTGTGCAGTGGGCCAGCAGAAGGCCTGTGCAACAATGAAGTGCTATTTTGAGGTGTTGAGTGGGACTTAAGCGGTGCAAAGACTTTGGCCTGATCCCCGACATAAGAGTGAACTTTAACCAACATGAAAATGGCATTTGGATTCTCTCTCATGCTAGGGAAAAGGCAGTAACTTTCTGGAGTTAAGGAAGTGACAGACTTTCAATTTTAAGTGGGGGTTTGTAACCTTCTCTAAAATGTCACAAAGGAAATACACAGCTTGGACAAGAAAGCATTATGTTTGGTGATGTGGAAATGAGAATTTCTGGAGGCTAAGTGTGCTGCAAAAGTTGCTTTGTTCATGAAACATATGAGTGTAAAAACAGGTGTTTTAGGTGGTTCAGAATTTATCCTAATGTCCTTGGGGTAGTTTTGGTCACAGTGTCTCTAAAATAAGTTAATTTTTTTGTGGCTTTCCTTTAGAATAGAATGAACTTTGGCATTTCCCTGACAGCATGATTTCTATTTTCAATATACTAATATTAGAATTCCTGCATCACTGTGCTCTGTCCGCAGCATGTGGAGGTCTCAGGAGCACCAGAAACTGCCATGGAATATCTTTCATTTTACATGAGGGCAGTCATCAGGACTACAGAGACTGGAAGGATGTGGTTCACATCTCATTCAGAGCACAGCAATACTTCCAACAATTCAGCACCTGTTCTAGTGCAGAAGTCTCACCACTGGCTGTGGGCAACTACAATGTCTGATATTCCAGAGAGGAGTGCACTACTTAGTGAGCCACAATGACACCTGTTAAACTGTACACAGGCAGCATCTTCTTCCAGACAATACTGTAGGGCATAATGCTAGGTACACAAACCAAGCTAATCAGAGGGGATTTTGCCTCAAAACTTTGGTGCAACCTGTATTCATTTGGAGCGGAGCCCGGAGCTGAAGCGCGGAGCAGCTTCGGAGCAGTGGAGCTTCAGGTTTTTGCCTGAGCTGGAGCAGAGCCGGAGCACAGCTCCAAAGCCCTGCTTGCCTAGATGCCATTCTTGTTCTCTAGACAGATGAACTGATTTGTGCTCAACTGCTGCTTTTTTTTTCTTTTTTTTTTTTTTTAGATTTTCTGGAATAATACATCGTGTTACTTGTATTATCTGACTATGCACAAACCGAGGAGAATGGTAGCAGGTCTCCAAATCCTCATCTGGTAAACAGCTACATCTCTGCTGATTTCAAAGGAGAACTACCATTAACACACCAGTGGAGGACTTGACTCTACATGCATCATACAAAGTAAAGTGAAGCTCTGAGGTGTGCTTGTCTCCCCAAAGTCTGTGCCCAATGGGAGGCTAGAAACACCACTCTCCACTCTAAATAATATTCTAGTCTTTTTAGGTACTGTAGATTTCATGTTGCTCAAATCTTTTTTCTGTATTTCTAGTAAGACATCTTTTATTCTTCTCAGAAAACACATAGTTCTACAAGGACTTTGAGAGACAAGCACACCTCAGAGCTTCACTTTACAACCAAAACATCCTTTTAATGTAGAGTTTTTGTTTTTAATAAGTATATAACGTGCCTAGGAGGAGCTTTCTCCTTCCAATGTCAGGGATGAAAAATTAAGCCAAATTCTAGGACACTCTTACCAATTCCTTCTGGACCATTCAAGTTCCCTGACATAAGACCTACAGATGAAGCTTGATATCTGCAACAGTTTGCAGTGTACCCCAGCCTTGTGGGGAAGAGAAAACGGTTATTTAGAGTCAGCGCAAACAAGGGACAGGTAGATTCCAACATGCCAGTACAAGTCAGTCAAACCTGACAATTCTTCCTCCCCAGTCACCTTTTATAGATACCTTGCACCCTGCATTCTGATACTGCCTAAATACAAAACAATATATTGTATACATAGTCTTAACTGCATACCAATGTGTAACCCTTTACAGAGCTAGAACCCACAGGAAAGTTTTAAGAAGAGATGAAGAGGGAGGATGTGACTCAGGGGCTTGGAAGTTCCAGAGAGATGACTCAGTGGGTCAGTACAAGTTAATGAATGACCGTAATTAGAGTGGCTCAGAGGAGAGGAAAATAGGAACTGCCAAGATTAGGAATGATGTGAGTGGGTGGCAAGAAGGCAGATGAGCCAGAGGAGGGAAAAGGAGGAGTGGAGTGGCAAGTCCAGGCACCATTTTGAAGACAAGGAAGGGGGCTGTGAGACAGGTTTGGAGATAACTAGGAAAGCAGTGGAGAAGGAGGAGCAGGAAGACAATTAGAATCTGGAAGCCAGTGAGGCCACAGCATTCTGGGCACCCTGAAGTTTACTGACTAGAGATTAAGGAAGATCATAAGGAAGGACATTGTAAAAGGAAAGACAGGATGTGATTAACACACGGTTAAGGCTTTCAGGAGAGGCAGGGTCAAGAGGAGGTTGAAGGCTACCAATGTTCAGAAGATAATTACAGACCAGGGAAATGTGGGAGGAAAAATGTTGGAGTGTCAAACATAACTCCCATATTTCCGCCCTTGGGAGCAGTATGAAGGGCCAAATTAAAGTGGGTAACAGTTGTTTAAACTTTACAGATCAAAGCACTTCATTGCCACGTGGAGAATGTCTGTGATACAGAGGTAGGAGATGAGGCAATGAATACTGCCTGGTTTAAGCATTGCTTGTAAAAAACTGAGCTAAATGACAATAGGTTGTTTGTCTTGTGTATATTTTTCAAAAAAAGAGAGAATAATCCCAAAGTTCAATTCAATTTGACTTTTCAGACACAAACCAGTCTCAACACTTTCTTGTTCGCTATATAAAGATGCAAGCACTAGAAGTTTAGCTAATGACAATGCTGCCCCCAAGTGGTTAACCTTCCTTACTGCTCAGAAATTATCTCTAACCAGACTAGCTTAATCAGAGGAAGCTGTGTAATATGCAGTTTCCTCAGGATAAACCAATATTATAGGAATTTAGTTACATCTGTGTGCCTTCATTAATCTCCTCCTGGTCTCCACAGCAGAAATGGGCAACTAAATTAATACAAACCATACTGATTCTCTGATCTGTGGGACCATAAACCCCATTAAAACGCCTTCTTCTTTTGCAGGACCTCAATCTTAGCTAGACCATCAAGTTCACCACAATATTAAAAGGAAAAAAATGCCACAGAAATATCAAATTAAGGATAGAGTTTAACCAATAACTCCTGTTATTACGGCTTGGGGTTAAAATACAAATCTTAATTTACAATAGCAATGGATATTGAACTCCGGCAAGAGTCAGTGCTAGATAGGTATTTCACTATAGTGAGAGTAATAACAGAAAATTATATGACTGACTCCTACTGCAAATACTGCAATAACTATTGGCCAGACATACAGTATGAAGTTCTATGAATTTTGTGATTGTAACCATCACAGTAATGCAATGAAATTGGACAACCCGAAAAGTATTCATGGCAGATACAAACAGACAAATAGAAACAGTCATGTATGAATGGGTTAAACTTAAAACACATTTGGCAGAACCCAGCCCACAGTCAGATCCATGAAAATCTAAGAACAGAATCTGGGTACAAGTTTGTGTGCCCATGTGGCAATCAGAGATCCAAGTTGCAAATTCAGTATGCTGGTCTTTAAAAGCAGAATGTTAGAGTCCTTTAAAATGCACACACATGAAATCCTACAGCAGAACCAAATACCAAGTCTGTTCTCTCTCTCCCAAACACATGACTGAAACTACATGTCTGCCTGTTCCTGTGGCAGTATTTATTACCTCACACTTGCCACGGAGGCCTGTCTCTTGAAGCCTGGACCAGATGCTCTGGATTCTCCCTGCATGCTCTGGGTGGCTGTTTGTGTTTCCGCAGGTACACTGGTGTTTCAGCATCAAGGTGTCGTATACAAGGCCTGCAGCAGAAGTTACAAAAATTGCTTGCAATAAAAAACTGTCTTGTGAGACATGGAAAAAAATCCTCTGCTGTGCACTAGAGCATACTGTATTGAACTGAAATCCTAAACGCAATGGAAATATGCATTCCACAAGTAGATGAAGAGCATTAGGAAAACAAAATTGTAGACTGCAGTAAATGAGGTGGACAACTTGGTTGTATGACCGGGTTGTGTGCAATCGTGGGGACTGGAGGTGGTGATCCAGGAGGTTCCTTCCAGTCCTATGTTCTTAACTTCTAAGGTTGGCATTGTACTATCAATCATGCAATGACTTCTCCCTGTTGGAAATTCTCAGTGTATTTGGGAAAGAAATGAATCATTAATACTACTAGAGGATGAATCTGTATGCTTTATAACATAGAATCATAGAATATTAGGGTTGGAAGGGACCTCAGGAGGCCATCTAGTCCAATCCCCTGCTCAAAGCAGGGCCAATCCCCAACTATTTCTCCCCCCGGATCCCTAAATGGCCCCCTCAAGGATTGAACTTGCAGTTAGTGGGCCAAAGCTCAAACCACTGAGCTATCCCTCCCCCACAGCAGATGTACAAATGAAAGCAGGTGAAAGCACAGATTTAGGCAGACGTGAATACAAGAAAGTGTTATAAAAGGACACTACATTTCTATGACTCTTACATTAAGTACTATTACAACTGCTGATAAAATGCTTCCAGGTTTTTGGATTAAGCAACAAGCGAATATGTCCCTGGAAGGGTCTTTGTTCCATAAAATAGTTTGCTTTAAAGTCTCCACATCAAGGTTACTTGACAACAAAAGACTTAAGGTACATGGAAAGCAGTTTATTAGCACACACTTAGGGATAACTACTCAATGTGTTACATGGGAATTTAGCAGTGTTATTTCCTTTAAACACGGGAGTCAAGAGGCTGAATCCCTGTGCAACAATATTCACCCAATCTCAACAATGTAGGTGACTCTGATACATGTTACACTTCCACCCAGTTACACTTCTGGACCAGGATTTGTGAATTCAGGTCAAATACACCACTGAACAAAACTACCAGTTTTGCCACAATTGTGTATTCTGGGGAATAAAGGATGACATTTTTTGTTTAAACACAACAGACAGTGAAAAGTTTAGTTCTCACTTTCCCTTAAGTCAGAGATAAGTTTGTGTTGGGGAGCACCCAAAAAATATTTGAATTATCAGGGGGTTCAGAGGATGCAGGATAGATTTGCAATTAGTGTTGCTCCTTTGAAAGCCGACCAGTTTGCCAAAGTTGTCTTTCCACTGTGCACTGGGGCCGGTGCTGACACTTTCAGCCATTAGGGGAAGTCGTCTGGCAATTCCTCACTCTGCTCCAGGTTTTGGGACCTCTGAGTGCAGGAAAACACACACAATAGCTCCAGAGGACAGAATGGAGCTCTCGTTAACTAAATGATTAAGTTAACCAAAGTTCAATTAATCAGGGCTTTACAATAAATATTCATAAAAGTGCCCACCTGTCTGCTTCTTTCTGACATTATTCAGTTCCATTAGGAGCTGTTTGGGCAATACCAAGCAATGCGAACTGAAGTTGATGAGAGGATGTGGGCTAGCAGAATGGATAGCTGTTGTTTTTGACCTCGGCACTGGGAAAGAACACTGGATTTTGCTCTGTCTCGATCTCAAATACATACCTATTATAAATAGGGGGCATGCATGCACACAGGGGTGTGTGCATGTAGATAAAAAACACATGGTATAGTATTTTATATAGATACATTCATACATTTAAAGAAGAGGTGGTGGTGGGATGGGCTACATATTCTTCTTTGGTAAGTTCAGACTCAGAAAAAGTCTAATCTAATTAAATTCTAAAACTCTTCCCACCCCTGGTTAAACAGTGACAAAGCAATATTTCACTGAAGTTTATCTTGTATAGTATTTATGTATTATTCCCCATTTTTAACAGAGAGAGAGACAGAGAGAGAGATAGAGAGACCGTATTGTGACAGGATGCCCTAGAGCACTTCTCTGTTTGCCTTTACAAATATTTAAAAAAAAATTCATTCCCTACCCTCCAAATCAGTATTTTCTGTATCAAGTGGACAGAACTTCAATTCAAGAAAGTAACTCTCTGTACCAATCTCACTGGGTAAGTCTCTTCTAGAATATGACTGGAGTATGGCTGAAACATTTTGCTTTTCCTTTCTGTGCCTATCTCACCAAAATATTAAAGTTTTAAAATCTGAAAACTCTGCTGTTACTCTGAGCTGCAGTAATAAAATGGAAAATTCTTTTCCATCTAAGGTAATGAGCTATGTACCAAAAACTCTTGTCTAAAAGGTTCCCCGCACCCCCCCCCTCCCCCAAGAAAGAAAAAGAAAGAAAGAGTCACGACTCAAATAAGGGCAGAGGAGGATTTAAATGCACCATTTATAATGGTGTAAGGAAAGAACACAAAAATATTCTTTTCCTCAACATTTTCTATTACCCAATTTCAATGATACAGACAGCTGGGTTGTGACTCTCCAATGCCTTGCACCTTATGTTGGCTGTCATCTGAACTTGTGCAAGTGCAAAATGCTGCCATTCCAATTTTAAAGGGTTTTACACCCCACTTTCCACTCATTGCATGAGTATGAATAATTGCACAATGTTCAAGGTAGTGGAGAATCAGGCCCCTGGAGTTGAAAACATTTCACAAATTAAATGTTGTGAAAAGGATATTAACCAGATAAAATACACTAAGTACTCTGCACATTATTGTCTTGTCACAGTAATATGTGTCGCATACAATGTAAAGGTAATGTGGGTTTCTTTTCATTCTAAGCAATTTTTTAATCCTACCTGAACACTTATTTTCTTTAATTTGACGTCTACAATTGTAGAACTTTCAGCAGATTTATTTACAGTTTTCAAAATAACTCCTCTTATTGTTCCACTCTAGTATATAATTATAAGTGAAATTACGAGGCACATATTTCGGAAAATGTAAACCCCATGATAGTAAATATTACTGTACAGTCAAATTTTGTAAAGACTCACACGACTGATGCTGCCACTTAAATGGTGAAGCCAGAAACAGATACGGGCAAGTCATGACTCAACTTCTAAAATGTACATAGGATCCGTAATCTTGAAGACTGGGATTTTCAAAGTGAGCTAAGAGAACTAGGTGCTCACTGTCCACTGACCTTCAATGGGGTTTGGGTGCCTAATTCCCTTAGGAGCCTTTGAAAATGCCAGCACACACTATTGAATCCTTGCCCTTCTGGTGCCACTACTGACTGCATTGTTGTTTCCATTAGAAATCAAGGTATGCAGACGTTATAAAAACTTGACATTATAAGGCCTGATTTTCAATAAGCAGGCAATTGCTTGGGCACGTGCACTACTAGACATGTATGCCTAAATTCACAGCTGGCATGCACAGGTACCAAAGGCTTGTACTTTACATCTAACTGCTGTTATTAATGTAGGCCAACAAACTTACAGACCAAGCTGATTGTCTTTCAGGGTATGGAAAAATATTGGTTTATCTACTTCAGTTATTTAGCGCAAAGAAAATAAAAACAGGAATTGTGATTTGGCCTTGAGACTTTTTTTGCACAGTCATTTTCATTATTTGGTAAGACATTCATTCCCAAAACGGCCTTTGGTACATAGGGAAGAAATCAGTGCATGTTACAAAACTCTTAACTACCTAATGTAGGAATTGAAAAACTCCATACAATGAGTGATTATCCAAAACAGAATTTACCAAAGAAAATAGAATGCATATGAAAGGGTTTTGATGATGGTCCTTAATGGCTTAGGAAGGAGCAAACTCTTCTTTCTTTAGGTCTCCGGGGGAGATCAGTATACTACACACATTTACACACTTTGGTAGCTGATCCAAGAATGAGGAATTGTGCCTACCTACCTTCCAGGATGGGGCTAATATGGACTATAACCAGAAAACAATATCCATGTTATAAAAAAGCCCATTATTGCATACTTACAATTTAAGCTCAGCTGCCAGACCATTTACACTATGGACTGAATATTTTCCTTTTTTTCCGCTCTCTCTCACAATACAACAGTGAAATTAAATTGTAAAAAAATCTATTTAAAAATCAATGTCTCTCTCCTATGCTAACATCCATTCAGTGCAGGAGGGCCAGGCGATCAGGTAACTTGACAGCTACCCTAACGTAAGACAAGTGACTACCATATGCCATCTGTGAAGTGATCTGCCTCTGACATACCCCCTTTCTGCTCCTTACACCAGGGAGGAGCAGGAGCTGACTGGCAGAGCAAGCTCCTATGCCAATGATACAACAGCTGAGAGTTTCCCCTGTCCCTGGGAGGAATTCACAACAAGGCTGCTACAGCCAGACCACAGCCTGTCTGTGGCACTCAGAAGGTGCAAAAGGGCTTGAACTGGGGCAGAGAACATGGTCCAAAATCTGCCTGTAAGTAAATTAAGAGTTCAGGCTAGAAGCATTGCTTGGTATACGGTCCTTTATCAATCATGCTGTGCTTCTTCCTTCCTCATGTTTACATCAACCGCATAGTTTAGTCTGAATTGGCCTTGTTTCTGGGAATGTACAGTCATAACACTGCATCGCTTTCACCTTTTTTTTTTGCTTAATTAAAATACACATATAGTATTCTCCCTCTATAGGATCTCTTCCGTTGGTGATGGAGGTTGTGTGGGGGGGGGGGAGGGGGGGGGAGGGTGGAATATGGTGTATAATGACTGACCCAGATTGTTCCATCCCCCACTTAGTAACAGAGCATGGGGTTAGCCACAGCCAGAATAACATCCTGGCCTCCAACTGATAGCAGGGAATACACCAGGTTTGGGGGTGGCTTTTTCACGGGACGGCAATCCTTGCCTCCTCCAACGATGCGTTAGTACATGGTCAAGTGCTTTTTAAGGACTAAATGATAATGTACTCAAACAGAACTCTCAGCCACATCCAATCACCCTCCAATGCCCTGAAACATTACCTGTTGTGAACCTTGGCTTAGTGGGTGGCTCCTGTACGGACATGGGGAAGGTGGCAGATGCAGGTGAGGACTGTGCACGAGACAGAGGCCGATGTCCTCCAAAAGACACTGGAATGCCAGCTGCCTCCATTGATGCCTGGTAGTTTCTCAGTTGGTGAATGCGTTGCTGCTCCAGTAGAAGGGCTTGCTGTTGGGGAGGATGGAAAGGACTATAAGGGGACGGTTCATGCAAATATCACAATTAAAAAAAGGTTGGCAGGGAATTTTAAAAACAATGTTGTCTGGGGTTTTGGTTTATTTCCTAGATACAGTGAACACACACACATACATTAAACATACAGACAGAGGCATGCTAAAATAAAGGATTGATCCAAAGCCCAAGGAAACACTGGAAAAGGTCGCATTCAATCCCATGAGCTCTGAATCAGGGACTTAGTACACACTCACTCAGGCCTGGTCTACACTACGCGTTTAAACCGGTTTTAGGAGCATAAATCCGATTTAACGCCACACCCGTCCACACTAAGAGGCCCTTTATATCGGTATAAAGGGCTCTTTAAACCGGTTTCTGTACTCCTCCCTAACGAGAGGAGTAGCGCTAATATCGGTATTAACATATCGGATTGGGGTTAGTGTGGCCACAGATCGACGGTATTGGCCTCCGGGCGGTATCCCACAGTGCACCACTGACCGCTCTGGACAGCAATCTGAACTCGGATGCAGTGGCCAGGTAGACAGGAAAAGCCCCGCGAACTTTTGAATATTTCCTGTTTGCCCAGCATGGAGCTCTGATCAGCACGGGTGGTGATGCAGTTAAAAATCAAAATAAAGAAAGAGCTCCAGCATGGACGATGCAGACGTGATCGCTGTAAGGGCAGGCAAATCTGTTCTATCAGCGCTCCGTTACAGAAGACGAAATTCAAAATCATTTTTTAAATATCTCCAGACAGATGCCATAGCAGGGACTCAGCGCACTGCTGCGTGGCAAGCGTAACGGAAAGCCAAAGAATCAAATGGACGCTCATGGACTGGAGGACTCAAGCTATCCCACAGTTCCTGCAGTCTCTGAAAAGCATTTGCATTCTTGGCTGAGCTCCAAATGCTTCTAGGGTCAAAAACAGTGTCCGCGGTGGGTCAGGGCATAGCTAGGCAATTTACCCCCAGAAGTGAAAGGGAAAACAATCCTGTCTTGACTCTTTTACATGTCACCCTATCTTTACTGAATGCTGCAGATAGACGCGATGGTGCAGCACTCAACACCAACATCCTTGCTCCCCCCCCCCCCGCCATGGGTGACTGATGGTACAATAAGACTGATACCCATTGTCATCATCAGCCTATTGGCACATGGGGCAGTGCAAAAGGCCTGGTAACCATGCGTACTAGCATCGGTCAGGTCGATCAAGGGCGCCTGGCCCTAATTTTTCCTGGTAGATGGTACAATATGGCTGATAACCATCATCATCATAGCAACAGGGGGCTGAGCTTCATCAGCCCCCACCCTTCATGTGTAAAGAAAAGATTCAATTGCCCCTGGACTAGCAGCAGGATGCTGGGCTCCTCTCCTCCACACTCCTTAATGTCCTATGTGGACTATCATAGCAACTGGAGGCTGCCTTCCACTCATTTCTCACTAACAAGTATTCCTGCATTCTTTATTACTTCATCACACAAGTGGGGGGACAATGCTATGGTAGCCCAGGAAGGCTGGGAAAGAATGGAATGAACAGGTGGGGTTGTTGCAGGAGCACCCCCTGTGAATAGCATACAGCTCATAATCTATGCAGGATCTGACACAGAGCAGCTGTGCTCTCTGGTTCTCTGATACAGTGGTTCTCTAGTACACTTGCCCATATTCTAGGCAGGACTGATTCTATTTTTAGATACCAAAAAGGAGGGATTGACTCAGGGAGTCATTCCCAATTTTAACTTGCGCCCCTGGCTAAGAGCAGCCAGGGCACTTATGACAGCAGCAAATGGAACAGTGCAAAAGGACTGGTAGCCATGCCCATCTTATTACCAATTTATGGTATGGTAGATGGTACAATATGGCTGATAACCATCTCTGCTATCATGCAAAAGCAAAAGCATGCAGCTGTGTAGCACTGCTGAATCGCCTCTGTGAGCGGCATCTAGTACACATACGGTGACAGTCACAAAAGGCGAAACAGGCTCCATGATTGCCATGCTATGGCATCTTCCAGGGCAATCCAGGGAAAAAAAGGCATGAAATGCTTGTCTGCCGTTGCTTTCCCAGCAGGAGGAGTGACTGACGACATTTACCCAGAACCACCCGCGACAATGATTTTTGCCGCATCAGGTACTGGGATCTCAACCCGGAAATTCAAAGGGGGGGGGTGGGGGAGGCTGCGGGAACTATGGGATAGCTACGGAATAGCTACCCACAGTGCAATGCTCCAGAAATCGACGCTAGCCTCGGACCGTGGACGCACACCACCGATTTAATGTGTTTAGTGTGGCCGCGCACACTCGATTTTATACAATCTGTTTAAAACCCACACACTACGGAGTCTAGGCACCCTTACTCAGCTATTCAAGCGCCGCTTTTAAAAAGCTCAAATTTGCTTTTGGATACAAAACCACACACTGACTTTGCAGCCTTGCATGATTTACGTTTTTGCAACTCAAGACCACCACTCCCCTTCTGAATATGCATAATAGTCGAAATCTGCACAAGAGTTATCACCCAGAGGCCCAACATGTGACTGGATCAGGGCTGATGGCAGAATGTTCCCAATGGAGGACCCTTCACTAAATGGCTTTCCCATATTGATCCATCAGACAAGGGTCAGGACCAAGACCGTGCCAAGCTCATATACTTGTGCGGACACCAGAAGCAATTAAGACAAATTAACTGAAGGTGTTAAGTTAAATCACATTAAAACCCTGCATAGACTGTGTACTTTAGAAACAGAGAATTTAACGTGAGTGTGACCTTCTGTATATCACAGCCCACCAGGACCACCCTGCACCCACACACTAAACCCAATAACTGAAAATAAACCAAAGAATTACAGACATCAGGAGACTAAACTATTACATGTCACATGTAGAGAATAGGGGGTACTGAGGTATACCAGTGCCTGAGGCCCTTGTAATGGCAGGCAATTACACAAGATACACTCAGATGATCCCAGCAAGAAACCTGCTGAGCAAGGCAAAATTTATCCCAGGCCAAGCTGATCTAGGGGAAAAATTCCTTCCCAATCATTGGGTGAGACAACCTTTTCAGTCCTGTGGGTTGGATGCCAGTTGTGCGGCACCTCTGCAGTCCACAAACATGGTGTCCTCCATGCACTGTAATCATTCACGTACAGCATGTGAGATTATGCTGCACAGAGGATGCCACTTTGCAGCGCAGGTTTCCTCGGGGGTGGGATGTGGGGTGCGTGTGGATGCTTTGGAGGGCCAGATAAGGCCCGCTGGCTGCCAATTAGACCTCTTTTAGTTAGACCCTGTGCATGTGAGCAAGAACCAGCCAAGCAAGCACCTGAGGGGGAGAATGCTCGGTGCAACCTCAGAACACTACTTAATCCCCTTTGGGAACAAAGGCCAAAGTGAACTAAGACCATTTTACTTCTGAATGAATGTGTCCACATGGGAACTTAATAAGCTTTAAACTAATGCATTTTAACTTCACATCTTTAGTTAATTCCACTTAGTTTTTCGGAGTGTCCCCATATAGAAAAACGCTCAGTCGTCTGTCTGAACTGTGGAGGACGTTATCTTTTTTCGGAAAAAGAACAAGGAGTACTTGTGGCACCTTAGAGACTAACAGATTTATTTGAGCATAAGCTTTCGTGGGCTAAAACCCATTTCATCGGATGCATGCAGTGGAAAATACAGTAGGAAGATATATATACACAGAGGACCTGAAAACATGGGTTTTGCCATACTAACTATAATGAGGGTAATCACTTAAGGTGGGCTATTATAAGCAGGAAAAAAAAAACCTTTGTAGTGATAATCAAGATGGCCCATTTCCAACAGTCGAGAACAAGGTGCGAGTAACAGTAGGGGAAAAATTAGCATGGGGAAATAGGTTTTACTTTGTATAATGACCCAGCCACTCCCAGTCTTTATTCAAGCCTAATTTAATGTTGTCAAGTTTGCAAATTAATTCCAATTCTGCAGTTTCTTGTTGGAGTCTGTTTTTGAAGTTTTTTTGTTGGAGTATTGCGACTTTGAGGTCTGTAATCAAGTGACCAGGGAGGCTGAGGTGTTCTCCAACTGTTTTTTGAATGTTATAATTCTTGATGTCTGATTTGGATCCATTTATTCTTCTGCGTAGAGACTGTCCAGTTTGGCCAATGTACATGGCAGAGGGGCATTGCTGGCACATGATGACATATATCACATTGGTAGATGTGCAGTTGAATGAGCCTCTGATAGTGTGGCTGATGTGATTAGGTCCTATGATGGTGTCCCCTGAATAGATATGTGGACAGAGTTGGCAACGGGCTTTGTTACAAGTATAGGTTCCTGGGTTAGTGTTTTTGTTGTGTGGTTGCTGGTGAATATTTGCTTCAGGTTGGGAGGACTGGCCTGTCTCCCAAGATCTGTGAGAGTGAGGGATCGTCCTTCAGGATAGGTTGTAGATCCTTGATGATGAGCTGGAGAGGTTTTAGTTGGGGGGCTGTAGGTGATGGCTAGTGGCGTTCTGTTACTTGCTTTGTTGGGCCTGTCCTGTAGTAGGTGATTTCTGGGTACTCTTCTGGCTCTGTCAATTTGTTTCTTCACTTCAGCAGGTGGGTATTGTACTTGTAAGAATGCTTGATAGAGATCTTGTGGGTGTTTGTCTCTGTCTGAGGGGTTGGAGCAAATGCAGTTGTATCTTAGAGCTTGGCTGTAGACAATGGTTCATGTAATGTGGTCTGGATGAAAGCTGGAGGCATGCAGGTAAGTACAGAGGAGAGTAGGTTTCCGGCATAGTCACATAACCACCACCCTATCGCTTATTAGCACTGTACTGTCCAGGAAGTGGATCTCTTGTGTGGACTGGTCCAGGCTGAGGTTGATGGTGGGGTGGAAATTGTTGAAATCCAGGTGGAATTCCTCAAGGACCTCCTTCCCGTGGGTCCATATGATGAAGATGTCATCAATGTAGCACAAGTAGAGTAGGGGCGTTGGGGACGACAGTTTTCTTTTTAGGGTTGCTCAGGTAATTGTCTGAGATTAATACCTTATGTCTATATTTTTATTATGGCAGAGGGAAGCCGTCAATTTGGGAAGGATTCTTGCTGCAGCCAGTTGTTACCAGCATGATGTTAAACACTGCTTAAGTTTTATTAATGCAAATGTGCCCAAATGCTCAGGCAATAGGCTCATGTTTGTGTAAATCAAATAAATAATGGGCAACAGAAGCATGGCTGCAAACTGAAATCTAGAAGATCACTAAAGAATGCAAATGCTAGAAAAAACAGATCTTACACTGGTCTCTGCAGCTCACCAAACCTAGGTACAGGCAGACTGATGATGTTTGTCCATCGTTGTCGATGAAGACCTCAACAACTCATTCGTTCGATGACCGGGCTCTGTGCGTCCGAAGATGACTGATCAGTCCAATTCGGGCATGGAACGTTCTGTCACACGTCAGACAGACATGTAATGGCACCATCGATGATGTGCGGGCAGCTCTGGACTTGCGCAGCTCACGCTTTCTTTCAGCCTCAGCGGTACGCCTCGCCTCAGAGGTATTACTGCCTGTGTGAATGAGGCTGCGCCATGCTGGACGGTTCAGTGCGAGGGTTTCCCATGTGGCGGTGTTGATCTCGAGGGACTTCAGAGAGGTCTTCAGCGTGTCCTGGAACCGCTTCTTTTGTCCTCCATGGGAGCGCTTTCCCTGGTGAGTTCTCCGTAGAAGAGCTGTTTAGGAATGTGCTCATCTGACTTTCTCACGACATGTCCGGCCCATCTGGTCTGGGCTCTCATCAGCAGTGTGTGAACTGACGGCAGACTGGTTCTGGTAAGGACTTCAGTATCAGGCACTTTGTCCTGCCATCTGCTTTTTAGAAGCTTTCGCAGACAGGAAATGTGGAAGTGATTGAGCCTTCGTGCATGACTCCGATAGACAGTCCACGTCTCGCAGGCGTACAGCAGAGTTGGAAGCACCACTGCTCGGTAGACCTTCAGCTTCACTGGTAGGCTGATCCCTCGATGTTCCCAGACGTTGGAGCGCAATCGGCCAAATGCAGAGCTGGCTTTAGCAATTCTGCAGTTTACTTCATCATCGATTGACACTGCTCAGGAAAGGGTACTGCCCAGGTACGTGAAGTGGTCCACTGCCTGAAGTCTCTGTCCATTTACAGTGATGGACGGTTCTGAGTACGGAGCGTGGGGAGCTGGCTGGTGCATGACCTCAGTCTTCTTGATGTTAATGGTGAGACCAAAGTTGTTGCATGCAGATGAAAACTTGTCCATACTGGCTTGCATTTCTGGCTCTGTACTAGCATTCAGAGCACAATCATCGGCAAAGAGAAAGTCTCGAAGTACAGTTTCCTTCACCATGGTGATGGCACGCAGTCACCTCAGATTGAATAGTTTCCCGTCTGTTCTGTACTTCAGGTCTACTCCTTCAGTGCAGTGTTGAAAGGCATCAGTCAGAGTGGCAGAGAATATCATGCTGAACAAAGTGGGTGCTAAAACACACCCTTGCTTGACGCCGTTGGTGACTGGGAAGGCCTCAGATGTTTCACCGTCATCCAGGACACGAGCCATCATACCGTGATGAAATTGACGTACCATTCGTATGAATCTGTCTGGACAGCTGAATTTCGACATGATCCTCCACAGGACCTGGCGACTGACAGAGTCGAACGCTTTCGTGAGGTCCACAAAAGTTGTGTAGAGGTGTGTGTATGGGGTTGTCAGGGAGGGGTAGTACCTCTGACGGGGGAGCAGTCGTACTCCTAGGAGTAGCTCATCCACTTTGGTCCCCACTTGACACCCAGCTCTCACCTGTGGCTCCAAGTAGCTGTCAGCATGCGACAGCGGCCACACCCCAGAAACCGTCTCAACTGGCGGGCTAAACCAGGTGAGGGTAGCCGATGAGTCTGAGACCCTCGGTGAGTTAGAGCCTGTCTACCCATTGCATGCGAAGGCTGGATCCGGCTGACTGAGGAAACCTGGTTCAACGGTCAGGAAGGCGGTGACAGCAAGCATTGTGGAACACTCAAGAGCACGACAAGACACGTAGGTGTCCTGGTCATCCACTGCGCCCTGCCCTATCTCCAGCCGTCTCGACTCTTGTCCTGCCACTGGATACAGATAGGAACAGGCAGACTACCAAGGAGAAGTTGTTCAAATGCACAGAGCCCTCATCTGGAGGGCAGACAGCAAGAACATCCCCATCAATATGAACTGCCATGATGAGGTAAGCTGAGAGGGAATCTTACAAGTATCCAGGTACCAGCACACTAAAGACTCTCAAACATCTCAAACTTGCAAATTAAAAGGAAACCAGTGCAGAGCTTTGAGCACAAGTGCTATGCACTCAATGTGGCCCTCATACTTCGAAGTTAGGTGGCAGCTGGACTTAGGCAGTTGCATGGAGCAATTGATTTGCATTTGACTCACAAAGGGCAGAGAGGCCCAGCCACTTGCCCTCAAGCACTGTCCTGGTCTGCAGGACATAGATGAACATGGGCTAGGTAGGCTCTGGGAACATTAGGTTGCTTGGGATTTAAGTACTGAAAAGGGAGTGGGGCCAGTGACGACTTGGGTCAGCTGACACTTTCCCCCTTTTTACTGCTGTAAGGACATGATGCCTTTGGGAGATATTTGAAGGTAATGATGTTGCAGCCACTTGATCCTCATTTGGCTCCTTGCTATTCATAATGCACAGGTCTCGCAGCATTTCCACAAGGTCAACAAACTTCTGCTGTGCTAGTCCTACAGAGGAGGCTGGGTCCAGGGTCGAGGGCTCCGTGCCAAAAATACCCTGCCCCTTCCTCCTTCAATCTGAGGCTGACAGCTCAACTTAAACAAAATCCTCAGCCTGCTAATATCTACTAATCAAAGATGTATTTGTTTATTTTAAGAGTCTCACTTTTTCTCTTATATAGGAGGAATAAGAGGCCCACAACTACAAACATGTGCACTATATTTTGAATAGCTAATACAGATTCAAAACCAAGGTGAGGTGAACTTTCACAACACTTCCAACTAAGCTTTCACAGCATTTAGCTCCCTTTTTGAGAGCACTAAGTGACTGCTTCCCCACACCACACCTACCGTTAGTGGGTATTCTATTACTGGATGCTTTTAGAACCATAAAACCTGGAGTGTGGCCATCTATCTACATACCCAAACATACTTAAACAGCAATGCAGGTCAGGAGGACCATCCCGCATGCACCTTGCACAAGTTTTCCACTCCTATCCACTTTATGCAATGTTTATTAATATATGAATGTGGTTTTTTTTCTGCCCAAGTATGGTGACACATTGAGAAGTTACTGCTATTTTCACAGATCATGGCTTCTTCTGTGGGCTGGACCATAAGACACACATCTCTGGAGTTAGGAGGCAAAAGAGCATATATTCTATCTTTAAAAACCAAACTAGAACTATACAATGCCAGAAACACACACAGCCTCCTGATAAAAATCAGCGATTTACAACAAACGTTACCATATTGCAGCAGAAAAGACAGGACCAGAGCCTCAACTGGTGTAAAGTGGCATAAAATCACTGACTGCAATGGAGCTACACCAATTCTCACCAACTGAGAATCTGACCACTTATACTAGCAAAGGACACAGAGAAGCAGAATTATGACAAGCGACCACTGGCAGAGATGTCCAAGGTCTCGAGCATGGGCTTATGAAACACCTACTCTGTATATGTTCAAGGCTTAACATGATACCAAACAAGTAAACGAACGCTGTTTAACAGTCACCTTTGGAATTCTAGGTATTCCTGTGCAGAAGTCACAGTTTATTTGCCTGTATTATTCACTGTTTACAAGGCTGATCTATTTAATGAAAGCATCTCGGGAATTGTTTCCCAACAGTATTACGTATTTTTCTGTTTTCTTGACTTTCTAGGTACAGATTAGATACAGTCAGGCACTTGTTTCCTTCATCTTTAATCCACAGACCTGGCCTATCAAGGGTATACAGATCCCAGTGCAAAAGACTCTACATTAACTTATTTATCCTAATTGTATTGCATGCAATGAGTATCCTGCTCTCCTTAACACTCAGGGCTGCTCCTCTAGCTGGGGATCAGGAACCAAAGGAATACGTCTGTGATGCCGCCTGTGCTGGCTGCATGGAGGGGAAGTAGCATAGGAGCAGTTTTAGCACAAATATCACCTGAAGATTCCTTCAATTAGAAGGAATCCTCCAGCAGCCAGATGCCCTAGCTTAAAGATTGTTTTGTGCTGTCAGAGTGGTGCAAGCCAGTCACAGTACACTGGAGACTCAAGAGGCCAGTATCCACTGTGATAAGGCAGGAATTCCACTTTATTTTCTAAAGAAATGACATTTGTTTCCTAGGTTGGCACACTGTCCTTTAGTGAACAAGTCATGTGTTGACAGCATGGTGGGGGTGGAGAAGGCTGCCCTACAGTGTCTGAAACTGGCAAAAGCAGGGGCCTGGACATCAGAAATAATCACTGTTTTCTTTCTGCCTAAATGCAGGTCCAATTTGCATACTTTCAACCAAGCTAATAAACCTGGAACGATGTGTACTGTGTCCCTGTGTATAAGTCATTATAAGAAATATACAGTTTTGCCCTGATGCTTCGTTTCCCCCCTGGCAATCCAGCCACACTTCCTGTATGCAACGTCTGCAGATGACTTGGGATGCTGGCCAGCAATCGTCTCTTGGTGAAAAGTGCCGTGTTCCAGCTGAATCCCAAAGGACATGGATATGTTTCCAAAGGTTGCATCACGCTGCAATTACAGCTAACGTTATATTCCACAGGCAATGGAGATTCACCAATTTGTAACATATCTCTCAGTTGCTTTAGGTAAAGCCCATGGAAGTCAATGAAAAAACCCTTATTGACTTAAATGGTCTTTGGATCAGATCCTAATTGCATTGTCTAGCGGTAGTGCCTCCCCTCACCCCCTGCTTGTGCCAAACACGTAATAGTATAGTCATAAAATTCAAGTGCTGTCATCTCTGTGGACCATATATTGGTGCACTGCTGTCCTTATTCCTCTTCTAATGGGGTTCAATATACAGCTGGGTAATGATACCCCAGCCCTTCTATCTTCTAACCGTATTTAGAGATGGCAATATGACGACGCTTATCGATATATTATTTAATTGCTATAATTCTAAGGACAAGTCCTTCATTATTCTTTGCTTATTAAACTTATTAGATGATTGGATTAATTTTAGAAGTGTTTTCATGTAGTTAATCGACCTGGACTTCAAATGTATACTAATTATAAATACTCTAGAAGAGGGCTTCATCCTCCCTGATTGAACTAACCTCGTTATCTCTAGCCTACTTCTTACTTGCATATATATACCTGCCCCTGGAAATTTCCACTACATGCATCCGACGAAGTGGGTATTCACCCACAAAGCTCATGCTCCAAAACGTCTGTTAGTCTATAAGGTGCCACAGGACTCTCTGCTGCTTTTACAGATCCAGACTAACACGGCTACCCCTCTGATACTATAAATACTCTATGCTTCACACATATTTGCCCCTTTAAAATCAATAATAATTGTACAGTAAAAGCTTTGTCTGGCATGTTGGGAGAATGGGGGTGCCAGTCAGTGAAAAATTCCAGGTAACTAAGCGTTATGCTTACCAATGGAATACTAACTTTTCAAAGAGTTAAAATTCAATAAAATGAATACATAGTATACAGATACTCACCAATCCAGTAGCAGTACTGCATTGCACAGTGGTTGGTTTCTTGAAGCACTTAGATGTATACAGGTAAAGTGTTCTATACAGTAGGTTATCTTATGACACTACATATCACTATGGGTGGTGCATGTCATACGCCCAGATCACTAAAAATACACTTAACACTAAAACTATACTGAACACAATTTAATTTTTTTTTTGATGATTCAGAAGGCACTTCAGGATCTTGCAGTGCTCAGGGTAGTCATTATCAACATCAGTTATCACTGTAGATGTAGACTATGTAGGAGATTGCGCTGAATCTGTCTGTAATGACCCTATGACAGACTGGAAGCTGCTTTTTTGAATAAATCCCTGATACCAGCTTGCTTACTTGTCTTCTGCCTCTTTTGCATAAAAGTAGAGTGCAGAATGTGCAATTGCATAACGTGCTGGGCAATATACTAGTCCTGGTTACTAGACTGAAGATTTGTATTGGGAGATATCAGAAATGCTGCTTAATAGAGCTTTCTGGTTGATAAAGTGCCAGATAACACAGCTTTTACTGTATATAATTTGAAGCACATCACTGAATACAGTACCAAGATACAGTGTGTACAGCAAAATGATGGTAACACTGCTACCCAGCAAGCACTTGGCTCAGTCCTCAAAGTGGATCAGACCATCGTATGGTACCGTCAGGGCTTCAGTCCTCTTCCCACTGCTGCTCTGTCTCACTTCGAAGGGGACCTAGCAGATCTGGCAGCCTCTCTGCTGCGTCCAGCATGCAGCTCTCTGTGCTGTGGGGTTTTCCCAGGCAGTTGTGCCCTTCACACTGCTGGGGATGTTTTGGCATGCTGGCAAATACTTAAAAAAGCAGCAGCTCAGCACTACTTCTGCCTCCACCAAAAGGAAGATAGTCTATATGTCTCTCATTGAAACGCCCTGCGAGGCTATGCTAGCATACACTGCCCTTCTAGCTATTTCATTATTACTGATATTAATCCATATTACTATCTCAAATACCTCAAAACCGGTACAGAGCAGACGGTGGCAGCAGAAGCTTACCAACAGTACAATGCCAGTCTGCTTCCATCATACTTCAAGAGACCACTTTGTATGTCACTCTGTTGTACCTTACCTGACGGAATAGCAGCTCCTGTTCGGCTTGTCGCTGCCCTGGCTCTAGTTCCGGTGCTGGCTCTGTTTCCTCTTCATCACTCTCAATGGGCTCTTGTTTCACCTGCACCATATTGGCCAACCCTTGCACCTCCTTTTGGCTTGAGACTCGGTCACTGTATGGCTCCTCCAGAAGTGCTTGGTGTTCTCGTAACTCCTCTTCTGTCTCCTCAGGGTGGCTTTCATGCTGGCGGGCTGGCTCATTCGGTTTTGGTATCATCTGAAAACATCCCAGAGGTTAACTGATAAATAAAGTGTAACACATCAGAGTTAAAGCTGACTGTGTTCTCAACTAAAGAAACAACTTAATGAAAGCAAAATAAAAAGTGACTTAGTATTTCTTACAAACTAGCTCCAAAACAAAAGGATAACTATAGTAAAGAGAAAGAGACTGGGTTAGCCTATTAATCTCTTATCAGGGAAACATGTCCTAAGTAACAATCATCCTCTTATTTTTTTTTCTTTGATTTTTCTCTCATGAAACTGGAATCCCCTAAAGCCTGTATGCTTTGCAGGGCTGCTCCACTTCATTCAGCGTCCGCAAGGAAACAACCATTTGGCAGTAAAAACCCAGAAGCAAACGAGTGACAGATTTGTTCTTGTCTGGGTTTCCTGTTTGCCAAGCCTCTTTCTGACATACCCCTAAATCGCATCTTACAAAATCAGATGCCTTCCTCCTGGTTCCCAGTGAAGCTGAAGTCAAGTATTTTAGTTGCTATGGGAGAGAAAAGTTGCGCTTGGTGATTTGTACCACAAATACAAAAATAAACACCAAGATTCGTGCTGCCCTGCACTTAGTCAAGTGCTGCTAGCAAGCCCGTTTCCTCCAGCGGTCACATTCACTTTGCAACCTCAGATCCCAAGCGTTTGGGAGTCCATGTGACTGTGACCCTAAGAGCCCCTCCGTACCAACTGGCAAAGGGTTTCCTGTTCTGTCAGCAACTCCTACCACTCCTGACAAACTCACTACACCCAACACATTGCTGTCACAGAATCTATCTATAAAGTATATCACCTGAGGTATCAAATGGAAGCTGGTGACACACTAATATCACTGTGACTTTATGTACTAACACTACATGAGGAATTATATATACATATTAATATTAGGCTTTAAAGCCTGTAACTAAACAAAGGGAGAAACGGGTTTCTTCCAGTCCAGAGGTAAAGTAGTGATCTCTCTGTGGTAGGCAGATTAAACATTGTGAGCCAAAAACAATGGGAGCTATATTGGCATGCAAAGTCAATAGGGAAAACAAGTTGATGGGAGTGGGGGAGAAATGTGAGCACAATATGGCGGCAGTACACCGGGGGACAACCAACAGGAATGCATTTCAAATGTCTATTGGACTATAATAAGGGGTGCAAGGAGAAAACCATTTCACTGAGGATGCTATTGGCAGAGAGCGGTGATTCATGAAGGAATGGATCCTGGATTGACTGAAAACCAACAAGCTCTGCAGAAAGACTTCAAGGGTGAGAAACTGCTTTAGACAAGGGTTGTAGCCTATTAAGTCAAGTCTTAGTGCTGGTCTACACTGGAAACTTACACTGACAGAGCTACTTCTCTCAGGAATGTAAAAAATCCACACCTCTAGAAGTGTAGTTAAGCCAACCTAAGGCAATGTCTACACTACAGCCTATGTTGGCAAAACGTATGTCACCCAGTGGCGTGAATATTCCACCCCCCTGAGCAACATGAGTTACACCATCATAAGCATTCATGTGCACAGAGCTATGTCAGCAGGAGAGCTCCTCCCCTTGAGGTGATGGGGGGTGGGGTATTATCCCTATTATGCAGATGGGAACTGGGGGGGTCCTGGGTGCAGGAGGTGATGCTCAGTGAGATGGGGGTTCCAAGTGTGTGTGGGGGGGCAGGCTCAGCAGGAGAGGCCCAGATGCAAAGGGGTTGGATAAACAGGGGGAGCAGCTCCCCGTACAGTGACCCCTCCCCACACCTGGAACCTCCCAACCAAACACCCCGCATCAGGAGCCCCCTGCACCCAGAGCCCCTCCACTAAACCGCTCCTCTGAACCTTCACCCCACCAAGCCTCACCCCCTGCATCGGGAGCCCCCCACACCCAGACCCCCACTGAGCCCCAACCAGCTGCACCCTGACCCACCAAGTCCCACTCCCCCAGCTCCCATACCCCCCACCGAGTCCCTGTGCATCCAGATTCCCTCCTCCCCATACCCAGACTCCCCACCAAGCTGCCCGCACCCAGGTTGTGCCACAATGAACCCTGGTAATTGAGGGAATTCTGCACCAAAAAATTAAAAAAAATTAAATGTTGCATATTTTATTTGTTCAAAATAGCACACTAACACCATAAAAATATAATCATACCATTTTCAATTATTTTGGTAATTTATTTTGTCAGCAAATAATTGAAAATGATGTGATTATATTGTCTTATTTTGACAAATAAAATATGCAGAGTTTTTAAATACTGTGCGCAGAATTTTTAATTTTTTTGGCACAGAACTCTTTCAGGAGTAGCATATGCACAAGGTGGGTGAATTAAAATTCCACAGTGAACTTTATTTCTGGCATTTCCTACCTTCTGAGTGCTTGACTTTGCAACCTTAATTTTGTTTAATGTATATTTTTGTGTGTAATTTCCTAAGTTTAAAAAAAACCCTGAAAAAACAAATTCCATCATGGGGCATCATACTGACACCCTCAGGTGTCACCAGCAGGGTTGGAACCTTTAGATCCACCACAAAGACCTCTGCCACTTGAGCTAACGGGGTAACTGATAGCAGCAATAGGCTCTCATGTAGTGGGTACAGACTCTTCTGCCCATCTCCCTCCCAACCAGCCTTTATCCCAATTCTGTCTCTTTCCCACCCCTGGCTCCTTCTCCCAGTCCCATTTTCCTTGCCCACCCAGACCAAGTTTCCACTCTACTTCTCACTCTGCTTCTAAACCCAGTTCCAGTCTTCATGCCTGGCCAGTCCTAGATCCTTGCTCCAGGCTTCTTGTCTGAACTGTCTCCCACACTCATCCCATCCCTGCTCCATGCACCAAGCCTACCCGGTCCTTATCCCAGTCAACCCCTTCCCTGGCTCCTTGTCCTAGTCTCTTTGATGAGCACATCCCAGTTCTCCCCCACACCACAAGCTCCTTATCAGATGTGTTTGCCTTCCCCTGCACACTGGTTTCTAGTCCTAGTCTCTTTTTGTCTAGCCAGTCAGTCTCCTCACAGCTCCTCATTTGAGCTCCGTGTTTTCCTGTCCCAACAGGCTCCTAGTCCATCCTCTGCCCTTATGTGTCTCACCAGCTGTTCCCAGATTTCTCGCCCAGTCAGTCTCCGACTCCTTATCCAGCAAGTCTACTTTCTCCCCGACATCCCTCCAGTCCCAATCTCACCAGACTTCTTGCCTCAAGCTATTCTTTTCCCTTCCCCCAGGCCAGCTTTTGTCTCCTCTGCATTTCAATCATACCACTTCCTGCTCCTCTCTGCTTGGGCACCCCAGGGGTTCACTGAGATCACAGCAGAGACAGGCTCACTGCTCTTAGTTCCAGCGCTCAGCACCACCCTGGTTCTGAGCAGTCATTACAGGGAGAGCATGGCTTTGCCCCTGTACCCCTAGAATGGAGCATTCACAGTCATTCTGTGGGGCAGACACAAGCATTGCTTCACCATATGTAGGAGCTGTGAGAAGATGGTGCATGCTCAGCTGCTCTGTGGGGATGGCACATGTTCAGTCAGTGCTAGGAGCTGTGAGGGATGGCATGTCTTCAGTTGGGATGGCACCTGCATAGTCCGGTCATCACTAGGAGCTGTGAGAACTCACTCTGTGAGAACTGAATCTTTGGAGATTCGAGCACCTAAACTCTAAGAAGTCTCCACTGAGCCTGGGCAAACTGCAATTTTTGAAAGTTGAACTTGGTCAAATGTGGGTGGATTTTCATGGGGATGGCAAAAGGCACATCCGTGACAAAGAAGCCACTTTGCATTCAAATTTCAAGTCCCTGCTCCAAAGGATGGGAGGGGACTAGAAATTTTAAAAGAAAATGTTGCCAGAATTTTTTTTAACATTGGCAACTCATGTCTTTTCCCCCAGCCTTGTTCTCAGAAAAGTTTGAACTATTTTGGCAGAAATTTTCCAAAAAATTCAGCCTGAGGCAGACATCTGACATGGAAAATTTAAAAGCAAATGGTAAAAGTTTGGCAAAACCACAAGCAACTGAAAACAGAGTGCCATGAGCCCTGCCTATGATTAAAAGACAATAATCCATTACGTGATTTTTAGTTATGCTGCTACGCTACATAGAAGAGCCCTAACATATCTGAGCGTTCTGAGAATAATTTTTCCATGTCCGCATTTGGATGTTATCCACACACAGTATGTTAAAGCATTTTAACTCATTACTTTAACAAGTAAAACAAATGGAAATTGTCCTCATTCAGCTAGTTCAGCTCCCCCCACCTTTTTCCATGGACATGACACATCACAATTTTAACTAGGTCTGAGTTCAGGCTACTGAAAGAGGCATCAGTCTGCACAATATCACACACACTTTTCAAACTCCTGGGAGGTCTAAATGAAAGCCTCAATGAGTTCAGTAGGTACGTCACAGTGAAGTCTTTGGACACTTACAAGTGTTGGCAAGGGAAGTCTTAAAAAACTAAACAAACAAGCCACTGAAGTGCAATTTACTTACTAACAAAGAAACTGAACCTACTGCCTGCTTCCAGCAATCCCGATTTTGAACTCCACTACACAAAGCATGTTTAGAGTGAGGTAAGAGAAATCTCCATAGCAACAGCAGCTCCACACCACATCAGTATGCTAGACTGAATGAAGTCCAGGGCTGGCACATGCATAGCGTAGTGGCAAATATCCAGAAGTACAAGATTGACGTCAGTAGCTTGTGTAATCAGCCCGACTTAGCTTTATTCTATAAACAAAGTGTTTGGGGGGTTTTCTTCCTTCAAATTGTGACTCTCTCTTTTAATGGAAAAATTTTATATGGGCCACCACTCAAGCAGGCTAATCCAGCTTCTAGTAGTTATATTTTCTCATATAACTGGAACAGTGAAAATATTTGGAGAAATGTCCACCCGAAATGGAACCACAGCACTCTGAAAAGCAAACTGGCAGTCTGAGTTTTCTTTCAGAATCTGTCAGTGTGTGGGGATTTTTTAAAAACCACATCTGGGGGTACTTGAGATTATTATTATTCTTTTTAATACTAGTAGAAGAATGCTGGTTAGAACAGAGCTAAAAATAATTATAAACACTTATGATCTATCCCCCACTCAGAGCAGATTTCTTTTTTATTGTAATGACTAGCAGCTGACTTTACCTTCCAAGAAGTGGGGCAGATTAGCAGCTGGGGTAAATTGCCATAGTTCCAGTTACACCAGCTGAGATCTTCCCCCATGTGTTTAAAGGACAAGTTTTAAATTCAGATTCTATCCTCACTTATGTGAACCATTTTGTCTTTGAAGAAACATACCTGCACAACAAGTTGAAATAAACTCTTCTTTGCTACAGATAATCTATCTGTACACCATAATCTATTTGACCTGCAAAGTGAATGCAATGTTTGTGTACTGATGAACAGCTTTGTGCAACACACGTATACTTATCTGCTGTTCATGGAAAGTGTGATAATACTTAAACACAGATAGCACTTTCCATCTTCAAAGCACTTTATAACTATTAACTAATGAATACTCACAAAACCTCTTTGGGCTAGGAGAAGTCCCCATTTTCAGATGGGGAAATGGAGGCAGAGAAGATAAATGATATGTCCAACACCATAGGTGGGGGGTGGGGGTGTCGGCATTGGAGCTGGGAATGGAAGTCAGGAATTCCTGGCTCCCATTCAAGTGCTCTGTCCCATTACTCTCTCTCAGAAGATTATCCTGGTGAGCAAACTTTAAATAAATCTGAAGATCCTCTGGAGTAGAAACACCCCTTCCCCAATTAATTTTTAGTTTATCATCAATGGAATCTTTTACTTTACTTGTATTTTATTACACCGCTTTACACTACACTCTTTCTCCTCCTTCAAGCAAAATATATGTACAATATATCCATTTTCCCCTATATTCCTTGAGAGCATTCTACGCTCTCCTCTCTAAAACTGGATAAGATGCTGATGTGGATGAACGGCACCATAAAGAGTTTTGAAAATATGATTGGAAAACCAGTAGCTTAAATTGTACTTCCTTTCCCAGCATCTGCATCAGAGGTATCATTTCTTACCTAGATGATGATATGAATAAACCTCTGTATGTAGCCTAATATCTTTCACAAAATTATAAAAAAGAGATCTAAGGATGAAGAGCAATTGATTATATTGTTAGAGGCCATACATATTACAGTGAGAGAAACCATTAAATAGGAACGTTAGCTAAAGGCTGCATTAAAATTGCATGAGCAAGACAACATTTACAATCAGTGTGCCTACCTTGTTAATGTGAAGTTGCTGTTGCTGGAATTGCTGTTTGTGTTTCTCCAGGAACTGTTGATGCTGTTGCTGGATCACTAACTGCTGGAGGGCCTGGGCATTCTGGGGAAGGGGAGCAGACTGCGTGCGCCCCAAGGGGCGGTGTTGCCGGAGTTTGTGTATTGAGGGGGAGACCCGATCTGCACCAACCAGAGACTGTGCATGGAGGGGCAGTGGCCCCAAGCCTGAAAGATACCAGTCTGAAGATAATATGGAGGAAAAAACAGCAGAGAAGAAAGAAAAAAAAGAAGAAAGGAAGGGAGAAAATGGCTATTGAGTACTCCGATGTTGACAATAATATACATATTGTTAAAACCAACCACCTTGTCATTTGCAGCTGAAGTATCATCCCTTAAAAAGTAAACAAGAACAGAAAGTAAGCAATTACCATTAGAAAAAAAGAATGTTTGAAATATTCTTGTGATATATGTATATATTTTAGTGCTTCCAGGGAATTTATACCAGGTCTGGGAATTAATGGTGAGATATGAAGCCTTTTATCTCTAGATCGCTGTTTGAGGTAAGACCATGTTGCTGGAATCTACAAGGAGTTAAAATCTGATAGCTGAACTATGTGAAAATGACAGAGTACTAAGCCTAGTTCCAAGTAAAAAAGTGTCATCACAATACATCACAACTGGTATCCACTCACTCTTTTGGGCACTCTCAGTAGAAACGCTAGGGATAGAAGAGGCATGGAGATGGAACTACCTTCTCACCCCAGATCAGGGTTGCACACACTGGGGAAGCTTGCATTGCCACTGCTGTCCTGTATCTACTCTATAGAATAAACTGGAGCTGACAACTTCCAGTATGGTAAACTCAGCACTTTCCATGAGCATTAAGTACAGTGGTTGCCCTGTCAATCTAGCCAATTTTGCCTCTGATAAATAAATATGGTCACCTCAGTATTTTGTATACTTGGAACATGGAATGGAGTGAATATTGAGTTAATGTTATATAGTTAACTAAGGCAAAAATGTAAAGCTTGACCACTGTATATTTTAGGAGGTGGGGAAGATGTTTAAAATACATATTTATAGTTTTTAGTTTAAACTAATATTTAGCAGTAATAGTGCTGATGAAATTAATGCCAGGACTTCCTGGTAAATATTATTTAAGGTTATATAAAAATCTTGGAATTCATCGGCATTTTGGACAGCTTCATGCTATTCTGTATTACTTATGGACTTACAGTTGCTAAATCATTCCCCTGAAGCATTTCAAGAATATCAGAACTATAAATACCTAGTACCATTACTGCAGTTAGGACAAAAAAAGTGAATTACTATGGGGCACGCTGGCGTGGTTAAACATGTAAAGGGATTTCCATTGTCATCCCATGTATTCACACACACCTTCATGAAATAGTCACCTTTTTGTGTGGAAACGTTCAGACTTGGTTTTTGCCCAACAGGGAATGTTTTTGGAAGATATTAGCAAAATTCTTTCAGTTATTTTCTTATGAGAAGGGGAAAATATACACACATTTATACTGTAAAATATCTAACAACACTTGTTAAAAAACTACATCAAAACCAGCCTAAGTATAAAACTTGAAATAAACATAGTCTGAACAGAGGACCAATGCCTTTGTTTTATTTTAAATGCTGCTGCTTTTGACGCAACACCAATACAACTATTTGAAAACTGAATACTGAGCATGGGCAGTAGAAAAATGTGGACAGCTCCTGGGGCACAAAGAATGCCCTTAACACAGTACACCATCACAGTGCCTGGACACCATCAGCCCATCCTTCACTCTTTCCCCTGGCTTACTGCTTGCTCTGGCCTCTTCTCCACTCCTCTCCCTCACAGATCTTTCACTCCCAGACTCAGCAGAGGGCCTCACTGGAGAACACTCTACTGCTAACTCCCTTTGTCTTTTAAATCAGTGGTTTCAACTAGCGGTCCCCCCTCTACGATTTTCAGGAGGATGCAAACCTCCATGCGAAAGTTTTTTGGGGTCTGCAAATGGCAAAAGGTTGAAAATCACTGTTTTAAATCAAGGACGATCCAGGCTTAAGCAGTCATGCTGATGAGAGCTGCAGCAATATGGCATGGAGACAGAGGAGCTCAAGTTGGGTAAGTCGCAGGCTATGTAGGACTTAAGGAAAACACTACACTGTAAATCCCACCCAAAATCTAACAGGCACTGGTGTCCTGCACTGCCAGTGACCAACACAAGAGCAGGCTGCTGCCTCTGGCACCAACTGATGCTTCTGGGTCCACTTGCCTGTGCAGAGAGGAGAACATGATCCCCCTAATGACTCAGAGGGATTCTCCTCCTTCTGCTATCTGGAAGGGATTGCAGGGAGCATAGTCCTAGAGTCACGTGCAGACACAGCAGGCCTGGCAGCCAGTCTGAAAGGAGCTTTGGAAGCTTTTGCAAACTCAGTTTTGGCTTGCTGGGTATTGAGGTGCTGCTCCTGAACAATGGCTGAGAAGGAATGCTGTGATCTTTGGTGATCTCTTTGTTGCCGTGGAGGGGAGAGGAAGGGTGTGGCTGGGGGAAGGAGGGAGATCTAGCAGCTTCAAAGAAAACCCTGTCCACCACATTAGAGACTTTCCCCCAGTTCCAAAGGGGAACCATTTATTTTGCTATGCTCTGGTAGAGCACAGGACAGACTTTTCTCCTGGCTGAGAAGATGTGTCATTTCTGAATGGTGGTCAGGCCACCAGCAAGAAAGAGTCATAGCAGCACTTCAGAAAAACTGAACAAAACTAAAATCCAGCAAAAATTGGAGCCAATTGATTAAAAATGCCTTGAGTCCAAACTGCAGCAAAGTTAAGGAACTCTGGAGAGAGAAATGAGAGGGTTCTCTGTCCTCCTGCTCTGTAGCAGATGGGTCCCATCTCCTGCAGAATTCTGGGAACTGAACAGATTGGACATCTGGTTACCGGAAACAGCTCAGCCTGCCCCAAGAGCAGCAAGATCTATTGAAGGCCCATTGTTACAATTGACACACCTGCCTGAGAAAAAGAATTGCCCAGTACTCAGAACCAAAACCTCCCGCTGAGCTGCTCAAGACAGAGAAGGGGCTGGGGAAAGGAGAAAATAGCATTAACACCAAAATAGGAAATCACCTGTTTGTTCTACACGGGTAGAATATCAAGGACGTACCAATATAGCAACAGTACATTCTAATTTAGAATTCTGTGTTCAGATGTTGATAATCATAAAAAAGTACATTAAGCTTCATAAAACATGTATATACTGCTAAATCTCGTTAAATTGATTCCCTCCGACGCACTAGGCACACCACTCTCTCTGCCTCAGCTTCCCCACACACACTATTCTGACACACTGGGAGTTATGGGGATTAGAATGTAGAACACTGTCTATAAGGGGCCAGATCCTGAGACTTGGATGTGAGGTATTGATGATCAGCACCCTTAAGGATTTTGCTTTTCAAATTTAAGCATCATCCAAGATATAACAAAAAAAAGTTTCTCAGCAATTTAAGTACCACTGAATGCTTTCTTGCATCTTCCACCTTAGCCCGATATTGGAAAGCATAGACCAGAAACATAACTCAGAGGTGGCCACTGCTTTCTATTTACTCTTCTTAGAGCAAATGTGTGTCTCCAGTCAACTACCAACAACTGGAGAATTTTAGAGTACAACACAAGGCCCAGATTCAAAGGGATTATGGACAGTTTTTGAAATCTTAATAATGATAGTGAAACACCACTAATTTATTATCTTTTGAAATTTAACAGATTTAGTTACAATTGAAAGACAAAACGGTTACTCACTTTCTCGTAACTGTTCTTTGAGAGGTGTTGATGATGTCCAACTCCAATCAGGTGTGTGCACGCACACGTGCAAGGTGGCCGGAAGATTTTTCCTCTAGCAGTATCTGTCGGGTCGGCCTGGGCACCCCTTGGAGTCGCGCTTTCATGGTGCTCAATATAGAGCCTTGCCGACCCATCACCCCTTCAGTTCCTCCTTATTGGCTACTGGGTGGGAACCTGGGCCAGGAACACTGTAGATGAAGTCTGCGCCCTGGTGGAGTGCGCAGTGATCAGATGTTTTGGGAAACCTGCCAAGTTGTAGCACTCACAGATACAGGACACTATTCATGAGGAGATGCGTTGGGATGAAACAGACTGACCTTTCATCCTGTCTGCTACTGCCATGAACAATTGGACCGATTTTTTGAATGGTTTCGTTCTCTCGATGTAAAAGGCCAGTGCCCTGCGGACATCCAGAGAGTGGAGTCTCTGCTCCCTGCCGCTGGAATGAGGTTTAGGGTAGAAAACAGGGAGGAAGATGTGAAACTGCGACACCACCTTTGGGAGGAAAGCCGGGTGAGGCCTGAGCTGCACTTTGTCCTTACAAAACACGGTGTAAGGAGGCTCTGACGTTAAGGCCCTGAGCTCAGACACCCTCCTGGCCGAGGTTATTGCTACGAGAAACGCCACCTTGTAAGAGAGGTAGAGCAGAGAGCACGTTGCTAAAGGCTCAAAGGGGGGCCCCCATGAGCCTAGAAAGGACCAAGTTGAGGTCCCAGACAGGGACCAGCTGACAGACGTGAGGGTATAACCTGTCGAGCCCTTTAGGAATTGGCAGATCATGAGGTTAACAAATACCGAGTGGCCCTGCATGTCCGGGTGGAAGGCCAAGATGGTGGCTAAGTGCATCCTTATAAAAAGCAACAAGAGACCCTCCTGCTTCAGCTGGAGGAGGTAGTCCAGAATGTGCGGCACTGAAGCTAGCGTCAGGGATGAATGGCGCTGCGCCAAACAGATGAAAATCTCTTCCACTTGGCAAGGTATGTGGCTCTCGTAGAGGGTTTCCTATTGCCAAGGAGGACCTGTCTAATCTAGTCTGAACAGGAAAGCACCAACGGATTTAACCATGGACCTTCCACGCTGTGAGATGGAGCAACTGGAGGTTCAGGTGTTGGAGACATCCGTGATCGTGTGTGAGAAGGTCTGGGGACAGTGGCAAGGTAATCAAGGCTCCCATGGACATGTCTAGGAGGGATGTGTACCAGTGCTGATGGGCCCAGGCCAGAGCTATCAGTATGACCCGACCTCGATCTCTGTGGCTCTTGAGCAGCATCTTGTAAACGAGCGGTATGGGTGGAAAGGTGTACAGGAGAGAAGCCCTTGGAGGCTCTGTCTCTCACGCTGGTTAGCAGCGTCCACAACAAGAGAGTCAGGGGGTGGGTGGGAGTATAATGTTCAAACCCTCTGGAGGGCAAGAAATAACGCCTCTCGTTGCGCTTGGCTGTGGGTGGCAAGGAAGCTAGGGTCTGCCACAGGGTCTTGGTCGTGTCCACAATGGTTTTAATGAGTGGTAGGGCAATATGGGAAGGTCCTGAGGGGGTGAGGATGTACACCATGGGATCAGCCTCCTCGGCCTTAATGCCCAGACCCTGAGCAGTGCTGTCCCCGAGTGCCAGGGCTACGGCTTTACCTGCCAATGCTTCATCAGGTGACGATGAAGAGGAAGCACTTATAAGGAGCGGATGCTCCCTGCCATCCGCCCCCAGGGGGTCCCTTGACTCTCGGGGCAGTGTCGGTACCAATGGTGCTCTCGATGGTGCCAGGGCTGCAGACGCCGAACCCAGAGTTGGTGCTGCCAACAGTACGATGGGAGGAACCGTCGATGGAGCCGGCGCCGATGAAGACAGCAAGCTTGTCGCTGTCATCGGTGCATGCACCATAGTCAACTTCGACAGTGGTGCTGGCGTGGAAGTCTGGCGCATCAGCAGTGCCAAGGTCGGTGCTGAATCCAATGCTGCTGTCAGAGGCGTTAATGTGTGGGCAGGCGCCGAGGGAAGCTGCATAGCCGATGATGGGATGAAGGTGGCTGAGGCCACAGAAGACACTGCAGAATGGTGACCTTGGGTCCCTCCCTGGCCTTGGTGAAAGGCCCGGGGGTCCAGCAGGGCCACTGTGGTGGATTCTGCCACTGTGGAGGCCACGCCTGGGGCTCCCTCCTGTCTCTCCCCAACCTCAATCTATGGCTCCTACTTCTCCTGGAGTGATAGGAGTTGGACTCTGATTCCAAGGTCTCCGAGACTGAAGACCACGGAGGTGCCGAGCCTCGGTGCCTCGAGAGTCAAGAGCTTGGAGAGCGGGTAGGCTCTCTGTCCGAGTGGGCCAGTGCTTAGGGACATGGAGAGGGGGAGCGCTTGGACATCATAGCTGGCTTCCCTCTTGACTGCTCCAGGGAGCGGGGTGGGTCCACTGGCACTGGAGGTTCTTCCCTCCTTGGGGGCGAAAACGGTGCCATAAGCTGCAGGAGGTCCCGGGCGGCTTGATAAGCCTTCGGCATCAACAGGAGCTGCTGTGTAGGGACCGGCGACCGTGGGGGCCCCAGACTCAACTGCCTTGACTGGGCAGGAGTGGACGCGGCCCCAGTAGGGGATCCGGAGCTGTGGCCTGCCTGGAGTCTTGCTTCTCTGGATTTAGCTGGAGGCGAGCAACTGTCCGGCTTCTTTTTCTTCTGAGGAACTAGTGAGTGGGATCGGTGCCTGCTCTCAACCAGGCCTCGTGAGGTGTCGTGTCAGTGTGAGCATCGTGGGACGAGTCCTTTCTCAGTGCTGAGCTTGACAACGGTGCCGAGGCACTCAGTGTTGAAGACGATGCGTTAGGAGCTGGGTCTACTGAGCCCAGGTCAGAGTTGGGGCATAGAGCTGCCTCCATGAGGATCACCTTAAGCTGCTCTTCCCTTTCTTTAAGAGTTCTAGGGCGGAACTCGTGGCAGACCTTACTGTGATCCTTTTGGAGCTCCTCCCCTAGACACCGCAAACACGAGGAGTGTGGATCGCTATTTGGCTTGTACTTCACACAGGCCACACAGTTTTTAAAGCCCAGGGAGGCAGAATGGGGGGGAACCCCCAACAACTCTATACTAAGAACTCTAATACTAATAACGGATACTAAGGTAATTATATACAGGTAACTATAGAACGCGCTTGCTAAGCAAGGGCTGTAGGACCTTCCAGCCAACCATCACTGGCGGTAAGAAGGAACTGAGGAGTGGTGGGTCAGCAGGGCTCTATATTGAGCGCCATGAAGGCATGACTCTAGGGGGAGCCCAGGCAGACCCGACAGATGCTGCTAGGGGAAAAATCTTCTGGCCACTGTGCACGTGTACGCGCACACGCCTGATTGGAATGGACATGAACACCTCTCGAAGAAGAAGAATTATTATTAGACCAACTGTGCTTTTCATATTACATTTTACAATGAAAACACATGCTTTTGGTTCTATAAAAAGGATAGCAGCTATGCAGTAATTGTAAATACTAAACACAGTAAATTAAAAAAAAAAATCCCTAAGAAAATACCTTCTCACTGTTCCTTTGATCAAACTGGGTAGGGTTCTACTATTAAAATACAAATAAATTTATATTTACAATGATATTTATAAACTAGTTTATCTTAATCCTGCCAAAATGATAAATGATGTTAGCCTCCTCCCACCTCTTACAGATATGTAATTTGGTCAATCACAGACCTTTTCCAATATTGTAGGTGCCCATGACATCAACAATACATGCTCCATGTCATAAACATATGATTTCAGAGATAACTGGTATTCCCTTATTCCTTTCATGAAGACGACTGCAATAAAATGAAATGGATTGTACCATTCTCCCAGTTAGGAGCTGCATTATCTTAGCCTTTGCACACAAGCTTTGGTATGCTCACCTGTGACTAAGGGAGTTTGTGCAGTTGGTTGTTCCAGTAAAACCATGTGCTGTAGAAGAGAGTTGTGTGAAGTTCCCCCATCCCTTTCCAAAGTCGTAGAGCTCAAGTAAGGAGTGAGGTGGGTGCCAGGAAACAAGGAAAGCCGCTGTTGTAGGGTTGGAATAGTAAGTCTCTCGGCATCCTGCTGTCCTGATCCCCCCTGCAAATATACAGCAGGTAAAGTATTCAGCTTATGAATGAGTCAATGCAACCACAATCCCAATGACAACATTAAACATCACTTACACTGGCAGGTCCAGTTGCGGGCAGTCCTAACGTTATGTTGGGCAAGGAAGGAGATGTGTAGAGAGGAAGCTGTGTTACTGAGCCTTCACGATTCGCTAGTCTGTGAGCCAGGCTGGTCTGGAAATTGAATTAAGAAAACTGTGACAATCAGATAATGTAAAGAGAATAGACAGGAGCTACATGTATAGTCTGCCTAATTCATGAATCATATTGAGTATAAAGCAGAAAAGGGAATGACAAAGAAAAATAAAAGGCAAATAACTTCACTTTTGATACCAAACGATTCTGAATGTAGGGGCTAATCTGTGTCTAGTACTCAGTCCAAGCAGATGGGATAGGCACTGGGTGGATTCACTTGTGGATGTGTAATCCTCCCACAAAGGTAGCAGAGCTGCTCTGAAAGGGCTAATCCAACTGAATGGCTACAGTAGCCTTTGACCCATTCATAGCCCTAACATGGGCAGAGAACTGGGAGATCCATGCAGCAATGGTTTCCTTCCACACCCTGGAACACCCTTCTCACCCCCACAAACTGCTCTACACGACCCTGGAGAGGGAGTGGGGATCATCTGTGCATCCCCGCCAGAATCCTGTTTCCTTTAACCCTTTGTGCAGGAAACATCGATTCATCTATCAAGAGAGCCTCCATGGCTCATTTGTCCCTTAAAGTACACAGCTAAAAAAGGTGGTTTTAACAAACAAACTTTACATTACACAGGATGGATGTTCTCGTCACCAAGCCAAAGACAGTATGAAATGCATCAGTCACTATCAAGTTGTTTAAACACAAGGTAAAGCTCCATTAAAGAGCCTGGATCTTCCTCTTAGGTGGATATTTCTTGATTTTCAGGGAAGGAAGACGAGGTTACTCACCTTGTGCAGTAATTGACGTTCTTTGAGATGAGTGTCCCTGTGGTGCTCCACTCCAGGTGTCGGTGCGCCCCTGCGCCTTTGATCAGAGATTTCTGCAGCAGTACTCGTACCGGCCACGCATGCACAGAGCATGCTCCCCCAGCTCTAAGTATACCTCTCAGTGAGCATGCGCGGCCAGTTCCCTCAGTTCCTTCTCTACAACGGAGGCTACCCCAACCCCAAAGTAGAGGGGAGGAGGCTGGGTAGTGGAGCACCCATAGGGAAACTCATCTCGAAGAACGTCAGTTACTGCACAAGGCGAGTAACCTGCTCTTCTTCGAGAGAAATGTCCCTGTGGGTGCTCCACTCCAGGTGCCTTAGAAACAGTGTATGTCAAGGAGGTAGGGACTTCGGATCTGGTAGGAATGCAGTAGATAGTAGAGCTCTGCCTAATTGTGTGTCAGAGAGAGGGCCCTGAGTAAGGGAATAGTGTTTAACAAGTGTGTGTTCGGAGGACCAAGTGGCTGCTTTACAAATGTCAGTCAATGGCACTTTACATAAGAAGGCTACAGAGGTAGATACAGATCTAGTGGAATGGGTTCTGATGGATGCTGGAGGTGTAACGTTTTTTATCCGATAGCAGAGTCATATGCAATCGGAGATCCAGTTTGAAAGTCTCTGGGTAGAGATAGGCATGCCTTTGGAGCGCTCCGCGATGGAGACAAAAAGTCTAGAAGAGTTTCTGATGGGTTGAATTCTGTCCAAATAGAAGGACAAGGCCCTGCACACATCCAGCGTGTGCATTGTGGCTTCGAAAGAGTTTGCATGTGGTTTCGGGAAGAAAGTTGGTAGGCGTATTGGCTCATTAATGTGGAATGAGGCGTGAACTTTTGGAAGGAATTTGGGGTGTAGCCTCAGGGTAACCTTGTCCTTGAAAAAGAGCTTATATGGTGGATCTGCCATGAGGGCTGCTATTTCTCCTGCCCATCTGGCGGAGGTAATCACCACCAAAAAAGCTGTTTTCATCGAGAGGTATAAGAGGGAGCAGGTGGCTAAGGGCTCAAAGGATTGATGAGTTAGACAGGACAATACTAAGTGAAGATCTCACAGAGGGGTAGGTGGCTTAATGTCTGGGTATAGGGTTTGGAGTCCCTTAAGGAAATGCTTGGTGATGGGATGAGCAAAGACGGAGGTATTGTCGATTGTGTCAGGAAAGGTTGTGATGGCAGCTAAGTGGACTCTGATGGAGCTGAAAGAAAGGCCGGCTTGCTTGATGTCCAATAGGTAGCCGAGTATGCGGGGGAGGAGAAAGTTGTTTAGTTGAACACCATTCTGTCAATCGCTTCCACTTTCGGAGATAGGCAGTACAGGTAGATTGTATTCTGCTGTGTAGGAGCACTCTTTGAACTTGGTCGGAGCAAGCTAGTTCGTTTTGGGAGAACCATGCAGGTATCAGGCTTTGAGATGAAGAGATGGAGAGATTGGGGTGAAGAAGCCAGCCGTGTTGCTGCGATAAAAGGTTCGGGATGAGAGGCAGTGAGATCGGTGGTCGAATTGACATTCTGGTGAGGAAAGGGAACCACGGCTGTCTCGGCCATGAAGGTGCAATCAAGATCACCCTGGCAAGGTCCGTTTGTATCTTTATGAGGACCCTGTTGAGAAGTGGTTTTGGGGGAAACGCATAGAGTAAGTCCCGGTGCCACGGGATCATGAATGTCTCTCTGACGGAGTGTTTGCCCAGTCCCGCCCTGGAGCAAAATTTGAGGCATTTCGTGTTTTTCGCAGTTGCAAAGAGGTCTATGGTTGGGTGACCCCAAGCGCGAAATATGTTGTAAATGATTCCCTCGTCTATCTCCCATTCATGCTCCCAGGGAAAACGTCTGCTCAACTCGTCCGCAGTGGTATTCATCACCCCGGGGATATAGGCAGCTGATATGCGGATGTGATTCGCAAGGCACCAATTCCAGAGTTTTATGGCCTCTGAGCAAAGAGAGTGGGAGCAAGCCCCTCCTTGCCTGTTTACGTAGAACATGCAGGTAATGTTGTCTGTCATTATGCGTACATGCTGATTCTTGATTAGTGGCAGGAAGTGGCAGCAGGCATTTCGTATAGCTCGAAGTTCTAGAACGTTTATGTGCAGGGAGGTCTCAGAGGGAGACCATAGCCCGTGGACTGTTTGGTGAGAGATGTGGGCACCCCAGCCTGTGAGAGATGCGTCGGTAGCCATTATCAGAGTTGGGGAGGTCTGGAGGAAGGGGACTCCAGAGCAGAGGTTGGAGGGGACTGTCCACCATAGGAGAGAGTCTTTGACTCGGAAGGGTATGGCCAGAGGTTTGTTTAGCGAGTGCATGTTCGGTTTGTAAACCGTGGCCAGCCAAACATGGAAGCACCTCATGTAGAGACATGCATTTTGGACCACGAGGGTGCACGAGGCCATGTGACCTAGTAGTTGGAGGCAGTCTCGGGCAGTGACCTGGGGGCTGTTGCGAAGTTTTGTAGCCAGCAGCGGTCGGGTGGGAGAGATGCCAGTCCCGTTCTGGAGTCGAGGTCCGCTCCTATGAACTCCAGGTGTTGGGTAGGACATAATGTGGATTTGTTTCTGTTTATTTGCAGGCCCAGAGACAGGAAACAATCGATGGTGAGTTGTGTGAAGCGGAGAGCTTTGTCGAACATGGAGGCCTTGAGAAGGCAATTGTCAAGGTAAGGGAATATTATGACCCCTTTTTTCCCCTGAGGTAGGCAGTGACTACCGCTAGAAGCTTGGAGAAAATTCGGGGGGCAGTGAAAAGGCCGAAGGGCAGAACTCTGTATTGGAAGTGCGTTGAGACGAGGGTAAAATGAAGAAAACGTCTGTGGACCGGATGGATAGTGATGTGAAAATAGGCATCTTGTAGGTCGAGGGCTGAAAACCAATCGCCCTGCTCCAGCGCTGGAATTATGGTGGTGAGAGTAACCATCTTGAACTTCTGCTTTTTGATAAATTTGTTGAGCCGCCTGAGGTCGAGGATCGGTTGCCATCCTCCAGTTTTCTTTTCTGTTAAGAAATAATGGGAGTAGAATCCTTTCCCCTTGTGGCATTCGGGCACGAGTTCTATAGCCCCCAGTTGAAGGAGATGTTGCACTTCTTGCCAGAGGGGTAGCTCATGAGAGGGGTCCCTAAAGAGGGATGGGGAGGGTGGGTGGGTGGGAGGTAAGGAGGGGAAGGGGATGAAATACCCAGTTGAGACGACCTCTAGAACCCACTTGTCGGTGATAATGTCCTGCCATTGGTGAAAAAATGGCCGTAGGCGGTGTCTAAAGATAGTTGTAGGCAGAGGATACGCTAAAGTCGAGACAATGTTTTCGAGACCCTCGACCAAAGGTTCAAATCTGCTTATTAGTTGGAGGAAGTTGAGGCGCCCCGGAAGAATTGGGGCGACGACGCTGATATCTGGATCTCTGGCATTGGTGTTACTGTTGTTGTACCTGAGATCTATTGAAATGCTGTGTATATGGGGGGTAGCGTGGATGGTGGTAAGGTTGATATCTGTACTGTCGCCTTCTGGTTGTAGAGGTTCGGATTCCTAAAGACCGGAGGGTTGCCCTTGAATCCTTCATTGAGTGAAGCACATCATTCATGGTAGAAGCAAAGAGTTTATCACCATCGAAAGGAAGATCCTCTATGGTACTTTGAACCTCACGAGGAAAAGAGGAAGAGGAGAGCCATGAACCTCAGTGCATGACCACTGCAGTAGCGGTGGATCTTGCTGCGGTATTGGCTGCATCCAGAGCTGCTTGAAGAGCCATGTGTGATAGGATTTGCCCTTCGGAGACTAGAGCTGTGAATTGTTGTTTCTTTTGATTTGGAATGTCTTCAATAAAGTCCATGAACTTGTTATAGTTTCTGTGGTCGTACTTAGCAAGAACTGCAGTATAATTGGCAATATGAAACTGTAAGGTTGAAGAGGCACACACTTTGCGGCCAACGAGGTCCAAGCGTTTGCTTTCCTTGTTGGCTGGGGTGGAGTGGAAATATTGCTGTTTGTTCCTTTGGTTGGTTGCGTCCACTACCAGGGAGTTTGGCGCAGGATGTGAGAAAAGGAATTCGGAGCCTTTAGAGGGAATGAAGTATTTACGGTCCGCTTGTTTGCAGGTAGGCTGGCTTGTGGCTGGAGCCTGCCAGATGGACTTAGCGGGTTCCAGAAGGGCTGCACTGATTGGTAATGCCACTCTGGACGAAGAAGACGGTTGCAGGATGTCCGTTAACTCAAGTTGTTGCTCAGGGACTTACTCTAAATTGAATTCTAAGCTCGCTGGTAACCCTTTTAAAAAGGTCCTGGAATTTCGAAAAATCGTCTGAAGACGTTTGAGGGGAAGGAGGTAAAGCTTCTTCAGGCATTACTTCAGTCGCTACTGGGTCAGGAGCAGGAGTTGATTGACCCTGCAAGTGGGAGGGTGCTGCCAAGGGTATCATATCGTTTGGACGTTCGTCTGGTGGTGCTAAGCAAGTGCCGCGCCTCGTCAAAGTGGAGTAGCGGGTGTGCTGCCAAGGAAAAGATGCCCATGGGGCCCAATACTGCCATGGTGATGGGAATGGCATAGGTGGTGCATGGGTTCCACACACCAGGAGGCAGGATCTCGAGAATAGGCTGAGGTAATTTTCCTGTGCCCACGGGTGACAGGGGTCCGAGGATGGGAGTCTGGATACATTGAAAAATCACCCTGTATTTCAGGTTCCTCCTCACTGGAGGAAGGCTGTTCGGACCCTGAATCATTCATAGGGGAGAAGCATTCCTTAAGCAAGGGTGACTGCAGCATAGGTGACACTAAGAGATCGCTTGACTGGGTAAACTGCAGCGCTGAGGCAGCTGCAGGTGAAGGCTGCAGATGATAGAACTGCTGTGAGGGAACCCGGGTCTGCACCGGTGTTCTGAGTCTTGGCTCAGTGCCAGACAGCACTGTCAATGCTGGTGCCGGAACCGGTGCTGCGCTATTAATAGCAGGCTGCTGTGCCTCAGGGAGGTCCTGGTATGTCAGCACAGCGTTCGTCGCGGTGCCGACGGGTGCCATGATTGAGGCAGGCAACTGGAAGCCTGAAGCCTCGGCACCGGAGCTTCGCGCTGCCGCTGCAGCCACAGGCGGGTTTGGCGCGGTGCCGGAGGAGCCTGGCTCGTCGAAAGTGCTCAAACGGGGGAGCACAGGTAAAGAAATACTAGATCTGACTGGAGAAGGTTTGTGTTGGAGGGTTTCCTTTGAGGTTGACAGAAGATGCCCTCTTTTTGCTGTTTTCTTCTGCCTTTTTGAAGCAGGGGAGCTGTAGTGGGGAGCGGAGGCAGAGTCTGCGCCAGGGTCTGAGGCTGACCCTAAGGATTTTTGAAGTAGTATGAGTTGAAGTTTTAGCTCCCTGTCTTTTCTCTCTCTGAAGCTTAGTTTAGTGCAGTGGGCACATTTTTGGGGGATGTGGGTCTCCCCCAAGCATTTTATGCATTGCGAGTGTTCATCCGAAAGAGGAATAGGTTCCTTACAGGACGAGCAGCGCTTAAAGCCTGTGGAGCCAGGCATGTTGGAAGCGGCTGAGGCTGAGAGAAAAAAATATATATATATTTTTTTAAACAGTAGAAAAAAGGTAAGTAACACTAACTAACAGCTAACTAACAAGAACTAGCTAACTAAAAGTTATTTTAAGATGAGGAAAGAAATTCTTTAACGAGTCTGCTGAGCTCCATCTCCATCAAGCCGGGGACGGTAGAGAAGGAACTGAGGGAACCGGTCGTGCATGCTCACTAAGAGAAGCGCGCGCGGGGGTCGGGGGGAGGGGAGGGGGCATGCTCTGTGCCTGCGTGGCCGGTACGAGTACTGCTGCAGAAATCTCCAATCAAAGGCGCAGGGGTGCACTGACACCTGGAGTGGAGCACCCACAGGGACATCTCTCTCGAAGAATGTGAAATGAACTGAGAGGATTACGTTATAGCCAGCTAACGTGGCACCACGGAAGTGTAAAAGTCATTTTTAATTTCACAGCAGTGATTGCTTACAAATATGGACTCAAATATTTATTGCAAATATTAACTGTAGTTATTGAAAAGTGTCTGAAGCCCTGATTAGAAAATAGTTTATTTTTATGGCACTGAATTATGGAGTGGATATTGTTTTCAATCCTAGCAGTTTAAACAAAAATAAAAAAAGACATTTTCTATAACATTTCTCATGCAGTGACAGTTTTTAACTCTGATGCTTAGAAAAACGGGTATATAATGGGTACAATAGTATTTCATCATTCTATAGATCGATACATGTCAGCATGGCCATGAAGGGATTTTAATCGTATGGAGTGTTAGAGATTGTTACCTCATATTAGGTCTGATTCTATAGCACCAAATTCAACTGGAACTTGCAATTGACTTCAAAGGGTGCAGGATTAGGCCAATTTTGGATGATGAAAAGAAAGCTAGTTATCTTTGAACTCCATGGAAGAAACTCACACTGAACTTTGCAAGATAAAGCAATCAATGTTGTTGCAATCCACAAAGGGAAGAGCATGTGCTTAACATTTACTATTGAAAAGCAAGTCTTCTATATACAAATATTCTCTAAAGAAAAACGAAGAGTGAAACTGGAATTGCCGAATACGGTAACATTAAAGCTATTCCTGTGAGAGAGGATCATAGACAAGTGTAGCAATGATACCTTTACAAGACTGCATTTGCCATCTTTACAGCCAAAGACTCTGCATTTCCAAATAAATGGTTTAATTTGACATTAGTCAGTTATTCATTCCCTTTACTGTCCTGCCATTTATTCACATGATAAAGTAGTAAAGTCGTCTAGTTCTCACATATGCTCAAGCTAAGTTCAATTTGACAGTGAGGTTCTTTCCATTTCTAAAGTATCCTCCTGTGTATTTGCAATCTTGTCAACAATAATTATTAAAAACCTGTTGAAGATCAGTTCTATCACAAAGGTCTTGTAATCAATAATTTCTCTGCAGTTGTTAAATATTTCCACTGGCACACACACTAACAGCAAGGCAAAATTGTAAAGAACTTGTTTGCGTTTCCACTCACTCATTTGCCAGGGTGATTTTGAACACTTCTTAGCAATTTTGCTTTAAAGCGTAAACATAATGTTACTGCACCACATGCTGAAAATAAGGTATGTACTGTAGGTGAGGTACTGAAATCTCTTCCTGACTTTTACGGGGTACTGATCTTATAAAAGTAACAAAATTACATCAATTTACACTTTAAACAGTCAAATCCCCATTTAGTTGTGCCTCCAATAGTCTCAGGGGGTTTATTTGTATTAAGCACAACTGAATGAAAAACACAACAGCTTGAAACTAATTGCACACACAAAATTTCAGTTCCATTATCATCATCTTAAATATACTGAATCTGTCTATGAATTGTACATAAATGCTGTGGAAATACAGAGAGCAGCACAAACCCAGCATCTACAGTTTTTGTCTAATCCGGCAGCACCTTTTATAGCTGAATAGGAAATAAAATGTCAGTGAATGTCAAATAGCCTTGCATAGGTGGAAAAACATTGTTAAATTTAACACAATATTTAAAACATAAATGCTATTTATCCACTGTGAACAGAATGGAGCTGTATGCTTTCTACACTTGAGGCAAGTCATTTAATTTAAATAATATAAAAAAGATCAGTTTTCCCATTTGGTATGGGTCGAGAGGTGAATCTCTGATCAACTGATGGGCAAATATACACATTTCTCATTTAAAACTCAGATAAATGTGAAACTATCACAATGGAGAAGACTAACTGCTCAGAAATGGTTGATTATTTACAATTTACAAAGTGGAAAGGGGTCTGATTTACCAGAGACAGTCTATCATTCGAGGTAATACAGAAATTGGAGCCCAGTGCGTGCATTACATTGACGTTTTACAAGACATGTGGAAGCAAGCATTAATCGGGTAATACTATTTCCTGATGTATGCAAGAGCCTTCACTTGAAAGGAAATATCTGCATTTAAAATGCTTGTCTTAATTAACTGTATTTGGATAGCTGCTGACAAATGCATGCAGAAAAGCTTGGAGGAATGGCTCTGTTACCATCATAAAATATCCAATGCTTACAGAAAAGAATTGGTAATGAAGGGCATGATCAGTTTTTGAAAGATGTGAATGTTGAGGCTAGGGAAGATTTAATTAACAGAATAAACTAAAATCTGTTGACAGCAAGAGAGTTGGTGCAATAGGTTATCAAAAAATATTTGCCATCCATTAGTGGACTGTGGCCTCAAAGATCTAGTGGACTGAATGTTCATATCATACCTACTTTTAAAATCATGACAGCACCATAATTTACAGACTATATTCTTGCTCTCTTTCATAACATCATAGAACAGGTGAAAAAATGCTGGGTGCAATTTTCAGAGAAACAGCAGAAGAAAATGTTTTACTTTTCACATAGGTTGTTTTGGGAGGCTACATTAAAGCATTTCAATTTAAATTAATTCATAGATCACATTGGACTTCTCACATGCACCTGAACTAAGGTGTAAAAAAAATGAATAGAAACGTGTTATTTACCTTTTACACAATACAAAAACCAGGTATAATTTGACTAAATTAAATAGTCAGAAGATTTAATGCAAACAAGAGAAAGTACTTTTTCACACAACACAAAATTAACTTGTGGAACTCATTGCCATGGGATGTTGTGAAGGACAAAAGCATAATGGGGTTCAAAAAAGAACTAGGTACATTCATGGAGGATAGGTCCATCAATGGCTATTAGCCAAAATGGTTAGGGATGCAACCCTATGCTCAGCGCGACCCTAAGCTTGTGATTGCCAGAAGGCAGGAGTATAAGACAGGGTGGATCACTCCATAATTACTCTGTTCTTTACACTGCTCCTGAGGCTCTGGTACAAGCCATTGTCAGAGACAGGATACTATGCAAGAAAGATCATGGTCTGACCCAGTATGGGAGCTCTTATGTTTTTATGACTCAGACACTGTAGTAAAACTGTGGAAGAGGTGGGGAAAGAGACAAGTATCTTTCACATGTCTGGAGAACTGTTTTGGCAATGGACAGACTTTACACGTCTGGCATCACTCATGCCTCAGTCTTTAAATTATGACTTCACTGCTTTACAAGAGGCAATAGGTAGTCACTGAGAGTGGCTATCCAACAGCGTGTGTATCTACAATATTTTTTGTGCAGAAGTTACTAAGGACTGGAATTAAAGCCTTGATGAAATAATACATTCATTTGTAAAAAGCAAAGTGATTTGGAGGGAAGCTGTGTCCTTTGGAACGGTACAAGCTTTCCTGTGCAGCACTGAATATTTGTAGCTGAGGTTGAGTCTCTCAGCCAGTCCCCAACTAAATCTGCTAAACCCCAGATGGGATGAGAGCAGAACGCTGAGGGGAAGGAGGACTGGCTGTAGTGACAAGTCATTGTTATTACTTTCACTCCTGGGAGCAGTGTAGAGTGAACCAGCGAGGAGTATGCCGCTATTAGCCAAAGCTCAAATAGCCTGGACTTTTGCTTCAAAAAGCACCTTTCCACTCTCCAAAATTACAAGTTGGAGGACAGCGTGATTAAACCAAAATTCTGCTTTGTCAGGAACGTTTATAAATGTAAATGCATGTACAATATTCAAGGGAAGCAGCAAATGCAAAGCCTGCAATGCGAAATACTGCAGCGGGGTCTGGATAATTACATGCCATCTTTCCAAATGTGAAGGTTACAAAGGAAGAGAGTGGGTCACGTATTTTCAGATTCAACAACAGGAACGTAGGAATTGCCAGACTATATCAGACCCAACTCTAGTCTAGCATCCTGTCCCCGACAGTGGCCAACACCAGATGCTTAAGAGGATGGTGCAAACACCCTGCAGTTTATGGGATTATTTATTATTAATAATCAGTTATGGAAACCAAAACAAAGGTTAACAAAAGCTAAGATTTAAACTGCAGAAAGGTGAGAGGATGCTAAAATTTGGTGGCAAACATCAACATACTACAGGAAGCCTTTGAGCACTGAGCGGGGAAGAAGGAATTTAAACCAGGTAATAATATATTCCTCCATTCCTGTAACTGAACAATGCTTGTATTAATCCCCTGTATAAAGTGAAGTTATTCCACATTATAAAGCATGAAAATAAATCTCCAACATTTTAAAATACTCAAGAGAGTCGGCAACCTATATTTGACAACGGAACCCTCTTCAAGATTTCCCCCCAACATTCCTTTCCTTTTTTTATCTATCAATCCATATTATGGCTACTGCCAGTTACCCCAAGCAGAGATATTTAGGAGTAAACTCAGACTAAGCATATTACGTACATAACACATTCAAATCTTCACTGGTTAGGAGAGTAGCCATCCAAATCAAGGTTCAGCTTTCCCTGCATATTTAAAAGCTTCCACAAGTTCATTGGAAGCACAAGTGTTAAGCCCAAGGTAAAGGGCAGTTCTGTACCTCTGCTTGAATACTTGTGACTGATCCTGTAATTCCATTCTCAGCACTTATGTTATTAGAGCTGTTGTTTGGAGAACTGGGACCAGATCCAGGAGCACTGTTGCATGCAGAGTCTAAAACACATTCAAAAACAACTATTAGAAACAGTATAAATGATCTCTGCAATGCTCTTAGGAGAGATCTATCAGGGAAAACAAAAACCCTGAAGATGTAATAAAACATTTCTATATTGAGAATATAACAAGATGTACTTTCAAACAGCGGGTCCAAATACTTACTTACATCTTTTCTCTGCAACTTTTTTTTGTATAATGTGTCAAGAACTTTAAATATGATTAAACACACAATAAACAATTTAGAAAGCATGAAAAAGCCAAGTCAGTCTATGTCAAACTGTTCTACTACAGTTTTATGAAGTGCCTCCTCCAATCCACTTATCTTAATCATGCTCTCGGTCTTACACAATTAAGTAACTTTCTGAGCTTTGACATTTTCCCCATGCACTCTTCTTGTATATCTGAATTTATTCATGTTTTAAATGGAAAGATACCTTCATTCCTGACCCTTGACAGCTATTTCACACCAGCACCAACAGTTACTTTTACAAAAAGTGCCCCAATGAACGGAAGTGGTTATTTGTTAAGAGCTGACAGTGTGCTCAGCATTCTATGAGAAACAGTTATTGCTCTGAGGTGGTGTCATCTACAGAATTGTAGCGTCAGCAGCACACAGGACCCTAACACCAATCTGGAGCCCTGGTCCACTATTGAATTAGAGGAAACAGTACTAATTAGATAATTAATACCACTTCCCACAACACCTGGGTTTTCCTTGGAAGTCTCTAATCCAAGTACTAGTTTCTTTCCATTCCCAACATGGAAGCACTAGGAAAAGACTGGAATCAGAAGAGCGTGAGCAAGTCTCCAGGCTTCCAAGTGAGGAAGCAATGAACACAGAAGATGAAGTCTGACTTTCAAGTATACATTTTTTTGCCCCTGGATTACTGGTAGATGCCTCCGTGTGCTGCCTTCATATCAGGACAGAACAATGGGAGGATAATTGAGAAAATAAAAGGCAATGTCATAAGAGTTGTTTTGAGTATCTCCAGACATCAGTCTCTTTACACTTATTGTCCTGCAGCACTAGCTGGACAACTCTCTATCTCAGGGGTAGGCAACCTATGGCACGGGTGCCAAAGGCTGCACGCGAGCTGATTTTCCGTGGCACTCACACTGCTGGGGTCCTAGCCACTGGTTGGGAGGCTCTGGATTTTAATTTAACTTTAAATGAAGCTTCTTAAACATTTTAAAAACCTTATTTACTTTACATACAACAACAGTTTAGTTATATATTATAGACTTATACAAAGAAACCTTCTAAAAACGTTAAAATGTATGACTGGCACACGAAACCTTAAATTAGAGTGAATAAATGAAGACTCGGCACAGCACTTCTGAAAGGTTGCCGACACCTGCTCTATCTTCATGAAAACGTGCAAAGTTCCCAGATATTACACTGAAAGTCCTCCATGTAGATCCTGGTCAAAGTCTCTCAGAGGTAACAAAACCCACACAGAGTTTGTCCCTAGGGAATCCTAGTCTGTTTTGGCCACTCACTAAGTACTGATTGAGCTTTCCCTTTCCACTGTCTCACTTGCAGAGCTTGTGCCAGGCCGATACGTCTAGCACTACAAGCCTCTAGGGATGGGTGGTCCCTTGGTCAGGGGAACTGCCTTTGACCCCATCCTGCACTTTGTACGACTACTCCTTCCTAATTACCTACAGCTTGTTACTTCTGACAGGGATGGCAGGATAGGACAGATACAAGTCCCTGTCTCCAGGACAGTCCACTGACCCATTCCTGCACTGGTCCAGTGTGGAACGTGTACAACTTATCAAAACACAACCACGAGAATTTTGTACTTAAAGTAAAACTTCACTTTATAATTCTATTGCTATATATGCTGCCGCTATGTTCTTAACACCCCCACTAACCAGGGCAAGTGGGACATCCGACTGAACCCAAAACGTTTTTAACAGACTGTAAAGCTGCATTTTCCAGCTCCAGTACAGCATCGCAGATTAACTGATTTCACTGCTACCAGAAATTCTTCTGGAGCACAGAGCTGGCCCATAGGAGCCTCTCTTATTTTGCATATAGCACAGTTTTCAGTGTTTCTCTTTTTATTATCTCAGAAGTATGCTTGGCAGAATTCCATTTTTTTAAAATAATTTGGCACATAATATATATGTCGTTTTTAAGCGTTTTTATCCATGTAAATTTTCACAGTCGAAGGTAATTATTTGGACAGGGGGAAAGGAAGTAGACTATAATTAAATGAGAGCAGCCATTGAGATTCAAAAAGTTAAAACTTTATAACTGTTAAAATTGTCAAACTATACAAATTGAATATCCTTAAAATTAAACTCTAATAAGTTCTCCAGCAGCACTTTTCTTACTTTGCCTATCTGTAAATTTGGACTGTCAGCACTGGAAATATTTTTTGGTCAGTTTGTGGTTGCACATTGAAATCGATGTTTACCAACATTTACCAATAGAAAGCAGAAATCACTGCAATCTTTTGACAGCCATTCCAAATATGAGAAAATAGGATTTGGCTGACCCCAATATAATTTTCTGGTAGCTGTGATGTAACAGCCTGATGCAATCTGGGACATTTCACTGGGATGTCTCAGTGGACATAGAGCCAACTGGTATGACTTTGGGGACATGATACAATTTTTGTTTTAGTTATTTAATTGCTGAAACCCCCTTAACCTGGTTAGTGCAGTAATTCAGCACATATTATGGTAGAAGTAGAGTAAATAAGTAGATTTTACTGTGCTCTATAATCAAGAGAAACTTAAGGATTAAGTAACAATCTAAAACTGACTGCCCACCTAGTAATGATTATACGTCGCATACTCAAAGGTATCTTCCTTCTAAAAATCTGCTACTAATCTGATTACTCCAAGCACTATGCATTTTACCTATGTGACTCTATAGGCTCCAGTGAATCGACATCCATTGCTACCACATGTCCCAGCCATGAAACTCTGGAACCGTCTCTGAGCTTCAGCAACTATCTTCTCCACACCTTCCAAACAATACTATGAATTCTCAAGTCATGCTTCCCAATACACTTGTAAAGAATGAGAAGCCAGCAACAGGACTTATTTGAGTATGCATACATGTCTGAGCATGCTTACTGAACGTACTGAACAAATGGGAGAACCTTTTTCCCCTGCCCAAATCCTTATTCCTGACACTGTAAGCAAAAGTTAGTACTCAGCACTATTCCTTCCTATATGAAGTTAACCTACAAGCAAAAGGAAATTCTTTTCATCCATGGACTGGCCCAAAATAGCAATGCATTTTCTATTCTACTGCAAAGATATGAGAACAATCCATTACCAAGATGCGTGCTCATTTAATTCACTAATGACACTGGAAGTGGAGAAAAGCTCTTTCAAAGTACTATAGAAGAGTTTGAGTAGAAATTAACCAAATACTTATTTTTAAAATGCTGATCAAGGATGTGGTTCCTCCTTAATTAGACATGAGATCATCACCTCAGCTGACAGGAATGCAGACACTCAGCAATAGTAGCACTGAGGCAGAAAATCTTTTTTTTTTTGGGCATCACTTTGTGCTTCGAAAAAAAATTACTTTCTGAGGTTGAGAGACCTCTGTAGCACCGCATTACATTAATGAATAAAGCAGTATGTTAAGCAGGCCTTCATACCTTTAGAACGTAATTTTTTGGGGAAAAAAAGGCGTCTCTGTGTAAAAACAGCCTCATTACTCTTTCTTGTGCCTTGCCTCCTGCTGCCAGGGTTGGTCTTCCTCTGTCCAATTAAGTGAGCACTAAGCAGCAGTATTTTGAGTGAAGAAAACCCAATTAACCTGAAGTTTCACTACTGCCCTTCAACTTTCCCCACAATGGGCACCTGTGGCGCTTAATGAAAACCTAGACACTGTAGAAAGAACATTTTGGTTGGATAGAAAATACATGCACTTCTGTAAGTAACAGGTCATGAGCTATGATTTATTGGATTCCATGTGTATTACCTAAACAAAAGAAAAAAACATGTGGCAATCAATTTATCTCTGTGATACATTCAAGCCTTAATTTCATCCAGGGGTATTCTCGATGGATTAAAAGTACAATTTTCCCCTGAAAAGTGGCTGTAAAAATGGCATTTTCAACTCAACACACGTACTCTGTATTTACTTAGAGTTTGACCCGCTGACTAATGACCGAAATAAAATGCTCATGCTTTTCATTCCTATTAGTGCAGCAAGAGCCCATGCAGCTAAGAGCATAAGCAGGAATCTATTCCTGCCTGTGGATTAACAGCCCTCTTTTTTTAAACTTAGTTCAGTCAGTTACATCTGTAGACACCCAGCAAAGATAGGTGTGCACAGGTGTCACAGAGGGCACCATGTGAAAACAATGAGGTTGCACAAGTGTTATAAAAGCCCTAACTTAGCCTGCAGAACCTTTATAACAGGCAGGAACATGAGGAGGAAAGAAATAAGCTTGCCTCTCAGCTCTGTTGTGGAGCTTGCAGGGCTGCTGGTTAGAAAAAGCATCTCCTGCCTTGTAAACCAAGAACATTTGGTAAGGAGATCACACACCCACGCATACACTCATGGAACCCATGATGCCATTTCTACAGAGTCACTTTTCAGAGCAGAGCTGAATTTTATGTTGCATAAATTATGACATTGTGCTCTGAAGTGCCAGGGAGGTCTGAGAAAAGGAAAAACAGTGGTTGTCTAAATGTACTTACAGACAGCTCTCTCTAGATGGCGCTAAATATTAAACTTTATGATAATCTAGAGTCTTACCTAGTTTACCTCCTAATATAAAATTTATCAAAAAAAGAAATATTGATTACTTTTTACAAGAGGTTGTGAAATAAGTATATATTATCTATGGTAAAACAACACATAACGTGTTTTTACATTTAAAGTAGGGCTGTCAATTAATCGCAGTTAACTCACGTGATTAACTCAAAAACATTAATCGTGATTAATCACACTTATAGCAATAGAATACCAATGGAAATTTATTAAATATTTTCTACATTTTCAATATTGATTTCAATTACAACACAGAATACAAAGTGTACAGCGCTCACTTTATAATTTTTAATTACAAATATATGCACTGTAAAAATGATAAGCAAAAGAAATAGTATTTTTCAATTCACCTTATGAAAGTACTGAAGTGCAATCTCTTTACTAAGAAAGTGTAACTTACAAATGCAGATTTTTTTTGGTTACATAACTGCACGCAAAAGTAAAACAGCGTATAACTTTAGTGCCTACAAGTCCACTCAGTCCTATTTCTTATTCTGCCAATTGCTAAGACAAACACGTTTGTTTACTTTGATGGGAGATACTGCTGCCTGCTTCTTATTTACAATGTCACCTGAAAGTGAGAACAGGTGTTCACATGGCACTTCTGTAGCCAGCGTTGCAAGGTATTTACATGCCAGATATGCTAAACATTCATATGCCCCTTCATGTTTCAGCCACCATTCCAGAGGACATGCTTCCATGCTGATGATGCCCGTAAAAAAAAAAAATGCGTCAATTAAATGTGTGACTGTACTCCTTGGGGGAAGAAATGCATGTCTCCTGCTCTGTTTTACCCGAGTTCTGCCATATATTTCATGTTATAACAGTCTTGGATGATGACCCAGCACATATTCGTTTTAAGAACACTTTCACAGCAGATTTGACAAAACACAAAGAAGGTACTGATGTGGGATTTCTAAAAATAGGTACAGCACTCGATCCAAGGTTTAAGAATCTGAAGTGCCTTCCAAAATCTGAGAGGGACAAAGTGTGGAGCATGCTTTTAAAGTCTTAAAAGAGCAACACTCTGATGCAGAAACTACAGAACCCAAACCACGAAAAAAGAAAAATCAACCCTCTGCTGGTGGCATCTGACTCAGATGATGAAAATGAACATGCGTCGGTCCGCATTGCTCTGGATTGTTATCAAGTGGAACCCATCATCAGCGTGGAAACATGTCCTCTGGAATGGAGGTTGAAGCATGAAGGGACATATGAATCTTTAGTGTCTCTGGCACGTAAATATCTTGTGACGCCAGCTACAACAGTGCCATGCGAACACCTGTTCTCACTTTCAGGTGACACTGTAAACAAGAAGCAGGCAGCATTATCTCCTGCAAATTGTAACCTACTTTGTTTGTCTGAGTGATTGGCTGACCAAGAAGTAGGACTGAGTGGACTTGTAGGCTCTAAAGTTTTACATTGTTTTATTTTTGAATGCAGTTTTTTGTACATAATTCTACATTTGTAAGGTCAACATTTATGATAAAGAGATTGCACTACAGTACTTGTATGAGGTGAATTGAAAAAAAACAATTTTTTGGTTTTTTACTGTGCAAATATTGGTCATCAAAAATAAATATAAAGCGAGTACTTTACACTTTGTATTCTGTGTTGTAATTGAAATTAATATATTTGAAAATGTAGAAAACATCCAAAAATATTAAAAATAAATGGTATTCTATTGTATTTTAATCGCTTGACAGTCCTAATTTAAATTGCTTGATGAAGAACAATGGAGGTCTGCATGAGGCCTATAAAGAACATGGCGTCAAAAGCATTTATTGTTGGAGTGGTACAGTTATGAATTATGCTTAGCAACTGGATCTATGGACATTAACAGAGATACAGCATGAAACGTCTCAAAGGTATTTCCCAACAACCTGTAATTTCTACCATCTTGAAATACTACACTGGCACCTATATCTGATTAACACAAGCTTAAAAACTAAAGTTGTGAAACAGAGGCTGTGGACTTGGAAACAATGCCTTCAATGATGAATGTCCAAGGACTAAAAGGGTTAAGGGTGCCAAAGGGAGTACAGAGATCCTGACTAAAGAGTTAATCAGATATATAAACAGGTTTTAAGATGGGAGCCTTGTATAGAATGCGACAAGAGGCATGGCTTTCAGTTGCTTACCCAACATACCTGTGACATCCAGGGGACGCTTCTTAAGAGCAGTAACCACTGGGCCATCTTTCCTCCGTAACAGGGGACTGCTCCGTCTTTCAGCAACTTTCTGCTTTAATCTGGATCGTAACTTCAGGTTGGGTTCAGATGCTGTACAAAGAAAGGAAAAGTCATCACTGCATGCAGAGTTCCATTTAATATCATCTTATTCATTGTTTTCTGCCAACTATATTGGCTAAGCTTCAATGAAGGATACCACAGAAATGTAAGGGAAATTAGTCATATGACATAATAATTGGAATAAAGAATTATCAGTATAATGAAAATATACCAACAGATGCATTCTGCACTAGTTCTGTTAAAACACTGATGATCAGGATTAATAGTGCTTTTTATAAAAAGTAATGTTACAATGTTTTACCTATAGACTGGAGATAGTGGTTTGCAATATGGTTTGTTGTAAAGTTCATGAGATCTAATACAAAGTAAGATATTCACCTGTAATATATTTATAACCACTACACTGCTGATTACTAAGCTTATCACAAAGGTAGAGCCTTGCAATGGATATTCTGTAAATTAATAAAAGAATCAATGGGCCTCTATAGCAGATAACAAAAGAATAATTATCTTAATTTTCCAAGCATAGTTCAAGGATTGTTGTATAACTAACCCACACTCAATACTTTGAAAGTTTATCTTAAAATGTCTGACTACCTTAAGGTCATCAGGACTGCCAAGAGGAGGTTTGTAACATTTGAACCCCTTTACATCAAGTGATACACATTTTAGCTATCCCCTTAAATGAAAGTTTCAGGCATGGGAATGTTCCAAGATGCTAAATTCATCCACTGCAAGAATCAGGAGATGTGCCCAGAACCCTCACCACATCCTCCTAAGTAGGAATCAGAAAAGAAACAGTGAACTGCCAGGACTACGTGTCTCTCATAAATATTTTTCAATAGGTAAGGAAGCCATGAGAAAGGGAAAAAAGATTCCCACTGGAAGATATCTTTCTTTTTAAACTTTGTGATCTCTTGAGTATATTTGAAATATTTCTTTGAGTGCTCCAAGGATCCTGACATTTACTGGATTTGTGAGCTTACTCAATCTTTCCCTTCCTCCGCTCTCCAGCAATTCTGCTGTCTAATTCCTCTGACTGGCAAGTTCTATGCTCTCACCACTAAATACTGATACACTTGATTCTTTGTGCCCAAGGGTAGACAATGTAAAACTTCTTCAGCAGACTTGAAGTCAGATTTACAAACTGATTTTGTTTAACAAAAAGTCTGGCTACAAATTTATTTCCTGCTAGAGTGTGTAGAAGGCCAACACAGAATGTTTTTAATTGTGGAGAGCACACAAACTGGAAGTTGATGACTTCATGATCAAATATTTGCTTAAAAGTTCTCATCAAAACTGTTCTCTGATGAAACTTTAGAAAAGGAGTGTTTCATGAATATACCATGGACAGAAAAAATTGTCTATCTAAATTTGCTTTAAAAAAAGATAAAGGACGTACTTTTTTAAAGTGTCAGACTCATCAAGACGATGTTTAAAATTCAATTTGAAATGCATTAGTGAAGGGCGAAATCATGTTATATGCCATTTACATAAAGAAAGCAAGTGGAATGAATATAAATCTGCTGTTTGCCGGAAGAACAAAATTAAAGAGGAGGCTATTTAAATAACAATTGCACTTTCTTCAATGTTAGTTCATAAAGGAAAAAAAAAGACCTAATCTTAGTTTAAAAGTAGATAATAGATGTGAGAACACTCAGAGCCTCATGGTAGATAATTTACACTTGCAGGAAATTTACATTTTAAATAAACTAATTGATTAGATGCTTGGGTCTATAATTTAAAAATAAAGCAAAGCAATGTTTCATACAGATGTGGTTATGTATATTGTGCATATATATATATATGGAGTATCTACATATGCACGCAATGGAGGCATATTCTACAGATGGTTAAAGCATCTGTCTTCTGACAAAGAAAAATGTGACAATATAAATTACATTAAAATGAGAATTTCATTCATATTATTTATTCCTGTATGGGACTTGTCTGAATTATGTTTTGTGTTGGGAATAGACAAATCACTGTTATTTTAAAGGTATACAATGAAGGAAGTGTCTAAGAGTGAAACACCTTAAAAATGGAGAAAAATTCAGGGTATCATAGATTAGCTAATATTACAAATGATGCTACGGGTCTGAATATACTAATAAGAATCCTTCCCTGTAACAAGAATTTCAGTGTGAATGAAAATAAGGAACCAAATGCTTAAACAAAACCTCTCCAAAGGAAGATATGACCATCCAAAGAAAACACACTGGAATGTCCCAAACAAATGTATTACCTGGTGTTCTTCATCCCCTCCTCATATTGAGATAAGTTTCAAAATAGTGAGATGTTGTTTAAACCCTTACCATTCTACAACTAAAAGTTTAGACTTTGTTCTACCATATTCCTTTTTATTTTTTTATACCAATCCTATACAGAAATCTTTATCAAAACTTCAAGGACTTTTTAAACATTGGTATCCCATTTCACCTGTCATTCATATCCATGGTACATGAAAATATCGGTATACATTTCACTAGGTGTTATGTAACGCGGAGTTAAGCGAATTAAAAACACCCTGCCAGCAGCACAGAATGATCTGAAATTCTAGGTATTTACATACGTCATTTCTGAATGTCTGAGTTATGAAGAGGTTCAATTTTCAACAATGCATACTGAAAGCTCAGTCAAGGCCAACAAGCTTATTTGTTTTTTTTACTGTCGTCTAACAAAAAAAATGCTGCCTAAATTTAAGAGGAGACCTGTACTTCAAAAGTATAAATAAGAAAATAACATGAATCAGCCAGCACATAACTCAAACAATATTATGGAGTTTGAGCGCGTAGGTTCAATTTTCTTTAAGAAACATCAGTTCTACTGAAAATCAACTGAAATTCATCCCACCATACAATGTCTCCACCAAATGAAGTGTTTCTCAGAATCTTAACGCAATCTATAGTGCTTGGAAGTCAATTTCAAAAGTTTTGTACTCTTCAGGTCACGTAATGTCTTCTAATCTAACGGTATACACTTATTAATTCAAAAATTCAATTAGGTACTTATTCAACCAGATAATTAAGGACATGCCTAACTTTAAGCATGCCGTTAGTCTTACTGAAGTCAATGGGACCATTCATATGTTCAATCTCCTTGCTGAATTGTGGCCTTAGTGCCTCACTTTATTTAGAGAAAATATGTTACTCCTGGGGCAATTCTGCACCACTGTGCACATGCAGAATTCGTGTCTCCTGCAGATTTCTTCGCTTGCCCACAGAAAAATGGGGAAGTAAAGAAATCTGCAAGGAAAAAAACGCCCCTTTCCCGGCAGCCAGGTCCGAGCACCCATAGTAGCTGGAGACGTAAATGAATGCGGGGGAAACGGGGGTTGGGCATGCATGTGTGGGGAGATGTCAGTCACCACAAGGGAGAGCGGGGCTGGGTAGGCATGTGTGCAAGCAAGAGACACTCTTGCTCAGTCTGGTGTGGAGGGATAGGGCTTTGGGTTGTTTGGAGGCAGGCTCTGACCTCTCAGGCAGAGCAGAAAATGTAGCAGCCTGCCTGCATAGTTGTTCCTATTGTTGTTAGTTAATTGTTCCCATTTGTAGTGAATTCCCCTAGGAGCATAAAACAGGTGTAAAACTTTTAAAGGATCCTTTACATTGCCAGAGTGGTATAAAGGAGCCTTACTGTAATGACAGTAAGGGAATCCTCAGCTAGGAAGATCTATGTGCTCTCTCGCTTTTTTCCTGTGCCAGAGTGGCACAATGGGGTAGATTACAATTCAGGATCTATTTTACTTACCCATTTAAAAAAAAAAAAAAGACTGAGGAAAAATAAAATGTTTATCAAACAGCCAATAAAATGTCAGGACTGTCCGAACCAGGCACTTTCAAAAGTAGCTAGCCAGGATTATAAGTGTGATGCAGGGTATTGGTTATCAAGTATTTGTAACTTAACTCCCATGTGTTTAGGAAGTGCTGAATAGTTAGTGACTTTTTTCTGTACTGTAGTTTAAATAAATTACTAAAATAATTTAAACTGGCTTGATTATATTGCATTATTTTGACAAATAAAATATGCAGAATTTTTTTTTTTTTTTACGCAGAATTCCCCCAAGAGTGTTCTCTCCCCTCTCTCAGGCTTCTCTATTGCATGAGGAACATAGGGCCTTCACCACGGCCTTTATGGGGGCACACAAGCCTTCCTGCCATGTCAAAGCATAGTCCATGGGCAAGGAGAGGGAGAAAACATGTTTTGAGTAAATTAATAACTTAAGAAATTAAGACATGTAGAACAACTGCTTCCTCGGTCCACAGGGTTTCCTAAACAAGATACCCATCATGTGCTTTTCCACAGGATCCAATATGACCTGAGCCATTCTATCTGGCTTCTTTCAGCCTCACTGTTTTCCTCCCTGAAACTATTCATTTTAAAGTGGTCTTCTGAAGTGACCTTACATACTGCCTTATTAGCTATTCAGGCTAACAGCATAAGAGATGTAGCATTTTTCATAGTCCCAATACAAAACAATTATGGGAGAAATAATCAGACAGATGTGCCAGGAGTATGCCTATCTTTACAGATATTAAGGGTAGTTATTTAGTATTTCTAAGTAATATTGACTTTCACAATAAATTTGGCAAAGGGCAAATTCTATCCTGGGACGTATAAGCAGAAGAATCTCGAGTAGGAGTAAAGAGGCTGTTTTACCTCTGTATTTGGCACCAGAGCAATACCAGATCCAGTTCTGGTGCACAGAACTCAAGAAGGATGTTAAAAAATTGGAGAGGGTTCAGAGAAGACCCACAGGAATGATTAAATATGTCATCTAGTGATAGATTCCAAGAGCTCAATCTATTTAACATATCTGGCGGCTGGTGGTACTGCCCACAGGCCCAGTAATAATCCGGGAAGTGATGCCACCTGCTTCGAGGAGGGTGTGCAGGCTCCTGCGACCGGGACTAGGAGTGTGGGGATTGTTTGTGACGCTCCAGTGACCGGCTCCAGAGAGCGCCAAGGAGGCTCTGGAGAGCGGCGCCTGAGAACCAGGGAGCAGCGTCTATCGGGTGACTGCTGCTGGGGTTCTGGGGACCGGTACCGTGGGTCCTGTGACTGATGTTGGGATCCAAGGGATCGGTGCCTGGAGTCCAGCGTTCTGTGCTGGGAACTCGCCGAGTGGCCACAGGTCTGTGGTCTGAGGTATGGCTCTGGAGGTTGTTGGCACGGCCCTGGCGAGTGAGATGGGGAAGTACGATGCTGCGGGGCTGACTTTTGTAGGGGTGCCATGGAATGCTTTCCCCTACAAATAGTTGGGAGGGAGGGGTCCTTGGCCCTCTCTTCCTGAGGAGTAGGCGGCACTGGGAGGGAGAAAGGCTTGAAAGGCTTCCGGGATGGACAGCACCATGAGGTACTGCGTGCCTCTATCACTCCCTGGAGTAGGAGGCAGATCGTGGGGCGGACTAGGCCCAACAGGTGATGCTGCCTCCTGGCTACCCTCTTGCGATGGTGAGATGGTCCAAGTTGGTCTAGGCTCAACTTCTCCCTTATCCTTGCCCTCATGGGTCCCCAGGGAGCACCCCCTTCCTGCGTGCTCTCTGTGCCTTTTGACTGGTACCGGTGACGTGGGGTGCTTCTTGTTGATGCTGAAGTACTCAGTACCAAGTCCAAATGTGCCGGCTCCAAGGCAGTTGTGAGCGCTGACTTCATGAGGAGCACGCAGAGTCTTATGTCTCTCTCCTTCTTGGTCCAGGACTTGAATCCCTTGCAAATGCGACACTTCTTGCTAACGTGGGACTCATCAAGAGACTTCAAACAACTAAGAAGTGGATCACTGATTGGCATGGGCTTCTTACAGTGATCGCACAGCTTGAAACCTAGGGAGAGGGGCATGCCCCATCCCTGGGCTAAATCCCTCAGGGGACTATATCTCTAGAGCAATGGTTCTTAACCTGGGTGCACGCACTTCCTGGGGGTACAAGATGCCCTTTCTGGGGGTGCGAGACATGCCAGATTTTTTTAGAAGGTAAATCATTAAAAACACAAATTAAGCACAGACACGTAAGTACAACACAACTGCTTTGTTCATCAAACCTATGTATTTATTAACATTATACATTTTTTAACAATTACTGTAATATACAAATCTAGGTTTAAAGAACTGACCTACTTCAATGGCTTTTGATCAGGGGTGCGAGAACATACTTTGAGAACCAAAGGGGAGCAGGCTGCAGTAAAGGTTAAGAACCACTGCTCTAGAGCAGGGGTCCCCAACGCGGTGCCCGCGGGCGCCATGGCGCCCGTGGGGGCATCTTAATGCGCCCGCGTCCTGGCCTCCGGAAAAGCACCCGCCGAAATGCCACAGCAGCATTTTGGCGGGGACGCCTCTCGATGACACCGCTTGTCGCCGACAAGTGACATCATCGAGAGGCATCCCCACCGAAATTCGGCAGCGACGCCTCTCGATGACGCTGCTTGCCGCTGACAAGTGACGTCATCGAGAGGCGTTGCCCCTGAATTTCGGCAGGGACGCCTCTCGATGATGTCACCTGTCAATGGCAAGCGACGTCATCAAGAGGCGTCGCCGCCGAAATTCGGCAACATTTCGGCAGGTGCTCCACTGCTGTAGTGGTCCTTCGGCTGGCGCCCACCAGCCAAAAAGGTTGGGGACCACTGCTCTAGAGAATACTAAAATTATTAGGACCTGTTAACTATTGCTAATCACAACTATTCACAAAAGAAATGGTTCAAAGAATCACTGAATGAGAACTACTTGCTAGAGCAAAAGGAACATTGCAGCACCAACACTAAGAAGGAACTGAAGGGGAGAGAGGGGGTCAGCAGCCCCCCTTATACTGGTGCATATGCGCACCACTCCAGAGGGCGCCAGAGCAAGTCCCCTATGGATACCACGTGGCGAGTGCACACGCCTACAATAGAATAGACATGAGCAAGCACTTAAAGAAAAACTCGTTTTCTGTGCTTGCATGGACAGCTTGGTAGAGTTGTGGAGAAGGGCTGCTTCTGTATTTTTATGTATGGCTCTTTATCCTAATTAAAATCTAATTAATGACTTGTGCTTTGGGTTTATTAGGACAAAATGTTTATTAGTGGTCAAAAGAAGCTTTGATTTTAGGATGAACAAAGGCAATTCACACTTCTTTTATAGCTTTGCTATAGTTTGCTTGCCTGACCGTAGAAGAAATCAAAATAGCAGTAGAGTGGAGTATACTGTGGGGAGTTCCTTTGTAACTGGCCAGACATTTCATGAGAATGCCTAGAACATACAGCTTCACATGTGGAAAGGCCCTAAACTAGTGATACTGCTGCTCTTGTGCTGACATCACCCCTACAGTTACAGAAAAACACCAGTCTTGCTGTGATGCTTTCCAGGGATACCCAGGACTGTGCAGCACCTGGCTACCTGCCCTTAATATGAGGAAGCCTTGTCTGGCCCTGCTGGGGTTCAGCTCCCCAACTCCATTGGTCACAAGCAACACAAGTGCTCTCCTCTAGGCCTGCACAGGCCTTTCTGCCTCTCTATGGAGGAGGGATTGGCTCATTCCAACTCTGAGCCCTCTGAGTCTCTCTGTGGAATGTCCAGCCCCTGCTTCATGGCACACTCACAGTACTCACAGACTGGCTGATTCCAAAGGAACAGTACACCCGAACTTGCCAGTTCCACTGCTGAAGGCTTACATCACATCTCTGCTTAACACACAGTTCTTAGATACTTTTACTTGTTTTCATGATACATGTAGCGGGATTTGAGTAATAGCAAGTAGAAGTACTGGAAACAAATTGTTATGATTTTACTTCATACGTAACATGCATTCTAGAACTTAGACTTATTTAACTAGATACATTTCTGTCTTATAGAGTAATGCTCATACCAAAGCCCTTACTGCATTGTACAGCCAGATTTAGCTGTGATCTTCCATTCATGTGTGCTTCCTTGGTGAAAGATCCAGGGTATGTCACTGCACCCCCCAGGTACTCCAGAACTATCCGTTATCCTTACTCTTACATGCCTATACACAAATGCAAGAAGCCTGGGGAACAAGCAGGGAGAACTAGAAGTCCTGGCACAGTCAAGGAATTATGATGTAATTGGAATAACAGAGACTTGGTGGGATAACTCACATGATTGGAGTACTGTCATGGATGGATATAAACTGTTCAGGAAGGATGACCAATGGGCTACAAGCTCTCGGTACAGACCTCACGTGCCACCCTTTGGGGAACTACTGTGCAAATATTGAATGCAGGGGATCCCTGCAATTCCCGGTGCACCCCCGGAGCCCTCTGCTGGCTGGCATCAAGAGGTTCCAGGGTCACTCTAGCAAAGCGGAAAGCAAATTTATAGAGGGAAGATATATGGCAAGAGACAAGGAACGGGAGGAAAGGAGCATAAGGGCCAAGTGTTCAACACTTAAGAAGAAGAAAAGGAGCTGCTGGGTTCAGAGCACTTCTGAAAAATCAGACCACTTCATTTAGGTGCTTAATGGGGAGCTGAGCTCTCTTGAAATGCATTGGGAGAGCATCTAGTCTTTAGATAGCAAAGGCCAAAAGTGCTTGAGTTACTGCAATGGCTACAGAGAGCATGATGCTGGGCATCCATTCCAAGCTGGCATAGCAGGAGGATGGTAACAGTGCCTCAGAATGATCAGAAACAGGTCAAACTACAGTGATAAGCCAAAACAAGGGGTGCGTTAGTACATTACTGGAGCATGTCTCAAGTAGAATGAGGTTTATTGGTACTAGAATAAGACTGATGAAGTTGAAATTTTGATGGTATTTATATAACACATTCATAGTGAAGGATGAGAACGGAAGTATGGAAGGAATGGAAACATTCCCTCTACAACTAACTCTACATGTCATGACATTTACTAACATTTCCCCTTCCCCAGAATACATCCACATCTTCAGTTGTGCTTTTTAGACAAACCTGACTCTCTTTCTGCTGCAATAGGTGGCCAAAAGACCCTTTTTCAACTCCCACCTATTATAAGAACAACATGAGGAATATTAAATCTAAGTTAACATAAGCAATACTCCCAATTTAATATCTGGAATACAAAGTGGGAGCTCACCAGGGGCAGAAAGGGACGCCGGGTTCATCACGGGGGCCAGCCTCTCTCCATCTGCTACCTTCATCCCCCAACAAAAATTGATCCAATAAGGTCAAGAAACTGAGAGCAGCTCTTAGTTCTTCTTCCTTTAGTTAGGGGCGCTTTCAAAACAGCTCAGCTGCTTCTTTGCGCCTTGGAGCACTGTGGTAGGTTGGGAAGGGAAATAGTAGCTTTCCTTTGGTGCGTCACTATTCATGCCCCTTTTCCATCAGGACATCAAAGGGAAGCCATGGCTCCTCCCCCCACGCCCTGGTTGCACTTAGCAGTGCAAGAGAGCTGGCTGGACTGCTTTAGTGTGAGTCCTGACCGAGGAAGCTGAACTAGTAACTGCATTAAAGCCTCCCCATTAAGGTTCTTAATCTAGCATAGGTGGGCTAGGTCAGAAGTCAGCAGGTGGTAGGAGAGAAGGGCTCCGTGGCAGGTGATTTGCAAGCTTTGACTGCATTTGCAGCTAAAGCCTGTAACGTTTTTTTTTTTAAAGAAAATCCCTAACATGCATTTTAGAGTTGGTTTTCTGAAAGGACATGGGGGAAGATATTAAAAGCAAGCCTCCCCCACAACTTGCTGTTTGGTTTCTTTTACTATTTTCTAGAATTTCTACAGCTTGACCTGAATAGATGTTCTACAGAACTAAAATACTAAGCAATTTTTATGCATTTTATGAAGTTACTTTTAGTAACATATATACACCCAAAGGCTATTCCCCTCCCCACTTAGTACAGGAAATACAGATGTCTTAATAGGTCGATGACTACCTCTCATTAGAAGAGTATGCCCTGAAGTAATGTGTGGATTTGTGGTACAAAGCATGTAATGCAGGAGAACCAGAACCTGGATCACATCAGCATCAGGAAATACAATGTAGGTGGGAAAACAAAGATTCTCTTAAACTTGAGTGACACTATGTAGTACAAAACTCAAAGACTTTCTCTAAATTATACTCCCACATGACATTGGGATTTCAGCCTACTCTATTTTCCTAAACAATCTTTGTCATAAAACAAGCCACTTCACACATCCAAAGGATCAGAATCAGCTCAGAGAGGTATGAAGTGTTTCTTGATGAATGCAATGTTTTAATTAATGACAAAATGTAATTTCTTTTTATCACAAGGTGTTCAGCACAATTCTACCAGTTTAGCAATATAATACCACCCTACCCATGTTCTTGCAACATCAGACAAAAAAATTCACCCCGTAGCTTTTGGGCATGTTCCCCTCCTGCTCTCACTCACAGATTCTTGCCTGATGCATGGAGGCACATGGGAATGAGTGCTAACCAATAGGAGACTGTTGTTCTATTACAATTATGCATTTTCTTATCCTGCATCCATCACCACAGGATCTAAGCATCTGTAAGTCTGTATTGTTCCCCCTTTAGAAATCAGCATCAATAAAGGAGACATGTCTTTTACACTGCTATTTAGAAATTAGCCAACTCAGTAGTCTAAACATTTCATACAATTGTCAGCATGTGGAGTGCATGGGCCAGTCCGTTCCTGTGACAGACTCCACATCAGCAAATTCAGGAAAATTACTGACCTGTCATTTTGCTCCTCTGAAGCTGCCATCTGCCAGGATTTTCATTCTTAGGTCTCAGCTACCTAAAGCAACATAGGAGGATCTACACAAGCTCCTGAAGCTATGGGATTTGGTTTTTTTTTTTTTTTTTTTTTAAATCGCTAAAGGCAGCAGCAGTAGCAGGATGGAGCACAAACCACCAAGTGGCAGTGACCCAGCACTAGCTGAAAAGCCAAGGTAAGCACAGAACTGCTGAAAAACCAAAGCAAGACACAGAGCACTGAAAAACAGATGCTAAGGCACCAGGGCAAATAGCAAAACCATGAAGAGTAAGTGCCGAAGTGCTGGTGTCAAGCACCACAACACCAGCATTGAAGCACTCGGGCAAACTGGCAAGTAATTTTTCAATAATCTCGACCTTACTCGAAGACTGGGCTATGGAAAGGAATCCCCAAAGATGAGTGAAACAGTTCAGAGTAAAGAGCCTGAGTAACAATAGGAAAAGTGCACTCCTCCCAACGCCCCTCCCCCATTGACATTACGGAGGATCTGACTGGAAGATTCCAAGGGTAGATGTTAATCTCAGTGGGCTGGGCTCACACTCTAGTCTGCTACCCCTCCTTAGGGAAGAATCATGTCGACAGTTAGGAGATTTCAGTTGTCTCACACCATGGAACAGAGAATCAGGTGTGAGACGAAAGCTCATGCTTAAATAAATTTGTTAGTCTTTAAGGTGCCACAAGTACTCCTGGTTTTTTTTGCGGATACAGACTAACACGGCTGCTACTCTGAAACATCTCGGCAGATGGTACCTTTTAGAGAATGAGGCCTTGTTTTCAGAGGCGTCGAGCACCTATGCCTCCCGCTGAAGTAAATGGGAGCTCAGCACCTTAGAAAAGAAACCATTCAGGTTCATTTTCACTGTGTTCTATAAAAGTACATCTATGTTAAAGAGACATAGGAAATTTAGTACTGAAGTTCTACCTTTTATGCATTTAAGTAACCAGCACATTAAAAATCAGCTTATCTTTCTTCATTTGCTTTATGGACGGATGCAAAAACATTGGTAATCTGAGGTTTGTAAACATGGGCAAGTAATTTATGAGTGTTGTTGGAAAAGATCCCAGGTCTACAGACGCCAAGTCTCCCTGGTTAGCCAGTAGACCAAGTTACAAACTGATATATGTAGAGTCCTGTAACACTCCACGTAGACCTGTGAGAATAAGTCTGTTGGGCCAGTACCGTTCTCAATTTGGCTGTGATGTATGACAGAGAAGAGGCACCTGAGGCTGAGGGGAAGGAAGGGAATTGGTGTAGGGTTTACACAAGAAAGCCCATTCTGTGTATTCTGACTTTAGCATCTGAAGTTGGAGTTCCACAAGCCAGACTGGGCTGGCATTTCTCTCTCGTCCCTCAGTGGTCAGGGGTAAGGATGGTTCTTGGTAGTTCCTAGACAGCCTCTCTCTGAGATCCAAAAGAGTTGTACATAGGGATGCCAACTTTCCAGTTTTTCAAAACCGAACACTACAGGCCCCTGTCGCTTACTCCTCCCTTCCCCGGGACTCACCTCCACCTGCAGAGCAGGGGTGGGAGGATGTGCTGCCGGCCCCACTCCTCAAATGCCACGCACTGTCAGGATCCCTCCTCCTCCAGCAGCAGCTGCTCTTCCCGCCCCGCCGGTGGCAGAGGCTGACCGTGGTTACTGTGGTAACTGGACTTTTGGTGTCTAGTCAGCAGGGCTGATCAGACGCTGCACAGGTCCCCTTTCGACTGGATATTCGAAAACCTGAAACCTGGCAACCCTGTCAACTTGTACAGGCTATAAATTATAGTTTGTAATGGCAGCCATTTTCATAGTCCTAGCTTTGGACTGATGGGAAGTTGGTCTAGGTATCTCTTTCCTGTTAGGAGTCAGGCTCTCCAGTCAGTCTTTACTGGAAAGAGTGGACAAGTGCCCATTTCTTTATTTTGTTTTTATAACCATCGTTATACTAATGATGTTGGAGGGGACACCTCTGATGAATAACTGGAAGAAACCCTGAGACTACATTGATTTGCTCACTTTTGGGAAAGGCTCAAATACAGATACTGAGACAAAAACAGTTTTTACAGTTAACAGATTTCAAGGACTTATTTTTTATCAGCTGGCTTGCTCCTAATGAAGTGCTGAGTCCCTCCAGAACTGCTGAATTTCAGCAAAAATTAAATTCATTTAGCATCTTGCAGCATTGGGCCCATGAAACTGTAGTTACTGTAGGAGCTCAGTCTGGTGAGATGCTAACCATTCTCAGTTCCCATAAAAGTCAATGGAAGTTCAGGATACACAGTGCCTGACAAAGATTGGTTGGCCCTTGCAGGATGGACAATCCACAAGAAAAAAAATAGGGTCTTTTCAGATATACAGAACAGTAACACCATTTCTCTTCCTCAGTCTCTTAAGTCTCGGTGTGTGCATTTTCAGGACAAAGCAGGACATTTCATAGTATTCAAACGTCTCAAAAGTCAAGGCACAACATGAAAAGCAAAAGCAAAAGAATCAGAATACAGGAATAGCAGTAAGTGGAAACCTACATCTCTAATCATGTAAACCTGAAGAACCATATTAAACAAAACTTCAACAAATACAAGAGAGTTTCTGACAAACTGCAACGGGGTGTTGGAGAGGTTACAAAAGACCTCCAAACCTCAGGCCTAGCAAAAACAATAAAAGATTAGCTGTCAGTGGATATTCTGAGACTTTACTACAATAGGCAGCAATTGTTTTAGCTCAGTGCATGGCACCTCAGCAGGTATATTACATTTGAAAGAGAGTCATGCTCACTTTAGGAAAACATCACCACTATTTTCTCAACAGCTGCAAACAGGACTTGTACACTCAGACCTTCATAAAGGAATCTCAATGAATGGTAAAAAGGAGTTGCTATTAATTCTTAGACAAGATATATTACACAATGGAAGAAACAAGTCACGAGAGCACTAAACTACTAACTTTTCAGTTAAAACAATGAGACACAGTATTTGAGATACATTTTACAGTACGATCTTGCAACCAGATTGAGAACAGGGCAGAAGTAATTATAAACTGCATCTCCAAGGAGTCTAATCTAGAACAATTTCATGCAGAAACCAATGGCCAAGAAACAGCAACAGATCAATCTGGCCCTACAAAATATGTTAGAACAGAACTTTGGGAGATAGGATACACTAATGACATGCTGTTAGTATTTACTGTTTCACAAACTGAGTTTTGCAGAAACTCTTCTTTAGAAATGATTCATGCCCATAGTTTATGTTTTTTCTGAGGCAATACCAGTTTATATGGGGATTTGACCTTGTTTGTTTAAAAAGGAGGAAAAGGGTATGCTTATGTCTTAATTTGAAAGTAGCATCATCAAATGAAGTATGTGAAGTGCACAAAAGAATATAAAAGAATCTATTGCCCAAGATGTCATGATGCAGCTGAAGTCATTGAAAAAGACAGAAAAATGACACTAAAAATAACCTACAGTGGTTACATATGTATTCTCTGAATGACTCCATATTAAACTTTGTCAGTGTACAAGTCAAATTGCCAACACTGAATGTTTAACCTGGAATAAAAGAGTCAAGCTGTGATCTCTTAGCCTCTTATTTCACACTTATGTTTGGATTCCAGTTCTTGTAATCAGAACTGCACTGCGATGGACTTCGTATTTCAACTAAGAAAATTTAATCAAATTTAATAAAAGCTGGAAGGCATGATATGGCAGTTTTAAGTTACAAATACAATTAAGGCAGCATTTGTATAGGCCCCAAAAGTCTGAAAGCTCACTTGCAGGGTTTTTTAAATAGAATATCAGTGCACTAGAAAGCCAAAGAAAAAATTCAATGGTACTTGTATACATTGTACTGTGTTGCCAAAAAGGAATATCAATACTGATGTACAAAGAGGACCAATATCTGTACTTTGGAGGATGAGGTGCTAGTGTAGTATCAATTACTCATCTAAAATAACTCTTATTGTAAATCAGAAACCATGCTTTTGCAGATTTAGTTTGTTAGTTTAAAAAAAAAAAGAATTGGCGTGGTGGTGCTGGGGAGGGGAGGGATAGCTCAATGGTTTGAGCACTGGCCTACTAAACCCAGGGTTGTGAGTTAAAGCCTTGAGGGGGCCACTTAGGGATTTGGGGCAAAATCAGTACTTAGTCCTGCTAGTGAAAGCAGGGGGCTGGACTTGATGACCTTTCAGGGTCCCTTCCAGCTCTATGAGAGCGCTATATCTCCATATATTAGAATTCCCATTCCTTAACAGCCCAATCCTGGCAACTGCTATTCCCTGTTTAAGGACTACTCCAATAGCTGAGTGAAACAATTTACAGGGGAGTCACATCTTACACAGGTGTTAGGCTCTGAAGTCAGTGTGTAAGGCAAAAATCACATATAGTCAAATGCTCATTGAGTGGAATGACAGGCAGAATCACCCACACTACAGGTACAGGATTTAAACTGTAATTTTTCTTTGTTTTATTTTGCCAAGCATGTATAGTTAAAATCACATAAGTTAAATGCACCTATGATGCAACTCCACTGTAATCATTTGCACTTTATTCTGTGCTCTTCAGGGTTCTTACCTATCCAACAGCAGTCTTATCCAGAACACCTTAAAATGTGGTCTGGAGACACAGAAACGCAGGGAGAAAAAGGGAGTGAATCATCTTGATGAAGACAGTGACGTAGTAGAGATGAGCATGGAAAGAGCCACTACAGGAGTTCTTCATACATGAGGACAGTGTCGGAGCAGAAAGGTCAGGTGGCAGATGAAAGTGACCAAGCAAAGAGTTGGCAGAAAAACAAGGTAGTGGGATGGGACAGCATTCTCAAGGCATAGGCTGATAAAGTGGAGAACTTCTTTAGGACCAAAGATAAGATTACTTGAAGGCTGCAGAAAGGAACAAGAAGCCACGGGAAAACTGAGGACAATAGGGAGCAGTGGAGAAGGATTAATTCAAGGGATCATCAATTAGAGGGGGGTAGACACAGTCAGGGTCCCTTATTCTCTCGAAGGCTGAGGTGTATGGGACTAGAGTTGGAAGAATTGCCAAGTGAAGGGAAATTGGCACAACAAATGGTGCGAGTTCTGGCTTTAGAATAACTGGTAAAATCCTGGGCAGCAGAGCACACTAAGATACAGCATCAGAGTTAACTGGACATCATGGGCCTTCCAGAGGTCACTTAGTGAGTGAGAGTAGTAATGCAGCAAGTGAAGGTAAGGAGACAGTGCAAATGATACCCCCTTAACCCCCAACACCCCTTGTGTCTGGTGCCCTCGCACCAGGGTTACTGTTCCACTTCACCTCTTGGGGACCGAAGGACTCCATGACAGGTTCTCTTGCCTTTATAATACTCCTGCTTGGGGATAGTTTATTACATAAAAAAAGATCAAATAATCTGGGGGGGGAGTTCCCCAAACATAGTCCATTTGTCACACCCAGCACATTTAATCCTTAAAAGCCCATGATGTCTAGTTCACCGACATAACGTGTCACACTCCAACACCTTCATTGTACCTGGGCTCTTCTTTGGTCCTCTCCTGTTCTTCTGCCAAGATGGTCATTCCAGCCCTACCAGATGGAGTGCAACTCTGCTTTCCCGCGTGGGAATCCGCAGCCTTTCTGCTGTGAGTTCCTCCTCCCCAGAGAAGCACCCATCACTCTCCCTGTTCTGTTCATCTCTCCTCTCAGACAGGCCAGCAGGCATGCCTTTCCACTGCTTCCATGGCCCTCAGCCCTCCAGCTCTCCCAGATGGACATATCAGCGGATCATAGCCACTCTGCTGTTCTGCCTTCAGCCCTTTCTGACCCTCACTCTGGCTTGGGAATGCCAGCTGGCAAACTTGTTGCTCTCCTGTTGTAAGCCTTCCTTCAGCAACCTCCTACAAGCATGGAGACATCAGTGGGTTAGCCTCTCCATTGCTCCCTTGCTTTCATCCCTCTCCAGCTCTCTTGCTTGGCTCTCTGGTTTGTAAATCAGCAGGCAACCCCATCTGCTGCCTTCAGCCTTCTCCCACAACTTCCTTCAGGGACCTCCTCCCTCTTCGGTACTCCCTGATCCTTTACAGTCCCAGGCAATGCACTGCCTCTTAACTGCCCAAGCTGGGAGCACTTGTAATGGCACAGGGGAGCTGGACCTGCTTCATTTAAAGGGGCAAGACACCCAGTGACAACAGCCAGAATTTGTTATGGGGAGAAGGGGGTAGTCTAAGGAGAGCAAAGGACAGAGAACAGAACTATAGAGTTGATGGAAGGGGAGGAGGTAAGGGACGGAAGTAGAGGTCCGACAGAGGCAGCCAAGTCAAAGAGACTCAGAGATTCACATCATGGAAAGACTAAGACTCAAGGTGTATGACAGGCAGGAGAAAGGGAGAGTTTTCAGTATTGTCAGGGAATTAAGAAATGGAGAGATGGAGGAAGCAGCAGTGTTTGGTGAAAAAAGGGTAATAATTTACTCAATTTTGAAATTTAATTTTAACATTTAAAATAACCTTTGGGATGTGGGGCTCTAGCGTTTGTCCTACAGGTTCTTTCGAATTTTCTAAAGCAAACAGGACAAAGTATTTATTTTCACGGTTAAAGCCAAGATGATGGCTAGGATGGAATAGAGAGGAAAAATAAATTCAAGCATCAAAGTCAGAGTGAGAAATTGAGGAAGGCTGAGGGGGAGAAGAGCGGGGGGGAGGGGAGAGAGTTTTTAAATAAAAGATGTGGGAGGCATGGGAAGTAGCTAGAAAGAACAAGAAGGAGCCAGTTCTCACCCTAAGAACTGTATTTGCGGGTTTCAGAAGCAGTGAAAATTAGATGCCCTGGTTTTCAAGATAAATTGAGATTCCAGAATATTTTTTCCAAATGAACTAGAGAGAAGGGCCACATAGAGGATCACAGTGAGCCTCTGAGGCTAGCGAAATCTGCAAGGAAATGCGGGACCCACGGAGACAAGGACAGAGCTTTGTCACAGTATATATCTAGGAACAAAGAATGTAGTCCATACTTACAGGATGGGGGACTGGGAAGCAGTGACTTTAAAAAAGATTTGGGCATTGCGGTAGATAATCACCTGAACATGTGCTCCTAGTGTGATGCTGTGGCCAAAAGAGCTAATGTGATTCTGGGATGTATAAATAGGGGAATCTCAAATAGGAGCAGAGAGGTTATTTTCCCTCTCTATTTGGCACTGATGTAACTGCTGCTGGAATACTGTGTCCAGCAGTGGTGCACACAATTCAAGAAGGATGCTGATGAATTGAAAAGGGTTCAGATAAGAGTTGTAAGATCAACTAAAGGATTAGAAAACCTGTCTTACAGTGATAGACTAAAGGAGTTCAATCTATTTAGCTTAATAAAGAGAAGGTTAAGGGGAGACTTGATCACAATCTATAAATAGCTACACGGGGAACAAATATTTAATAATGGGCTCTTCAGTCTGGCAGAGAATGGTATTACATGATCCAACGGTTGGAAGTTGAAACTGGATAAATTCAAAATGGAAAAAAAAATGCAAATTTAATTGAGAGCGTAACCATCATTGGAACAATTTACCAAGGGTGTGAGGGATTGTGGGCCTTGAACCCAGGCCCATGGGTCCCCAGGCAGTGCTCAAGCCACAACCAGGAACCAGCAACTCACCTGAGTAACCAGAGAAGGGAACCAGTGAAGTGGTAGCTCACAGAGGGTCCTGCCCCTGAAACTCCCTATTGGAGGAACATCCAGCATCCCCAATAGGCTGAGGAACTCGATATAAACCAAGAAGTAACACAGGAAGTTGATCAAGCAACTAGAGGAATCTGTGGCTGGCTGCTACTATGTGGCTGGCTCTTGCTTTTGACTCCTGAGCCCTGCATTCCTGCCTGTTCCTGGTCTCTGCTGTATCTCAAACTCTGATCTACTGCCAGTTCCTGCTTTCCTGCCTTTCTCCAGGTCCCTGCTCCTATGCCTTATCCCCAACACTGTCTCAGGCTCTAACCCCTGAGCTGACCACTAAGATTGACTCCTGCCCAACTGCTAGACCTGACCGCCTACTTTCCGGTCACAGATAATGGTCATGGTGGATTCTCCATAATTGACAATTTTAAAATCAAGATTGGATGGTTTTCTAAAAGATCTGCTACAGGAATTATTTTGGGGAAGTTCTATGGCTTGTGTTATACAGAAGGTCAGATTAGATGATCACAGTGGTCTTTCTGCCCTTGGGACCTATGAATCTATTAATCTTATTCTAAATTACTGGTTGACTGGCAGGACTGATGCCAAAAATGATCAGTAATGACCTTGTCACAGAGCTGACAATATAAGTCAATCGTTAACTATTCCCCACCAGACCTGGTTGAAGGTGGATCCTACAGTGGGCACCTTTAAACTGCATACCATTTTGAAATATTCTACCAGTTCTAGCTGAAAGTCCATTAGAGAGATCAGGACTACTACTAGAAATGGTAGAATCTCTCATAATGGAAGAAACGTTTTTAAGTACCCCGCAACTGTATCTCAAGCCTATTAATGCAGAAAAGGCATTTGACTGGGTGGCATGGTCATGTCTGTTTTTAACTATGTTCTGTGTGCAGTCATGGAGTGGAGGGTAGCTTTTCAAACATGGATTTTGGCATTATTCAAAGACACTAGTATTTGTTTGCTAACAAATGGCTCCTGCTTTGCCATTTTTCAGCTCAAATAGGGTGGTAGGCACAGTTGCCCAGTGTTGAAGAGAATGAAAATCATCTCCTCATAGGAACTTCTGGCCTGCTTCCTCTGAGTGCATCTTTTAGCCATAAGATTAAGACTGATAGAAAAGAACAAATTAGCTTTGAACACTCTTCTTCCATACTAGTCCTACAGTGGCTATTTCAATTCTTTTACATCTCAGAGGATTATAATTTTCATGAAGGTTTCAAGATGAAGGTGTCCAAGTTTTGAGGCATGATTCTCAGTACTGACATGAAGGTTTCATACGAAGTAGCTAAATCCTCTTCCCTAATGTCCCAAAGGGATTTAAGTACCTCAGCCTCCAGATAAATTCGATCTTTCCCAACTGTGTAAAACTAATTTTGAGCATTTCTTGCCACTGATGGCATCATGACCTCACTGAATGGAATGACACTACTAGCAGCTGGCTGAATCATATTTTTAGCCAAACTGATAACCCAGTCAGATTGCTTCCACTATGTGCCCTGAAATTCCTCTCAAGACCTTCTCAAAAAAAATCACAACATTCCAGTAAAATTGAAAATGAGTTAAATGTAGAGGGGCCTGTCCACATCAGCTGACAATTTGACTCATAAAATCAAATGGAATGTTCATTGTAGCTTTAGGGAAGAAGGCAAAAATACCTTTCCAAATTTTAAATCTTATTTTTGGGATGTTAGATTAGAAAAATGACCCTTGACATGCTTCATGACTACTTGTCCTGTGGGTACCTGTCATAACTAAAAAGGGAAGGGTAACAACCCTCCTGTGTACAATACTATAAAATTCCTCCTAGCCAGAGGCACCAAAATCCTTTTACCTTTAAAGGGTTAAGAAGCTCAGGTATCCTAGCTGACACCTGACCCTAAGGACCAATGGGGAGACAAGATACTTTCAAATCAAGCTTTTGTTTGTGCTTTTTTTTTTGGTGGTGTTGGTGTTCGCTCTTGGGACTAAGAAGGACCAGACATCAATCAATGTTCTCCAAATTTTTCTGAACAAGTGTCTCATATTTCAAACTTGTAAGTAACAGCCAGGCAAGGCGTATTAGTTTATCTTTGTTTTCTCAACTTGTGAATGTTCCCTTTGCTAGAGGGAGGTTTATCCCTGTTTTGTTGCAACTTTGAAACTAAGGCTAGAGGGGGTTCCTCTGGGCTCTTTGAATCTGATTACCCTGTAAAGTTATTTTCCATCCTGATTTTACAGAGATTATTTTTACCTTTTCTTTTTAACAAAATCCTTCTTTCAAGAACCTGACTGATTTTTCCATTGTCCAAAGATGCAGGGGTTTGGGTCTTTGATCACTTTGTAACCAATTGGTTAGGATATTATTCTCAAGCCTCCCCAGGAAAGGGGGTGTAAGGGCTTGGGGGGATATTTTGGGGGAAGAGGAACTTCAAGTGGTCCTTTCCCTGTTTCTTGTTAAATCACTTGGTGGTGGCAGAGTACCAGGTTTTAACCTAAGCTGGTAGAAATAAGCTTAGGGGGCTTTCATGCGGGTCCCCACATCTGTGCCCTAGAATTCAGAGTGGGGAAGGAACCCTGACAGTACCAATGGAAAAGCTTCTAATAGGAACCATCAAATTAAATTTAACACTTGTTGATAGAATTACATGGACTCCAGAGCTACTTGGATCCCATCATGATTTTGGTTAACTGGCATCTTTAATGGAAAATGAGACAAAAACTGAAATATCTCCTCAATGTCTCTCTCTGCTCCTACTCCTTAACAATCCTGATCTCAAAAGATCTAGCCATACAAAAGTGCTCATAGTAGATTGAACCAAATGTAATAGAACAAAATTAACCCAGTTTATACCAGGAAAAATACAGGAACATGGAGAAGATGGTGAAATTCATGCACAAAACCCGTTCCTCTCACCCCTTTCCTCACATATGCTATTATGCCTATTATGTATGGTATAAAAACAATGAAGAGTCTGGTGGCACCTTAAAGACTAACAGATTTATTTGGGCATAAGCTTTCGTGGGTAAAAAATCCACTTCTTCAGATGCATGGAGTGAAAATTACAGATGCAGGCATAAATATACTGACACATGAAGAGAAAGGAGTTACCTTCAAGTGGAGAACCAGTGTTGACAGGGCCAATTCAATCAGGGTGGATGTGGTCCAATCCCAATAATTGATGAGGAGGTGTCAATACCAAGAGAGGGAAAATTGCTTTTGTAGTGAGCCGACCACTCCCAGTCCCTATTCAAGCCCAAATTAATGGTGTTAAATTTGCAAATTGATTGTAGCTCCACAGTTTCTCTTTGAAGTCTGTTTCTGAAGGTTTTTTTTGTTGAAGGAGGGCTACTTTTAAATCTGTTATAGAATGTCCACGGAGATTGAAGTGTTCCTCTACTGGCTTTTTTATGTTACCATTCCTGATCTCTGATTTGTGTCCATTTATTCTTTTACGTAGAGACTGTCCGGTTTGGCCAATGTACATGGCAGAGGGGCATTGCTGGCACATGATAGCGTATATCACATTAGTAGATATGCATGTGAATGAGCCCCTGTCAGGGTTCCTTCCCCACTCTGGGGATCCAGCTTAGCTTAAAAACTATTGTACCTTGGATTAGGTAATGCTGCCACCACCAAGTGATGAGACAAAACTCAGGGAAAGGACCAGTTGGAGTTCCTACTCCCCACTAATATCCCCTCAAGCTCTACACCCCCTTTCCTGGGGAGGCTTGAGAATAAACAAGATGATCACAGACCAACCTTCCAAACTTTATTAGAAAGAAAAATGGTAAAAGAAGCACCTCTGTCAAATTAGAATGGAAGATAATCTCACAGGGCAATCAGCTTCAAAATACAGAGGATTTCCCTCTGGGCATAACTTTAAAGTTACAAAAAGAAAACCAGGAATACACCTTCCTCTCAGCACAGATAAAATCACAAGCCAAAATAAAAGTAAGCTAACACATTCCCTTCCTATTACTTACTAATTCTAATTGAGTTGGATTGCTTGCTTTCTTGATCTGTCTCCAGCAAGTACCCAGAACAGACAAAGAACAGACAAAACAAACCCCCACCCTCCCACCCCAATTTGAAAGTAACTTGTCCCCTTATTGGTCCTTTTGGTCAGGTGCCGGCTAGGATACCTGCGGTTCTTAACCCTTTACAGGTAAAAGGAGTTTGTGCCTCTGGCCAGGAGGGATTTTATAGTACTGTACACAGGAAGGTTGTTACCCTTCCCTTTATATTTATGACAGCCCCTGATGGTATGGCTCATGTGGTTGGGTCCTCTGATGGTGTCACTAGAGTAGATATGGGGACAGAGTAGACAACGTGGTTTGTTACAGGGACTGGTTCCTGGGTTAGTGTTTCTATGATGTGATGTGTGCTGGTGAGTATTTGCTTCAGGTTGGGGGCTGTCTGTAAGCGAGGACTGGCCTGCCTCCCAAGGTCTGAGAGAGTGAGGGATTGTTTTCCAGCATAGGTTGTAGATCGTTGATGATGTGCTTGAGAGGTTTTAGCTGGGGGCTGTACGTGATGGCCAATGGTGTTCTGTTATTTTCCATGTTAGACCTGTCCTGTAGTAGGTCACTTCTAGGTACCTGTCTCACTCTGTCAACGTGTTTCCTCACTTCCCCAGGTGGGTATTGTAGTTTTAAGAATGCTTGATAAAGATCTTGTAGGTGTTTGTCTCTGTCTGAGGGATTGGAGCAAATTCGGTTGTATCTTAGGTCTTGGATATAGACAATGGATCATGTGATGTGTCTTGGATGGAAGCTGGAGGCATGAAGGTAAGTATAGTGGTCAGTAGGTTTCCCGTATATGGTAGTGTTTATATGACCATCACTTATTTGCACTGTAGTGTCCAGGAAGTGGATCTCTTGTGTGGACTGGTCCATGCGGAGGTTGATGGTAGGATGGAAATTGTTGAAATCCAGGTGGAATTCCTCAAAGGCCTCCTTCCCATGGGTCCATATAATGAAGATGTCATCAATGTAGCGCAAGTAGAGGAGGGGCACTAGGGGACGAGAGCTGAGGAAGCGTTTTGCTAAGTCAGCCATAAAAAAATTGGTATACTGTGGGGCCATGTTTGTACCCATAGCAGTGCTGCTGACTTGAAGGTACAAGTTGTCTCCAAATCTGAAATGGTTGTGGGTTAGGACAAAGTCACAAAGTTCGGCCAGCAGGTGTGCTATGGCCTCATCAGGGATACTGTTCCTGACAGCTTGTAGTCCATCCTCGTGTGGAATAATGATGTAAAGAGGTAGGGTAGCAGATAGAATACCCCTGGTCAGGGCTCTGGGGGTGTGTCTGTAGATTTGTTCCTGTGCTATAGCAGGGAGTTTCTTGATCAGATTGTGTAGTTTCTTTTGGTACTCCTTGGTACTCCTCATTCATGTGTCAATATATTTATGCCTGCATCTGTAATTTTCACTCCATGCATCTGAAGAAGTGGGTTTTTATCCATGAAAGCTTATGCCCAAATAAATCTGTTAGTCTTTAATGTGCCACCGGACTCCTCGTTGTTTTTGTGGATACAGACTAACACAGCTAACCCTCTGACACCCGCTTATTCTTGCAAACATAGAACTGCCTGCTCACACAGCATAGGAAAAAAAAACACTAATATTTAATTATTTGCCCGCATAAGTAAAAAAAGTCATACAACTGAATTTGAGGAGGCAGACTAAAATTGCTATTAAAAGACTCACAGCCCTTTCTAATTCCATTAGAGAAATCCAGATTAAACCCTATCTAGAGCTACTTCCTCCTTGGCTGGGTCTAAGCAATTAACCTAGGCTTGTGTCCTTTTCCTGGAAGGGCTGCAGTTAGTAAAGGTTCTTGATGCTCGTGTACAGGCTACACTCAAAGAGAGGTTCTGCTATTTTGTCACACCTATGCCTAATATCCAGCTTCTCTACACCCTCTTTGTGTTTGGTAACAGCCCCTCTGTGGGCCTCTAATCATGGCTTCTAGAAATAAATGAAAATGTACAGCTTTTCTCTTTATTCTGGGAATATCAGGGCACAAAGAACACAATGGAAGTGGAAAAGCTGAATAAGCATGGACAAAATTATCACAGTATTGACTCCATTCCATGAGTCTTCTAAGACCAAGTGGATCACCAACATTTTCCCACATTTAGGTAGAAATCTGAGCAGTCCCATTCCCCCCTCCCCCCCCCCCTTACTTCCATCTGAAAAAGCAAGTAGAGTTCATTCCTCCCATTTGGGGTCTGATTCTTTCACTTGTAGTTGGGTATTAGGTTGTTTCTCCTGACTCCTCCTGGTGATTGCTAATACTTATCTCTGTAAATCTGTATGTTTGTCAGTGTTGCATCGTTTTTATAATCACAGAACTAGTAATGTTAAAACTGGTATTCCTTATACTAACATTTATTTTCTTTGGCCTTTCCCTCTTTCTGCTTCTTTTGAGAAAAAAAACTTGTTTGAAACTACGAAATGAGAAACTTTTTTCCAGCTACACAGGATGACAGCAGTTTATTTATGTGCAAAAAATATAATGGAACTAGCTCACAAAAATATTGTTCTAAAGTTCTATGATGTGCAGAACAATAAGTACCAAACAGAGTGACAGCTGTCATACTGATTTATTATACATGATTTGCATTAAAATTCTGATGCTGTAGGGCTTTACAAAAACAATTTAAAATGATTGAAAAAAGTGACTAAGAACACTACGGGTGGAGACTATATTAGATGCAGTAAGGTGTTGGAATATAATTGGACACTTCATCTATAAACTAGCTTTTTAGGCAAAACTTTTGCAAAAAACCATGTGTATGTTAGTCCCAAACTTTTTCTTAATCTTCCATATGTCACGAAAATGGTGCATTGAAAACACGAAGGACCGATACCCATATATTTTCACACAGTCTTTAAACAGAGCCTAGCTAAAGAGAAAATAGGACACACACAGAGAGGATTTCCCAAATCTCGCTATAAGTGTTGGAGGAACAGGATGCATTTGGAAACACAAACAGCATCTAAGTCAAAGTCTTCCACAGCGGCAGAACAGATACAGATTTATTGTACAATTGCCTTGGCTAGTGTTTACCTGTAGCGTTTAAATTTCAAAGTAGATTGGTCTGCTCCTATTTAAGGTTTTGTCATATGGGCCAATACTAAAAGAAGTGCTGTTCTTCTCTGAGAAATGACTGAAAAAACAGCATAGGATGTTTAATATTTATTCTCTCATTGATTTACGTAACAAAGATTTTCTTTTTAATTTCTGCCAGACTTGCAAACTCAACCCCAGACTCCAAGTCAAGCTAAAATTTTCCTTCCCATGTAGTATCTTCTGTAATAAAAGTTCAACGGGTTCTATGAAGCTCTCAGTCACACCTGGGTAACCCCTTTACCCTTCAGTGGGTTTGCATGGGTTTAACTGATTGGAACTTAGTGAAGAGTTCTATTGCTGAGTACAAGGAATACAACCTACTCACACTCTCTTCTCTATGCTGGGTCATGCAGTACTAACAGGAGCAAGAATAAATAATGCAAAACAAATCAGGACTTCTTTTCTGTCTGCTCTTCTTGCCCTAATTGTGCCAGAAAAATGAATCCAGAAGCCCTGTGGATATGAGTGTGATGTCCAGGAGGACCAAACTTAGATTTTTCAACAAAACGTGCAAACTGTAGGAGTGAACCAAAGATCCAGCTTGATTTACTGGACTTATGCTAACCCAATACCAATCATGTGTGCAACCTTGGGACCATTTCATCCTAAGAGAACTGTAGTTCAACACTATTAAGACAGCATTCCCCATCTTGACACTTCAGATTATTTTGGCTCCAAATGGGGAAGCTAACTGAAGCACAATTAACATATATACAATTTAATATATATAGGAGTTAATAGTATTGGAATACTGTAATGGCACTATACTTAAAACAAATAAGCCTCACTTGTCATGATCAGACCATATAAATAAATGCATGCCAGTAAGGGCACTACAATTCACTAGTGGAGGGGGCAGTCTAGGGTGACCAGATGCCCTGATTTTATAGGGACAATCCCAATATTTGCTGTTTTTTCTTTATATAGGTGTCTATTGCTTCCCACTCCAACTCAATTTTTCACACTTGCTATCTAGTCATCCTAGGGCAGTCCATTGCAAGTGAACAGCAATTGAAATATGGCAGCTAATCAGAGCACAGAGTACAGTAATCAGAGTACAGAGATTAACATATTTGCAACATGGTTACTGTAAAACAATCATAACATGATTATGGAAATCACTGCACATTTTTTGGCTGGTGGCTGTTAGCCAATCAGAGTGCACGGATTTGCATGGTATACAGTTAGAGAAATAGCCATGTAGGCTGGCAGTTTTCAAAAGAAGCCGAAGTGAGTTCTGTACACAACTAACTCCTTTGTTCAAATGCACCTCTGCTTTTAGAGTCAGGGTTTACAGCCCAAAGGGACAAACAGATCATTTAGTCTGACCACCACTGTATCACAGGCCATCACTACCAAACTGAGACCAAAGTTTTACAGCCCACAGGAAACTAGACTATTATGCGCCACAGGCAGAGAACAGGAGGGATCGAGGTACAACAGAGCTTGAGATGATTGAGTGAAACATACCCAGTTAATTTTGGCAAATGATCTGAGCCCACATGCTGCAGAGGAAGGCAAAACACCCTCAAGATCACTGCCAATATGATGTCGGGGAGAATTCCTTCCTGATACCACATCTGGCGATCAGTTAAGACCCTGAGCATGTGAACAATAACCAGCCAGCCAAGCACCTCAGAGAGAGAATGCCCATCTGAGAGCCCTGGCCCTCCCTGTCCAATGTCCCATCTCCAGCTGTGGCCAACTCTGACACTTCACTGGAAGAAGATATATGACATGGGGGGAAGAAAAATCCCTTCCTGACCTCTGCAGGCAGCCTGCTGAAATCCTGAAGCATGAGCGTACCCCCCCCCCGCATTTCCTCTCCCCTCAAAAAATCAAAAAGAGCGCTTTTAAATAGGGAAGTTTAAAATTAAATAGGTAATTTTAAAGTTCCCTATTTAAAAGGTACTTTAAAGACACAGCACTGTGTGCTCAGTCCTTCCCAGCATGGCTGTTAGGGCTGGGCCACACTAAGAAGCGGGCTCGAACTAAGGTACGCAAATTCAGCTACGTGAATAGCGTAGCTGAATTCGAAGTACCCTAGTTCGAACTACTCACCCATCCAGACGCCGTGGAATCGAAGTCCGCGGCTCCAAGGTCGACTCCGCCACCGCCGTTTGCAGTGGTGGAGTACCGGAGTCGACCGCGGCGCTTCCGGAGTTCGAACTATCGCGTCCAGATTAGACGCGATAGTTTGAACTCTGAGAAGTCGAACTCACCGCGTCGACCCGGCTGGTAAGTGTAGACTAGCCCTTAGTGAAATTGAGGGGAGCTCATCAGGGTGTATTTACTCAGAGAGTTTTATGCTGTTGAGGTTAGAAGCCAACATTCCATGTTGGCTATACGCATATGATGTGGAGTTGATGAAAGCAGCCAATCAAAACAGATTTTTTGCATAATATATAGCTGAGAAATAACTGGCTCCTCAATCAAAGCACAGGGAAGAGCACAGCTGAGAAACAACCATACACAGGTATGAGTCAGTATCTTTACTGTAAATCCTCATGCTTTGACTGGCAGAGATGATTTTTTTTTGCATAATATCATACACACAACAAAAAAGCCCCTAAAATAGTATTAAGATATATGCATTTTTCTCATTCAATGAAACACTTATTGATCGAAGACGACAAATCTGTTTTAATTTTGCACTTGTGAGGATGACAAACTCACAAATTTCATGTAAATTAGGCTTCCATGTGAAGTTTTCATAAGTCTTAATAAATTTCTGCCTGGCCAAACTAAACATTACTCAAATTCTAACACTTTTCATTAATTCTACAGTGCTATAGAGGTAGAGGTGTTTAAAAAAAAAATTACACGTTAAAAATATCACCCATAATTTTAGTTAATATTTACTCCTTTTACAAAAGGACAGACTGCCACAGTAAAGATATTTAGGGTGCAAGACAGAACATTAATATTGGATTTACCTGTTTTTCGGAGTGGAAAGTCATCTTTGGAATCATACATCCCCAGGACAGGGTGATTGTAGGTGCCCGATATTCCACTTTGTGGGGGAGAACTCTGGTCAAGAGAACTGTGCTGAGTTTTCCTATATAGGAAGGAGTAGAAAGAGAAAGTGGAAACTTTACAAAAGTTAAGTGTAAGAGAAGATTAATCTATACTATCTTCTCTGTTTATATTAAATGATGCTGTACTGACATTCAAAGCAGAGAATGCCCATTCCTGACAATGAGAGTTAACCCTGGACAATGTGGTCAGAGAAAAAGAAGGTTACTCAACCTGTGAAGTAACTAGAGTTCTTTGAGACGTGTCCCCCTGTAGGTGCTCAACTTCAGGGGTGCACCTCTGCCTTTGCTCAAAGAGTTTTGGTAGCAGTGCCCTACACATCCTCATGCCCTGCAACGAGGCTATAAAGGGCTGCATGGGTGAACCACCCTGAGTTTCTTCCCACAGAAAAACTCTGAGTCAGAGGGGAAGGAGGGCAGCTAGTGGAACACGTATAAGGGGACACATCTGGAAGAACTCCAGTTACTGCACAAGGTGAGTAACCTCTCCTTCTTTGAGTAGTGTCCCTGTAGGTGCTACATTTCAGGTGACGTCTGAGTAGTAACCCCTTTAAGAAGATGGGAGGTTCAGAACAGAGTCCAGCACTAAGGAGAGAACTATGTTACCAAACTGCATGCACCATGGTCTACACTGCAGCTTTCAGCAACTGGAACTTTCTTGAGCAGGGCTAGAGATCTTGACTGTAATCTAGTAGACTGTGCAGTAGCTCATAGGGGAGGCTGAGCATCAGCCAGGCCATACCAGGTAATAATACATCCAGAGATCTACTTAGACAGTCTCTGCATGGAGACAGTGGATCCCCTAGACCTATCTGCAATAGAAATAAAGTCTAGGGAACTTCCTGAACGCTCTGGTTCTGTCCAAGTAAAGGGCTAATGTCCTTTTAACAACTAGTATATGGAAGATGGCTTCCTGTCTGGTGTGGCTTAGGAAAGAAAACTGGAAGGACAATAGATGCTAAGTGAACCTTGATGGAACTCGTATAGATCTGATGTCTTCAATTCCAACAGGTAATCTAATCTAATTGTGGAAAGACAACTGAATAGGTGAAAGGTGACGGCAGTTACACCAAAGATGATACCTTCAGAAATGGAGAAGGTAAGTGTGTCTTGTAGAGTCCTTGCTGCTATTTAACAGCACATGTTTTACTTCTGATGAACAGGATGCTTCTAGTCCCAAGAAACATTGAGGAACTATGCTTGGAGTTGCAGAATGTTCAGACTGGGGAGAAGTCTTCTACCTGCATTCTGATTCAACAGTCAAGAATTGATCAGGAGCCTCCACAGAGGATGAGAGGAGAGTCTGATGAGGTAAGGAAACCAAACTCATCTTGGCCAGGCTGGTGCAATCCAAGTGACCCCGGCTTGGTCTGACTTGATCTTGCTAAGAACCTTTAAAAGCAATGGAGTTGATAGATATGCATACAAAAATAAAATAAAATAAAATAAAATAAAATTCCTTGTCCATGTAATGGGAAAGGTGTCTCCTAGAGGTTCTGGATTGAGTTATCCTTTGGGACAGAATATTCTGCAGTTTGTGTTAGCTACAGTGATGAAAAAGTCAACATCTGGAAACCCCCAGCTAGGAATATTTTGTTAAAGACTAAAGAGTCCAATTCACATTTGTAATTTAGGGAAAACAGTCTGCTGAGGTAGCGTGCCATAGTGTTTTGCCTATGTGGGACATAAAAAACTGAAATGGCCATCTGACTAGCTACGCACCAATTCCAAAGCTTTATCACTTTGCAGAGTGAGGGGGAATGCGCTCCACCCTGACTACTGATATATACACAACCTATGTTGTCTGTGCTGATCTTGAATGTTTTTGATTAGGGGAAGAAAGTGGAGGCAAGCATTTCTGACAGTCCTTAACTCCAGCAGATTGACATGAAAGTCTTGGTTTTGCTTTGACCATTTGCCTTGGGCTGTGTGAGGACTCATATGTGCTCACCCTCCCAAGAGGGAACTGTCTGATATTATTATGACCATAAGAGGATTCTGGATTAATGGGATTCCTGCACAAACCTTGAAAGGATCCTTCCACCGGGTGAGTGACTGCAGGACTCGACTGGTTATAGACACCTGTTTGTTCAGACTGTTTGTGTTGGGCACAAACTGTCCTGAGTCACCCCTGGAGACATCAAAAATGTAATCTGGTGTTCTGTGTTACCAAAAATGCAAGATGCTAGATTGCCCAGAAGCAGTGGACATGTCCTTGCTTTTGATCATGAGAGGATTCCCTGAAGAGAGATAGGGAAATGGGATGGGATGGAGGCAAACAATCATATAACCAGATTTAATGGCCTCCCATACTCACCTGTCTAATGTTATAGTCTCCCAGGCATGTTAGTATACAGAGAGGGAAGTGTTGAAACTGCGGAAAACGGGTGGAATGGTACAGCTAAGAACCCTCACTATTGGGTGGTTTAGACTCTGCACAAAACCATCAGAAATGGTGTTTGGAAGATGCTGATAGCTGGGATGAAGCAGCTGAGGTAGTCATTGGCTTCTTTTTAGAAAAATCTTAGCCAGTGGGGTTCAGATGGTCTATGGAAGGTGGAAAAACTGAGCAGGACAAGATCTTTGAGCTGACTGAGACATGCTAAATTTCCTTTTATTTGCAGGTGTGTTTATGCGCAAAGATCTAAGTGTACTCCAAATCCTTTAGGGTATGTGATGTGAGTCATCTGTGGAGCCTGCACAGATGTTGCGGCCATTAAATGTCCTCAACAGCCAATTGTACTTCCCACAGGAAACTAGACAACTGAAGCCAGAAAGTTTGTCTCATCACTGCTGTGGTGGAAATAGACCAGACTGCAGTGTTGCCTTTTAAGCTTCACTTGATGCAGACATCTTCAACAAGAGCAGACCCACCTTTACTTTGGAGCTAAACTGACCTCAGTGTTCCTACTGTAAATGGTCAATAAAAGCATTAAACTTCCCATAGTTCAGGTAGTCATATTTCAACCTCAGGGTGTGGCGATTTGCTATCCTGAACTGTAACATTGTCAAAGAGTAGCTTTTATTACCAAAAAGGTCCAAATGCTTCTGGTCCTTGTTATATGGAGTAGATATTTGAGCATGCTATCTCCCCCTTTCAATAACTGCATCTACAACCAGAGAATTCGGTGGCTGGTATGAAAAAAAAACCTTGGATTTCATCACCAGGATGTAGTATGTTTTATTGGCACACTTGCCTGTAGGGGTGCCATTGCTGGAGTTTGCCAGGGGGTCTTGGCTGGCTCTAAAAGTACTTAATCAGCAGTGCCACTCATGCTGAAGTAGAAGTATGCAATACGTCCATGAGCTTGTGATGTGAATCCTGTACCTCTTCCAGGAGAATCTGAAGAACATCTACCACCCACTTCAACAGGTCCTGGAACTGACAAAAGTCATCAGCTAATGGTGGTGGTGGTATTACTGCCTCATCAAGTATCAGAGGGGTAGCCGTGTTAGTCTGGATCTGTAAAAGCAGCAAAGACTCCTGTGGCACCTTATAGACTAACAGACGTATTGGAGCATGAGCTTTCGTGAAAGCTCATGCTCCAATACGTCTGTTAATCTATAAGGTGCCACAGGACTCCTTGCTGCTTTTACTGCCACATCAGGTGATGATGAAGAGATATTTGTAAGGGAGTGACCTTTTCCACCCTCATCTCTTGCTGCTCACAGGTCTCCTCTGCTGATTCAGAGTGGAGGGGAGAGGTGGACCGGGCTGGAGAAAGAGCTCTTATGTTTCTTATGAAACTGAATCGGGACCCCTCAAAACTGCTGGTGGTACATTGCCCATGGGTCTCAATAAGGCCAATGAGGAGGACTAGAAGGCATGGGGGAAGATAGCCATCGATGGTTGTCTCAAGTATCAACAAGCAGAGGTCATGTATCCTGCCTGCCTGGCATACGCAGAGAATAACATCTCCTCGAGTAAACTGGAGCACTTTGAGCCAAAAGCTCAGAGTCTGAACTCTCTTCCACATATTGTACAGGAGGTGACAACCCTACTTCCTGAATAGTAGAAGTTGGGGAAGTGGTGGGTCTCACTACATGTGTGGTCAGTGACCAAGCAGATCTCAATACTGAGAGATGTTGCAAGGAGGGGACACACTAGCTCATTCGGTAACAGGAGATCTTTTAGGGTAACGTGGTACCAGGAGCACAACAGATTTTGGAATGGGCACCAAGGTTGTTCTCGATGTCTTCCTCTGAGACATTGATTATGGCACAGAGGGTACCGCAGATTCCTATGATGCCAGACTCTTACTATCATGGGCTCTGTTGATAGCAGTCTTCGGTACCATGCCCTTTACCACCGAAATACGGAACTTCACTGAACTCTTGAAATGCTTCACTGTATCCCAAGTGCTCAGAGCCTCATTAGCAATCCTTTTGGGGCCTGAGGTCTCTGGTGACCAAATCCTCTGAGAAGGAAGTCTCCACTGTGCTCCTCTAATCTCCTTCCTTTGTCTTTGAGTGGGAAACCCTCAGTACCGCAGTAGTGGTTATAAGTACCTCACTCATGGAGAAGGTTGGGAGGCTGGGGTCTTCACAGTCTTCATCGTGGAAGGTCTTGGTGACAGTGATCTTGACACAGACAGAGCACTTAGGGGTATAGAGTCCGTGTAACAGGAAGATTCTCTGTACCTAGGTCCAAAGATGGTTTTAAGGCATGCTCATCATTAGTAGTCTATACTTAATTTCCCTGTTTTTACAGGATCTTCCCTTAAAAGAAGTGGAAATCTTGCACTTGTTAGGGATATGCGAGTCTTCAAAGGAACAAATACACTGAGAATGCCCATCGCTGATGGGCACTTCTTTTCTACAGGAGAGGCATCCTTTAAAGTCAGCATCCCAGATACAATTAAGTATCCCACAAACCACTGAAGAATTAACACTATATGCTATTCTAACTCTAGAGAGAGGACAGGCACACACTAAACTGGCCGATGGCAGTTGAGAAGGAACTGAGGGTGGTTCACGCTCGCAGCCCTATATAGTCTCGGTATGGGGCACAAGGATGTGTAGGGCGCATCCGTGAGCCAAACAGGCACTGCTATCAAAAATATCTGATCAAAGGCACAGTGTGCATGCACACCTGAAGTGAGGCACAGACATGGACACTAGTCAAAGAAGAATCTCGGTCCTTTTTCTTATTTATATTCTAAGGTCTTTTTGCTTCGTTCCAGTTTCCTTTTTCCTAGACACCCATCTGAAACTACACTGAAGAGAAAATTTAAAAACTCAGGCACTGATATTGCAAGGCAACTAAGCACATGCAAATCTTTAAGCATGGGAATAGTCCCAGAAAATAAAGCCAAAGTTCAGCAAGGTTTTTAACCAGGTGTGCAACTTTAAGCACATGCTTAAGTACTATGTCTTACTTTGTGGGACTACTCAGATTCTTAAAGTTAAGAACATGCTTAAGCACTCTGCTCAAAGCCTGAGTTATCACTTCTCCCACCGATGGTTCTTTGTTGAACTGGAACCCAAACTGGAGAATAAATACAACAGTAAAATTAGAAGAAAAACATTAGCCACCATCTGTAGACTTTACTAACAGCAGCAGTGCTGGATAGGTGGTGTCCTCGAGATTGCTTTAAGCACATACTTAGGCCCCGACTGAGAAAAGTACTTAAATATTTTGCAAGGTTGGAGCCAAATTGTTCAATATCTTTCAGAATCAATCCCGAAAACTGGTAATTTACAGTTTTGTTTTTTGTTTTATTATTTTGTTGGCTTTGTGTTTTGTTTCAGAAGGCTGCTGGGTGTAAATTATGCCAAATTTGCTAAAGATATTTAATTAATTATTTCCCCAAGCCTTCTGCATGTATGCTGGATGAATCCGATGTGTATCATGTTTGTCAATAGATTTGTGTGAAATTTATAGGCTGATTTTGCAGCCTGACCAGGATACAATTTTGGAAATCTCCAGATTTTCAATATTAATAGTATGGAGAATTTAACAAAATAATCCTTTTAGCAATTTATAGGTTAAGCAATGCAGCTGTCAAACAATTTGCACAGAAATATATTTCACAAACAAGAAGTCCAGATGCCCCAAAGTGAAGTTTACTACCAAGAAGCCTCAATCCACCAGGGCACACTGTGTAGAAAACCACTCTTTGCTCTTGTCCATACAAAAAACAGTTTATCTTATTGTGGCTTAAAGTACACAGTCATGTCAGGTTAAACTGTTTTCACCACTTTGTTAGAGAATGTACACTAACTCCAAAAATGAGTTTAGATGTGCTTTGGATTTCTCAATCACAGAACAAAGGAAGTCCTGAATACTCCAAACATTTATACAGCACAACTGTTTGTAGGACTGGGATCTAAGATGCGACACCCCTATGCCAGCTGTATGGCACTATGGAATATATATACATCCACACACACACAAGAATTTCAGAAGTCTGGTAACTGATCACACCTTAAAACATCTAAAATTGCACAGTGAAGTAAATTCATGAGCATTTCAGATCATGCATGTCTCCAAATACATACACACATTATTTGAACCGTTGTGATCCTTCTCACAGGTTTGCACAGTAACTTTATGTATGATACACACATGGCATTTATGTTTGAATGTACATTCAGTTCATGTATCTGTGATGGAATCTCATGTATACACAGAATGTATGCACCTGTGTACATTTGATTAATCTCAATCAATGCCATCGTAAGTACATCTACCCAGAGACTCACTTATTAACTTACACACAGATGCATTCATAGTAAACTTCCATGTTTTCTTCCATTTTTGGGAAGCAGTCGCTCTCACAACTCAATTCCAACAAGATAGGTGATTGAGAACTCCCTCAGAAAACTTATCAGTTCTGCCACGAAGCCTACAGTGCCCTGTCCCATTACAATGAAACCAGTTGAACCAACATTATAGCATGTTTAGACCCCTACAGAATTATGACTGTCAAATTAGTTTTAGAAGTTATACAGTGGACAACAATATCATGACAAATTTTGAAAGTAGTTGTGTTACGCTTTATTACCACAAGCTGACAATTATAGTATGGAAAGGACTTTTAAATAGTTGAGAATGAATGTGAAATATGAATGTAAAAGAGTTTACAAAATGGCATGAAAACATTGGTTACATGTAAATTCAGTCTAAGTATGTATTCCATAAGAACCTCTTGACTACGTAATATTACTGAGAGTTACATCTTTGAAGAACTGATTGCGTCTCTCCTTCATTTAATAGATCCTTAAGTGCAGGGGTCAGCAACCTTTCAGAAGTGCTGTGCTGAGTCTTCATTTAGTCACTCTAATTTAAGGTTTCGTGTGCCAGTCATACATGTTAACATTTGTAGAAGGTCTCTTTCTATAAGTCTAATATATATAACTAAACTATTGTGGTATGTAAAGTAAATAAGGTTTTTAAAATGTTTAAGAAGCTTCATTTAAAATTAAAGTAAAATGCAGAGCCTCCCGGACCTGTAGCCAGGACCCAGGCAGTGTGAGTGTCACTGAAAATCAGCTCGCTTGCCACCTGTGCCATAGGTTGCCTACCCCTGCTTTAGTGTACAGCTGTACTCTGAAAAGCCACTTTGTAAAACTGGCCCCTTCTCAATCAGCAGATGTTTTGCCTGTGTGTATTCAGAATCATATCTATTTACGTTAGTGACCAAAATAACAAATAGTGACAGCTTTTTATTCCCGTTAGCCCTGCAGAGCCACAAAGCTGACAGGGAGAGCTGGAGTCAATTTCTTCTTGTGCATCAACAAAATTCTAACATATTTGAAATCCCTTTGAAGGCAACAGGATTCCACAGGGTTCACTCATGACAATCTGAAAACAAGTGGTGGTATGCACACAACTAGGACCAGAATTCAACCTTTATTACACATTGCAAAAAAGCAAGAGGAGCCCGTTTATATTTCATATCCTAGGTGGAGTTTGAAACTAGAGCAAAGGAAACAATTCCCCTTGTAAACTGCACACATTTAATATTGATGTTACTGACACACAAACATGAAATCCCATAATGCCATTTTTACAGATTTGCTTTTCTGAGCAATGCCTTCTGTATTAAAATTCTGGATCTCAATAAGAGAATGTCTGGAGGTGTGTCAATTGTGTGTCTGTTCTGGAATCTGTTACCCTTTAATTGGCTTGACTGTTCACAGAGCAGATGTCACACTTCTTTTCTGTTAGCATTAATTTTGAGAATTACATACAGTTACTGCTGATTACTTCACGTCAAGAGTATGCCTATACCTAAGTATCTAAATAAGTGTCTTGGTAGCCTATGTGATTGTATACATACATGTGCCAGTAATTTGTTAATTTAAAAGGTCTTCCTCTTCCCTTCTGAAAGAATGGAAACTGAAAAGCTAGCCTTCTGACTGAGGCATCAACAAGCAAAGGGCTCTCTTTTTAAAAAACGTCCTGCAAATAAGAATGAACATTTATTTGCTAGGGCTGTTAATTAATCACAATTAACTCAAAACAAATTAACTCTATTAAAAATTAATTGCGATTAAGCACCATTTTAATTGCAATGTTAAACAATAGAACAATTTAAATTATGAATATTTTGATTTTTTTTTACATTTTCAAATATATTGATTTCAATTACAACACAGAATACGTCCATGCTCATGACGCTCGTTAAAAAAAATAATGCATTAATTAAATTTTGATTGACCTTCTTGGGGGAGAATTGTATGTCTTCTGCTCTGTGATTGTACACCCATTCTGCCATATATTTCGTGTTATAGCAGTCCTGAATGACGATTGAGCATATGTTATTCGATTTAAGAACACTTTCATTGCAGATCTGCCAAAAGCAAATAAGGTACCAGTATGAGATTTCTAGGGTAGCTACAGCACTCGACCCAAGGTTTAAGAATCTGAAGTGCCCTCCAAAATCTGAGAGGGACGAGGTGCATAATATGCTGTCACAAGTCTTAAAACAGCAACACTCATTTAGAAACTACAGAACCTGAACCACAAAAAAAGAAAATCCATATTCTGTTGGTGGCATCTGACTCAGATGATGAAACTGAACATGCATCCGTTCACACTGCTTTGGATCGTTATCTGCTTGAGCCCATCATCAGCATGGAAGCTTCTCCTCTGGAATGGTGATTGAAGCATAAAGGGGCATACGAATGTTTAGCATACCTGGCATGTAAATACCTTGCAACGCCGGCTACAACAGTGCCATGCGAACGCCTGTTCTCGCCTTCAGGTGAAACTGCAAATAAGAAGTGGGCAGTACTATCTCCCATAAATGTAAACAAACTTGTTTGTCTTGGCAATTAGCTGAACAAGAAGTAGGACTGAGTAGACTCTAAAGTGTTACATTGTTTTGTTTTTGAGTGCAGTTATGTAACAAAAAAACCCACCATTTGTAAGTTTCACTTTCACAATAAAGAGATTGCACTACAGTACTTGTATGAGGTGAACTTAAAAATACCATTTCTTTTATCTTTTTTACATTGCACATATTTGTAATAAAAAAAATAAAATGAGCACTGTATACCTTGTATTCTGTGTTGTAACTGAAATCAATATATTTGAAAACGTAGAAAAATGCAAAAATATTTAAATAAATGGTATTCAATTAACAGTGTGAATAAAACTGATTAAATCACAATTTTTTTAAATCTCATGATTAATTGCAATTAATTTTTTTAACCATGTGATAGCCCTATTATTTACCTTTAAGAGGCGGGATTACTGGGGATAATCAGTGCTGCTACTGGCTTCCAGCCTCTTCTAGAAAGACAGTGAGTAACACTGCTGCTCTCTCCTATCCCACTTATAACAAACAGCTCCCAATCAGAGAATATCAGAATCATAGCATATCAGGGCTGGAAGGGACCTCAGGAGGTCATCTAGTCCAACCCCCTGCTCAACGCAGGACCAATTCCCAACTAAATCATCCCAGCCAGGGCTTTGTCAAGGCTGACCTTAAAAAACCTCTAAGGAAGAAGATTCCACCACCTTCCTAGATAACCCATTCCAGTGCTTCACCACCCTACTAGTGAAAAAGTTTTTCCTAATATCCAACCTAAACCTCCCCCACTGCAACTTGAGACCATTACTCCTTGTTCTGTCATCTTCTACCACTGAGAACAGTCTAGATCCATCCTCTTTGGAACCCTTTCAGGTAGTTGAAAGCAGCTATCAAATCCCGCCTCATTCTTCTCTTCTGCAGACTAAACAATCCCAGTTCCCTCAGCCTCTCCTCATAAATTATGTGCTCCAGCCCCCTAATCATTTTTGTTGCCCTCCACTGGACCCTTTTTAATTTTTCCACGTCCTCCTTGTAGTGCGGGGCCCAAAACTGGACACAGTACTCCAGATGAGGCCTCACCCATGTCAAATAGACGGGAATGATCACGTCCCTAGATCTGCTGGCAATGCCTCTACTTAGGCCTGGTCTACACTGGGGGGGGGGGTGTCAATCTAAGGTACGCAACTTCAGCTACGTGAATAGCGTAGCTGAAGTCGAAGTACCTTAGCTCGAATTACTTACCCGTCCTCACGGCGCGGGATCGACGTCCGCGGCTCCCCCGTCGACTCCGCTATCGCCACTCGCTCCAGTGGAGTTCCGGAGTCGACGGGAGTGCGTTCGGGGTTTGATATATCGCGTCTAGATGAGACGCAATATATCGAACTCCGAGAAATCGATTGCTACCCGCCGATCCGGCAGGTAGTGAAGACGTACCCTTCTACAGCCCAAAATGCCGTTAGCCATCTTGGCAACAAGGGCACACTGTTGACTCATATCCAGCTTCTTGTCCGCTGTAACCTCTGGCCCTTTTGTGCAGAACTGCTGTCTAGCCATTCAGTCCCAAGTCTGTAGCAGTGCATGAGATTCTTCCATCCTCAGTGCAGTACTCTGCACTTGTTCTTGTTGAACCTCATCAGATTTCTTTTGGCCCAATCCTTTAATTTGTCTAGGTCCCTTTGTACGGTATCTCTACTCTCCAGCATATCTACCACTCCTCCCAGTTTAGTGTCATCTGCAAATTTGCTGAGGGTGCAGTCCACGCCATCCTCCAGATCATTAATGAAGATACTGAACAAAACAGGCCCTAGGACCGACCATTGGGGCACTCCACTTGATACCGGCTGTGAACCAGACATGGAGCCATTGATCACTACCCGTTGAGCCCGACGATCTAGCCAGCTTTCTATCCACCTTACAGCCCATACTTCTTTAACTTGCTGGCAAGAATACTGTGGGAGACTGTATCAAAAGTTTTGCTAAAGTCAAGGAATAACACGTCCACTGCTTTCCCCTCATCCACAGAGCCAGTTATCTCATCATAGAAGGCAATTAGGTTAGTCAGGCATGACGTGCCCTTGGTGAATCTATGCTGACTGTTCCTGATCACTTTCCTCTCTTTTAAGCATTTCAGAATTGATTCCTTGAGGATCTGCTCCATTATTTTTCCAGGGATTGAGGTGAGGCTGACTGGCCTGTAGTTCCCTGGATCCTCCTCCTTCCCCCTTTTTTTTTTTAAAAGACGAGAACTACGTTAGCCTTTTTCCAGTCATCAGGGACCTCCCCCGATCTTCCACTATGAAGCTTAACTATACATTTAATGTTGGTTTCTTTACTAAAACCTAGAACAACCAACTTAGCAACATGCATCACACAAACACTGGCTACTTGTTAAGCACTAGTGCTAATCAATTCTTCATTTGGAACATTTTTTCCAAAAACACAAAGTTTTTCAACTGAAAAACGATTATAGAAAATATTTAACTTTTCTTGACTAGCTCTATTAAATGATCATCCCCCTAGGTAGTCCCAGTCACCCATTACTAACTGATAAACAACCACTGTACCACATATAAATCCATGACAAGAATTAACTAATAAGAGAATTTATAAACTGATTCTAATTAACAAGACTACCTTATGCTCATCTCTAGTATTCAATATCATATCAAAGAGCTATAAAGGTACTTTTTTTTTTTTGCAGCTTACAGCTGGAGTAAGTTAAAGGAGTACACTTTAGCCATTTTGTAAATGATTCAGTATTTTCCTATCATGTGAACATAACTGGATATTAGACCTGAGATGAGTTCTGGAATCTCAGGATCTGGAAGGCTGGTTTAAAATTACTGGTTAATTAAAAGTGTATGTGTGTGTGTGGGGGGGGGTATTTTTGGGTTACTTGCTCTTGTGAATGTACTGAATCATACACTATATATTTACAGTCTGACATTTTATAACTCACGGTCTTTAACTGTCCTAAATTAAACTGATTCTGATCCCAATGGGAGGGGGCTTTTGCCTTGTCTTGCCCAGATGCCCTAGGTGTTGATATCTCTCAGGCTGACGTCGCCTTGCCTCCCATTTCCTCTTCATGATCCCCACGAGGGACAGGATACCTGGCAATGGCCTGAGTAGTCTGGTGTGGGAGTCCCAGTGTCAGCCTCGGGGTGCCACCCTGGGAGCCTGTGGGACTCAGACCGGCCAAGTCCCTTGAGCTGGCAGCCTGCTGGAGGGAGTAACTGGTAGTCTGAAGACTGTTGGTAACTCTGTGGAGGATACAAATGGGGATAGCCACAAAATTTGAGATCTCAGTCCTAGAAGGATTTCAGGGGCCTCCAGCCCTTCCCCTACCCCCCTCTTTAGTACCCTATGTTAGCAGGGTACAGTATGATGTCTCCACTTGTTGCAGACAGCAGCAACTGAACTCTAAGTTGGCAACCCCCTTAAATACATAGGTAATGGGATGACATCACCACAATGTTTGTGTGTACTGTATCTGATGGCAACATCTGGACTGGCAAAGAGGATCACAGAGAGGATTTGCAATTTCAGAAATTTAAAACATCAATGTATTTAACCAGACTATCTGTGTTCTGTACTTCAGAACGATTTGAAGAATTCAGTGAGTTGTCAGCATTTGCTGTATCAAAGGACAAAACCACTTGTTAACTATCATGCTGCATTACCACAGCCCTTTGAAGTAACACTTTAGACTAGATTTAAGATGCTGATCTATAAATCAATTAAGGGTGCTGATATATACACACACACACACACACACACACGTATACACATATACAGACTTTTGTAACAGAATTTACTTTTGTAACAGATGGGATGGGATGGATGGATATCAAAGTTATACATCAAACTTTCCTCAGGCCACAGGATCAAAGTGAGCTAAACTCTTGGAATTAAAATGTTCACTTTTTATTCTTGATTCTGTAACTGCCCTAATGCAACTTTTCCATAATAAAATTAAGGCATTTTAAGATAATAGGAAACTGAGACTATTACTGTTCACAGTGCTCAAGTGTTCTTAGCATAATTCCAAAATGTCTCATGATTCATGTAATTGAAGAGAACACTAAAAAATCAATTATGTGAGAGAAAAGGAGAAAGTAACAGCATAGGCACAGACAAAATGTATATAGGTAGGCACATTTCCGGTCAGGACTGAAGACACACGCGCACCAGGCCATTATGCCTCCAGTTTCAAATTCAGATTCATTAAAAGAAAAATTCCCTGATTATTCAGTCTCCACGTAAATCACCCACACATGACTTTAGCATACAGATAAGCCCATACCGATACCATGCAATAACCATACAATCATGATTAGCTCGTAACTAATTTTTAAAGACACATTCGATTTTTTTTTTCCCCCTCACCCCATCATGTCACTATGGAGTAGAGTTAAGATTTTTTTTAAGTGCCTTAATTATGCATTTCCATTCTTCAATGTGTTTGGATTTCTTTTAAGTTAAGGGTTAAACTCTCAGATTCTTGGGTTTATAACAATTGTTTTTGGTATACTTATAACATCCCTGTAATGTTTTTACTGATACATTTCTGATATGAACTCAACTTTAACTCAAGTTTAATGTAGTTTTTATTGGGAAATGTTTGGGTTTTTAAAATTTCCGATCACTAAGACAGACACTGAAAAGAATATAAATTTGTGTTAGAATGTGATATTTCTAAGGATTTTAATATATGTAATACCACTCTTAGTTTTAATAAATACACTTTTACGGCCAGATTAAGCAGTATACTCTGGAGCAGCACAAAGCAGCATGCCACTCTGCATGCCACTCTGGAGCAGCACAAAGCAGCCAGAGCATATAGGCCAGTTTTTTCCAACTCTGGATGTCTACACTCACCTGCACCCATACTGGTCCCCCTCCACACACACACACTTCCACTTCAGCCCTGACCCCAAACATTTCCCCTGTACACGCACACACACAAGTTTAGTCTGAGAGACTGAACTAATGGTACATTGTTGGTGTGCAACCAGTAAATGGGATCAGGTGATGTTTCTTTCTGAAGCCTGGTCTTCACTAGGCGTTTAAACCGGTTTTAGGAGCGTAAAACCGATTTAATGCCACAACCGTCCACACTAGGAGGCACCTTATATCGATTTTAATGGCTCTTTAAACCGGTTTCTGTACTCCTCCCTAACGAGAGGAGTAACGCTAGTATCGGTATTAACATATCGGATTAGGGTTAGTGTGGACGCTGATCGACGGCATTGGCCTCCGGGAGCTATCCCACAGTGCACCAGTGACCGCTCTGGACTGCAATCTGAACTCGGATGCAGTGGTCAGGTAGACAGGAAAAGCCCCGCGAACTTTTGAATATTTCCTGTTTGCCCAGCGTGGAGCTCCGATCAGCACGGGTGGCGATGCAGTCCGAAATCAAAATAAAAAAAGAGCTCCAGCATGGACGATGCGGACGTGATCGCTGTAAGAGCAGGCAAATCTGTTCCATCAGCGCTCCGTTACAGAAGACGAAATTCAAAATCATTTTTTAAATATCTCCAGACAGACGCCATAGCAGGGACTCAGCGCACTGCTGCGTGGCAAGCGTAACGGAAAGCCAAAGAATCAAATGGACGCTCATGGACTGGAGGACTCAAGCTATCCCACAGTTCCTGCAGTCTCTGAAAAGCATTTGCATTCTTGGCTGAGCTCCAAATGCTTCTAGGGTCAAAAACAGTGTCCGCGGTGGGTCAGGGCATAGCTAGGCAATTTACGCACCCCCCTACCCACCCCCAGAAGTGAAAGGGAAAACAATCCTGTCTTGACTCTTTTACATGTCACCCTATCTTTACTGAATGCTGCAGATAGACGCGATGGTGCAGCACTCAACACCAACATCCTTGCTCCCCCCCCCGCCATGGGTGACTGATGGTACAATAAGACTGATACCCATTGTCATCATCAGCCTATTGGCACATGGGGCAGTGCAAAAGGCCTGGTAACCATGCGTACTAGCATCGGTCAGGTCGATCAAGGGCGCCTGGCCCTAATTTTTCCTGGTAGATGGTACAATATGGCTGATAACCATCATCATCATAGCAACAGGGGGTTGAGCTTCATCAGCCCCCACCCTTCATGTGTAAAGAAAAGATTCAATTGCCCCTGGACTAGCAGCAGGATGCTGGGCTCCTCTCCTCCACACTCCTTAATGTCCTATGTGGACTATCATAGCAACTGGAGGCTGCCTTCCACTCATTTCTCACTAACAAGTATTCCTGCATTCTTTATTACTTCATCACACAAGTGGGGGGACAATGCTATGGTAGCCCAGGAAGGCTGGGAAAGAATGGAATGAACAGGTGGGGTTGTTGCAGGAGCACCCCCTCTGAATAGCATACAGCTCATAATCTATGCAGGATCTGACACAGAGCAGCTGTGCTCTCTGGTTCTCTGATACAGTGGTTCTCTAGTACACTTGCCCATATTCTAGGCAGGACTGATTCTATTTTTAGATACCAAAAAGGAGGGATTGACTCAGGGAGTCATTCCCAATTTTAACTTTTGCCCCTGGCTAAGAGCAGCCAGGGGCACTTATGACAGCAGCAAATGGAACAGTGCAAAAGGACTGGTAGCCATGCCCATCTTATTACCAATTTATGGTATGGTAGATGGTACAATATGGCTGATAACCATCGCTGCTATCATGCAAAAGCAAAAGCATGCAGCTGTGTGCCACTGCTGAATCATCTCTGTGAGCGGCATCTAGTACACATACGGTGACAGTCACAAAAGGCAAAACAGGCTCCATGATTGCCATGCTATGGCATCTTCCAGGGCAATCCAGGGAAAAAAAGGCATGAAATGCTTGTCTGCCGTTGCTTTCCCAGCGGAAGGAGTGACTGACGACATTTACCCAGAACCACCCGCGACAATGATTTTTGCCGCATCAGGCACTGGGATCTCAACCCGGAAATTCAAAGGGGGGGGGGGGAGGCTGCGGGAACTATGGGATAGCTACGGAATAGCTACCCACAGTGCAATGCTCCAGAAATCGACGCTAGCCTCAGACCGTGGACGCACACCACCGATTTAATGTGTTTAGTGTGGCCGCGCACACTTGATTTTATACAATCTGTTTTACAAAACTGGTTTATGTAAATTCGGAATAATCCCGTAGTGTAGACGTACCCTGAGTTACCACTACGGCAGGGTGAAAAAGCTTTGAGCTAGGTGAATTTCATTCTGTCACAAACTGGGAGGATGAATGAGAATGGTATGAGGATGGTATCGTTAGCATTTTCTCCTCCTTTGCAGTATTGTCTAGGAAGTCTCAGTCAGCGGAAATGTTCCAGGTGCGGGAACACTGAAGTTTGGCTATCATCACCTGGAAACAGGGTCTAATATTTCTCACTGTGGCGAGTTTATCATCTTCATTTTGGATACGAATGAACAGACTGGAATAGCCAAATCCATCTGTGTCTGGAGGGACAAAGCCATCTTAGAGTTTTAACTAGTTTCACTCACCGACATCCCCCTGAAATGAAGGCAGAAGGCAGAATGCAAGCATCTTTTGAAAAACTGGTGATTAGGCCCTTGCTTAAGAAATCTTTTCCTGACATTTATGTTATCACTAATGCCTCTTTTCCCCTCTAAATTTCTCCATCAAGGATTTTCTCCCAACATTTCTCCTAATATTCAGGTGTTCAAGCTAATTCTTTGAGATACGTCAGCAGCCTATGGCACTGCTGACTGAAAGGTATTTGTGTGATTTATTCTTTACATTCTACTGTGAACTCTGGTCAGATGGCTGGAAAGCACACGGAAGTGGTTTCCCCTCCTCCTTTCAGAGAGGTGGTGCTGAGTAACTGTTGAGACCACAATGTTCAGGTCACTAGCATATGGGAAATATTATTGAGAAATGTATCCAAGCAGCCCACCCCCACCACAATAAAGCACGTTTATTTTCATCTTCCCTCGTTAGTAGTGTCCTGAAAATCCTTTCATATACAAAGAACGGGACCTTGGGAAGAAAATAGCTATGGCTCCTGCCCTCCCAAGACAAGCTGTAAGTCATTCACCATTTTGTACTTTTCGTTGTCTGCTTCGTTATAAAAAAATAAAAATAATAAATACCAATCACTGCTCTATACAGGTTGGGTTGCATCTCCTTGAGAAACCTTTTTCTTTTGTGTGTGCCACTGTGGCAGTTGAGGTCTGCCGGCACAGCCTCGCTCACAGTGCCTGTTTTGAATGTCCAGGGGCCAACAGTTAGGCATTTTCAGTATATGGCCTTCAGCTCCAGAATTCTTTTCCACATTTGGTCCACCACCACCAGACTCTGTTGACTTTCAGGCCACAGTTTCTTCAGGCTTTTGCCTGATTGGGGATGTAAATAAGGTGCATTTGGTACTTTTAATGGATTAATTTTAAGAGCCAAATCCTTTAATTTTTGATTGGATACATGCCTGTAGTATCAGAGTGTAACGTGAGGAGTAAACTTTAAACATTTTAAAATACATTAAAAATAACTTGAGTGACAATCCAGTGAAATGCAACAGTAAACTTCCCATTATACTAGAGTCCTGATTTTCTAGTATCATATGCTTAATTAAGGAACTGTAGATGCCTAATAGAGATTGATCTGTAAGTAGAACTATACAGAACAATCCACTTTGAGTGATCATAGATTAAAGAAAAGAACATCAAAATCCTCTGCTAGTGGAAACATCATTATAGACCAGGGGTGGGCAAACTACGGCCCGCGGGCCACATCCGGCCCGCGGGCCTGTCCTGCCCGGCCCCCGAGCTCCTGACCCAGGAGGCTCACCCTTGGCCCCTCCCTTGCTATCCCCCATCCCCCGCAGCCTCAGCTCGCTCGCTCCGCCACTGGCGCAATGCTCTGGGCGGCGGGGCTGCGAGCTCCTGGGGCAGCGAGCTGCGGAGCCCGGCCTGACCCAGTCTCTGTGCTGCACGGTGGAGGCGGCTGCGTGGCTGTAGCGCCGCCAGCCAGCGGTGCTCCAGGCAGTGTGGTAAGGGGGCAGGGGACAGGGGGGGTTGGATAGAGGGCAGAGGAGTTCGGGGTGGTGGTCAGAGGGCGGGGGTGTGGATAGGGCAGAGGTGGGCAAATTACGGACCGCGAGCCACATCTGGCCTGCGGGGCCATCCTGCCCAGCCCCTGAGCTCCCAGCTGGCCCCGGCCCCTCCCCGGCTGTCCTTCCTCCCCCGCAGCCTCAGCTTGCTGTGCTGGCAGCGCGGCATCCTGGCTGACTCCGGGGCTGGGCGGCGCGGTGCAGGGGCAGATTTACAAGTGAACACAGGGTGCCCTGGCAAAGGCCCCCCAACAACAGGGGGACCCAGGGCCGGGCACTCTGGCAACTCAACACTGGCTGCACTGAAATCATATGCAGGTGGGCGGTGCAGATGGCGGGGCGCAGGGAGCAGGCGGAGGACTCAGGGGAGCACTGGGAGGCCACGCAGCCGGCCAGAGAAGCGGCCCTTTGAAGGGGAAACCGCCGCTTCTCTCTGGCGGTGCGGCTGCCCCTGCTCCTGTTGAGTCCTCCGCCCATGTTTGCGGGGCCACATTCCGAACGGGGCTGGGCGGCGGGGGAGATGGATAAGGGGTAGGGTCCTGGAAGGGGGCGGTCAGGGGGTGGATGGAGGGGGGTCGGTTGGGGACAAGGAGCAGAGGGGTTGGATGGGTTTGGAGGTTCTTAGGGGGGCAGTCAGGGGGCAGGAAGTGGGAGGGGGTGGATAAGGGGTGGGGAGCAGGCTGTTTGGGAGGGGGCACAGTCTTCCCTACCTGGCCCTCCATACTGTTTTGCAACCCCAATGTGGCCCTTGGGCCAAAAATTTTGCCCACCCCTGTTATAGACCCTTACATTACAAACCTCATCCTTACATCATTATACATAACAGTGCTTGAATTGAACTGTTATGTGTTCATCCACATGTAAATTAAGAATATAATTAATGGGCTATCAGATCATTCCTTTCACACCCACTACAAATATTGATCTAGTTACGTTACAATTTAATTAATTAATTTTGCAACACCTTTATTTGTAAGATACTGTTCACCCATTAAATGCATTTCCCTCAGCCCCAGCAATAGTGAACAAAGGTGGCACCGGCTGAATCATGATAAGCCCAGTACCACTTACCCATACCAGAAGCGGGGATCATTGGAAATGCAATGGTTGAGATTCCGGTGTGCCAAAGCTTTCTTTTTATTTAAGACAAACTCTTGTAATTTCATTTTTACTTCTGTGCTTGCCACTGCACCTGAAAAATCCAAAAATAAAGAGAGGTTATTTAACCAGCTTCATTTGATGAAAGCAGCAGTGAATTAAAACTTGAAACTTTCATTCACAAAGCAACAAAGAAAATATTTGAAAAGATTGAGAGCTAAATCTTTGGCTCTCCAATCAATGTAAAAGCTTATTTCAAAGAAAAAAAGACAAAGAGGCTCCAATGAAGAACTCCTCTTTACTATCTGGACTTGTACATAATTGCAATCTATGTCTGAAAAGGGAGATATAATCAGAGATTTCTCATTTTCCTAAAAAAAAAAAACGGTTTCTGAAGAGGATTTTTGTACTTGCATGAAAATACATGTAGAATAAAGCACTTGTACTAGGTATTCCAGCTTTCTTTTAATCAAAGGTATTTAGGATAAGGGGTCTTGTGCATAATCAAGTTTTTAAAATGTCACATCTGCAAGCACAAGGGGAATGAGATGAATATCTCATATGTAGACTTTGTCTTGAGAAATCTTGCAAATAAGGATCTCTTTGTTCAATGTATCTGTGTACAATAAGACCTACACAATATTCCAATTCAGTTACAAGTCTGCAATCCATTTCTTCAAATAGAAAATCTAGCATTTTAAAAAATATCTGAAATTTCAAAGTGTAGAGTTAAAATGTCAACTGTGTAATTTCTAATAATTATCTACTCCACAATAGAGACCAGTCTATTTTACTATGATGATGGATTAAAATTATCCTTCAGTTGGCAGAACCGATTCTCAGAGAGCATTTCTGAAGGAGTAACACACAGACATTTTGGTAATCATAGCAAGTAGTATATGGGGGCTCATCTAAACCACAGTGTAAGCCAATCTTCCAAAGGGATAACATCTGGAATGCAAGAAAGTCATCTGGACAGAAATATACATTATCAAGTCATGGGTAGAAAAGTCAGCCAATATGAGCACCAGCTTTTGCTTATTATACTTAACATTTTGATGCCACCAGATAGGCTGAAGAAAAGTTTTCATTTGTCCGTGAAGAAAAAGTTATTTGCTCAGCACTGTTTGAAGGTGCAGCATTGCTCAACATTTTATAGGGAGTCATAAAATCTTAGAAATTCGTTTTTTGGGAGGAAAACAGTATTTCTTGTTACTTCTAGATAAAGTAGATTGGGCAATGATCCAAACAGGTAATTCAAATGAGGGAGGCTTGTAGGAAGTAATATAGTACAATGATGGAGAAGGTGAGAAGTACCAGAGAGCGACTAATAAGACCACACATCTTTAAAAATACTGTCTCACCAAACAATTCTCATGTTTAATCACTAACATCTTCAAAATAATCAAATGTGGCTAGGTTCTGGTGGCTTTGGTTAAAGATGACAGTATTTAGGAGCATCAAGCCAAATATTTGTAGCTCATAGTGTTTACAAAAGAGAGTGTGTGTGTGTGTGTGTGTGTGTGTGTGTGTGTGTGTGTGTGTGTGTGTGTGTGTGTGTAAAGACACTACATACATATCAAAGGAGAAAAAAAAAACTAAAGGCCTTCCATTCTCTGTCCAGTTCTGGGAAGACAGACAAAAAGTGAGCCTGGCTTCATTAGCTTTAGCAATTGACTTCACCCTCCACCATTCTCCAATGTTACCTCTGGCAGAATTGGTGCCTGACTCCAGAGGGTTTGAACTGGAACTTCCACCATTCTGTTACTCTGGGAAAGCATCTAGAATTAGTCTGCACATCCATCAGTTCCATTCAGATTTCTATCCCACACTTCAGAAAATGGGTGAATACACAGATGTGAAAACTGATTAATTATCCTCTCTGTATCAATTTAACACATCTAAGTGTCACTTTCATGTGAATTAAAACATTTTCTGTTCTCTAGTTACAGCAGATAATGGCATGTCAAAGATAAGGGGCAAACTAAAACATAGACAAGTTTTAAAACTAAAATTAGTAAAAAGGCAAATAGCTAACAGGACATGTCCATTAATATCACCTCAACATTCCCTTGTTTATTGTCTATTATTATATTTATTCTTAGTATTATCACAGCACATAGGACCCCAGCCATGGCTCAGGATACCATTGTGCTAGGTGCTATACAAATGGAACAAAAAGACAGTCCCTGACTCATAGAACTTATCTTCATTAGTCCCAACGCTGTATCGAGGTGACTGGGGCAGAACCCATTGTGGTTCCACTGAAGTCAGTGAAATGCCACACTGGTGCAGAAGTCCTCACTAGGGGATCACTATTGTGACAAAGTTCCTCCTCTACCTTGGTGGGTCCTGCGCTTATTGGCAGATTTGCTCTCCTCATAGATTCACCCTGTGGGTCGGGACACAGCCCAGAGACCTTCCCCTCTGGTAGAAGCCACAGTCCAGGTCAATTCCTATTGTGTTTGATCAGGAGTTGGGAGGTTTGGGGGGAACCTGGGCCCGCCCTCTACTCCGGGTTCCAGCCCAGGGCCCTGTGGACTGCAGCTGTCTAGAGTGCCTCCTGGTACAGTTGTGTGACAGCTACAACTCCCTGGGCTACTTCCCCATGGCCTCCTCCCAACACCTTCTTTGTCCTCACCACAGGACCTTCCTCCTGATGTCTGATAACGCTTGTATTTCTCAGTCCTCCAGCAGTACGCCTACTCACTCTCAGCTTCTTGCACGCTTCTTGCTCCCAGTTCCTCGCACGCACTTCCTCTCCTCTGGCTCCCCCTGGCCTGACTGGAGTGAGCCCTTTGATAGCAACAGAGGGGCCTTAATTAGAGTCAGGTGCTTAACAGCCTCACCTGACTCTTAGCAGGTTAATTGGAGTCAGGTGTTTTCATTAGCCTGGAGCAGCCCCTGCTGTGGTTACTCAGGGAACAGAAAACTGCTTATCCGGTGGCCAGTACATCTCCCTTCTACTTCTCTGCTGTTAGAGGGGAGGGATCGCTCAGTGGTTTGAGCATTGGCCTGCTAAACCCAGGATTGTGAGTTCAGTCCTTCAAGGGGCCACTTAGGGATGGATAGGGGGACGATGACAACAACAAACAGTACTTGGTCCTGCTAGTGAAGGCAGGGGGCTGGACTTGATGACTTTTCAGGGTCCCTTCCAGTTCTGAGATAGGTATATCTCTATACTGGATCAGGCCATAGTCCATCTTAAAAAAAAACAAAACACTACTCTGCTGTTCCCAAGTGGCCACGGTCACACTATGTAAACTTTTTGGGATAGGGATGGTCTTTCTGTGTTTGTCTACTGCCTAGCAAAATGAGGCCTCAATCCTTTACTGAAGCCATTAAATGCTACCCTAATAGTAATAAATAATAATAGGAGGTTATGTAATTGTATTAGATCCAAGAATGCCTACAAGAAACTAAAAATATAAGCTAGTAACAGCAAAATCTTACTAGTGTGCATATGGGGGATGGTGGGAACACTGTCTGTAGAACTTTGCAAATTAGCAGGTTAGTGAACAACACAAAAGCAAGGCTAATACTTCCAAAAAGGTGCTTTGTACTACTTCAGAATGTTCCAGAAAAGGGTGAAGTGTAACGTATTTTGTAAAAAAGCAGTAGCCTTGGGAATATGACATCTAACACATTAACCCTGCTATTAATCTGTACTAAGAAGCTGGGAGAAAGGGTTCTTATTGTGTGTGAAAATTAGCCATGGATGGACTGGCAAGGTTCTATTGTATGATTAGTTTAAATTAAAGGTGTCCCTTTTTTTTTTGTTCTTCTATGACATAAAAAGGCCTGAACATTTTTTAGTCCTCTTCCTCTCTTCCCTCTCTCCACTTAAATGGATCTCTGTTATGTTAAAACTTCGGGTCTTATTTACTCACATTTTTCCTAAAAGATGCTATATAACCATCACTTGCACTTCCACACAGCATCTAAAACTGTTTTTGTTAACAGCTATTTGACTCACATGCCTGAGAAATGCTTAGGAGAAACTCCATCTTGGTTAGACTAAAAGCCTCTAACCCAGTGGTCCCCAACGCAGTGCCTGTGGGTGCCATGGCGCCCGCCAGGGCATCTATGTGAGCCCGCATACTGGCTGGCAGACAAGCATCTGCCGAAATGCTGCCAAAAAGCAGCTTCACCTAGGGCTGGTCTACACTAGGGGAGGGTATCGATCTAAGATACGCAACTTCAGCTAAGTGAATAGCGTAGCTGAAGTCGAAGCATCTTAGATCGATTTACCTCGGGTCCTCACGGCGCGGGATCGACGGCCGCGGCTCCCCGTGTCGACTCCGCTACCGCCGCTCGCTCCGGTGGAGTTCCGGAGTCGATGGGAGCATGTTCGGGGATCGATATATTGCATCTAGATGAGACGCGATATATCGATCCCCGAAAAATCGATCGCTATCTGCCGATACAGCGGGTAGTCTGGACGTACCCCAAGAGGCGTTGCGGCCGAAATGCTGCTGATTTTCGGAGGCATTTCGGCAGCCACACCTCTTGATGACGCTATTTAGGCAGCGATGCCTCTTGACATTGCTGCTTCTCGGTGGCATTTTGGCGGATGCTTGTCCGCCGGCCATGGTCCTCAGTGGCGCAACCAGGCGCCCGCCACCTGGAAAAGGTTGGGGACCACTGCTCTAACCCTTCAATTAAAGGCAGAGACAGCTTCACAATCCACAGCTGAGGCCTGCTAGAGGTCCTCCAACAGTAGGAGCCGGAGAGTAGGAGCCCAAATACCACCATGGCCTCCTAGGTAGAAGGAGGAGCAGTCGTCGTACATGTAGTAGTAGTGTGAGAAGGGGGGAAACTAGGTTTCAGTGAATGCAAAGAAATAAAAAGAAAAAAGATAAGAGACCATGAGTGGTAGTGTTTTCATTTGAGATAGACAGGGTATTGTAGAGGGAATGGGAGACAGGAAGAAGGGAGTGGGGATGTAAGAATTAGACTGAAATATTTTTTAAGATGTAAGAATATAAACACTGAGGAATAGAAGTTGTGGTAAGAAAAGGTTCTGCAGAGGGTAAAAATGGGACTAGAGCCTGAGTTGGAGCAAGGTTGGCATAGGCACGGAGGCAGAAAGAGAATCCAGAGGTGGAATATGGTTTTATTACAAACTGCACATGGGAAACCGAGCAGAGGTGTCGGGGAGCAGAGATGGAATGGTGAAGAGGAGAGGAGAGAGCTCTGAAAAGATAGGAAATAAGGACAGGAAAAGTGCAGACGTGCTGAAGCAGGAGTGAATGCAGTCAGCATCATGGGAGAGATCATACGGATATGGTGCAAATAAGGCAGACAACCAGACAGAGGGGCAGGCTAAAAGGGAATTAACAGGACAAATCAGCTCATTAATATACTTAATTATAGCTTAAACTAACTAGGGTTGCCACAACTACAGTAACAACAAGGAGTCCAGTGGCACCTTAAAGACTAACAGATTTATTTGGGCATACGCTTTCTTCACTCTTCTCACTTCTTCAGACGTGAGGTTTTTTTACCCAAGAAAGCGTATGTCCAAATAAATCTGTTAGTCTTTAAGGTGCCACCGGACTCTTTGTTGTTTTTGTGGATACAGACTAACACGGCTACCCCCTGATACTTCACAACTACAGTGCCACAGTTCAGAGATGGAAGGACTGCAAGCTGTGACAGCAGAAGGGCTAAGAAAAGGCAGTGTGTCAAAGGCAACTTGTGCTGAGGAGGACTGCGAAGGCCTCTGCAGCAGCAATGGACTTTGAAATTCCATGCCTGGAAGGCCTGGGTTAGCAGCAGATTATGGGGCCAGGTGTGGCTGGCTGGGTGCAGTGCTTAGAACTGGTTCTAGGTCCTATTGATAATGGTGGGAAGGTAGGATGACGACAGGCAAGGTCCAGCTCTCTGCTGCTGATGCTACTGCTTGTTGTATGGCAAGAACTTACAAGTCAAGAAAATTTAACTTGCTCTACTCTGTTTGCTAAACATTTTTCTTTTGTACTGTTGTTGTAGAAGTTATACTTTTGGTCCAAATGCATCATGACAGCATATTTCAAGTCATATACGGCAGTTTTGGTATCCTGAGATGAGAAAGTAGGGAGATGCCATTATTACATTAAGTGAAATCTGTTTGTGTTGTCTTTTACAAAATACTACACAGTGTATTTGGTCTCATATTCAGGGGTGGGGGAAGGTAGACTTTTCTTGTATCTAGTATTTCCTCCTTATTTTCTAGCTTAGGACCACTGTAGCTGAATTAAGTTTAGCAAAATGTTAGGATGTAAGAAAAATATTTTAAGTGTTCTAAAACGTTTAGCTGCACTGATTATACAAACACTATACCGCCTTTTAAATAAAAGTATTTAAAAATAAAGAGGAAGACTGTTTCCATGATTACAATATAATATACCACGATTCTAGTCTTTCTTCTGCACTTATCTGAATTTCTTTCAAAAATATTCTTAAGATACTTTGAGTGTTTTGTAGCCAGTCTGTTTTATTGATTTTTTAAAACAATATTTTAAATAAAAATAAAGCAATACACATTTTACAGGAAGAACAGATAGAACAAAGCATATATATCATCATCAATTGATTTGAGCTAACAACAATGGGGAGCGAAGATGAAATATTTAGTTTCCACATGGTAAAAGATTATTGTCATTACTTAGGATTTATACTAAAAAAATGAGAAAAAAAACTAAATAAGAAAAGGGAAAGTATCATCTCACATGGCAGCCAACAGCACACATCCTTGTGGCTAAGCCACAGGATTGATCCTACATGGAAAATCATCTTCACCCACTCATCAGTAGCACCAAACTACCCAATTTCTTACTGGTAAATTCTGACTCTTTTGTTTCAGTCACACCAGCTCATCTAAAATAGCTCTGACCTTACACAAAAGTGTTTTATTGAGGCATTTACCAAATCTACAGCCTCCTTCACTTTGAATGAGGATTAGATTTACTGCCTACCCTTGTAATGAGGGGGCTTCGGGTGGGGGAAATCAGACTCTAGGAAAAAAGCAGACAAAACTTAATCTCCCAGTCCTGGCAGATCCTGAAAGGCATTTTGTTTCTGGAAAAGCCCTTGCATGTCCACCTCACATATCTTATCTGGTCCCCCATTAGTGTCCCCTATCCACTCACTCTGTCTCTTCCACCTCTCACTTCCTTTCCTTGTTTCACTTTCCTCATGGAAAATCCCTAGAGTATTTAGAAGACAATGGGAAACTTTTCTAAAGGGTTTTCTGAACCATCACATGCAACTTATTTTTCTTTCTTTCTTTTTTTTAAAACAGTATATTGGTATCTCTATAAGGGTTCACAATTTTTTTATGTCCTTTGTAATTCCGTTATGCAGAAAACAGCACTTCACAGCAACTGGAAGACTCTCCAAATTATTGTCTACTTTGTTCAATGTTTTTCCAATCAGGTAAGGAGGTGGCAAATGGCAGCCTCAGGAGGGTTGGTAATTGGACCCCTTGCATAGCTTAGTCACTAGTTCAAATCTGTAACAGGCTGTCCCGACAGTTACTTGCAAGCTCGTCAGTACCCTATAAGGAATGAACTGATGAGTCAGTGAAGCTTCTAGTGGACAAATGTTCACACTGTGAAAACTACCTCTACAAACAGCACCCCTGTTGGCTGTCTCAGAGAAGCTGCTGACTGAATGGAGTACCTCAAGTACACTTTAAGCCAAGGGTTGGGCAAACTACGGCCCGTGGGCCGCATCAGGCCCGGTTCCTGAGCTCCTGGCCCAGAAGGTTAGTCCCCGGCCCCTCCCCTGCTGTTCCCCCTCCCCCACAGCCTCAGCTCGCTCACTCCACTGCTGGCGCAATGTTCTGGGCAGCAGGGCTGAGAGCTCCTGGGTCAGCGCAGCTGCAGAGCCTGGCCTGACCCAGTGCTCTGAGCTATGTGGTGGCGGCAGCAGTGTGGCCTGAGGCAGCGTGGCCCAGCTGCAGCCAGGCAGTGAAGCTGTAGCGCTGCCAGCCACTGGTGCTCCAGGCAGTGCGGTAAGGGGATAGGGAGTGAGGGGTTGGATAGAGGGCAGGGGTGTGGATGGTAGTAACAGGGGGCTGAATGAGGGCAGGGGTCCCGGGGGCAGTCAGGAAGGAGGGAAGGTTGGATGGGGTGGCAGGGGGCAGTCAGGGGCAGGGGTTCCGGGGGCAGTCAGGGACCAGGGAGAAGGGGTCATTGGATGGGGTAGGGGTTTCAGGGGGGCCATCAGGAATGAGAAGAGAGGTTGGATGGGGCAGCAGGGTCTGGGGGCAGTCAGGGGCCAGGGAGTAGGGGTGTGTGGATAGGGCAGAGGTCCCCGGGGGGAAGCATCAGGAAATGGGGGGGTTGGATGGGGCAGGAGTCCGGGGGGGTTGGGAGCAGATGGGAGGTGGGGGCCGGGCCACAACCCCCTCCCCTAACAGGCCCTCCTTACAATTTATGAAACCCAATGTGGCCCTCAAGACAAAAAATTTGCCTGCCCCTGCTGTAAGCACTAGCGGTGGTCTCTCCAGGGCAGGACTGAGACACATTGGGAGGGGAGCCTGCAGTGCTGTTGCTTGTGAGATCCATGTTCTGGGGTTAATGGAGTTCAACCTTCAATGCTGCTAACTGAACACCCCTCACCTGCTTCAAATTCATGTGCAATAAGGATCAGAATGAGCAACTGAAATGTCTGATGGGGGATTTGTGTGGTCCTAATGCAAAACACAAAGTAATGCACACTTGAAAACAATCCCAACTACATCTACAAAATGATGTTACCACTCAAGAAAGAGACCATGGAGTCACTGTGGATATTTCTCTGAAACCATCCACTCAGTCTGCAGTGGCAGTCAAAAACGCTAACAGAATGTAGGAACCATTAGTAAAGGGTAGATAAGACAGAAAATGTCATGCCACTATATAAATCCATGGTGCACCCACACCTTGAATACCTTATGCAGTTCTGGCTACCTGCCTCAAAAAAGATACATCAGAACTGGAAAAAGTACAGAGAAGGGCAACAAAAATTATTAGTGGTATGGAACAGCTTACATATGAGGAGAGAATAAAAAACTGGGACATTGACTAAGAGGAGATGTGATAGAGGTCTATAAAATCATGGGAAGTGTGGAGAAAGTGAGTATTTTCTCCTTCACATAAGACAAGAAGCAGAAGTCACCCAATGAAATTAATAGGCAACAGATTTAAAACAAACAAACAAACGGAAGTACTTTACCCAACACTCAGTTAACCTGTGGAAATCATTGCCAGGAGACGTGAAGGCTAAAAGTGTAATTGGGTTCAAAAAAGAATCAGGAGAGAATCAAAAGGAAATTAGGTCCATCAATGGCTATTAGTCAACCTGGTCAGAGATGCAACCCCATGCTACGTATGTTCCTAAACATCTGACTGCCATAAGTTGGGACTGGACGACAGGGGATGGATCACTCAATTTCCCTGTTCTCTTCATTTCCTCTGTCAGAAGACAAGATACTGGGTTAGATGGATCGTAGATCTGACCCACCATGCCCATTCTTATGTGATGATAATTTTACTGCATCTTGTTGCACATTTTTCCTTGGGTACTATCACATACACAAGAGCAAACCATACTGTGTAAGGTATAAAGAAATACTTTCAGAATTAAGATACTTTATTGTACGTATATAAAAAACAAAATTGAGGGCTCAGATACAGTTTCATCTTTTCTTTATCCTCAATCCCTTCTCACAGTTAACATGCGAATTTCATGCAACAAGTCTCTGTATGCAGACAACCACGGATGTTTCCTAAGCATTGTAAACTACCTTTGTACAACCACAGCATAAAACAGAGTTACCAGTGCCCATGGCTCCTATTCACCTACTGTAAACTCCGTCACTGAAAAACTATCTTGCTGTTACTTACTTTCTTTTCCTTTCTCTTTGTTTTTTAGCTGTTGTAGTTTCTGTTCTCTATGCTGCTTCTCCAGTTCCTGTTCCTGTCGATGTTGCTCCAACTTTCTCTGGTGCTCCAAGAGCTCCTGCTGATGTTTCATTGCTAGCATTTCCTGTTGCTGCTGTTGAGACGGGAAAGGAAAAAAGAAGTGAATGCACACAGCCTGACCACCCAAAGCCTTCATACCACAATGCACCAAACAGGAACTGTTATAACTTGTTGCTGATGCATTTGAATACATTTAACAAAACAATGAAAGAGCATTTCTCCTTGTGCAAATGGTTCTTGCATTAGGATGGGCAGGTCACTCCACTCATCCTCATTCCAAATTTAAGAGAGAGCACATGCTAAGTTATGGCTAACCTCTTTGGGGATGTGGTACGTCTTGTACCTGGTTTACCCTCTGTGGCCCTGGGCAGGAGCTGGTTACAATCAGAGCCCCTGTACTTAGTGAGCACATGGACCTATTGTCTAAATAGTACTAACTTCTCCAAAAGGGGTGGGGCTATGCTCCTCAAGCCACAGCTGGTTCTACATGGAAGGACGGACAACGATCAGAGCCACCAGAGCTCCAGAAAGGCATTTTTGTCTAAGCCAGTCTCAAAAGCTCCCGGATCTCCCAATGGTGTGGCATGCATCTGCACCACCATCCACACCAGGCTAAAACAACTGTGCTCACAGACTGCTCAATTTCAGGCACTGCAGCAGGTTCTCACTCGTGTCAGGTTGTCACAATCATTTTTAAAATATTTCCCTTTGGAATCATGCCCTAAGGATACATGAATAAACATTTCTTAACTGAGTCCCCTATGTATGTTTAGGTAAATAAACCAACAAACCACTACTGGTACAAAGTTTAGCTTACATCAGTGCATACTGAAGTAACATGCACGGATGAAAGCCCAGTTTTGTGCCGGTGCAGAACATCTGCATTATGGGTGTGCACATCTACATTACAGGCTTGCACAAGGGTAACCAACATCAATGTAATTGCACTGGTGAAAAAACTGCCTAGTTTAGTACTGTCTAGCCATTGTGCATTTTAAATTAACATGTGTGCATTTGTAAATATTACTGATCAACTGAAATGCTGTATAAGAAAATTATTATAACCAAAATAACCACGACTATATTAAGAAAATGTTTTTGAGGTTACAAAATGAGACCCTCACAAATTAGTAAAGTGCCAGAATAAAAGTTGTCTGAGCCCAATGAATTCAAACTCATCCTGGCCACACCCCTCAGAGGTAGATAGAGCTTTGACAAAAGAAGAACTGAGATTCAAGGAGATGAAGGCCAAAATCTGCAAAAATCTCCACTAATTTTGGGTGCCCATCTTGAGACACCAAGACCTAATTTTTCAGAGTATTTAGTGTTTTTAAATGGCCCTTCACATGTTCAAAGTACTGTACTGATATTACATAATTAATCCTCACAACTCCCCTGTGAGGGAGGACGTTAAGTAATATTTAAGTACTATTGCCCCTCTGACTCAAGTGGTTAGCCAATATCCAGGGCCTTGCTGGGCTATTTCAATGAGGAGAGAGATGAGGTGAGTCAGGTGTATTATTTGGTGCACTCCTGTTTAGTTACAAAGACTGTACACTGTTTTCCCTGCACAGTAGAAACAAACAAGAGCAGGCAGTTTCTTACTCTTGGTTTCCAAGTCTGCCCTTCCAGTCAGGTCTATGCCCAAGGATCTCTGTCTCTGCTCACAACTGCTTCTCATGCCTTCTACTGAAGGGCTCCTAACACATACACAACCTGCCAAACAATCCCCTAGTCCCTGCATTTGCAACCAGTTCCAGAGATATGTTCAGAGCACACAGTTTTGCAGCCTGAGCCTGGAAGTCTATACCGCACTGAAAGCCTTGCAGCCCGAGCCAGAGCTGGCTGGCACTGTCCAGCCACGGAGTTTTTTTTAAGCTGGTTAGACATATCCGATAGCAAAGCCAGCATTAGCACTGAGGGCCTCCTGAATCCCTGCATTCCATACCACACAGCCTTACTCCCAGAGGGTCTGACATCCACAGCTCCCACTGATTTCATTTATCACTGTGAGCACTTAACACTTCTGAAAATCAGGTGTTTAAATGTAGACAGCTAGAAGATGACGAACATATAATTAGTGACCATTTGTGAAAGTTTAAGTGATTTGCCCACCATCACATACAAAGTCTCAGCCCAGTGCACCATTTCCTAGGCCAAATGGTATTTTCATGGGACACGAGTATGTCAGCAGCAGGATGAGAATCCATTTAGTATGCTAGCACACTGGGGTGGGTGAATGCACAGTGCTAACATAATGTTCAGAGTTGTAATGGAAAGCCAGGAGCCACCTGCACCAAGCAAAAAAACAGATGAGAAATGACAGTGTTTAGTAGCAAATAACTTGGCCACATGAGAATGGTTTTCCATGGGGCCACAAAAAGGCACCTTCCTCATAACAGTACTAGTCTCCTGCCAAATTTCAAGTTCCCACCGCAAATCCTGGAGATATTAGAACTTTTTAAAAAAAGAAGCTCCACCTAAATATATGAGTTATCATCACTCCTACAATGCTTCCAGATTTCATGTGCATCCTATGTGTCAAGATGGAATGTTTCGCGTAGTTCAGTTATGTATATTATTATGCCGCAGATTACTCAGAGTACAGGAACATGTTTGCTCACTGGCTTGAGTTACCATAATCACAGTACGCCCACCTTGCATTCTTTACCTTGGCAGCTTATAAACTAGCAGATTGATTTTAAGTTGGCACTGTTGACTTTTAAAACCCTTAGTAGACCCTGGCGATAGTTGAGACTTCTTCCTTCAGCCTTGACTTAATGGGTATCTGTGCTCAGATACCACCCACTGTCAAAACTTCCCACCACCCTGTCCTAACTAGGAGGGGACTGGGTCAGAGCTGTGGTAGCTGCTAAGGTCTGGATTTCTAACTTGCCTCCCGCTAAAGAAAAAAAATCTCACTCTCTCTCTCCCCAGTTTTGGAAAGTATCTTAATCCTTTTTAAAATCCAAAAGATGTTTTGCTTATTTATAAAATATGTTTTTGCTATTGTGGCCCTGTATTTATTGCTTTTTTCCTCCCCCCTTTTTTTTTTTTTGCCATCCGTTTTTATTTGTTAAAGTTTTTGATATCTATCTTTTGGGGGTTTTAAGTGGTGCCATTAAGATTTTCAGCACAGTGCGTTTCTGTAAGGGGTACATCATAAATAAAGTTATTATAAAATTCTATATAAGCATGTGGAAAGAAAGGAGTAATGGCTGCATATGCTGCAATCTAACTGGCTAACTACTCAGAGTTTTAAACATTCCTCAATCATTTTTTGATAAAATTTTAAGCATATTAACTACTAAATAATGCAGAACTGCTTACAATTACATTCATTGCAAATACCGTGGTCTATTCATAATGTTCTAGTTCAACCCACTTAAACAACTGAGAGCCATTCAGGATTTAACCACATACAAAAATGAAACCTCCAGAAGCCTTTTCTTTTGTTTTTTAATTAACTAGCTGCATCCACTAACACTTTTCTGTTGGGAGAAAAAAATATTACAGACTTACAACAAGTCCATCACATGGTGGCTATAACCTATCCCCAGAAAGTATGCAAATGAAAAAAATTTTGCACAATTTGTTTAAAAAGGCTTTCTTTTTTTTTAAATGAAATCAGGAGCCTTTCCCCCCCCGCCCCCCCACCTGCAGTCTGCTGGGCTTATCATGTTATGCTTCCTGGAATGGCTTAAATACACAGATGTTTTAGAAGGAACTGTTTCAGAGTAGCAGCCGTGTTAGTCTGTATCCGCAAAAAGAACAGGAGTACTTGTGGCACCTTAAAGACTAACAAATTTATTGTAGCATGAGCTTTCGTGAGCTACAGCTCACTTCTTCGGATGCATAGAATGGAACACACAGACAGGAGATATTTATACATACAGAGAACATGAAAAGGTGGAAGTATGCATAACAACAGGAAAAGTCTAATCAATTGAGATGAGCTCTTATCAGCAGGAGAAAAAAAAACTTTTTGAAGTGATAATTAAGATGGCCAATAGAAGGTGTGAGGAGAACTTAACATAGGGAAATAGATTCAATTAGTGTAATGACCCAACCATTCCCAGTCTTTGTTTAGGCCAGAGTTAATTGTATCTAATTTGCATATTAATTCGAGTTCAGCAGTTTCTCTTTGGAGTCTGTTTTTGAAGTTTTTTTGTTGCAAAATTGCCACCTTCAAGTCTGTCACTGAGTGGTTAGAGAGGTTGAAGTGTTCTCCCACTGGTTTTTGAATGTTATGATTCCTGATGTGTCCATTTATTCTTTTGCGTAGAGACTGTCCGGTTTGGCCAATGTACATGGCAGAGGGGCATTGCTGGCACATGATGGCATATATCACGTTGGTAGATGTGCAGGTGTACGAGCCCCTGATGGCGTGTCTGATGTGATTAGGTCCTATGATGGTGTCACTTCAATGGATATGTGGACAGAGCTGGCATCGGGCTTTGTTGCAAGGAATTGGCCTCCGGGTGGTATCCCACAGTGCACCACTGACCGCTCTGGACAGCAATCTGAACTCGGATGCAGTGGCCAGGTAGACAGGAAAAGCCCCGCGAACTTTTGAATATTTCCTGTTTGCCCAGCGTGGAGCTCCGATCAGCACGTGTGGCGATGCAGTTAAAAATCAAAATAAAGAAAGAGCTCCAGCATGGACCATGCGGATGTGATTGCTGTAAGGGCAGGCAAATCTGTTCTATCAGCGCTCCGTTACAGAAGACGACATTCAAAATCATTTTTAAAAAATCTCCGGACGCCATAGCAGGGACTCAGCGCACTGCTGCGTGACAAGCGTAACGGAAAGCCAAAGAATCAAATGGACGCTCATGGACTGGAGGACTCAAGCTATCCCACAGTTCCTGCAGTCTCCGAAAAGCATTTGCATTCTTGGCTGAGCTCCAAATGCTTCTAGGGTCAAACACAGTATCCGCGGTGGGTCAGGGCATAGCTCGGCAATTTACGCCTCCCCCCCCCACCCCCAGAAGTGAAAGGGGAAACAATCCTCTCTTGACTCTTTTACATGTCACCCTATCTTTACTGAATGCTGCAGATAGACGTGATGCTGCAGCACTCAACACCAACATCCTTGCTCCCCCCCGCCATGGGTGGCTGATGGTACAATATGGCTGATATCCATCGTCATCATCAGCCTATTGCAAAAGGACTGGTAACCATGCCGACTAGCATCAGTTAGGTCGATCAAGGGCGCCTGCTCCTAATTTTTCCTGGTAGATGGTGCAGTATGGTGCAGTATGGCTGGTAACCGTCTTCATCATAGCAACAGGGGGCTGAGCTCCATCAGCCCCCACCCTTCATGTGTAAAGAAAAGATTCAATTGCCGCTGGACTAGCAGCGGGATGCTGGGCTCCTCTCCTCCACACTGCTTAATGTCCTGTCTGGACTATCATAGCAGCTGGAGGCTGCCTTCCACTCATTTCTCACTAACAAGTCACTGTGTCTTATTCCTGCATTCTTTATTACTTCATCACACAAGTGGGGGGACAATGCTACGGTAGCCCAGGAAGGCTGGGGGAAGAATGGAATCAACAGGTGGGGTTGTTGCAGGAGCACCCCCTCTGAATAGCATACAGCTCATAATCTATGCAGGATCTGACACAGAGCAGCTGTGCTCTCTGGTTCTATGATACAGTGGTTCTCTAGTATACTTGCCCATATTCTAGGCAGGACTGATTCTATTTTTAGATACCAAAAAGGAGGGATTGACTCAGGGAGTCATTCCCAATTTTGGCTTTTGCGCCCCTGGCTGATCTCAGCCAGGGGCACTTATGACAGCAGCAAATGGTGCAGTGCAAAAGGACTGGTAACCATGATCATCTTATTACCAATTTATGGTATGGTAGATGGTACAGTATGGCTGGTAACCATCTCTGCTGTCATGCAAAAGCAAAAGCATGCTGCTATGTAGCGCTGCTGAATCGCCTCTGTCAGCGGAATCTAGTACACATACGGTAACAGTCACAAAAGGCAAAACAGGCTCCATGATTGCCATGCTATGGCGTCTGCCAGGGCAATCCAGGGAAAAAAGGCGCGAAATGCTTGTCTGCCGTTGCTTTCCCAGAGGAAGGAGTGACGGACGACATTTACCCAGAACCACCCGCGACAATGATATTTGCCCCATCAGGCACTGGGATCTCAACCCGGAAATTCCAAGGGGCGGGGGAGGCTGCGGGAACTATGGGATAGCTACGGAATAGCTACCCACAGTGCAACGCTCCAGAAATCAACGCTAGCCTCGGACCATGGACGCAGACCACCGATTTAATGTGTTTAGTTTGGCCGCGCGCACTCGATTTTATACAATCTGTTTTGCTAAACCAGTTTATGTAAATTCGGAATAATCCCATAGTGTAGACGTACCCTCTGTTACAGGCAAGTCTACCAATTGCAATTCTGTTAAGTGCACAGTTCTTTTAAAAGAAGTATGTTTTCCTTGCAAAGTAAGAAAAATTAAATATTTGCAAAAAATAAAATGATACAGCAAGGGCAAGCCCCTGCCTTAGGACTAATTCCAGAACATATCGTAATTTGAAGAGTGTCCTGTGAAAAATACAGATACCGTGTTAGTAAGAGTGCAGCAGGGAACATCTGAATGAGGGGCTCTTGCCAAAATCAATATTTGTAAATATGTATAACTATAGGGATTCCTTCATATGCTTCATGTCACTGCTTCTACTATTTGCGAAAAACACACAAATGCTTAACTGTACCTGTAGCTAAAGCTTCGGAGGCTGCACTGGCATTGATTAATGCTAAATGTATTCAGAAAAATGTAGCAGATTTAATGGCATTTATCATTTTACAGCTAAATGTGAAGACAACAGTACAACAAATATCAAACACATTTACTAAAAGACTTTTTTCATTCTCCAATTAATTCAGGTTTATTTAGAAAACAGAGGGGAGCAAACCACAGCTTTTTAAATAAATACATTCTAAACTTATTTTCTTTTCAACTGTATCAAGTAAAGCAGCTAAAATACAATCCCTCAGTCATTACAATAAAAATGGAAACAGAGATACTGCTAATTAAAGCTCTCATTGATATTATTCCCAAAGAAATACAATATAGTCATGGAAACCAAGTGTTACTAAAACTTATATGATAATTAAGAATCAATTTACCACAACAAATGCAACTACATTTCCTAACAACATGGGGCCAGCCACAGACACAAATGGGCCATCATCATGGTAGGGATTAGGCATGTCCATCGGTGATTCCTCGGAGTTTGAAGGTGATTGCCTTCCATACAATCCGGGATCCACAGATCTTGTCACAATTGGTGCAGACATTTCCCAGTGGAAGGGGTGGATCTGGATTGTTGAGTTGGGCTCCAGCATGTTCTTTCCTCCTTTACCACTGTCTCTGTTGGATCTCAAAATACTGGGATCTTTGACACAAGGTCCTTTTCCATTTAGGTCAGTCGAGGGCTTGGGTTTCCCATGAGTTTAATTGCACTTCATCATATTGGCTCTGAGGATGACTTTGAAGCACGTTTTTTGCCCTCCCCTTGTCCATTGGCCATGGCTCAATTGTGAGAACATGATCTGCTTTGGGTGTCGATTTTCAGGCATTCGAAGAACATGATTAGCCCAATGGAGTTAGTGGTGGATGATCATAGCTTCAATGCTGGAGGTTTTGGCTTGGGACAGAACACTAATGTTGGTGTGTCGGTCGTCCACTTGATTTGGAAGATTTTGCAGAAGCACTGTTGATGGTACAGTTAAATAACCTTGAGGTGTCTACTGCACATGACCCAGGTTTCGACACCATACAAGAGAGCAGGGGTAACAACGGCCTGGTACATGAGGAGCTTGGTGTGATTCCTGATGTCATGCTCTTCAAAGACACATTTTCTCAAGTGTCCAAAAGCAGCACTGGTGCATTGAAGGTGGTGTTGAATTTCCTCATCAATGTCAGCTTTCTGAGACAGATAGCCGCTGAGGTAAAGAAAGTGCCTGACATTCTCCAGGGTCCCTTTACTGACCTGAATTACAGGAGTATGATTCTGGTGATTTGAATCCTGTTGGTGGAGTACCTTAGTTTTCTTGGTGTTGATTGTGATGCTGAGTTGGCTGTAGGACTCAGAGAAAGCGTTGATTCTTTTTTGAAGACCTTCTTTTAAGTGGGCACACAGGGCACAGTCGTCTGCATATTGGAGTTCAATGGCTGATTTAGTCTTTGTTTTGGATCGGAGACAATTGAGGTTGAAGAACTTGCCATCCAATCTGTATTGGACGTCAAGTCCGGAGGGGAACTTGTCAGAGGTGAGGAATAGGATGACAGCAAGGAAAATGGAGAAAAGGGTTGGAGCAATGAGACAGCCTTGCCTAACTCCTGTCTTGAATAGGAAGGGGTCCATTTTGGATCCATTGAAGATAACTGTCACAGACATGTTGCCGAGAAGGAGTCAAAGGATGGCAACAAATTTTGGCGGGCATACAAATGTAATGACAATTCTCCAGAGTCTCACTATTGATGGAGTCATCTGCTTTCGTGAAGTCAATGAAAACCACGTACAGAGGTTGATGTTGCTTGCGGCACTTTTCTTGAAGTTGGTGGGCAGAGAAGATCATGTCAGTGGTACTCTGAGATCATCTGAATCCGCACTACAATTCTGGGAGCATTTTCTTGGCCAAGGGGAGCAGCCAGCTGAGGAGAATTCTCGCAAGAATCTTTCCGGAGGTGGACAACAGGGTAATTCCTCAATAGTTTCCACAATCTAAATTTGTCTCCCTTCTTGAAGATGGTCACAATCATGGCATCTCCAAGATCTGTATGGATTTCTTCTGAATTCCAAGTCTTGAGGATTAAGGTGTGAAGCTGGTGAGCCTGTTCGCCTCCTCCTTTCAAGATTTCAGTGGAGATTCCATCAGGTCCAGATGCCTTATTGTTCATGTGTTTGATGGCTTTCTTTACCTCAACGAACATTGGTGGGATTCTGAGGTCATCCTTGATAGGATGCTGAGGGATTAAGTCAAAGGGCAACATTGAAGTCACGATTCAGAAGGTCTTTGAAGTATTCTTTCCAACATGCATTGGTAGATTCATTCTCCCTGAGAAGGTTCGCTCCATCCTTGGATCGGAGTGGGGTTAGCCTTGGGGAACTATAAAGGGCTTTGGTGGTGTTCAAAAATTCTCACGTCTTGGGTGTTGGATCTTCTTTGCTTTGCTCTCCCACTACTTGTTCTTCATTTCACAGGTTTTCCTTTGAACTTCAGCTTTGAGTTGATGGTGGAAGTATTGCTTCTGCTTGGAACTGATGTCATTCTGCCAACCACAGAAGGCCTTGTGCTTATGGTCGATGGATTTCCTCATAGGTCTCATCAAACCAGTCTCGGTGCTTCTTGGTTGAGAAGCCCAGTGTTCCTTCACATGCAGCGTGGGCGGCAAATTTGAATACTTTCTAGTGATCTTTGGGGCTCTCCATCTCAGTTTTGATATTCATCAGTTACTTGGGGAGGCACTGCTGGAAAAGGTCAAGTTTAGTTGGTCTTTAAGACTCTCGGCATTGACCTTCCATCTAGCTGATTTCTTCTGCGTTTGTCATTTTGGTGTGAATTTGATGTAAGTGATACAGCAGATAAGGCAATGTTCCTCAGTCATCGCTTTGGTGATGTAAACGTCTTCACAATCACGGACAATGACAGTCAATCAGATGCCAATGCTTCTATCACATGTTCCCAAAGTATCTTCTACTTATTCTCTTGGTGGAAACATGTTGTGTGATAATTAGATCGTATTCCACGCATTTGGTCAGGAGAATTCTGTTGAAATTGATCTTGCCCTCTCTTTCCTTTCTGATTGTGCCATTCCAAAACGCGTTAAAATTACCAAGTCGTATGAGATTCTCCTCTTTGGGGATGGTGGAGAGAATTTGGACAAAGTTGGCGTAAAATCCTTCTTTGGTTTCATCATCAGCGTCAACGGTTGGAGCGTATGCACAGATGAGTTGCATGTTGATTTTGGCAAATTTAACATGGAGGGTCATGATGCTAACTGGTAATTCCAAGAGCTAGTTGACTATTCATTTTTGATAGCAAAACCAACATTGTAGATTTGTCATCTGCTACTTTCCAGAAAAAAGTGTAACCACCACCTTGTCACAATTGGTGCAGACATTTCCCAGTGGAAGGGATGGATCTGGATTCAAACATTCCAGGGTCCAAATTTCATTGTCAAGTTTTGACCACAGTAAGGTGATCCCTCTGGACATTGTTATCCAGTCGGGGGGGAGACAAGGCAGACTGTGTTTAGGGCACCTTTTCTAGCCCTCTCCCATGCGAGGTGAGCAGAGTGGATCCTAAAAGGGGCTGCTCAGTCATGGTTGTAGCTGCCAAGTTGCAGTCCTGCCTCTGTCCAAATGCATAAATAACCATCTGACAGCCGCTGCCTACATGCCGGTCTGTGACCAGGGGCTTCTGGTGATAACTGTCTTGCTGCACCTACCCTTCCCCCAGCCACAAAAACAGACCCAGAGCTAGCTCCCTCCTACCCACAATTTCAGGCAAGTTCCTTCACTTCCAAGATATTTATAACCTCCTATTTACAACCTTTCCCGTTGACAGCTTTCTGAAAGGTGCTTTAATTTTTTGTTTTCTAAAATTTGGTCAAACTGGGTAAAATTTTCAAAAGCACTTAAGACATTTAGCGACCTACTTCCCAATTCATTTTCACCTAGGTACTTTTGAAAAATTACCCACTGAAATTAGTTGAAGGATGTGTAAAACTACCTGTAGCCAGAGAACTTAGTACTGCCTATGTATCTGAGGAGGATCACGTGCATGGTTTATTTTAGCAGAGATTTACAGTAAATTACACTCAACGCATTTGTTTCAGATTCTTGGTTACTATAATCTGAAATAAATTTAACTTCTGTGAAGACATAAAACCTCTTAATTTGGGTCAATCAGTCCCTGTGACCACCATACACCGTTCAAACTGCTGAACAAAGGGCTGCAGCATGACTGGAACGTACTCTGATCCTGACCAGACAAGGCACTCCGTGCTTCTCTGTACCTATCCTAGATACAGTTCCTAATCCACTTGGCAATCATGTAACTGGGGTAAGTATGAAGAATAAGTATATTGTTTTGGAATACTGAATAGGATAGAAATTGAGAAAGTGCTACAATCTCTCCTCCTTTCCTAGCTGAGGACACTAACAGGACTATAGAACTATATGTAGACTTGGAAGGATTTTAATTTTATCAGTAAATGTCGGTAAATGTTCATTTCACCGTACACACACACACAAACTGATAAAATAAATATTACCATGCATAATAATCACCATTTAAAGATAGGCAAAGTAAGAAAAATGCTTTTTTGAAAATTTACTAGATTTTAACATGTGATGTTGGGAGTTTGTGTTTTAACCGTTATAAAGCTTTAATATTTTGAATGATTAAATAACTACTGTCTGACCCTCTCCATAATTTTGCTCAACTGTGAATATTTAAATTGATAAAAAGAGACAAAAATGCTCAAAAATAATCAAGATTATCAGTCAAAATTATAAAACAATAATCGAATTCTGCCAAACAGAACTATATTAAAAAAATGATACTCAAGGAGGAATTTTCAAAAGCACAAAATTGTAAAGATGAAACTTTGCAAAACAACAAACTATATTGATTGAAGGGGAACTATTTGTACACAGGGTGATTTCTAAGTAGACGTTTTATTTTGTTTTGTTTTTTTAAGGATTTCAGCATTGCCTATTAGCTGCTTTGACTTCTTATTTCAAGTTTCCACTTCCTTGTTTACTGAATTGTCAAGCTATAAGCTCTGATTTCAGGAACCTTTTAGATGACTCTTCCACCACTTGTTTTAATTTAATTTTACGATGGATCTCTTCAAGGGCACAGGATGCTAGGTTGAGGTAACTGGCTGAACTGGCAGAAAGAGAAAGTGTTATGAATGTGAGAGGTTTTCAGAGAGAGAGAGACACAGACAGACAGAAAGAAAAGGTTCCCCAAAAAGTAGACTGAAAATACAGTGCAGAACACCAGTTTTTTCACCTTCTGTGATGGAGTAATACCAGAACGTACATTCACTGTGCTTCTCATCTCAGACAGGCAGTAGGGTAGCCAACCTGGTACCAGGAGTCTGCAACCAGCCCTTCTTCTCTCCAGCGGGAAACCACTCTATCCCAGTTGAAAGCTTCCAGAGCTGGAGAATAAATTTGCTTAGACAGACCCACATTTGTCTAGCTAGTTACTGTGCCTGAGTCCATTCACCCAGGGGAGAACCCTTCAGTCACAGTACAAGCTGGTGTAACCATATCACCAAGACCAATTATCAAGTAAGATAAATGGTTTTCTTCTGCAATATGGCAATCCTCAGTATACAGAATGGGTCTGACTAGCAGTGATAATACTCAGGAGGAAAAGGAGAACTAGAGGTAAAAGCTCAGAGGCTCTGCATAGGTAAAAGAAGAGGAACTAGGGAATATAGAGGATGTGAGTGAGGGGAGATTGCTCGGAACCCCCTTTTCAAGGAGAGACTTCTAGGGCTGCTGGGTTACAATGGCTCTTAAGAACTCCTTATCAAAAGCTGTGTCAACTGACCGGCAGATCTAACTGGTTGTGTCCAGAGGAAGTGTGAATTGAGTGCCAAGTGGCTGCCCAACAAAGTGGAGCTGCCCACTTGTCAGCTTAGACATTAAACCAGCATGGCACAGCAGACCTAGAGGTATAGGAGGCACAGATGTTGAGACCTAAATGAGTTTTTTTTCTCATCATGCCCATCCATCTTCTGATAAAGAAGATGAGTCTCTAGAGAGTGACACTGGCATCCAGAGGCAGGTCTGAGGGCTTGGAATGGTCAATCCACTGTGGACTGGGCCAGCCAAACATTATGGAAGGCAGGATCTAGCATGCAGATTCTGTGGAGGTGCTTGGGAAGAGCTGACGGGGCCAAACACCAGATCTTGTCCCCGGTGGAGGAAGGAAAGATGCAATTGGGAGCATGCTGCTGGTTCAATGAGCCCCACTGAAGGGGGGGGGAGAGAAGCGAGTACGGCAATGTTTACCAGGTGCTCCAGCACTATGGTGACTGAGTACGGCATATAAGAAGTTAAGTAGGCTTCATAGCAGGATCAGTTAGTTTTGTGAGGTGGGAGACTCCTCAGAAGCATTCTCTTGGGACTTTCAAAAAAGTGAGAAGGAAAGAGCTGAAGGAGAGGAAATATATCATTTATTACCCTGGGAGAAGTGAAAAGGTCCCCAAAGACAATGGAGGAGATGGCCAGAGAGACCCAGTGGTGAGAGAGCAAGAAATACCCTTGTTTGGCTGTTTCTTGGACACAGAGGAAAAGGAGCATCCCAGAGGGGAGAAGATGCTAAAGGTGAATGTCTGGTTGATATAAGCTATGGTCTCTGAGTAGAACACTTCATCCAATGAGAAAAGAGCCCAAGGAGAGATTGGATCTCTCCTGTGTCCATAAAGCTCAGATTAGTCCTCCTGTGCCTTATCTTTCCAATACCCAGCATTGGCAAATGAACTGCTGAAGCATGATGCAAGCAACCATTTCAGCTCTAATTCTGCTTCCTCTTGACCTGGCTGCAGCATCACTGTACAAGGCGGTGGTCAGGAGCAGGATGAAGTAGTGCTGTTCTTTGCAGATGTCTGTGATGAAGAAATTTGACCTACTTTTGCAACATATTTGAAGAAAATTTTGTGCATCAAAAATGAATTTAAATGTTTTATGTGAATATTCACTATAATTTGAATGTTCACCCATGCACATATCAGGCGCATTAATTTAAAGGTAACATACTGCACCATTACAAACTGAATAAATTCATTTGTTTTACAGACTGATCACATTTCAACCAAGAAAAGTAAATGTAGAAAATTCTCATGTAACATTATTGTTGACATTTTAACAAGTCAGGTTATTCAAAATTATGGTTTCCATTCAAATGCTAACTCTGTTCCCTTTCGTGATTTTTGTAAACAGATTGCAAAGTTGCTATGGGACCCATAAGTTTGAATTTATTGAATTTTGTGCATGTCAAATTTCAACAATAGCATTTCATTAATGGATGTTTTGTTTTGCTTTCTTTTTATTTTCCAGTGGTGGCATTTTTTATTTCCTTTCAGTTAATATATTTAAAATTTATTTCATAAAGTTAAGAAATTAGATAAAAGATTTGAGTTGAAAATTCACGAGAATTGCAACGTACTCTTTTTCTAATCTTCCTTATTCTAAAATCCCAGTACACATGAAGAGATACCAATATATACATATTATATACAATATAAACATAATGCATAATGTTCAGATTTGGACGGGAGACAAGTTGATGCTATAATGACCAAACACTCCATAAATCACGCTGTAACTGACACAAAACACAAGGAAAATTCAAATATATTTTGGGTAAAGAAGCTTTTCTATCTCCTATTAACTGACTAGTGAACTGCCTTTTCTCTACATATTTTCTAGATAGTCTTGTGAATACTTGCAAAGAAACACCATTCTAACCTCAAATAGCACTGGGTAGCAAACGAAAAACAATGCTGAACAGAAATTTCATACAATATCAGGGTTGGAAGGGACCTCAGGAGGTCATCTAGTCCAACCCCCTGCTCAAAGCAGGACCAATTCCCAACTAAATCATCCCAGCCATGTCAAGCCTGACCTTAAAAAACCTCTAAGGAAGGAGATTCCACCACCTCCCTAGGGAACCCATTCCAGTTCTTCACCACCCTCCTAGTGAAATATTTTTTCCTAATATCCAATCTAAACCTCCCCCACTGCAACCTGAGACCATTACTCTTTGTTCTGTCATCTGGTACCACTGAGAACTGGCTAGATCCATCCTCTTTGGAATCTCCTTTCAGGTAGTTGAAAGCAGCTATCCAATCCCCCCTCATTCTTCTCTTCTGCAGACTAAACAATCCCAGTTCCCTCAGCCTCTCCTCACAAGTCATGTGCTCCAGCCCCCTAATCATTTATTTTGGGCAAGGAGGGCTCAAGGAAAAACTTGAGGCATCTGAGATATCATGTGCAAGCTGAAAGTTCTGATTTCTTCTTTGTATTATAAATCAGACATGTCTGCAAAATCTGAAATTTAATATTCTTGAAAAAAATTGGGAGCCAAAACTTCACAAATTAATGACCTCTAATTTATACAGTGTGCAGTAGTAACATGAGCTGTAGCAGCAAGTATCTGAGAACTGGTCAAGATATCATGGTATGATCACCAGTAACTACACTGAGTACCATTAGGTTGTTTTATGATATTGGATTTTATTCAGACATCAGTTCATGTTATTACTATGCATAGCTTATTGACCTTTCTATCTGAAAGCAGCAACACATCTTTGGGAGATAAAAATAGAGCCTGTTCTGTCAGTATTAGTCTTGTTTGATGTCTGTAAGTAAAAGGTTTTGGCCTTTGGGGACATGGGAAATTACCCTTTCCCTGAAAAAGAAAGTGCCCTGGGCCTGCAAAGGCTTACACACACGTTTAACTTTACTTATTGTGAATAGTCCCATTGTTACTCACCATGCGTAAAGCAAGGGACCTGAGTAAGTTTTTGCATGATCAGGGCTTAAGTCTTTAAAATGGTCTAAAAACACTGGACTCAGTTGCTTTTAACAGAAAAACCAATGGAGACCCCTGAAACAGAAAAAGCAGGAGGCTAAAATTACTGTAATCTCCACCCCTCCCCCGAGCATGCGGTAACCCATTTAAATATTAACAAGGCACAAAACATGGAGTCTGCTATAGCCCACCACTAAACCTTCAGGTGCAACTTTTTAGACCAATAATATTGTCATCACAAGATGCATTGCCCACTATTGCACACCTGTAATATTACTACATTTTGTTATGTCTAACCTTCAAACTATAAACACTGCTGTGCAAATGACCAAATGAAAATGTAAAGAGAATGGCTAGTAGGCAGTTATCAACTCGAGTTAACAGTTTTGAACGCTGTAGGAGATATATAAACCTGCTTTGTGAAATTCCTAAAATGGTCTCTAGATCTCTCTCTTCACATCTCTTCTTATCGTAAGTTTGCAGTTACACTAGTGGATATTAGCATTATTGCATTTTCAAATATATGTAGGTGGTCATATACAAATATTCACTCAATTCACAGATGTATGCCTTTAGAACAGAACACAAGTGATCAGCCTGACAGCACTAAAAATGAAAGTCCTCCATTCATGAAATAGGTACAAATAAGAATAGCAGCAGTGCTAGCAGTTCTACGTGACCTATCAGGAACACCTCTTGGAAAGAGAACAGCTCAGTTTCACTAGCCACTGAATAATTTGGATGTCCACAAGGATAACAAATAATGGCAGTTATGGTGCTGGTTTTATTATGTGGACACTTTTCTATTAGGAAAGTAACAGGCCATCACCACATTTCACGGAGGCCACTAAAAAGCCATCAGAGTATACTAACTTTTAGTATAAATTAATTCTATGGACTCTCTTGTATGCACAGAGTAGAAAAAGTACCCATGTGTGTCAAAGGCTGTAGGGAAAAAGCATAGCTTTATTTGAGAAACAATATGGGACTATACAATTGAAACTTTCATCACAATGTGTACACACAAGAAGGCAAAGTTATGTGCAATTTCCTGACTTGTAGATGTTTACCTGTCTCTTTCCCATAACATCTTCTGTCCCACCATTAAAACAACAGTTTTGTGCATTTCATTTAGTGCTAATGGAAGTGCCAGTCTAACAGCAACTGAAAGCAAAGTCCTCAGCATACCCAAAAACCAGATACAGTGCAGCGTGGACAGTGACTGTGCAAGCTTCCTGATATTGTGATACCAAAATGCCTGAACCCTGACCTGGAGAGCCCAGCTGTATGGGAGAAAGGATAAGAGAAACAGTGTCCATTCAGTCCTCTGGTAAACCCACCGATAAACACATAAGTTAATGCTAAATGTGGTGGGTTTTGTAGGATAAACACCTGTGTCCTAAAACCAGACAGACTCCTCAATCATGTCACTTAGGCCACTGATTAAAATGTAAATAGCAACAGCTTTGGGTCACTACCAATCAAGTTTGGATTGGAATTGGAGACTGAAAAGTGAAAAGCTCAGCACCAAGTCCTTCATAGACAAAGTCTAAACAAAATTTCCACTGGAGTTAGTGGAAAGACACTGATTTCATGGAGAGCTGGATTGGGTCCCAAGTCCCCATTCACATTCCTGTTATTCTTATGGTTTGGTTGTTTGTGTTTAGTGAAGTAGATTAGTGAGGACTACAAATGTTGTTACACTGCTCGCAAAGCATGTTTATGTGGATAATCCATCTCCTTAATGTATCCATTTACCATCACTTTACAGATACAAACATTTCTCTCTGCAGCAAGCCCTCAGCAGCCTCAGGAGCCATCAGCAGAGAACAGCCTTTAACTTGCTTTCTTGAACTGCTTTCAGATGTCAAGTTTTAGCAATTTGTGAAGCTTCACGGTAGTTGTGAAAGACAGTTTTCTATATTTCCATATGGTGTGAAGCCTTCATAAGGCTGAGTTTATTTTCTCTAAACATGTTTGGGTTTTCTCATTACTCTGTGTATGCAGTGATCTTGCTTCCCTGGTAAGCAGAACTCCTTAACAGCACCCATTCTACTTTCCCACCACAAATATTATTTCTTTCAGATTCTAGTCCTCTAGTTTTCATGATCTTTGTATTGGCTGGACTTATGCAGAGACCAATTCTTCCAGAGAGCTAAGACTAAATACTTTAAAAGCAATCAGCTGCTGCCACTGTTTTGTATTAAAGCAACAATTGTCAGCTGGGGTGGGGGAGGAAGGAAGGGGTCATGAATACACAACCACACTCTTTTCCTTTATGGCTGGATCAGAGGATGGGCCTGAGACTCTTAGGCTGTAACATGAAGTCATGTTCTGGAAAAGGTTGAGTGTTGAGACTTAAAGGGGCACTGACAATTTAAAAATGAAAAGAAAAAAATCACTTCTACAATACTTTTTAAAACCAATTCTTGTTAAAAATAACACCTAAAATTACTATAAAGTGATTTATTAGAGACAAAAACCTCCTTCCCCCGGTTTGTTCAGGCTGTATTTTTAACAGCATTTTGTGTATAGTCTGTCTCTCTCTCTCTCTTTTAGTGTCAGTCATTTTTTCCCCTGTTTTGTGCAGGTCTTTCACACAGCAATAGCAGAGAGAAACACGCATGACAGAAAATGGAAAATGTGATTGCCAAACCGCAGAAATTGACAGGAGTGGGCTCAGGGACTACTTTTTGAAATGACTAGAACTCAAGTTAACATGTCCTTTTAAATATATACAGAACTATTTGCTGTAAATTTATAGTAACGGGACTGTATATATTTCTTTTAAAAGACATGGTAGCCTCCAATTTTCAAGTTATAAAAAGCTACTTAAGAAATCTATCCAAAATGTATTTAGTTCTCTAGGTATATCCATATACACCTATATAATATTTACTGTGGTTAATGTTTAGCCATTCAGTATCTGTTGGCACTGAAACTACTCACCAGCTACAAGGGCAATAATGCAATGCTATTTTAAGTTACATTACTTGCCAATACAAACATGTAATGCAATATCTATTATTTATGTACTACTGTAATTGTACACTCTGCTTTGCAGTATCCAAAATATGCTAAGCAAAGTTCTTGCCTGCAAAGATTTGTAGTAATCTAAGGCGGGGTGGCCAACCTGAGCCTAAGAAGGAGCCAGAATTTACCAATGTGCATTGCCAAAGAGCCACGGTAATACCTCAGCAGCCCCCCATCAACTCCCTCCCACCCCGCTCCCAACACCTCTCACCCAGCAGCAGCCCTGCGGATCAGTGCCTCCCCACCTCTCCCCTCCCAATGAGCTGTTTCCTGGTGTACAGGAGGCTGGGGGGGGGGGGGGGGAGAAGCAAGGTCACGGCAGGCTCAGAGCAGGGCCTGTGGCAGAGCCAGGGGCTGAGCAGTGAGCACCCTCCCCCCCCCCGCCCCCGGCACACTGGAAAGTTGGCGTCTCAAGCTCCAGCCCCGGAGTTGGTGCCTATACAAGGAGCTGCATATTAACTTCTGAAGAGCCGCATGTGGCTCCGGAGCCACAGGTTGGCCACCCCTGATCTAAGGCATAACTAGATAAAATACAGCAGAGAGGCATGTGGATATTATTGCCCATATACCCAAAGAGACATAAGCAGTAAGTATACACATGCATACACTTACTAGTATGCCTGTCATTTAATTTAATGGAAAAGCACAGGAGAGCTAAATTCATAAATTGTAGATACTTATGTCACAAATATCGTACAGGAAAGCAGAAGTGTTTTCCCCCCTCCAAAAGATAGCGTCCTAACACACCCACAGGGTACAATAGAATGAATAATACTAGAGACCTTGATCATTTGGGGGGAATTCATGACCAGCTAGGACGACTTAATCCAGCCCATTGTTATTCTCAGGACGGCCACAGCTCAGTAGTTACTTACAGAAAATAAAATTACATGAAATACTAAAATGTACTTCTGAACGTAGTTAACTTGAAAACTGGAAAGAAAACCTCAAAAGTAGATTCAAAGCCATGATTATCTCCTCCCTGCACAGAAAGATATGCAACATAATTTCATGGATTTCTGCCTGTCCGTATTGCAAGCTTTATAATATTTAAACATCTGTCCATTCAAAATGAGTGTTTTTCCCTACAATATTTCAAAGGCTTCATTGCGAGTAAATCCATGCTTAGTTATTTTTAAGAAGTGTATTTTGTACCTGCATCTGACATAATAGTCAAAAATAAAACAAAACTAATCAGTTGCCCAGCCTTCTAGAACAGAAGAAGGTATTTTCAGTCTATCTGATTATATTTTTATTGAAAACTTCCTATCTGCATAATTACATAATCAATCAAATAAGTGCTTTTTCTATCAATCCATAGGATGTGCCACCATAATGTTTAATATGCACAGTTTTTCTGGTAATATTTCTAAACTTCCTGCAATAAACTGGTAGTGTTTGCTTTAAATACTGACTCCTGTTAGTAGTAGTTGATCCTGCTGGTACAGGGTTAAGTGGGCTTTGCTGATTTACCCAGACGGGCAACTTATTAACCCACTACAATGTAAGAAAACCCGTTATTGTGGCACAGGTGGGCCCTGGAGTTTTTATAGCATGCAGGGGGAGAGGGGGGGAGAGGCTCAGAAAGAAATAGGTTGAGAACCCCTGCACTAATAGAACCTAAAAGTCACGAAAAACCAAAGTTAAGTGTGAACATGCAACCCTTTCTTACTGTTTCTGCTTCTGTTTGTGGTCTCTTCAAACCCTCCACCTCTGTGCAGTTAGAAACATAACACCTAAGCTGAAGGTTGGAAAAATAGACCTTTCATCTAATTTCAACATATTTTGTAAATCATTCAGATCCAGCACTTTTTCCAGCATTGAATAGAGACACCCCACAGTCCCAAGCCCAAGAGTCTACTTGGTAATTCTGAATTCCCAAGTGGAAGGTGAGAAAGTGTTGTGCTCTTAGGAATAAGCAAGAAATAGGAAGGGCTGACTCTTCCTTCTGTATGGAACAAAGTATTTACTTATCACATGCATGTGGTCCAATTTGAGGAGACCTTTTATCTCAGTAGAACACAATCCAGAGTGATATCAAAATCTTCCCATTCCGTATTGATCTGATGTGTGTCTTGGTCTCTCTAAATTATGCGAGTGAGCCTAATAAGTTTGGGCATGGCCAGCCTTCTTTCTTTAAAAAACTAATATAGCTTTTTAATTTTCATTTTTAAGGCCCATGTTGTATTACATTGACTGAAACATTTATTTTGTCTCATGGATATAAGAATAGGAAGAGTCTGAATGATAAAGAAGATCCTCTGCAAAAAACATTATTTGCATTCATATTATCTTGCAAATCCAGGAAAGAGACAATTGCTAAATGTGTCTGTTAAGCTGAATTAAGAAAGCGATAAAATTAACACCAAAAGTAGGATGATGTGGCAGATGATGTGAATGAGCAAGTATCTCATACTTTGCTTGCTCCATTGAAATGGAATAGATTTTAAGGCCAGAAGTCACTATTATGATAATCTTGTCTGATCTCCTGCAATAACATCCTACATCCAGTTCAGTGACTTGTGGCTGAACTACTTGTCTATCTTTTAGAAAGATGTCTTGGTTTAATGAGTACAAGTGACGGAGAAATCAACACATGCTTTAGTAATCTGTTTCAATGGTTAATAATCCTTTCTGAGAATAACCTTCGCCTTATTTTTACTTGAAACATCACATGCACCAAGGCGGCCTGTCAGCGTTTGATTCTGGGATCTTTCACACCCTCTGTGAAGAACCATTCTGCTATACCAACAAGACACTTAAACAAAAGTTTCCACAAGGCCCAATGGAAATCTGAACTGAGGACCCTAGTTTACAAGGCCAATGCTCTAACCTATGAGCTATGGAACAATTTAAGGACCTCTGAACTAGCTTGTTGAGGTTTTACTCTAACATTAAACATGTTGAAAATAGAGACTTCTACAATTCTATAATCTCTTGAATAATATGATACCATAAAACATAGGGTATATCTCCATTTTGAGCTGGAGGTGTAAATTCCAGCTCAAATGGACATATTCGCTGATAGAGCTAACATGCTAAACACAGAGAGATGCCACAGTGATGCAAGCAGTGGGAAGGGCTAGCCACCCAAATACACGCTTAGTATCTCGGACAGGTACGAATTCAGAATGGCTAGCCTCTGCCCCCCACAGCCACACTCTCTTGTTAGTGTACTAGCTCAGTCAGAGTGGGTATGTCCACTCAAACTGGAATTTACACTTCCAGCTCACAGTGCAGACATACTCATAGCAAACAATGCTAACTTATGCTCGGAACGCCTAACGGTCATGCCACAAATCAGATATGTCTACAGTGCAAAAGGTTCAGTCACTAGAGCAAACAAGAAGGGTCATAAAGGGAATCTCTACCTGGACCTGACTAGAACTTTCATTATGCAGCCAAAGATATAGTTATGCACACACATGGACAGCAGACCCTTCCTTACACACTACAGTTTAACAGAGCTCTCTTGCACATGCTAAGCATCTGATTTTCAAATCAAAACTTATTTCCTCTGAAAAAAGGACGGGCACCAGCCCTTCAGTCAGGGCTATTTCTATGCCAAGTTTTACCTTTCAGCTCACAGCTAGCTTCCCTGTTTTGGCTGCAAGATTGTTTTGTTTGCTTTATTTAAAAAAAAAAATGGGATGAGCATTCCCCCCCCACAAATGTCCTATACTCCAAAACAGCTCAACAATAATAAAAATAAATTGCAACCACTACCGCTATCTTTGGGCAGAGATCAAGCATGAGGTTGTGTGTTTCATTCAAGAGCTTGAATGAAAACTCATAACTCTAATGGTGGTTGGAATAAATACAGCTGCCAGTTTTCCAAGGTTAATTCACCCAGTCATTTTATTAAATATCAAGTATTTTTAAATGTAGGTTGAATTATTAACAATGCAATAAAAACATGCCAAAACTGAAAATAATGATTATGACATTAGTATAGTTTGGTTTCAATGAACTAGCTTTTTCAATCTGTGCTCAATTTTTCTTTATAATGTAGACTTTTATTGAAGTCATAAACACAAATTGTATACAAATCAGATGATGCACTTTTTCAAGATACAGTCAATATATATATTAATTTTGGAGGTTCCATGTGATATGTTGTTGTTTTTAAGATCATTATTAATGACCTTATAATTAAGTTACTAGCAGGAATGTCTCCGCACCTGACAACCACCATACCTTTTGTACAGTTCAGAATGAATAGCATTTTTCATGCTCAGAAACCGGAGTGCACTTTTAAGTCTGTGCTGAAGGTCAGTACTGTGGTACTGACAGTACCATTATTTAACATTTACATTGTGGTAACACCCAAAGGCAACAAACACCCAGATTAGGCCCTACTGTGCTAGACACGGTACATACACATGTTAAATGACAGTCCCTGCCCTAAAGAGATTACGTTCTTAAAACCACACACACGCATGCACAGTGCTGATGAGCCACACAATAGCTGGCACTAAATCTTCAGTTTCTTAAGTATTATTGCTGACAACTTAAGTCAATTATGTTACAATGGACAGTAATTATCACAGGCCTTTTCTACTGTTTAGAAAGTCTGTAAATATAATATAGTACTTAACCTTTAAAAAGAAAGGTTGTATATGAAAAAAAGTTATATAAGATTCAGGGTCCAATCACTTTTTAATGTTACATCAACATTTACCCTGTGCCGTTCTAACTCCCCTTTGAGAGGAAAGCACATTCGCAATTCTGAAAACTGATGTTACCATAGCAATACTCTGTTACTCTGAATATTTATATAATGTTTAACATTTTCACTGTGCAACAGCAATCTTCCAAACCGTACCTCCTACTTCCATTTGTTATGTTAGCTTTCATTCTGTTTGACAGAGCAGTTTAAAACATTAGGGCAGAGGTTAACATGCACTTAATATTGAAAGTCACACCCCACACACTCCTCCTTCCCCCCTCTCTCCCCCACCCCCTTCCCAACCCTGCATGTGCTTTTGTGCAGCTCTGGAGGAGATAATATCCAGAGGACTGCTTTAGAACTTGCAGATGTGCAATGGACAACGTGTGCACTCCATTCTAACAGCAAATTTGTAACATTAATCAAATTAATTAATTAATGCTCCTCTATTCAGCACCCCTTATTCAGGCTGAGTTTCCTCTGCAGTTAATAGGAAATATGATCCACCATTATAAAAGCACCACATTTGTGCTAGGCTTTGCTAAAATACCAAAGTGCACACAGTCCCTACCTCAAAGAGATTACAAGCCATAGGAAGATAAACTGCAATGACTACCCCTGAATATAGACTCTAATATCCCAATCTCAGATGTTTACCCTTCGTTTAACTTTCCTCCAGAATGTTACAAATATTGGCTATATAAAGCATCCATCAGGTGAGAATGATTTTGGAATCATATCACATACACACTATTTTCCCTCAACCTAACACTTATGGTCACTAACTTATAAGTGCACTTTTACATTTAGATATTAGGCAGAACAGTAACATCGGTCTCCTACAAGTTCTATTCTCAATAGCCATATCAGCAATAAAAGGGGATCTCTCTCTCTCTCTTTATTTAGGCCAAGATTTTTCAAAAATGAAATCCTAAATGCAGGCTCCTAAATCCACACTTAGGCCTCTATATAAGTGGGTTGATGGGAGTAGTTGGGCAGTTCAGCACTTTTGAAAGTCAGGCCACTTATTTAGGTGCCTAGATAAGGACCTAGGAGACTGGAATCTAAATTTAATCTCTCATTGTTAAAAATTTGGTACTTGGTTCTCTGTATCAAACCTACAGATATGGCTCTCTAAACAGGGGTTACCAGTCCCACTGCTTCTCCGCCTTTCAAAGAAGTCCGCCTACATTTAGAGCATTTTTTGTTAAATTAGTATTTCTACCCACTTCTCACAGCTGTTTCAATCACTTACTTTTATATGTTCATGTAGCTGGGCCTCATGTTGACGGGAGAGTTGCTCATGCTGCCTCTGGAACTCGGCTATAAGGATTTGTCTCTGAATTTGTTGTTTTTGTTTGAGAGCCAGGAGTTCCTGCTGGAGCTGCTGTTCTCGGAGTGTAGGTTCCGTCACTGGCATGGAAAACTGGTGGTCCAAGCGGAGATCCATGGGGACTGAAGTTGGTGCAACTTGCAAGGGCAGTGCTGTGTTCACATCAACTGCAAAAGAAAAAAAACAAAAAGCGATCAGCCTATTCCCTGTTCAATAGTGAATTTAGCTTTGGCTTTTAGAAGGCTTTCTGGGAACCACAATACCTGAATCAACAACACCATCTCTCTTATATTTCATATTGCAAAAGGACATACAACCGCTGGGGTATGTGGTTGGGGTACAGGAAGAGATGAGGGGTGTGGGCTCTGGTCAGCACTTACCTCTGGCCTCTCCCTGGAGGCGTCAACATGTCCCTCCGGCTCCTAGGTGCAAGGACAGTGACCAGGCGGCTCTGTGCAGTGCATGCTGCCTCCGCCCACTGGCATCGACCCCCGCAGCTCCCATTGGCTGCAGTTCCTAGCCAATGGGAGCTGCGGAGCTGGTGGTCAGGCAGCCTGTGGAGCCCATCTGGCCACACTTACACCTAAGAGCCAAGGGACATGTCACCGTTTCCAGGAAGTTGCGTGGAGCCAGGTAGGGAGTCTGCCGGCCCCGCCAACCGGACTTTTAACGGTGGTGACTAGAGCCACCAAGGTCCCTTTTCGACCAGGCATTCCAGTCGAAAACCTGACACCTGGCAACCCTAAAGAGGACCCATTGTTTAACAACATAATAGGAGCTGCACACTAGGTGAGAAATTCATATTAATCTGCTTCTGGAATGGGAAACCTAGTGCACAGAGTACTAGACTGGAGACCTGAGGTCAATTCCTGACTTTCACTGTTCTGATGGGTGATGCTGCCTAAGTAACTTCTTTCCTGATGCCTCAGTTTCCCCATCTACAAAAGAAGATGATACTGACCTTTTTAAAGTGTTTTGAGATCTAAAGATGAAAGGATCTAAAGATAGAGCTAGGTAGGGTATTATTACATACTTAATGCAAACTGCTAAATGAAATCTATTTTGTGGGATATAGTTGTGGCCAAAAATTTACAAGGAAACGGGAAAAATTCAAATGTCAGGTGAAGATAAGAGAGGTCCCAAGAAAACTCCCTTTTCACAGGGGAAAAACTGTAGTGAACAGAGAAGCACTAAACACAGCTCAGTGTACTAGCAGCTAATGCAGGGGTTCTAAGGCAGATGGATACCTAGGAATGCCACATCATGCCCCTTTGTACAGTGTAGCATCTGTTTGGAGATAAGCCTTTAAATAATCAGGATCCAGGGATAAAGAGGCTATACAAATGTACTTGAATACTTGGCGTATTAAGGAGTCAGTTATTTGGCTACACAAAGAGCATTTCTCTGAGAACTGGGAATTGTTCATAAAAAAGCAAATAGGACAGGTGTTTAGTGAAAACACTGCAGCAACACTGATCTCAATCAATATACTTCCATTGTTGTTTTTCCCTTTACAACCACAACCATCCACTATCATCTAAATATTCAAAATTGCAACCAAAATTCTAATTCTGTACTAAATATTACAGCTGTTTATATTTGCTGTATTTTTAATGTTTTGCTCCAAAAGGAAACTCAGTATCTCCCCTGAGATGTTTATATTGATTAATTTTACAAAAAAATCCTTAGTCCTTTTCAAAACGATTTACTATGTTTATCTACAATTAGAACACACAACATCTTGGAAAACACTCGTGCTAACAAAATGTTTGTCAAATTATCAAAGTATAAAAATGTGGTGCCGGGGTACACAGCCCCCGCTGCAAACCATGGGACTGGGGCACCAGGGGAGGGGTTGAACAGCCTCCGCTCTGGAGCTGGCTGCAGGACAGGGGTGTGTGGCCCTGGCTGCAGCCCTCGCCAAGCCCGGCCGCAGCCAGAGGGTGGGGTGCATGGCCCCCGCTGAAGCCCCTGGGCATAAGCCACAGGGCAGGGGATGCAGGGTCCTGCCTGGTTCCAGCCCCAGTTGCAGGGCAGGGGCGCACAGTCTCGCCTCCAGACCCATCTCCAGTCCCTGACAGCTGAATCTGAAGAAGTCACGGAGGTCCGGTAAAGTCACAGAATCCGTGACTGCCATGCCCTCCATGACTAAATCGTAGCCTTAATAATGTTCAATAAAGGAACAGAGGTGTGTATAGCAGGTCACCTTCTTGTAAATTTCTTTACATGACTTTTATTTTTCCTCTGCCTAAGAAGCAGTCACAGCTCTGACTGAACTAGCTCAAGAAGGGATAGGAGAAATCATTTGAAATGACTCAAAGAATCTTTGATAGCAAATTTGACTCACATGGACTGCAATATTTGACTGCATACATGTCCTCTATAGAAAATAAACAGGGCTTTGTTTTTGCCCATATGACAGCGTTTGAGTCAGAAACTATTTGACGGGATCTGATAAGAACTGAGGCATGAAGTTGACTCTCCCACAACCAACAAGTATTAGAACAAACTAAAAGATGGACAATATCATGATTAACATAGAAGGCCAAATTGTTCTTAGAAACAAATTGGGGTGTGGGTCTAGGAAAAAATTATATAAATTGTCCCATCGTAGGTAAAACAGCCAGCTCGCTAACCATTCTAAGTGAGATGCTGGCTACCAGAAAGGTAACTGTCATACAATATAAGCAGCAAAGAGTCCTGTGGCACCTTATAGACTAACAGAAGTTTTGGAGCATGAGCTTTCGTGGGTGAATCCCTACTTCGTTGGATGCTTTTACAGATCCAGACTAACACGGCTACCCCTCTGATACTATACAATATAAGGAAATGTCAACTAATATCTCAAATGAAAGCTTTCATTTTATGCAAGATTCAACTGATATTCTACTTTAAGGCTGGTTGCTTAACTATGGATTTTATAACAGTCACTTCCCTATGGAAGTGAGACATGGCTGCAGAACAAGTTGACTTTGATGTTCTTTAAACTGATGTGTCCTTAAATGTCACCTGCAAATATCTATAAAATATACATACTAAGTTAGGGTTTTGTTCCGAATGCCCCACTGAGCAATGTTAAGAGGAGTATTCTGTACACAAATGATCTTTTAAAATGTACTCCTCAAGGGTGAAAGTAGCATAGAAGACTTACCGGTACAGGGGCCTAACTCCGGGCCCCTGGAAGGGGTGGGGCCTCGGGCAGAAGGGGAAGGGCTGGGGGTCGGCCTCCCCTAGCCACCCTATCCGCGCTGCCTGACCCGCGCCACCCAGGGTTCCGGCGATGATTTAAAAGGATCCAGGGCAGCACTTTGACGTTGGCTGCGTACGTGCCGGTACCAGCGGCCACTACTTACCGGTACACCGGTACCATAACAACCTACTTTCACCCCTGGTACTCTTCCTATCTCTGTCTCTTCGCACTGGTCTTGTCATATCTGACATGATGGATTGCCAGCTCTCACTCCAAAACGGTGTTAGGCCATCAACATAACAAATACCCTGGAAATACCATTCACAAATACCCTTCATCATCAAATACGGGTGTTTCTATTGGGCTTCCATGGGCTAAATGTTCTTCAATATCTTTATCAATTATCTGGAAGTAAATATAAAACCACTACTGAAAGTAAATATTGAAGGAATGGCAAATAACGAGAAGGATAAGACAGTCTTTCACAGTGATCTGGATTGCTTGGTAAGCTAACCCCATTCACACAAAATACATCTGAATACAGCTAAGTGCAAGGTCAGACACCTAGGAACAAAGAATCCAGGCCACATCTACAGAATGGGGAACTATATTCTGGAAAACCATCACTCAGAAAAGGATGTAGAGGTCATAGTGGACAAGCAATGCAAAGCTATGGCAAAAAGGGTTAACACAATCCTTGGATGTATAAGCAGGGGATCAGTGAATAGAAACAGAGAGGTGATTTTAACGCTGTATATGGCATTGGTAAGACCAGTACTGGAATGCTGTGCTCACTTATGGTGTCACATTTTAAAAGGATGTTGAAAAACTGGAGCGGGTGCAGAAAAAAGCCACAAACAGAATTTGAGGGCTGTCTTACAGTGAGAAACTTGGGACTTGTCTGCAAGGTGGCGTAACATGCTCTACGGAGTGTGGGTGGGTGGGTGAGGATGTAATATCCAAAGGGCACTAACATGTTGTGCATTAATTGGCTCATGTTGTGCATGTCATTGCTCATAACACAGTGAAGGTTGCCTAGAGAGCAGTACTCAACACACCTTCAGGGAACACCAGCAGGGTCTACACAGACCAATTAATACACAACTGCTAGTGTGCTTTAGATACCACATGCCTGTAGGGTGCATTATCCCACTGGGTTGAAATGCCCTTTGAGTGCTCAATTTGTCCAGCTTCTCAACAAGATGATCAAGAGCTGATGTGAATTACAGTGTATAGGTACCCTCACAGACATAAAATACTACGTAAAGGCTTTTTAATCTAGCAGAGACAGACATGAGAACCAATGGCTGGAAGCCAAATCCAGACAAATTCAAATTAGAAATAAGGCTGTCAAGGTTCCTCCCCCACTCTGAACTTTAGGGTACAGATGTGGGGACCTGCATGGACCCTTCTAAGCTTAATTCCTAGCTTAGATCTGGTAACGCTGCCACCAGCCAGAATTCCAGTGTCTGGCACACTCCCTGTCCGCCCCCCCCCAAAAAAACTTTCCCCTCCCTGGATAGCCTTGAGGCTTTTCCACCAAGTCCCTGGTGATACCGATCCAACCCCTTGGATCTTAACACAAGGAGAAATTAACCATTCCCCCCTCCTTTCCCCCACCAACTCCTGGTGAGTCCAGACCCAATTCCCTGGGATCTTAAAACAAGAAAGAAAAAATTAATCAGGTTCTTAAAAAGAAAGCTTTTAATTAAAGAAAGAAAGGTGAAAATTAACTCTGTAAAATCAGGATGGAAAATACTTTACAGGGTAATCAGATTCTTATGACCCAGAGGAACTCCCCCTCTAGCCTTAGGTTCAAAGTTACAGCAAACAGAGGTAAAATCCTCTCAGCAAAAAGGAACATTTACAGGTTGAGAAAACAAACATAAGATTAACACGCCTTGCCTGTGCTACTTACAAGTTTGAAACATGAAAGACTGATTCAGAAAGATTTGGAGAGCCTGGATTGACGTCTGGTCCCTCTCAGCCCCGAGAACAAACAACCCCCAAAACAAAGAGCACAAACAAAAGACTTCCCTCCACCAAGTTTTGAAAGTATCTTGTCCCCTTATTGGTCCTCTGGTCAGGTGTCAGCCAGGTTTACTGAGCTTCTTAACCCTTTACCGGTAAAAGAGACATTAACCCTTAACTATCTGTTTATGACAAAGGCACAAATGTTTAACAGTGAAGGTGATTACCTACTGGAACAAACTACCAAGGGAAGTGGTGGACTCTTCAATTTGTGTGTCTTCAGATCAAAACTGGACACCTTTCTGGAATACATGCTTTAGTTAAACACAAATGATTAAGGTTATTACAGGGATAAATGGTTGAAATTCTATGGCCTGTGTAATACAGGACATCAGAGAGTAGATGAACTGTTCTGGAGCCTGGTTGTGTCACCCCACCGAAAAGTGAGACCTCTAGGGCTGAGTTCTTAGGTAGTTATTGACTTCTCAGCCCCCCATAAATATGGGAAAGGAAACTGCAGTGAGCCCTTAAGATTGGTACTGTGATATCTGGACCATCTCCTCTGTGAGGATTTTATGGACCCTGACTTTGCACATAATCAGGTAAACTGGAGGACAAAATAGTGCTCTGCTTATGCTCTGAGAAGGTTTCCAACTCCTTGTCTGGTTAAGAAAATGTGATAATGTTTGTAAAAAACTGTGCTGTAATGCAAATGTACAAGCTGACAGCATTAACGTTGCATGGATAGCCTTAAATTCGACATTTCTTGATTTGCGATAGCTACGCAGACAATGCTGTCTTTCACATGATGTGCTGCTCCAATGAGGCACCCTTGAAGAAATGAATGGAAACGCAATTTTTCTCCCCCCCGCCCTTTTTTTTTTTTTTTTTTTTTAAGGGAAGATGATTGCTTCTAGGAATTTTCAGTCTTTCATTTAAAAGGGGGACATGGAGGAATAGTGGACAGGTTCAGGAAGAGATTCCTGTGAATAGGAGAGCTGCATGGGAAAAGGTCTACAGATGACAACTAAAGAAGAATATGAAGGGGGTGGAAGCTTAGCTTAGGCTGAGGTGCTCCACTGCCAGAACTGTTTAGACATTTGTCAAAAGTAAGGCTGTGTCTGGGCTCTTCTCCATCCCTTCAAAAATAGCACAGTCTGCAAGGGAGCAGAGACTATTTTGGGGGTACATTTGGAAGTAGAAACCATTGAAACTGAAAGTAAATTACAGTATGAAAATTAAGACAGGGAAGAAAGACTTTGCACAGGGCCATAGTGTGAGTGGGAATAGAGATATGCTGGATTTTTTTTGTAAGCAAAGTTTTCAATTTGCCTAAATTTGACCTGTGACATGAGCAGGTCAAAAAAGTGTTTCACATAAGCTGATATCCAAACTATACACAAGAACAGAGATGACATGATTGACACCGTCAGTGAAATGCAGTCACTTCCAAGGTGGAATGTAGCAATTGTTTACCACACAAAAATGTAGTTTAGCACATGAAGTTACTTGTATTATATTATATATGATAGTCTCCAGGTGAAGGTATTGTGGGAATTTACATGAGCAAAAAGTAATTATCCAGCACCAAGCATTACAGACTCAGAGTGTTTTAGCTAATGAATCACCAAAATCACTTTCTGCAGAACCTAGCTGTTCCTAGAGGTTTCCCATATAAGAACAGCCGCACTGGGTCAGACCAAAGGTCCATCTAGCCCAGTATCCTGTCTTCTCACAGTGGCCAATGCCAGGTGCCCCAGAGGGAATGAACAGAACAGGTAATCTAGTGACCCATCACGTCACCCAGTCCCAGCTTCTGGCAAACAGAGGCTAGGGACACCATCCCTGTCCATCCTGGCTAATAGCCATTGATGTACTTATCCTCCACAAATTTATCTAGTTCTTTTTTGAACCCTGTTATAGTCTTGGCCTTCACAACACCCTCTGGCAAGGAGTTCCACAGGTTGTGTGAAAAAAATAATTCCTTTTGTTTGTTTTAAGCCTGCCCACATATTCACACTATGCAGAAGACTCTTTTTTTTTAAAGCAAAAGGTCAGATTGCTGGAAATGCTATTTTTCATTCTACAACTTGCTCCCACCACTTTCTTATTGTTTTCCTTCCTGTCTTTTTCCCTGCTCCATTTTTTTTCCCACTCTCCCACATTCCTCTCCAGATCCAGAAGCACAAAAAAGGAAAACAGCCACCACTAGAACATTGTCTGTGCCCTGGAACATACTGTAGCAAATTTCCCACAGAACAGGCTTGTGAAAAGGACAGATCATTACACTCTGTAGTTTCACACACAGTTGTTTGCCACTAACTGCAGCATAGAGGTAGCATCCTGTTTCAAATGCAGGCATCATCACAAAGTTAGATGAATCTAAGAATCTCTTGTTGGAGTTCAGTGACCATTTGTGAACCACTTACAACAGGAGATGTTTGTACGGCTGATTCTAATTTAAAGACTGTATATAACAGGCATAGAATCATAGGACTGGCAGGGACCTCAAGAGGTCATCTAGTCCAGTCCCCGGCCATCATGGCAGGACTAAATATTGTCTAGACCATCCCTGACAGGTGTTTGTCTAACCTGCTATTAAAAATCTCCAATGATGGTGATTCCACAACCTCCCTAGGCAATTTATTCCCGTGCTTAACCACTCTGACAGTTGGGAAGCTTTTCCTAATGTCCAACCTAAACCTACCTTGCTGCAATTTAAGTCCATTGCTTTTTGTCCTAACCTCAGAGGTTAAGAAGAACAATCCACCCCGCGGCCCCACCCCACCCCCCCGTAACAGCTTTTATGTACTTGAAAACTGTTATGTCCCCTCTCAGTCTTCTCTTTTCCAGACTAAACAAATCCATCTTTTTCAATCTTCCCTCATAGGTCACAGGACTTTCTCCAACTTGTTCACATCTTTCCTGAAATGTGGCGCCCAGAACTGGACACAATACTCCAGTTGAGGCCTAATCAGCATGGAGTAGAGCGGAAGAATTACTTTCCATGTCTTGCTTACAACACTCCTATGAATACATCCTACAATGATATTTGCTTTTTTTGCAACAGTGTTACACTGTTGACTCGTATTTAGCTTGTGGTCCCCACTATAACCCCCAGATCCCTTTCTTCAGGACTGCCTACGAAGGAGTTATTTCCCATTTTGTATGTGTGCAACTGACTGTTGCTTCCCAAGTGGAGTGCTTTGCATTTGTCCTTATTGAATTTCATCCTATTTACTTCAGACCATTTCTCCAGTTTGTCCAGATCATTTTGAATTTTAATCCTATCCTCCAAAGCACGTGCAACCCCTCCCAGCTTGGTATCATCCACAAACTTGATAAGTGTTCTCTCTATGCGATTTTCTAAATCATCAGTGATGATATTCAACAGAACCGGACCCAGAATTGATTTCTACAGGACCCCACTCGTTATACGAAACACTGATAACTACTCTCTAGGAACAGCTTTCCAACCAGTTATGCACCCACCTTATAGCAGCTCCTTCTAGGTTGCATTTCCCTAGTTTGTTTATGAGAAGGTCATGCGAGACAGTATCAAAAGCCTTACCAAAGTCAAGATATACCACATCTACCGCTTACCCCCTATCCACAAGGCTTGTCACCCTGTCAAGCAAAGCTATCAGGCTGGTTTGACACGATTTGTTCCTGACAAATCCATGCTGACTAACACTATCTTCAAGTGTGGGAGTGAAATATGTAATTAAACAACTGGCTATCTTTACAGTTTATTGAGTTAGATCAGTGGCTCCCAACCTGGTGGCCTAGGTCGCCAAGTGATGGTTCACAGTGGTCATTCCTCTTTCTGGTTATTAACTGTAATCATTAAAAGACAAGTATAATAAATTAAACATTAATATTCCATGTAAGCAATTGCAATAGTTGCCATAGGGATTAAATGTGGCCATCTCTTCACCAATTACTGGCCGGAGAGATGGCCATGAGCCAGTTTCTGTACTAAAAGAAGGACCATCCTATGGAAAAGTCTGAGAACTCTTCTGTTAGATAGGTTTGAATGGTTATTTTATATATTACATTTGTGTTTACAATTCACTCTGCTGTGGTTCCAAGACCTGCTAAGGTCTGTAAGTATTACCCTTTAAAATAGTCAAAAATCACAGTCGTTCCTGCAATGGCACCGTCACTTTCATACATGAAAAAGAGAAAGATTCCAAAAACAAATATAGCACAAAACAAAAAACACAAAAACCCTGCCTTTGGCAGTAGAAAGGAGAGAGGGGGAGAGATAGAGAGAGACCACTAATGTTGTTTTTACTCATGAGAGGTTCTCAGATACTCTACAACATGGACCACATAAGAATGTAGAGCGAGAGAGAGAGAGAGAAAATATGGGCCAGATTTTCAAAAGAGCTCACCATACAACAGCTCTCCCCAAGGCCTGATCTGTGGTCAAAGTTGTACCAGTTTAACTTTAAATCAATTTTAAAATAGATTTTGTTTAGCATGGATGCTCTTAATTTGAGTTTGTAATATAATGCATCAGTTTAGGTATTTTATAGACAAACATAAAAGGGGGAAGTTTAGAATTGTGTCAGCAGTTAAGTATGACTTTTCGGGTACTAAAGTTAGACCTAATGCTATATGAACATTAATGGTTTGGAAGCAGAGGGAAGAAATTTTTAAGTTTGAAACTAATATTCAGTTTCCTAGAGTCCAAAATCTGAAAAAAAGCATTCAGATTCTTTTTTTAAAGACTGAAGATACATTTACTAATGTTCAACTAGTTCACTCAGTCTTCAAAAACTACTGGTTCACATTGAGCCATAAAATGTGCATTATAGCAGACGGGGAGAAATCATTAGAGAACAAGTTTGGCCTAATGTTTCCCTTATGATCTCTTCCAAATATGAAATCTGTTCAACAGATTCTGTTCACAGCTTTATGAGAATTCTCTGATGGCCATCTACACTGGACTAGAACTTTAGAATTCGGCGGAGTAATGACAGACCTCCAATGTTATCAAATATCTCTAAATACTAACCTGGAAAACACATACAAATGTATAAAATATTTTAAGAACAGGCAGACAATTGATTTTTCTAAATATGGGATTTCCCCCGCCACCATCATGGTTACTTGAAAGTTTTTTCTCCCAAGACAGAACAAGGCTATCATCACAGTAAGATTCCTAGAGTACATATCTTTGAGAGCCTGCCAGAAGTCTCAGGATGCTAACCGAGACTAATGAAAATATCCAAAAAATAAAAAGTAAGCAGTAGAAAACAAAAATTCTAACAGCTAGATCATGCACAACTCATCTTCAGAAACAACATGTACTGTGGGTGTGAAGGAGCCAATTTACTATTTCCATCAGAACAACATTAAAGGGCATGTCTACACTTGCCTCTGGAGCGCTTGATCCAGCGGGGGTCGATTTATCGCATCTAGTGAAGACGTGATAAATCGACCGAGTGCTCTCCCGTCAACTCCTGTACTCCACCGGAGCGAGAAGCGTAGGCAGAGCCAACAAGGCAGCATCAGCAGTCGACCTACCGCAGTGAAGACATCGCGGTAAGTAGCTCTAAGTACGTCAACTTCAGCTATGCTATTTTTGTAGTTGAAATTGCATAACTTAGACTGACTTAGCTCACCCCCACCTTCCCCCCAGTGTAGACCAGGCCTTAGATTGAATAGACAAAGCCTCTGCTCCAAGGGGACTATAGGTATGCTTTATCATATTCACTGTAAACAGTAAGAAATCTGCACGATAACTATATCTGAAACAGGTGGCAATTCATTTCTCACAATTTGGTTTTTCATGTTATGTAATTCTGAATCTACTCAAGATAATTCATTTAGGGCTAAACTCTGATCTCTGTTATATTGGGGTAAATCTAGAGAATCTGTATTCATTTCATACCAGTGAGTCAGAATTTAGCCTCAAATTAGACTGTTCAACCAAATCTAGCTTAAGTCCATTATGAGATATAGGAATTTTGTATCAAATACAGTGTATGATCATAAAACAATCCAAATCTTAAAGAAATAGTTAATACTAGAGTAGTCAGCTGTCTATGGATTCCCTGCCCAGAAAGCTTCTGAGAGGGAAATAATGAATATGAACAATACTATGCAAAATTTTGCTAGCACTCACAATTGTACTGAGTCTTTCAATGTTCTGTGTTTTTCTTAAAGCCACAGCTTAGAATTCTTATGAGAGAATCCCACCATTCTTTTTTTAAGTAAGTTTCTAGCCCTTATTGTTGCAGAGAAGAACTTGAAATTGTGAATGCCACAAGGCCAAAAACCAGAGAGCAAATCAAAAGAACTCCCAAATTTGTTTGCTTTGATTTCATGCTTTTTAAGTCTAGTGTCTGACTTTTGTAGGCCTGATAAGATAACTGAACATTTGGGGTTGGCAGTACTGCATACATCTTTATGGAAACACTAAATAAAGATTAGAATTTCTAAAATGCAGGTGGAAGGTGTTTACTCAGTCTGGCTAATTTTCAGAGCTAGGAACCGTTACATCAAAATTATTCACGTTCTAAATATGCACCTAAAATTTCTTCACACACTACTAATTCATGACCCAAGTGTCAGAGTTACTAAATTTAAAAAATAAATGCTATTCAATGGGAAAAGAAATGAATACTTAAGCTGTTCAGCATTAGACCAAATGGAGTAGCTAAAGCTTTGCATTACTCAACCACTGGAGTATTTAGACGAGAATAGTGAGCAATTCAGAGAGCTTTTCACCTCTAAATTACTATTAATTTGCCCTATAAAAACAGCTTAAGTTCCATCATGTTAAAAAAAAAAAAGACAGTTTAATATTCCTGAGAAAACTCAACAAATGTCACATTTTTAATACTGAGTAGAGATACAATGGAGCAACAAATCCACAAAAAATGTCTCAAGTCCTAGCACAGTGTGCCAGCTGCAGAGATCATAACCACAATTCTCATTCATTGTATTCAATGAGTGGTGCGTCAAACATGACTCGTACTATTTCCGTCTCAAAAACTACTTGAAATGCCATGAGTTCCCAACAGAAGCACTGAATGCTTCTGACCTGCAGAGCCCTCCTGAAAACAATAAAACCTTTTCTACTTAATGAACGCATCATCAAAACAAAAAAGCCTGTATTCATGAATATTTTATGGTAGACTAGAAAATTGCTTTTATAGGTTCTGCCTTGAGAACATATTAATACAATCAGATTAATGACGTTAGCAAAAGCACAAAGGCTATATTCAGAGTTTTAATGAGAAATACCAAACCCATGAATTAAAAGACAAGATCTCAATTATGAATAATAAACTATCCTATGTTCTCCACATCTTTTCCTGCACTGTAGGAAAATAATCAGTAAAAAGGAGGACACTGCATTTATTTTTCACTAGATATGCAGGGATTCTGTTCAGTCTCTCCACTTACTATTACTTTCACAACATGCTAAAACACACTGTGCTATTCTTCTGCCCCAAAATAATGAAGACATTTAGAGGTTTCCAAGAAAATGTATGTTGTAAATTAGCTAAGATCTAAAGCATCCCACTCCTTACCGGTTGAAGTCATTAAGAGTCTGGCACTTAGTTAAAATGTTACATCTGACAAATTTGGAAATTCATAGTTTGCCCAAAATATGATTAATGGGAGTCATTTGTTGGTTAAGAATTGCCATATTGAACTGTTCGCTCTAAACACTGAATATTTTCACACAGTAGGTTTCTCATATATTTTCCTGAAAGATCTTTTTACATTAAATTATTTCATATTAAGGCTATATATAGTACCACATTGCTAGATTTTCATGCACTACTATTTTTTTTTGCTTCTTGCCCCAAAACACTGACAAATAGCTTTCTGCCAATATTGCATCTCTCCCTCTCTCTCTCTCTGTGTATAGAATTTTCTTCTGAAAGGGAGTGAGGGGAAGTGTCACATTTATACACAAAAAATTTACATTACATTTCTTCAAAATAATTTGCATTTTTCTCTTTTCTTTTATAGTGTTCCTGGCGGTCTTTAAAACACTGAATGTAACATTAAAGCATAAAATACTAGAAAGACACAAACATGCATTAACAAAATTTTAAACAAAACTTCTAAAAAATGTAAGAGCCCAATTAAAATCTTCTCATTTTCTGTGTAATGTTTACTTAGATCCATTTCCTTTGAGTAAAATGTATGTCCCAGAATTAATTTGAAATATAGAAACAGATTTCTCACAAAGTAGTTTATGTAAGGTAAAACTGAAGACAATACCTTTGTTACAATTTAGGTGCAATGTCAACTTCAAACGCAGATGTATTAAACTAGTCTTTTGCTTTGTGACACTCTCACGCACACATACACAGACAGCCACACACTATCTACAGAATACTAACTACCTAGATACCCAGTCCGGTTTACTCTTCACTTTTCTCCTGATCCAAGGGAGACACTACATTAATCTCCACAGTCTCCTATAAAAACAGTAAAGGTAAGTTTCTGCTCAAGGCTGTGGGGGGGGGGGGGGGGGGAAAAACAAGATTAAATAGAGTACAGACATACCACCACGTGTCTGATAGACGGTGAGCTTGGGAGACAGTGCGCAAAAACCCAGTACAAGAGCATTTCAACACATACAGTAACTCTGTAGTCCCTGGTGTATTTCAAACCACTACACATCAGGGAGGAACACACTCCCTCTGGATCAATGTATCTGAACTTAGGAGCCCAGTGCTTTCCAGAAACTATTGGCTCAACCTCCCTCCCTTCATCCCCCACCCTCTCATGACTTTCTTTAGCTTTGTTTCTGACTAATGAGTTTGCCTTCCCTCTAATTACTGCCATGCTAGTGTTGCCCTCCAGATAAATTCTGCCAATACAGCTTGTCAAGTGTTTTAGTATAAAATAAAAATAAAATGAAGCAGCCCTGGTTCACACCCGCAGTCTTTCAGTTATTACCATCAAACAGAGCAAAACATCACACACTGCCTTTCTGAAAAAACAAGGTATTTGCATAGTATAAGGTACACAATAAAAGGATGACAGCTATTTCTGATGCAGCTGAATGAGTAAGTACATGTACAAATCTCCCCTAAGAATTATTTTCAGTGGTTTTCATTGCTAGATGGAATTGGAAATAGTACTGTATGTGTCGAGGTGTTTCATTTCACATGTTTTATTTCCTCAAGGCTGACCCGCTGCACTATTCAAAGCCTAAAAATGCAGGGTACTATTGTCAGAATGATTTCCACATTCCTTGAAACATGTCACATAAAGGAACAAGTATACTGAACAGCTGGGAGACTTCAAAGGCATGAATGCAGTTTCCAAAAAACACACATTAATTTGGTACAAATCATCTCCTAAACGAAGTAAGGATAATTTCTTATAAATTTTCATCCAGATTTGCCTATCCTTATGTATTCTATGGGTGTCTGAAAAAAATTAAACACACCACATCATTTTCAAATACCCTTTTTCTGCTTCCATGCAGTGTTTGTCAGCACTAAAGAGAACACCACCTATCAAACAAAATAACAAAAAAAAACAAAAAACACCTGGTACTGTTGTGAAGGGTTCATTGTGCATGCAAAGCACTCTTTCTACTGTCTACACTTCAGTAAATGTCAAAACTCGCCGAAACACTAAGAGACAGTGAGATCAGGGCTATTTATAGAAACGAGCTTCTGCAGTATCTGACTGCAGTGCCAAGATAAAAGAATTATATTTTCCTGTAAACCACAATGGGACAAACGAAAACACAGAATTGCATCATAATCATGTTTGAAAGATTATCACGTATGAGGTATATTTAGTCCACAATATGCTAGTTTTCTGCTTATCATCAAGTTTGTTATTAAAATATGCTAATGAAATTAGCTCACATTAAACTGGGAGTCAAGAAACCAGCTATCCATTTCAATACAAGACCAGAAATGTTTATTAGAACAAAAAAACAAAAACAAAAAATTGAGATGTATGTTAGCATGATGTCAAACTCATAACCAGTGCTTCATGTAGTGACTTTTGCACTGGGACATTTAATAGTTAAAACACGAATGAAGTATCAACTGCAGAGCATTGCTTTTTAGCTTAGAGAAACCTTCCTATCAAATATCCACCTGCTCTTTCCGCCAAAGAAAATGCTCTAAAAATACTACAAAAATCTACAACAATTAGTCTATTATGACAGATTTCCTACCAGCAATGATATCTTGGTAACGATCTTACCTGGGGACTGTATGTTACATGAAATAATCAAATATTTACAGTGTTACTAGCCACCTTCAAAGTTAGTGTTTGCTACAAGACAGATGATCACAGCAAAGGTTTTTAATTTAGAGACATTGTTGAGTGTGACCAAACCAATGCATGTGTTTAAATGAAAAAGAGTGAATACTTATTCAAACAAACTATTCTGTTACCCACAACTCACTGGGCTAAAAAGACTTGCCTCCCACAGCACAGCCTTGTCACAGGCTATAGCATCTCTGATGATTTGGCCATCCTCAAAAAGCTGGTATCTCAGTTCACCACAGTTGCTATTAGTTCTCCACAGCTCAACACTTGCATGCTTTGGATATGCGTGGGGTGAATTCAAATACAGCCTTGGTCATCCTCCTCGGAATTCACACATATTTCTAGTAATAGCAGCGCGGATTCCCTACAACCAACACACAGGTTGCAATGTGAACAACAAATGGAATATTTTGGGGATATGAGAAAATTTCAGCCTGAATTGGAACCAAACGTAATTATCCTAACACCCACTGAAAGTTTTCAAATGAGGAGCTGAACTTTGGAAAACAGATGGGGTTTTAATGTTACTTACTCATTGCAAAGAAACATCTCGTTTTCTCATATTTAATACAATCTAAAGCAGCGGGTGGCAAACTACGGCCTGAGGGTCACATCCGGTCCGCAGGACCCTTCCCTCTGGCCCCTGAGCTCCTGCCAGGGAACAGGGTCAGGACAGGCTTGCGGAGGAGCCAGCCCAACTCCTCAGTAGTGCGGTGCGTGGGGCGGAGGCTAGCCCCGGCCCTCCCCTTCTGCTCCCCTCCCTCACTGCCTCCCTTGCAGTAACAGTTCCCCCAGCGTCTGGGCAGCGTGGCTGCAGCTCCAGCCAGGCAGCATGGCTATAGTACCGCCAGACCTGGTGCTCCAGTGCAGCACAGTCAGGGGGCAGGGAGCAGGGGGAGTTCCGGGGGGCAGTCAGAGGTGGAGAGCAGGGGGGGTTGGATGGGGATGGAGGTTCCGGGGGGGGGCTGGATAGGGGGCCAGGCAACGCCTCGCTGTTTGGGGAGGTATAGCCTCCCCTAGCCGTCCCTACCTAGCCCTCCATACAATTTCTGTATCCGATGTGGCCCTAGGGCCAAAAAGTTTGCCCACCCTGATCTAAAGGCATTCGTGTAAAATGCTGACAGAATATATAATCACATCTTTTTTGTAAAATCTTTAAATTAAAATGACTTCCACTTGAATATAGATCTCTCTAGTAAATTCCTCAGTTTTATTCAATCAGGAAACTAAAATTGAAGATCAAAGAACGAAGATTAGATGGTTTATCCAACTCTTTCCTTTGTATTGGAATCTCAGAATACTATGGAGAGTTGGATTTTGTGTCTCCTCCAAAAATGAAAAGTAGTGAATAGTTTTTTAGGACAATTCTGTCTTACCTATTAAACGGTCTCAGGGAATGGGCATGCACAAACCTAGACACTTAAACATCATTCCACCTAATTATGCGTGGAGGCAGAATTATGAATATTCTCTTTTGGGATCCAACAGCCTGTCTGGTGCCTTAAACCCCTAAGTGGGAAAACAAAGGCACCAACATAGACAAATCCTAAGGAGGGATGTTCCCGATTGGCAGACGTGTACTTCTATTGGAAGACCAATTATCAGTCAAGACAAAAATAGTGCTACAATCTAGAGATGAACTACTTAAAAATAGTAAGCAGTAAGAGAGACAAGTAAGAGAATAACCAGTACTATGAACTACAAAGACTGTGTCCAAGATTATTAGCATTTGGTTTAGTTTGGGTTATTTTGAAGGAAAAGCAAGACAGCAAGGGCAGGATCCTCTGGTTAAAACCTGAGGAGGCCATCAAATCATCTTTGTAATGCATAATAAAGAAGCAAGTGGAAACCCAGGTAACAATAACTTTAAAGTCTCCTCTGAGAAGGTTTTGCTTCCCTCTGGCCAAGAAGTTGCCAAGATGGAATAGAGTGAGCACAGACTTCAAAGTCCAGATTTGTGAATTGTATCCAGAAGAGCTTGTTTCTCTATTGGGAGAAATGATAGAGGTATGAAGAAAGAAAATAATGTGTACGAAGGGTGATACACTTTACACTCAACTGCATTACCCAATCAGATTATCTTCAGGGCCCATTGGTCACAAGCTGAACTTGTCTAGGCACTGAAGAATTCATTTAGCCTTCACCTTACATGGTTTATGCCATCTGGGCTGTCCCCTATGCTCACTGTTACTTAGAGGTGGTGGTGTTGCAGGATGATTTAGGAAGACAGTCCCAAGCCTGGCCCTCTGACCAGAGGAATAGTTAAAGAATCCCTTTCCCTGAGAGAATAAAAAGTTGCATAAGGATGCCTCCGCCCACGTTTTTCAAAAATATACAAAGTTGGAAGTGTTTTTACTTCAGTCTTTCTTGGCTGGGTAGCTGAAGCTTACATAGGTCAGCCACTTTTTTGAATACTACAGTGCACTGTTGAATAGAATATGAACATTGGCTTTAGAGAGAGAATCTTCAACCCATTCGTTGAGCTAGATCTTATCTTTTCATTGTAAAACACAGAGGAACAGGAATTCAATACAATACATTGTAGATCAAGCATGACAACTAAAAAGCCCTTAAAGAGAGTTTGAAAAGTTTTGATATCATTGCTTTCAAAATGATGAGGGCACAGGCTTGATTGACCCAAGAGAACAGCCAAGAAGATACTAAAGTTTCATAAGGCCCATTATAAGCCATTGCTCTATCCTTTTATCGAGTCTTTAAGAAGTACAGTGCCTTTGTGTGGTATTAGTCACCTTACTCAGCCTGGAGACAATGGCATCTACCCTTAGGTTTGGTATATTTGTCCAGCTAGACTTTATACACTTGAAGTCAAGTCTAGCTGTTGGGTTTATCGTGCTCTGGGCACAGCCCTTTGAAATCCATTCTAGATTCAATGGAAAAAATGTGTGGCTAAATCAAGCTCCTTCTTTGGATATTCTCATTTTTAGTGGATTCCTTTTTTAAGCGAAACTTTGTTTCCTCATCCAGGGGGGGACTGGACCTTTTCTATAATACAGTCCAGTCATCAGTTTAAAAAAAAAAAAATAAAAGCCTTTCCAGTTGGATTCACAGGAGAAGGAGATTTTTGCCTACCTCTCAACAGGAAAGACTATTGATTTCTCAGATTTGTGTTTCTTGGTCTTCCTGAATCTCTTGGAATATGTGTTTCTAGCCATCTGTTTTGGGAAAGATAAGAAGGCAGGTGGAGAGAATAAAACTGTAAATAACTTCGTCTTTTGAGGTGGAGGTGGAATGGGACAGGAATATGGGCTTGCCCTGGAAGGGAAAACTTCAAATACATAAGAACATTTGATCTGGGGGACATATAAAAGAAATAAAAGTCACAGAGACACCTCAAAACATCCCCTACGGATCTCTAGGGAGACAGCTTAGAGGTGATACTTCTACATCAATATGTCAGATAAGTGACTTAGCCTGTGTGGGAAGAAGAGGGTGAAGTCAAAATGACTACCAGCAACAGAGGGCAGAGGTGATGTTAACAGAACCAGAGGATGGAGAAAGGTTTTAGAAGAAAATATAAGGAGCTCCTTTTCAGCCATTTTAAACAAAGTTGTTAGCAAGACATCTAGAAAGATTTAAAAAAAAAAAAAAGCTAAAATTTATGACAAAACAGGAGACATGAGAGGAGAAGGTGTATTTGTCAGCCACTGCCATAGAGTTGAAACAATATGAGAGAGTTAGGACTTCTCAGGATAAGATGCAGAGGGGAGGAAGAGGTATTTTTGTATTCTTTTGTAAAGTATAACGTTCACATTAGTGTTTTGAGGAGTACATTTTGTTTTTCCTTGTTTTTTTAGCATAATAGGTGATGTATTATAGATCCAATTTTAAATTCAGTTGAATACATTTTTATGCCTATACTAAAAGCCTTCAAAACTTTAGCAGTTTGAACCATTCTGGTAAAATTGTTGCTTTTAACTGTATCCACACTTTAATTTTCCTGTGTGCAGTATGTTCATTCACAGCTTTAAATATGTTTGTCACAGAATTTTTTACACTAGAATGGTGGTTCTTAAAAGAGCCTTTGTTTAAGGCATCTATTATTCCTTGTGAGATTTTGTGGAATTATTATATGGCTAAATTCTGCTCTTTAACCTTCATCTTTTCACAGACTATGACCAGTTCATAAATTGTGGCCGTATAGTTATAAAGGTTAGGTATGGTATTTGTGCTCCATGTAGATTAGAAGCAGTATCATGTGTGTATATGGTGCAAATAAAACAGAATAGTGCTTTAGACTTCAGAGGATTTGCCAGTATTTTCCAGAAAATACTGAGTGCTGTTTGTATCTGTTCTGTGCATGCAAAGAAGTGATCTGATGTCAGCTCCTCTTGGAGCACATACAAGGGCCAAGGAAAAGCTTGTTCTAATTTAAATTTATCCCTTTGAAGGTTGGCAAATTTTGCGGGGGTAGGGAGAGGCAGGCAAGGGCTGGTGTACAGAAAACAGATTTTTTTTTGTTTTTTGACACTAACTACTAAAAAATTGAATGTTAGTGTCCCCTAATATAGCTATGCTGTGTGACATTATCAACAAAATACATTAAAAATTTATTCTTGGATCTCCTTAATCTAATTGCATTGAGTGAAGATTAATTCACCTGATATTTTTCATAAAGAAGCTTTTCATTTCCTTTTAAAATCTAAACTCTCAAATCTGGTTCACAGAGTTTGCACTGGGGGAACTGAAAAGCAACATTTGTTCACTAAGCAAAATTAGGAAATGGATTTATTGTAATATGTCTGCAGTATTATAAAATTTGAATACATCAGGGTCCCATTAGCATTACCTGAAATTTTTATAGAATTATACTTTATTTCAACATCATGTTAAAATGGCACAATTTGTTCCCCCTCGGGTTCATTTTTTGAATGAATAAAAATAGTGTCTTGAGCACTGATCCAGCAAAGCATTTTAGTATGTGTGCTAATTTTAAGCAGAAGTCCCAGTGAAGTCAAGGAATGTTGAATTCAACCGGACTACTGACCCACTTGAAGTCATTCATGTGCTTTGCTGGATCTGGGCTTTGTTTTCTCATGATCTACTGAAAATACTATCGTCTTGAAAGGGAAGGCAGACTTGCATTCCTTGAGAACAGTCAGATTTCCCTCTTATCATAGCATGCTGTGTTATTCTGCAGTTATGTGAAAGCCTTTTATTTTTCTTCTGATTGGGGGAATCTCTGGATTAGTTTGTATTTTAAGGTAAATTGCACAATTTCTCTTGAACTATTCTGTGGCTCTGCAGTATACCTGTGCTGAAACTTGATATCAATTGATTGACCAGATCATTAATCAGCATTATCAATCTGTTCATTTACTATTAAAATATTTTGAGTACTCCTTTTAATATAATTATATTGTATGTCCTAGAAGGAGCATAGGTGACTTCTAACATCTTCTTGGTTTTCTTGCTGCTTCTTTGATCTTCTTAAAGATCTTATAGGCTGAAGTTTCTTGACTTTTGAAGAAACTAGTTCATTTAGACTGTTGAAACCGTTGCTAAAACATATGCTCTTGTTAAATGACCATCCACTGATTCAGAGACTGTTACGCTTCCTTCTGCATGGAGGCAAGATATTACAAATTTTCTCTCCAGGTACCTAGACCCATTCAGCAGCTTTGTGTTGCCTTTTTTCTGTTCTCTAAGTATTATGACTTTCTTCTTTCTTCCCCCTCAGGCCTGTAGAATCTATTAGCCAAAGTAGAGTAGGGGCTGGCTGCACGAGCTCCATGTGGGTTTGGCAGCTGACCAGCATTCCTCTTCAGCAAGATAGGTGGCTCTGATTTCCCAGCTCTGAGTGCTCCATGCAAGCACTTCCACGTATCGGTAGCTACTTTTACCACACAGCTCCTCATAAGCGTGTCCCATGGTAGGGATCTGTTCTCTCTAGAAGAGGAGGGACCTGATGGAAGGGTAAATCCAGATCAGGCAAGGCAAATACATCTTAAGGCGCAGCCACAGCTCTGCATCTCCCTATTGCAAGAGGCACTCTCTCTTTTCAAGGTATCAGTACTGTTGCTTTCCCAGTACAGAAGGGTCCCACATCTTGTGGGGTGCCAGTGACGGCGGTACCAACATATCAGTGTCCAGAACCGCTGGATTCCATTGCTTGTAGGTCTTTTTCTCGTGTCTATAGGACTTGGTGCGTGCTCAGTCCCCTTGGGACAAACTACTGGAAAGAGCGTCCATCTCTTGATTTGGAGGAAGACTTGGTGCTTATGAGCATGCTTCCTTACCTCTCAACTAGGCCCCACAATGGTCTCTGGGTATGGTTCCGCTGGCACTGGGGTCGGACATGGTAGCAGGAATTATACTCCTTGCTGAATCTGGCTGATGAACTGGAGGAGGGGGGAGGGATTCCCCGCTTGGGTCCAAGTGAGGTCTCATGACGGACTCCATGAGATGCTTCCGGAGGCAAAGAGCATGGCCTTGTCAGGTGTGGCTGGGGAAGGACTGGCAAATATTGCTCCTGGACGTGATGTGAGCTTCCCCTAGGCAGCAGAGCCAGCATGGTGGTCATCACTGACTGAGAAGGAACGTGGGCAAGAGGCGCAGAGTTTGAAGCCGCGAGTCCTGGACATAGTCCAGTACCTGCACGTGAGTGTGGGTGTAAAACCCAAAGTCTATCTAAAAGAAAGTACTAAAACTATTGACTATTAGAACCAAGATAAAATGGTTAAACTACTATAAAACTCAAAAACTATGTACTTGGTCCTGCTAGTGAAGGCAGGGGGCTGGACCTAATGACCTTTCAGGGTCCCTTCCAGTTCTATGAGATAGTTATATCTCCATATATTTGGGGGACGAGGGATAGCTCAGTGGTTTGAGCATTGGCCTGCTAAACCCAGGTTTGTGAGTTCAGTCCTTGAGGGGGCCATTTAGGGATCTGGGGCAAAAATTTATCTTTGAGGAGGGGGTTGGACTAGATGACCTCCTGAGGTCCCTTCCAACCCTGAAATTCTATGATTCTATCTATCTTTTTTAGAGGTGCATCAGAGACAAAGACACTGAAAATTCTGATAGACCAACTGAGATAAAGGGAAGGCAGGCAAGAGAGACAGAAAGAAAGGAGTTATCATCAGAGTACGAAGAACTATTAGTTTATTTGGAAATAAATTGTTGTCTTTACCATTTTGAGATCAGAGCAATCTCTCTGTTCATTGCATAATAAAGTGTTCTCAAATACTGTATTTCCCCAAAAGAGAGCTCATCAGGCAGCTTTAATATCTGTCACGATATGGCTTTTAAAAAAGCTTGCAGTATTTAGAATTACAACAGAGCTAGAAAAATCAGGTGCAATATGCAAACAAAAATTATAAAGGTCAGAGAAACAGAAAGATTTAGTGTTTTGTTGGGATTTTTACTGCATATGATTCTTTGGAGGCAAAAAACAAAGAACAAAAAATCCTGGCCATCTCCAAACTCTCTCTTCCTTACACAATCATTAGTGGTTGTCAGAAATCTTATCTAGGAATTTTTATGTGGCATCACAACATATGTGGTTAGCAGGCTTGTTACATTTTATAGGACACTTTGTTTTACCATCTGCCCTGATTTTTATGTTTAAGAAGTATATGGTGTTTGTGCAAAGTATTTTACATGACTGATATCCCAATATTGGTGAAATTGGCTCAGCCTCATCTGTACCTAGTTATCTGATAGGTTATGGTGTGGGGTGCCTGGGCACCTGACCCAAAAACAAGTTATGATAACCAAGAGGCAGTACTTCCTATAAAAGGGAACCTACTCAGTTGACAAAGACCTTCAGGGAGACACCTGCAGGGGTCCCCACACCAGCCACAGGGAGAGGCTTAACTGGAGTGACCTGTAGTGACAGTCAGGAGGAAAAAAGCCTTTAAAGAGGGAACTGGAAGGCCCCAAAGAACAGTATGAGGTTTTTAAGGTCAGGCTTGACAAAGCCCTGGCTGGGATGATTTAGTTGGGATCGGTCCTGCTTTGAGCAGGGGGTTGGACTAGATGACCTCCTGAGGTCCCTTCCAACCCTGATATTCTATGATTCTCTATGATTCTATTTTCAGAATGAAGCAGCCTGGAGTAGGCAGCATGCAGGGGTGTTAAAGGGACTTGACACAAAACTGTTTTAGGGGTTATGTCTTCTTTTATTGCTCAGTGCCAACCAAATGGAATAGACTGCTGAGCCCCTGTGAGGGCACCCCTGGACTGAGCAGAGAAAGACCTGTATTTTAATAAACTAACACCCAGAAAGCGTGTTTATTTGATCTGCACAATGGGACAGTCCTTCAGAACCTCAAGAGTAGACAAACAGAGGCAGCAGCAGGGCCTGACACCAGATGATATGAGACTAACAGGTAATTGAACTAATCACATACTTGTAACTTGTTTTCCTTCTCTGAGGATCAACTTCTACTTTTTTTCCTTTATGCCACTTTTCCTGGTGAGGATCGCCGCGACAGCATGGAGAGTAGGGAGGACCAGACCTCCTTTTACTCCTCAACATGTTCCACCTCCTCATGTGGAATTCCCCAGCACTCTCACACCAGCCGGGAGATATAATCCCTCCAGCCTATTCTGGGTTGGCCTTGGGGCCTACGCTCGGTGGGACATACCCAGTAGAGTTCCAAGGGAAGCCTCCCGGGGGCATCCTTATAAGGTGCCTGCATCACCTCATCTGGCTCCTCTCGATCCAGAGGAATAGCGGCTCTACTCTGAGGCCCTCCTGAAAAGCCAAGCTCCTCACCCTGTCTCGGTGAGTAAGCCCAGCCACCCTGCAGACAAACCTCACTTCCACTGCTTGTACCTACGATCTCCTCTTTTTGTTCATTACCCAAAGTTCATGCCCATGGGTGAGGATGGGGACGTAGAGTGACCTGTAAACTGAGAGCTTCGCCCAAGAACTCAGCTCCCGCTTCACCACCATGGATCGGTATAGTGCCTGGATCACTGCCACCAATCCGCCGGTTGATCTCATACTCCCGCTTGCCATCACTCGTGAACAAGACCCCTAGATATTTGAACTCATTCACTAAGGGCAGCTGCTCCCCCCTAACCTGGAGAGAGCAGCCCCCTTTCTTCTGGGAGAGGACCATGACCTCTGATTTGGAGGTGCTGATTCTCATACCAGCTGCTTCACATTCAACAGCAAAATGGTCAAGTGCACATCGGAGGTCACAGTCTGAAGAAGCAAGAAGGACATCATCTGCAAACAACAGAGATGCCATCTCCAAGTCTCTGTACCGGATACAATCCACAGCTTGGCTGCGCCTTGATATCCTGTCCATGAAAATCACGAATAGGAGTTGGGACAAGACACACCCTGGACGGAGTCCAATGCCAATCTTGAACGAACCTGACTTAATGCCAAGAATCCGAATGCAACTCTCACTCCAAGAATACAGGGACCAGATAGCACACAAAAGCAGCACCGGCACCTCATACTTCTGCAGCACTTCCCACAAAAAATCTCAGGAAATGCGGGCATATGCCTTCTCCAGGTCTATAAAACAAAGATGGATCAGATTAGCAAACTCCCATGACCCCTTGAGTATCTGCGAGAGAGCAAAGAGCCAGTCCATTGCTCCATGGCCGGGACAGAATTGGCATTGTTCTTCCTGAATCTGAGGTTCACCTAGCGGGCTTTGCCAGGGAGGCTGAGGAGTGTGATACCCCTATAGTTGTAACACACTCTCTGGTCTCCTTTCTTAAAGATTGGTACCACCACCCCAGTTTTCCAGTCCAGAGGTACCGCACCTGCCTTCCATACAACATTGAAGTGGAGCGTTAACCACAACATCCCAACATTGTCCAGTGCTTTCAATGTTTCTGGGCAAACCTTATCTACCCCTGCTGCCTTACCACTACGAAAGCACTTCAACACCATATCGACCACAGAATCAGAAATAGAGCCAATCTCACCACAGGTTTCTGGCGCTGCCTCCTGGAAGGGGAGGGTGGAGGTGTCCATCAGGTTGAGGATTTCCTCAATGTGCTCCTTCCACCTCTTGATGGTCTGCTCAGTCAAGGTCAGTGTTTCATCACCCTCACTGATTTCAGCCTGGGCAACCTCCTGCTGACCCCTCCTAGGGCGATGAATGGTTTGCCAGAACACCTTTGAGTCCGTCTGGGTAGTCATTCTCCATAGTCTCTCTAAACTTCTCCCAAGCCTGGGCTTTCACTTCAATTACCACCACAGCCCTCTTAGCCAGCCGGTACCTCTCAGACATATCAGGAGTCCAGTTCACAAGCATTGCTCGGAAGGCATCCTTCTTTGACTTGACAGCTGCCCTCACCACTGGAGTCCACCAGTAGGTTCTAGGGTTGCCACCATGATAGGCACCAACCGCCTTCAGGCCACAGCTTTTCATGGCTGCCTCAATGACTGATACCCTGAGCAAGGTCCAAGACCTCACCCAGAATACAGAAGTAGTTCTTCTGGAGGTGGGAATTGATGTCTTTCTGCTCCTCCAACAGATGTTCCCAGGCTACTCACAACGATCGTTTGGGCCTCCCGTGTCTATCCAGCAGGTGCCTCAGGCATCGGATCCAACTCACCACCAGGTGGTGATTTGTTGCCAGCTCTGTCCCTCTCTTCACCTGAGTGTCCAGAACATATGGCCTTAAGTCTGACAAGAGAACTATGAAGTCGATCATTGATCTTCAGCCCAAGGTGCTCTGGTACCAAGTACATTTATGAGCAACCTTGTGTTCGAACATGGTATTCATTATGGACAATCTGTAACTAGCACAGAAGTCCAACAACAATTCACCTCTCAGATCCAGACCAGGGAGGCAGTTCCACCCAATCACTCCCCTCCAGGTATCTCCATCATTCCGCACATGAGCGTTGAAGTCCCCCAGTAGAACTACAGGGTCGGTCAGTGGCAGTCTATTGAGCACCAATCCCACAGTCTCCAGAAAGGCCAAATACTCTCAACTGCTGTTAGGTGCATAGGCACAAACAACAGTCAGCTTTTTCCTCTCTGATACATAAAGTCTCATCAAGGCATCCCTCTCATCAACTGGGACAAACGACAACTGCACAGCACCCAGCCGGGAACTTGTGAGTATCCCTAAACCTGTCCGGGGACTCTCACATGGGGCCACTCCTGAATAGGAAAGAGACCACCCTCAATTGACAAGTTTGTTTCCAGAGCCAGTGCTATGTGTGGAGGTGAGGCCCACTATATCTAGTCAATACCTTTCCACCTCTTCCACCAACTCTGGCTCCTTTCCTGCCAGCGAAGTTATGTTCCACAACCCTAGAGCCCTCCAGCTGCCATCGCACCTGACTCTCACTCTTCGCCTCGCAGGTGGTGAACCCAGGAGACGGGTCCACATCACCTTTTTGGGCTAGGCCTGGCCGGGTTACACCAGATGCTCTCCTGACACAGGTGGGTATCTCTAGTTCAGGTGAGACTCGCGTGGCCATTTTTGGGCTTTCATAAGGGTCTTGAGGTGGATCATTTTTAGTCTGGAACCTGCCCCCAGACCTATTCGCCTAGGTTCACCCTACCAGGAGCACTAGGCTTCAGACGACATAGCCCTGGGGCTCATCCAAACACGCAACCCCCCTCCCCCAACACAGTAATAATCCTCAGAGGGGAGGATCAACTTTAACTCTTTATTTCAGGACAGTTTGCGTCTAACTCAATCTTCCAAAGGCCAAATCCAATACAGTCTTTCAGTACTACTTTTTATAGCTATACTATATCTGAAAGGTCTTGAAGTGTGAAGCAAATCCTTCACTTTTACCTCTAGGGGTTCAAGATATACACTGCAACATATTTCTGCTTTTTATAGCCCAGGTAATCTCTGCAACCACACACTATCACACCAAGCTTGAACTTAAATCGCTCTCTCTCTCTCTTTCAAATAGTTACATGGCTGCAAATACCATATTATTTAAGTGCCATATGAGCTTTAACATATTTATCCTCTCAACACTCCTGTGAGGCAGTCAGTGCGACTCTCACCAATTTGCAGGTGAACTGAGGCAGAGACTTCGGCCTGGTCTATACTAATGAGGTAAGTTGATCTAAGTTATGCTAGTTAAATTATTAAAATTACATAACTTAAGTCCATGTAGCTTAGATCGACTTACAGTGGTGTCTACATCATGCTATGTCAAGGGGAGACACTCTCCCATTGACATAGCTTCCACCTCTCAGGGAGGTGAAGTACTGAAGTTGACAAGAGAGTGCTTTCCCATCGACTTATTGCATCTTCATTACACCCACTAAATAGACGCCGCTGCATCGATCACAGCAGCACCAATTTAGCTGGTAGTGAAGACAAGCCCTCAGTCCTGGTCAGACAATTTTTGTATCACTTTAACTATAACTGATTTAGGGACAGACCTAGTTCATAACCTACAACCCCCTCACCTGCGTGCAATTATATTGCTATTAAAGAAAGTTCCTTAAACTGGAGTTTTCATAGAATCATAGAATCTCAGGGTTGGAAGGGACCTCAGGAGGTCATCTAGTCCAACCCCCTGCTCAAAGCAGGACCAAACCCAACTAAATCATCCCAGCCAGGGCTTTGTCAAGCCTGACCTTAAAAACCTCTAAGGAAGGAGATTCCACTACCTCCCTAGGTAACCCATTCCAGTTCTTCACCATCCTACTAGTGAAAAAGTTTTTCCTAATGTCCAACCTAAACCTCCCCCTCTGAAACTTGAGACCATTACTCCTTGTTCTGTCATCTTCTACCACTGAGAACAGTCTAGATCCATCCTCTTTGGAACCCCCTTTCAGGTAGTTGAAAGCAGCTATCAAATCCCCCCTCATTCTTCTCTTCTGCAGACTAAACAATCCCAGTTCCCTCAGCCTCTCCTCATAAGTCATGTGCTCCAGCCCCCTAATCATTTTTGTTGCCCTCCGCTGGACTCTCTCCAATTTATCCACATCCTTCTTGTAGTGTGGGGCCCAAAACTGGACACAGTATTCCAAATGAGGCCTCACCAGTGCTGAGTAGAGGGGAATGATCACATCCTTGATCTGCTGGAAATGCCCCTACTTATACAACCCAAAATGCCATTAGCCTTCTTGGCAACAAGGGCACACTGTTGACTCATATTCAGCTTTTCGTCCACCGTAACCCCTAGGTCCTTTTCTGCAGAACTGCTGCCCAGCCATTCGGTCCCTAGTCTGTAACAGTGCATGGGATTCTTCCATCCTAAGTGCAGGACTCTGCACTTGTCCTTGTTGAACCTCATCATATTTCTTTTGGCCCAATCCTCTAATTTGTCTAGGTCCCTCTGTATCCTATCCCTACCCTCCAGCGTATCAACCACTCCTCCCAGTTTAGTGTCATCTGCAAACTTGCTAAGGGTGCAGTCCACACCATCCTCCAGATCGTTAATGAAGATATTGAATAAAACCGGCCCCAGCACCAACCCTTGGGGCACTCCACTTGATACCGGCTGCCAACTAGACATGGAACCATTGATCACTACATTCCCCTAAAAGTATAGCTTATTCCCCTGAATTCCCAGGAGAATAACCTATACTGATATGAGCACCTTTATGATGGAATAACTGTGTCCACACTAGGAGGACATACAGTTTTAGATTGGTTTCTGAATCAATACAGTTATAGCTGTATAAAAAGTGTGTAGACAACCCCTAGAGGGCTTACCCAATATCCCACTGAAAGTCTGTGGCAGAGCAAAGAATTGAACCTGTGTCCCAGGTCAGTGCCCAAACCATTGAACCATTCTCCCTTTCTGTACGAGACATCATGATCTTGGAAGGAGTGAGAGAAAACCATTCAAACCTCCAGCTCTACCAGTGATTAAGAAAATGTCAATGCTACTAGGTGATCAGGTGGCAAAAAACATAAGCAATTCAGGTCTCTCTCAATCAAGGACCTGGGATTTTGAGCCTACTACTTTACAGCAACTCAATATATATCCAAACCTGAGGCATCACGTAGTGACATACACTGTTTTGCTTGAAGGCCTGCTGCTTGTGAAAACTGATGCCATTGAAAATTAGTACTTTGGACCAACAAATCTGATTTATATTAAAATAAAGAAAATGTAAAATAATATGCCTTGAATTAATTTAATTCCCTTTCCCCTGTGAACCAAGTTACCAAAAATCTAAATTCATTTTGATCTGAGGGTTCAGGTAATAACTAAAGTCTAGCACTGCTTTACAACTATCTGGAAATACTTTCCAGTGCTCAAATTTCCAGCTGTTTTTAATTTGTATTAACAATGACAGATTTATTTCATCTCATATTTGTAGTAGGATGTAAATAACTCTCCCCCCCCCCAACTACTACTCAAAAGGTTCCTCTGTATGAGATGATTGACTAACTTGTCATCCCTCCAATACGGCTCTGCCTTGTCAGAGGAGTGGTGGCAGCAACTAGAGGAGTCCATGGATTCAAAATTATGTGACAACTTTAAAGATAAGTTGCTTTTATTAAATATGTAATAGGTGCATGAATGACTTAGGTTTTATCTATGGTGTAGATTGAGATGTGTGACAGGGACCCCGGGGCATAACCTGAACTGTGGGATCACTGAACCCTTCAAATCCACCAACCGGGGCTGCCACTCACACTGGGAGATAGTGCACTTACACAGCCATCCACAGGCAGGGACACACCCAACTATGTTCTATGAATTATCTCCCAGTCACTCATGAACCATCAATCAGGTGGCTCCAGTCAAATCCCCCCAGCTACCCAGTCTTGCATCCCAGAACTGTACCATCTTGCACTAGTCAGAAGCCTGGCCAGTGTAAGTTCATTAAGCAGTTCACCACTCCCTCAGTGTGGAATGGATACACATTAGTCTTTGTAAACTGAGATGAGATTTCCCAAGCACTGCAACCAAAACACATTTTTTTACATGTAAGCAGAGTCAGAACGGGTTCTACCCTCACATCTGGTGGTGAGCTGTGGAAAAGGACTTCAGAGGCTGATCTCGTTTGCATGGGCACATCCACCCCACCTAGTATGATGGGACTGCTGGCCCAAATGGTCACTTTGGCTGCTGTGGGATCCCCAATCTCTTTGTTATTGAGGCGGGAGTAGTAAAGTGTTATCTTAGTTATGTGAATCAAGGACAGTAGAATTGTACTTGGCATTTTATGATGGAGAGACTTGCCCTCAACTAAATAGCACTCGCTAGGCAAGGGACGTGGGTGCCAAAATCCAGTGAACTGAAAAAGGCTGGAGACAAGTATTTGTACCTGGTACTGCAGGCCCCAAACACCATTTTGACTTCTCTCTCCACTGTGTAATAACAGAGCTGATTTTGACTCCATTAGGAGTCTTGTTACATGCTGCAGAGCTGAAATCACAATACCCAGGTCTAAGCATTAGACCTACTTTGGGCTAGTGGTGCACTAGCACTGAGGCTCCCCTACTACCAGCTGAAATCACTAAAGAGCTAAAGTTGCTGAGAGCTGTGTTAAGTGTGGGGGGCGGGGGAGCCTGAAGATATACTGGGTGAGCAGCTAGCAGGACAGCTGGTGGAGAGACGCAGCTCACAGTGAAGACTGCAGCAGAACCCCACAGAGAGGCATGTCAATCAGACATCAACACGAGCAGCGGAGCACGTAAGGTGCCCCCATACCTCCCCCACCTCCACCTATGCTGGGAGGTAGACTCTGCAGAGGAACTTCTGAACTTTGGGGGGGGGGCTGCATTGACTACGGGCAGAAACTGTGGCAGGGAGGGGTGACTTTGGGTTGCTAGACTCAAGAACCAAAGGGAAGGGATACAGTCCAATCCACTTGGGGGTGGCTCTTTGGGTTCATGGTTTGTGTTTATGAACCCTAGTTATGGTGTTTTCCCAATTTAATGCTGTGTGGTTTACCTCATCTTATTAAAGATTTTTGCTACACTCAGACTCTGTGCTTGTGAGAGGGGAAGTATTGCCTCTTTGAGGCACCCAAGGGTGTATGTGTAATTTTCCCAGGTCACTGGGTGGGGGCTCGAGCTGGTTTTGCATTGTATTGTTGAAAGGGAACTCCTATGTGCTGAACCCACCCCTTGCTGCTGTCAACTTGGCCTGGCAGAAGGGTTACATAAACCAGATTTATATTTTATGTATTAACTACAGAAAGACAGATTTTAAGTGATTATATGTAGTGGCCATAGAGATCAGAGTTGGTTACTTAAGAAACAAAAATAAATTTGAAGTTTAAGTTCTACAAACTAAACAGAATTTGAATCAAGCAGTGTCTCATCCTGACATATGGTACAAGCAGGTTACAGATCCTCAATACAGAGACTGGACTCCCTTTTCCAGTCTGGCACCACCCTTCCCCAGTTCAAGGTCTTTTGCCTTCCAGATGTTGAGTTGAGGGAGGCAAAGTGTCCCCCCCCCCATATATATATAAAAATAAATGAAAGAGAGAGGGGTGTCAAGGGGTCTCCATTGCATATGTGTTCTATCTGAGAAGTCTCTGGGATGGCCCTTGGGAGAGTGGATTCCCTTTAATGTCTGCCTAGTCCTTTGTTACAACTGAAAGGTTGGCTGTGGGCATCTTACAATGTATTTCAGTAACACATGTAGCAATTCTTCATAAGTTCACATATAACTATAGCACAAGGCATACTTTGTACAAAACATATCATGATTATATGACAGTGGTGAATATGGGGATTCCAGGGTGCTACTTTAAGGTACAGAATGTCACCAGATGTCCTCAGTACCCATTTCTGTCTATATCAATTGTGAGTGCTGCACTTAACTATCTGTTGAACATGAAATTCCACAACTTCAGCATACAGTTATGCTTTTCTCCTAACTTTTTTTTGCATTTCTTTGTAAAATGGAAAGTGCTGTACTTTACATACCAAATAGCAACTAACAGCATAATGTTCTGAGGTGCAAAATAACTTCTCCTGGTTTTGTATAACACTGTAGGCTGTACCTAAACCTCAATTAATTAGCCACCCATTTTTTCTTATCATATGTGAAATCCTAGCTTTAAGGCTGGAGAAGAAATAGATTCTCAATCTGCACACCAATTTAAGACTTACACATGTTTTATGTCTTAGAAATACTAGAAATATTTCTCGAGTTGCTTTAACATAGTTTTCCAACACTGTAGCTTTGGAATGTACATAATTCTTGTTTTTCTGGCTTTTTCTCCACCTCCCCAAGTTTCATTCAAAATATATTTTGATTTCATTTTTTTCCTGTAATAAAAACACAGTTATGGTTAAATTATAGAACAGCCATTCTGTAAGCAATCTGCACTGGCCAGCATGTATGGTTTTCATAGCTCGCCCATTTGATAGTGATTTGAGTATTAATTGTCTAAATTCTATAAAGGTAAGCAGAACTGTCTACTAGTAAGAATTAAAACTTCTCTAATTATTATTATGCAGTTTGAATTGTGCCATGTCTAAAAAAAAGTATATTTTTTCACAATTTCAGAGAATAATGCATGAATCTATTTATAATTTTCAGGAAACTGTATATTTTAGTGTTGCTTAAAAGCCAAGTTGCCAAGTAACTGCATTCTCAGCTTTTATTCTTGGCTCAGCACTGCAGCAAGCCTGTTCAAATCAAACATACAGTGTTGGGGGCCTTAAATTCCACCTGCCCTGCAGGAAAGGTGCATTTTTACAGGAACTCAATGTCAGTCAATGGAATTTATCCTCCAGCACAAAAAGAACATTAAGGTTCCATGAACGGAGAAGGAGCATATTAAAAATAATCACATTTTATGTCTTTAGGGTGTAGAACAAATTGGAAACAATTTTAGAGAGGAAAAATAACATGCCAATTAATGTTTAAATTACACACAGAGACAGATGGTTTAACTATCCAAAATAGAGTTGTGATGACTACAGTTAAATTATTTAATTTAGAGAAACAGTTCCTTTAACAGAGCATGGGTTGCCCTGAAACTCAAATCTAGAACTGAAATTTAGTTCTCAGTTTTCCATGCCGTGCTTAGGCAATACAATGCATAAAGCATATACAATATTTACCTGTTGTTCTGAGGCTGCCTGATAGAGTGCCAAATCAAGAATAGTATCTATACATAATGGAGTGAGTGAACAATGAAGTTTCAGTACTCTACTTCATTCACTAGCTTGATCTACTGCCTTTAGAGCAGCTCTGTGCCAGGAGACCATGCTTAGAACGGTTTGTTTTTCATTCATCACTGCATTGAAATTGAAATATTTGGCCCTATGCTACCACAGCACAACACTGCCTACATTTATCGGAGGATTGCAACTCTCCTGCCCTCCAACATTCGGGTTTACGGTCATTGCCCTTTGAATTCAGGTCCCAAAATAAGCAGAATTCTAGTCTCCGTTTTCTGCAACCTCATCCAGAGAAGATACAAAACAATCATGTAGCCAAGTTGAAGTCCGAATATAGTAAAGTTTCACTTTGTATTAACAGTCTAGAATATTGTACTGCATAAGCAAGAGCATTAACTTTCCAATTTCTCTGTCTGGGCCTGATTCAAGAGCCTCATGGACTAGGAGAAGATGAGATTACTTATTCTTCTTTCCCAGATACATTTCCCCGCAAACATACACACACACACCCCCTCCCTTTCTGGAACCACTCCTCCCCCTCAGAGATTCACAGGTTAGGGCGCACAGATGCTGCCTCCAGCTCCCAGCAACCTTACAGGCCACAACTGTCAGCTTCTATCTCCACATTTGGCAGTAACAGTAGGGGGGAAATTAGCATGGGGAAATAGTTTTTATTTTGTGTAATGACCCATCCACTCCCAGTCCTTATTCAAGCCTAATTTAATGGTGTCCAGTTTGCAAATTAATTTTCCACCTACTCTTACTCACACATTATTGTCAACTGTTTGAAATGGGCCATCCTGATTATCACTACAAAAGTATTTTTTCTCCTGCTGATAATAGCTCACCTTAATTCATTAGTCTCATTACAGCTGGTATGGGGGTGGGGGTGGGGGTGTGTGGGTGTGTGGGTGTGTTCCTTCTGTATTTTCCACTGCATGCATCTGATGAAGTCGGCTTTAGTCCACGAAAGCTTATGCCCAAATAAATTTGTTAGTCTCTAAGGTGCCACAAGTACTCCTGTTCTTTTTGCTGATGCAGACTAACACGGCTACCACTCTGAAACCTGTCTCTCTGCAGAATGTTGTAACTGGTTTTAGAATCCAGATACTAAGTAGTGAGGTTAAGCCCCCACACCCATTTCAAGTGGAGTGGGACTCTTACCTCTACAATCTGTTTAAGTTTCAGTGACCAGGGGCCTAGCATTCCATGTTGAGCTCCACTCCTTCGTTACCCATTCGGGAATGTGCTGTGGTTACCACTGAGCAAACAGTGTGGTGACTTCTGTTCAATTTTTATAATGATACCTTTCAACTAAGAATATAGTAATAATCTCTGTTTTGAAAAAAAGCCACAAAATTTTAAGCAAATCTGCACAAGTCACAGAGTGATTCCTGAAGCAGCTTTTTATTTTTGCATAGATATATTACATCAAATTTCAGGATATTTAGGAGCAAAGAGCTCCCCATTCATAAAGAGAACCTTCAGTGCTGGTGCTGGACTGTGTGTCTCTCGCTGCTCCAGCCAGTATATAGATACACATCATAACTCAATTAATTTAAAGGGGAGGCTTTACTTCTTTTTCAGAGCTACTGGGCTTTTCCTTTTTAATCATGTTGCCTTTAAAAAGGGTAGAACAGAATAACTCATGTACATTACCTCAGGTTTCCTCAAGATATCTCAAAGACTTTGCGTTTACATTGGCTATTTGGTAATACATTTGAAAGTCTCTACTCCAACACAGTCTATTCCATCTGCAGTAAAAAGTAAACTTTAAGCTACAGTACCTGTATGCTGTCATCCCTCAGAACTGTGAGCATGACAATGATGCTAGGTTAACCGTTAATTGAAATGCCCAGTCATCTGCACTGTGCTGATCCAGACAAGCCAGCTTCACAGATGTTTCAGAAACTCCAGGATTTGGTAAAGGGCACATTAATAATGCTTACCTTGGCCTACTGCAATAAGTGCAGGAACTGGGATAGAAGAGTTCTATTTCCCTGCTGCCCCTGCTCCTCCTAACTGGCCTTACCACTTTGCCTTCCACAAACCCTAGTGAGGGAGACCCCAAGTCACGCCAGTCAGTGATATCGCTCCCATTTTACAAGTGAAAAGGCAAAGAAAAAGCAAGCTTTGAACAACAGAGGGCAAGTGATGCAGGAATAGAATTCAGTTTGCTGCTCTGCAAGACTTATGTTTTATTCACTAGGACAAATGGCTGCAACTCCAACTTATCTATTCCATGTGTGAACTGAGGATAAGTGTTTCTTCATTTTTGTAAGGCACACTGAAATACACAAATGAAAGAGTGCTACATAAATACAGAATATTATCGCTGCCCACATTTAAAAGAGCACTTCTGTTCTAAAAAGGGATAAACAGAGCATCGTGGAGTTCCAAGTCTTTTTCCCTAAGTGTCAGCCCTGCAAATTCAGCCTGGGCTCTGCAAGGCAAGCTAAATTCTTTCCATCTCATTCCTCACTAATAGTAAAGATTCTGCAGGCCAAATCAAGCCATCAGTTACACCTGGTGCAATCCAAGTCATAGAATCATAGAATATCAGGGTTGGAAGGGACCTCAGGAGGTCATCTAGTCCAACCCTTGCTCAAAGCAGGACCAATCCCCAACTAAATCATCCCAGCCAGGGCTTTGTCAAGCCTGACCTTAAAAACCTTTAAGGAAGGAGATTCCACCACCTCCCTAGGTAACCCATTCCAGTGCTTCACCACCCTACTAGTGAAAAAGTTTTTCCTAATATCCAACCTAAACCTCCCCCACTGCAACTTGAGACCATTACTCCTTGTTCTGTCATCAGGTACCACTGAGAACAGTCTAGATCCATCCTCTTTGGAACCCCCTTTCAGGTAGTTGAAAGCAGCTATCAAATCCCCCTTCATCCTTCTCTTCTGCAGACTAAACAATCCCAGTTCCCTCAGCCTCTCCTCATAAGTCAGGTGCTCCAGGCCCCTAATAATTTTTGTTGCCCTCTGCTGGACTCTCAAATTTTTCCACATCCGTCTTGTAGTGCGGGGCCCAAAACTGGACACACTACTCCAGATGAGGCCTCACCAATGTCGAATAGAGGGGAATGATCACGTTCCTCGATCTGGGGGCAATGCTTCTACTTATACAGCCCAAAATGCCATTAGCCTTCTTGGCAACAAGGGCACACTGTTGCCAAGGGGAAGAAGGGATAGCTCAGTGGTTTGAGCATTGGCCTGCTAAACCCAGGGTGGTGAGTTCAATCCTTGAGGGGGCCCACTTAGGGAACTGGGGTAAAAATCTTTCTGGGGATTGGTCCTGCTTTGAGCAGGGGGTTGGACTAGATGACCTCTTGAGGTCCCTTCCAACCCTGATATTCTATGACTAATATCCAGTTTCTCATCCACTGTAACCCCTAGGTCCTTTTCTGCAGAACTGCTTCCTAGCCATTCGGTCCCTAGTCACTCAGGATGTCCTACAGCAACTTCATTCAACAGACAACCATGGTTCATTCCCTGAGCTCTGCCCACATGCATCTCTTCGCAGGATCTGAGAATAAAGCACCTACCCCAAGAGGTGATACAAAAGGCAGTACCAGTACAGCTTTTGAATACTCAAACATAAAAAAAAATTTACTGAAAAACTACATGGTTTAAATGCAATATATGATATGCTAATAAAGTATAAGGATTGTATTGACATTCATTTGGGATCATCTGCATAATTCACTTGTTGCTTCATTACTTGCAACAGAACAATTCTAGGTCTTGTCTACATTGGGAGTGGGAGTTAAACTGAATTAAGTCATGTGAATCTGGTTTGAAAATGCTTGTGTACACAAGATGAAATTCATTATAGCACACTACATCTGCATTTATCATGAACTCTGGAGTCCTCTTTCAAAGTGAACTAACTGCTGCAGATCAAGTTAGTTCAGTCTATTTGTGTATATGCAATGCTGCTGCACGCTACTAGGGCTGTCCTCCAGTGGCTGTCCCACACTACTTTGTGGACAACTGTTATTGACTTATGTGTTTACATTCCTGCTCTTGCTCTGGTGTCAAGCTGACTGATACCTTCTCCCTAGTTTAGAAGCAGGTACGAGCCCAGATTTTGCCCATTTGCTCTTGGATTCAAGTATATCAGAACTTCTGCAATATCACCCCAGAAGCCCTACAACATGTCTCAAGCAGCTGCTTGGACCTGTGCTGAGACCCTGGATCTCATCGTCATCTGCAGAGAAGCAGTGCAGGAAGCTCTTGTGGCTAGCCACCTGAATAAACATCTGTTTGTGGACACTGCAGATATCTGTGAGGGGTCATGACCAGATCAAATAGCACCGGCTAAAGAGCAAACCACTCAAGAGGACCTACATTAAAACCATGGATGACAGGGAAAAAAATCCAGTAGGGGACAAGTAACTTGTGTGTTTTTGAAGAGCTGGACAGGATTTTGCATGACTGCATTGCAATTCAACCCAGGAGAATTATGGAGCCTGCTGCATGCCCCTCTACCATTGAAGAGGACCAGAAAGCTCACTGGAGGAGGAGCCCAAGCAAGCCAGTGAGAACTTCCCAGAAGTCAGGATGTCTTCAGGGCTCAGGCAGGACCATGATGCCAGCCGTGTGGAGGACAATCCCAATTCCTGTCCTGCAGCAAAAGCTTGATTCTTGCTGTACAATAACCGAGCCCAACTCCCAGGCAGCTACCCAGGCTGGGACTGAGAAGCCAGATCCTATGGAGGGAACCTCAGCATGTAAATATCTATTTCTTAAAAAATAATTTATTATTATGTTACAGTGTCGTGTCAGCTTCTGTTCCAGGTGCACCATGGCTGCAGCCATTTTAGATGGAATGAGCTAGGAGTCTTTCCTAGTCCAAGGTCCCGACCTGCCCTCCCTCAGCCCACACTGTCTGTATCCTTCCCTCTCCCTCCCAAAATGTTCCAGCCACGCAGTCAGCCTCTGGCTCATGTTAAAGCCCCAACTATCAACCATTTTAGGTCCTTGACACAGACAGCACATACCCATTTACCTATTTTCCTTCCTCCCCTCATCTGTCCTGCTCACTAGTGTTTTCCAACCACCAACCCGTTCACCAGTTCAAAATGGCAGCCGCAGCCTCTACCCCACCGCCTTCTGTGGCAGATTCTAATAATGAAAATATTCATTTGAACTTAACGCAAAACTTTGAGGCAGTGATTACAGGAAAAGAAATTTGGTTAGTGTTCTCCGTTGACATGAAACAGATGTGGACACTGCTACCCACAAAGTTACAAAGACTACAGTTCCCTGCTCAGGTGTAGATGACCTGTAACATGCATTTTTACAGGCAAAGAGCTTTACCATAGGCATAACGAAGCTTTTCATAGCTTTTCACAAGCTTAAATAGAGAAAGACTGGGAACAGTGAGCTTCACAGAATTCTTGCACAATTCCATCTCTTTTTCTCTGCACTTCCACTGTTTGAGCAGGGGAGATAAAGCTGAATCTAAGATTGAGAAATTGCTCAGTTTTTGTCCGGACATTTCGGGTTAGCTGCACAGTTGTTCCCCTGTTATAGCTTGCAACTCCCTTCCACTCCTGCAGCACTTCTGGGATGGGCAATCTTAGGGTACGTCTTCACTACCGGCTGTATCGGCAGGTAGCAATCGATTTCTCGGGGTCGATATATCGCGTCTCATCTAGACGCGATATATCAATCCCCGAACATGCTCCTGTCGACTCCGGAATTCCACCAACGCGAACGGCGGTAGCGGAGTCGACATGGGGAGCTGCGGACGTCAATCCCCCGCCGTGAGGATGGTAAGTAATTTGATCTAAGGTACTTCGACTTCAGCTATGCTATTCACGCTATTCACGTAGCTGAAGTTTCGTATCTTAGATCGATCCCCCCTCCTAGTGTAGACCAGCCCTTAGTGAATAGGTTTATAGTGTCTCACTTATCTGCCTTTTTGTGGTTTTTTTTAAAAAAGGCCATTCTCTTCCTCTCAGTCTCCCGCCTCACCGTAATGTCATCTAGAGTCAGGGCAGCCTAAAGTTTAATGGTGTAACTATGAACATCTCAGTGTTCTCTGGAGTTTTGTGCTGGTAACTCCCAGTGTAACCACTGCCATTAAAATACCTGTTAAAATGTTTGTTATTAAAGATACAGAGAAAAAGGGAAAAAAACAGTTAAAGCATTTGAAATTCAAACTATTAAGCCTTTCATTTAACAGTCCCTTATTCTCTTTAGCTATAGAGAGTTCTAGACAGAGGGGATTACCATACAGCTTGCCCCCAGATAGCACCTCCAAGGCACAGCAAAACTTCCCTTACACTCACAAATACTGTGCAAAATACAACATGCTTCTATAATTTTTGGCACCTTTTTTTTGTGCTGCTTCCAACCCATTCCACAAACAGTGCCACCTTCCTTTCAAACAGCCAAATGCACACTCCACTACCATCTTGCAATTATGAGGAGGTAGTTAAAACAGTTCCTTCCCTCTATCCAAACAGCCTGTGAATGGCTTCATTAACCAAGGAGCTGGGTCCTCCCAGAATAACTGGAGCAATCTCCATACATTAATGTCCATTTTGTTCTTGGGGACAAAGTCCTTTCTCCACTGAGGTACACAGAGCTGAGTTCCAAAAGACCCTACCACTGTGGATCCTTTGAGGCCATCCAGCGTCTGTCCATAAGTCGGCCCTAGATTTCACCCACACCTTGGAGCACCATGGAGAAATACCCCTTCCGTTTATGAATTCTAAGCCCTGATGTGGGAGGAGCAGGGAGAGAGAGGAGTACCAAGTAATTGGTACATGGGTCCCATCACTTGACCCAATATAGTCTGGGAACCCCATGCATGCAAAGCCATCAGTAATTTCCTCAGCACTACCAAACTTTATAACTCAGTGCACAATACCTCTTCCGTGGCATCACACACCTGCATGAAAATGGCCCTCAGTCTATTTCCCCATGTCAAATTGCTTGTCTACAGACTAGTAGTATTCAGGGTTGACTAGCTTCCAGATAGCAATGGCAACCGCTTCTCAACAGGCAAGGGGCATCGCATGTTGGTACGCTGCCGCTGCAGCTCCAAACTAGTTCAGCACATCTCAAAAAGAGGCTGCGCTCCATCCTGAAATTCTCTCACCAGAACTGCAGAACAATCTTTTCCCACCAAACCACACTGGTTTCCTAAGCCCAGAAATGGCACTTCACAGTATGAGGTTGCTCCAGAAACCACTCATGTATTATCAGTTGCTCGGTGTCCTCCTCCTCTTTCTCATCCTGCTTTCTCTGACTCTGAAGCTCTTCAAGCTGCTGTCACATCACCTGGTCCATGATGCAGCAGGTGGAGTCCAAAGCAGAATTCATTCAGCTTTGAGCAATGAAATACAGCTCAAGCAGCCTCTGGGTATTCGTGGTTACTAGCATAGCGGCAACAGCTTTGCTGGGTCCTATGCTGGCCGACAGCACTCAAAAATGGTGCTGGCCCACCCAAAAAGGAAGGATGGGGTAGAGACGTGATTTTTTTTTTTAATTTTAACATGTCTAGTTCCCACTGTGTATCCCACAATGCACAGAGAAAAATCTCAGGGTGAACACTGTTCAGCAGAAAAGAAAAGGACCATGGGATATATTCAGATAATACTACACACTTAGTGCATAGCAAGGTGGCACCACATGGACACAACATGTTTTAAAGGCAGGCACAGGCATCCTTTGTGCATGCTATTAGTGCATCTTGTGTACTACATGCTACCTGACATCAAAAAGCTGCAGGTTAAGCCTGCCATGTACGGAAGCCCCCAGAACTGTATTCCACACCACTTTGGCATGTATTGTATAGATGAGGGGTAGGCAACCTATGGCACGCATGCCAACGGCTGCACGCAAGCTGATTTTCAGTGGAACTCACACTGCCCGGGTCCTGGCCACTGCTCCAGGGGGGCTCTGCATTTTAATTTAATTTTAAATGAAGCTTCTTAAACATTTTAAAAACCTTATTTACTTTACATACAATAAATAGTTTAGTTATATGTCATAGACTTATAAAAAGAGACCTTCTAAAAATGTTAAAATGTATTACTGGCCCACAAAACCTTAAATTAGAGTGAATAAATGAAGACTCGGCACACCACTTCTGAAAGGCTGCCGACCCCTGGTATAGATCTAGATATGCATTTACTTTACAGCTGGCGAAAAATGTTCAAAGTTTCAAAATGTGCTGTTTCTGAATTTGTTGAACTTCTGTGGAATTGCAGGAATTTTGTAAAATGCTTTTGCAGAAACTTGAGTGAAAAGTCACATAGAATATTTCCAAGTTTTATAGTGACACAAGTTGTATGGTATTGGTTCTTGCTTCCTGATTGTCTAAGTTTATTCCACATGGTCAAAAGAGTTAACAAAAACCATCCTATTTCTCACAGCAATAGGATGCAAATATGCTTCCTTCTGAAACATTAAATTAGTATTTTGTTAAAAAAAAGTCCAAGTCTTGTTCTGATTGATTCACATTTTATATTTTTTCCATCACATTATATAGGCACCATCTGTGTGCAATCCTTCCTGAGTCCTTATGATCCGCCTTACTTGTAATTTCCAAAGCAAAATAAATATGTTATCAAATAGTCTGAAAGTAACAGTTTCCTGAAATACATACAACAGGACTGCAGCACAAAGTCTGTCATGATAATTTCCCCATACAGGTCAAACGTCAAAACTATTTTGGACGGAAAATGAAGTTGTTCTCATTAGCTTTTTCTAATAAAGTTATTCAAAGAAAGGTTTGCAGCACACACACACACTCACTGTAAATAGTTGAGTTACAAATGATCTTCATATTCTCAGTGTCGGGTGAGACTCAAAATTATCACTGAAGGTCCAAAGTCCCAAAAGTCTGCTGCTCTAGCTCCTGGCACCTCTTGTCTATCTTTGATATATGCTGGCAATTCAGGACTTTGGAAAAGATCCATTAATGGTACCATCATAACTTGATGATCTTTGTGAACATGACAGGGATGCAGCCAGGATAAAAATGAGGTTTGTCCTAAAACATGTGGCCCCCAGTTGCCATGAAGAACAGTGGTAGAGTAGCTGCTACAATTGCTGCTGAGTACAGATAAAGTTTAGCCTTCTCTCAGAATTTTGTTAGAAGTTTCTATGCAAAACTGGCTTATGAAATTTACTGGATAGAACTGCTGTGGCCATGAGCTTCTTCCCAGTTTTTAAAAAACCTCTCCAGCAAACTGACATTAAATTGTAAGCATATTCTGTGTGCTATTCCAAACATGTAAATTAGATGATAACAAAAACTTAGGACTATTCTATAATGAAGTATTTCTAATCAAACATGAATGATTCATCCAATATGAAATAGTTGATAAATGGCAAATAGAGGGAGAAATGAGCAACAAAAGAGTAGCTTAGGTCAAAAGGTATTAAGGTTAAGCAAAATGAAAGGATATTTAATTACAGAATGTTCCAAGTAAGAACATAGGAGCCTTTGGTTTAAGGCTGACCTCAAATTACCATCCCACGGGCAAGCAGGGGACCAGCACCAGCCACAAACTTCTTTCAGGAGTTGGCTGTGGCATGAGTCTGCTCAAATACAGTGTAGTACAGTGTACTCAAACAGAAAATTATCCAGTTCCCAACAGCATTTAGCGTGGAGTTGACAAATTTCTGGGGCTGCTGGGAGGTAGGTTGCAACAAACTTCACTCTACCACCTCATTACTCTTTCTGGGCCAAACCTCCTACCAACTTCTGCTGTCACATCCTCCTCCCTTCCCAACAGGACAAAGAGCAACAGGGGAAGACAGAGGCTGGGGTTGATCAGGGAACCCATAGCTGCTCCATGATGACAAGCCAGCTGGTTTGTCACAACAGGTAGGGAGAAAGAGGGGAGATATTCACTCAGGGACTTTCCAAAGTCTGCAGAGCAAGCAAGGAAAAGGAGGAAATTGTAGGGGGAGGTGGAAGTGGCTCATGTTTCCACTCAGATCTCAGCACCTGATTTGATGAAAATACTATCTCCAAAGCCCTTCACATTAAAAGTCAAAACACTCGACGGTTCAAACTGAAAGTGTTCCTACATTTAATCAGGTTATCCAATGAAAAGCTATGTTGCCATTCTTGTTTGCAGGGCTTTGGAGCGGAGCTGGAGCACGGAGCAGCTCTGGAGCAGTGGAGCAGCAGGTTTTTGCCTGGAGCTGGAGTGGAGCCGAAGCACAGTTCCAAAGATCTACTTGTTTGGGTTGGACCTTGCACCTTCCAGCCCAAGAGTCCGAGGAGGGGAGGAGAGTGTTAAAGTTGTCCATCAAGGCCACAGCTCAAAACAAGTAACTCTTCAGAGCAATACATGGGAACTGCTGCAATGTGTTAAAGGTGTCTTCAGGTAAGCCTTTAAACTAGGGATCCCTTTCCCATTAACATCAAAAACACAAAGAAGTGGTACTCAAGCTTCAAAACTTGTAAAATACAATTGTAATGGAACATCCCACCATGTGTAAAGTTAGCACAAAATCAAGATGTTGAGAACAAAATTAATCATCAAAGAACATGAGAAGAAGAAATTGTTCAATTGCCTCTAACACCAATGCTATGAACCTGGGTAACAACCAAGAAAGAGCAGAATTGCTCATTAATGAGCATAAATTTGATCTAATTGCTATTACCAAAATCTGCTGGGATAATTCACACAAACAATGTTAAAGTCAATGGTTATGACCTACTTAAGAAGGATCCAGTGGGCAAAAGGGAGGGGGGACTGTCACTGTATATCAAAAATGGAATTACCTGTTTCCGAGTCACTGATAATTCAGAAGAAAATGATCTTGAATACTTATGGATCAATGGCCTAACAGATAAAGTACAAGATGAGGTATTAGCTCGTGTCTGCTACAGACCACCAAATCACACTAGGGAACATGACGACTTCCTCCTTTTGCTCCTATCTATAATTGGTAGGGAAAATAACTGACTATGGGAGACAAATTTGAGTGACATATGCTAGAGGTTTCATGTTACCAGTACTAAAATATTCTTGGAATTTCTAAACATTATAGATGATAATTTCCTAACTCAAAAGGTGTGGCAGCCAACACAAGGGAATTCTTCATTAGACCCAGTGCTAACAGGTAATGAGGAACTGATCACAGAAGGTAGCTTAGGTACAAACTGATCCTCACTTGATTTATAAGGTGCAAGCAAAATAAAGTCTAGGCCAGTAAAGAAAAAATACACACACTTGCACACACAGCTTTAACAAGGCCAATTTCACAAAGGGAAAACAATAATAAGTCAAATCAGATGGGAAGAAGTATTTAATCAGAAAAATGTAACTGGCAATTGGAAATCATTTAAGAATGCATTACTAGATGCCCCAGAAGCCACAATCCACAGTTAAGGAAGAAGGCTGAGCTGGTGAAAAATCGACATGGTTTAGAGGGGAAGGGAAGGCAGCTAGAAAATAATTTATATTGTATACATTAACAAATGGAAAAAAGGGGAAGTTGATAGTAATGAATATAAATCAGAATTTAAGAAAACTGATAAAAGAAACCAACAGACACAAGGATAAATCTACGGCCAACCAAGTTAAGGACAATCAGGAATATTTTTAATATATTTAAGGAACAAAAAGAATCTGGACAATGATATTAGTTCTTTAGTAGATGGAAATGGTAGAATTATCAGTATGACTGCAGAAAAGGCAGAAGCATTCAATAAATATTTCTGTTCTGGATATGGGGAAAAATCAAATGATATAGTCTCATGCTGATAACACTCTTTCCATTCCACTAGTATCTCTGCAGGATGTTAAACAGAAGCTACTAAAGTTAGATATTTTAAAAATCAGCAGGTCCAAATAACTTGCATCCAAGTTTTAAAAGAGGAGATCGCTGGACCATTAATGCTGATTCTCAGTAAATGTTGGAACACTTCTTCCAGAAGACGGGAAGAAAGCTCATGTACCAATTTTAAAAAAAGGGTAAACAGGATGACCCAGATAATTGCAGGCCTGTCAGCCTGACATTGCTCCCAGGCAAGATAATGGAACACCCGATACAGGATTTGATTAATAAAGGAGGATAATATAATTAATGCAAATCAACATGTGTTTACGGATAATAAAACCTTTCTAACTTGATATTTTTCTGATATTACACGTTTGCTTGATAAAGTTAATAGTGTTGATGTAATATACTTGGACTGGGTACCACCACAACATTTTGATTAAAAATATTACAAAGATATCAAATTAACATTGCACATATTACTACGTTAAAATCTAGCTATACAATAGATCTCAAAACGTAATTGTGAACAGGGAAACATCAAGTAGCTGTGTTTCCAGTGGGGTCCCAAAGGGATCGACTCTTGGCCCTACTCTATATAACATTTTTATCACTGACCTGGAAGAAAACAAAAATCACTGAAAGTTTGCATGTGACACAAATACTGAGAGAATGGTAAATAATGAAACAGATAGATCATTCATTGTGATCACTCTGGATCACTTTGTATATCAGATGTAAGTGAACAATATGCATTTGAATATGGCTAACTGTAAATGTACACATCCAGGAACAAAAAATGTAGGCCACACTTATAGGATGGGAGACTCTATCCTGGGAAGTAGTGACTTTGAAAAAGTTTTGAGGGTCACAGTGGATAATCTGCTGAACACGAGCTCCCAGTGTTACGCTGTGGCCAGAAGAGCTAGTGCAATTTTGGAATTCATAAACAAGGGAATCTTGAGGAGGAGTTGAGCAGTTATTTTACCTCTATTTTGTATTTGTGCAACTACCACTGGAATACTGCATCCAGTTCTGGTGTCCACAATTCAAGAAGAATGTTGATAAAGTGGAGAGGGTTCAAAGAACAGCCACGAGAATTAGTACAGGATTAGAAAACATGCCTTATATAGTGAGACTCAGAGCTCAATCTACTTAGTTTAATAAAGAGAAGGCTGATTATAGTCTATTAAGTTCTGTGTGGGGAACAAATATTTAATAACGGGCTCTTCAATCTAGCAGAGAAAGGTCTAACAGGATCCAATGGCTGGAAGATGAAGATGGACAAATTCAGACTGGAAAGAAGGTGTAAATTTTTGTCAGTAAGAGCAATTAGCCATTTGAACTATTTACAAAGGGTCATGGTAGATTCTCCATCACTGATGATGCTTAAAATCAATTCTGGATATTCTTCTAACAAATCTGCTCTAGAAATCATTTTGGGGAAGTTCTGGTCTGAACTCCTTTATGACACAGACCATAGATGATCACAGTAGTCCCTTCTGGCCTGGGAATCTATGGAAGACTGCATCAAGAAGTCATGCCATATTGCAACTGGAAGAATAACATCTGTTTAATGCCTAGGTACTGGGAGTGAAGAGGGGTTCACTCCTCCTTCTCCCCCCTCCCCTCCCCAACTATTACATGGGGATATTGTTCCTCCCTTCTCAACCCTTCTATCTACCCTCTTGCTGCTCTGGGGCTTTTCTTCTCTTCCTTGCTTTGTTTCTCTATTTCTCAGTTCTGTGAAGAGGGGAAAGGAGTAATGAGAGGCAGGTTCAGTGTGTCAGATGGGGTGGCTGACACATTGATCTGATCTTGGATTCAAATGCCTTGCCCTGAAAAGCTATGTAGATGATACACCCTATTGTTCTGTTCAATACGTCCTCTCTCATTAAAAAGTTTCCTATGCTCAAAACTGTATGCTGTTGCTGAGCATGTAACAGTTGCATTTGCTTATGGAGTCACTGGACTACACAGATCCAATTAATTATGCCAAAAGCACTTCAGAGATTCCTGAAGTATGAAGTGCCATCACAAAAATCCATTCTGGATCAAGCCAAATCTTTTTGTGGAAAAATATACTGTGAATAAAATGAAATTTTTCCAACTTGAGGCTAACTCTGTGGACTATCAAAAGCAGCAGATACTTTCCTGTCATGCGTTGTGAAATTTTTTTGCTAAGGAGTTTTGGTCAGTATTACCAGCATAAAATCCCATGTTGAATACAACTACTGAACTTTTTAGCTGTACTCATTCTTTAGAAACGATTAAGGCAATTCCTTAACTGTATGGTGGAACTGACAGAACCTAGGAAAGTTTAAAGTTTGGTCATGGTCTCCCACTCCATCCTAAAGCTGTAAATCCTGCTTGACAAAACTGAAGTTACAAATAGAGGACTAATTTTCATTGCTATCTAGCAGACACAGAAATGAGCCTCTCAAAGACACTGATAAATCCAAACGGTCTTACAAACACTGGGTTCTGAATCATCTCCAGTGAAAAGCAGAATGATGGAACATATGTTAATCATGTGTATCCAAACAGCACTGTCCTGGCATGAAAGAAATCAGAGCCCACTTCCTCTGACTGCCATTTTCTCCAGCAGGGTTGTAGATCCAGGCAAAATAAAGACGTTACAATTATATAGAGAGAAAGTTGGAGGAAATGAACAAAGTAACATAGGTCACATCTGAAACCTGAAGAATTCCCTACTGAAAAATTCTTAAGTTCAGGATCAACTCCCCATGAAATATTAATCACTTATTTTTCACTCATGGCACAATAATGTCATTTTTAGAAAACCTAGAGGCAATGAGAACCAATTACTGATTAAAATGCAAATGATTCTTTAAATTTTTGTTCATATCTTTAATTTTTCTTCTTCTCCTACAAGATCTGAAAGCTCAGTGTAAATACTGTCTTGCATTCAAAGGCCCTCTTCTAACACTGCTTTGCAGATATATAAATGCAAATTCACATGTTTTAGATTTTTGGGACAGAGAGGCAGGTGTGCAAGTCACACTTCTGTGCCCAAACAAGACTGCAGTGGATCAACATGGGGAATTTTAATAACTTGAATAGGGTCGGGGAGGGATAAATAAGCAACTGGAGCCTTGTTGTAAAGGGAGCAGAGAGGGAGAAATAGCTGAGGATGTGTATTATTCATCCTATGTGAATTGTGCTAAGGGTTAAAAATAATACTTCACATTTAAATGCTGTTGACATTTTCAAAGAGGCGAGTAAATATTCATGAATTAACCCTACAACACCTGTGAAATAGGTACCGTATATACTCGATCATAAGCCGGTTCATTTATAAGCCAACCCCCCATCCAAGATGGATAAGTAAAAATGGAAAATTTTTATAATAGTTCATAAGCCGACCCTATAATTCAGGGAATCAGCAATCTTTGGCTTCCAGGCCATCAGGATAAGGTGCTGGTGGGCCAAGATGATTTGTTTACCTTGAGCGTCCGCAGGCACGGAGGTAAACCTAAGTAAACAAAGTGTCCCAGTGCGCCAGCTCCTTACCCTGATGGGCCGGGACAGCAACTGGTGGGGAAATTTTTTTTGGGGGGGGGGAGAAGCTGGGAGTCAGGGGAGTAACCCCTGTGACCACCCCCCACCTGACCCCACCCCTAGCCCGGGACCCCCACGCTCTCCCCATCCCACCTTACCTGGGGAGGGCCAGGGGAGGAGGTCTCTGACCTGGCTGGAGTTGCTTCAGCAGGCCAGGCAACACGGCCACAGCGTCTTCCGGCGGGCCGGGCAACACGGCCACAGCCTGCTCGGGGCGCAGCTGCAGCTGCTTTGGAGGCTGGGGAAGGGGGGGAGTAGCATGGCCCGAAGTGGAGAGACTCTGGCCCCACCTCTTCCCTTCTGGCTCTGCTGCCTCTCTTTGCTCCCTCTGTTGGGGGGAGGGGCTGCGTCCCATCTCTCCCTCTCTATTACCCATTCATAAGCCGACCCCCTTCTCTGATGCTTCCCTTTTTTACTAAAAAAAATTCGGCTTATGAACAAATATATATGGTCAGTGTCATTTCCATTCTTATATATGAGGAAATGGACACAGAAAGGTTACGTGACACATCCAAGGACAAACATCAAGCCAGTTCTCAGCTCTGTCCTTATTCCACAAGACTAGGCTGCCTGAAGATTAGATACATAAAAATCAGAATGGAGTTTGACGAGATTTGAATCCAGAAAGGATACTAGAAAATAAATAGAGAGAGGACAATTTCTGGATTCAAACCTCCTCAGACCCTCTAGTGTAGGACGGAGTTATCTTCAGGCGGACATAAATAAATAAATAAATAAATAATTTGCTTTTAGATGGGAACTGTAATGAAACTTTGGCCGTCCTACCCTGCCATTTTTCTGTCTTATGCAATATCATCTAAAAATGCCACCCCTATGTGATTTAATAAACATACCAAACCTAGAGACACAAAAACCACCATAGAGGCATAGGCCGATTATACAGTTATCACCAGAGAACAGTATAGTCACTAATGTTAACAAGTAGACTTGTTTAATTGGGTTACCACATGGATGCCAATAAGTGTGTCGTTTTACAGTAACTTGGCAGTTAGCCTTTGTTACCACTATAGGTTCAGTCTCCAAGAAGGATATGCCATGTAGTATACAAAGTATAGTAAAACACTAAGCTTGCTCAGCTTGAGAAATCTTCTGGCGTGTTAATAATCCCGTTGGCTATCTGTTTTAATGGTATCCTTTCTTGAACAAAACCAAGTAGCTCTGAGTATCCAAGAATTCTAAGTGACCTGTCTGAAATCTGAACCAGGTTCAGAAAACCACAGTGAACTGAACAAACCTCTGCATTTTCTTCAAAAGCTTTTGGAACAGAGGACCTAGAGGCAGTGGTCTGATAGCTGGAAAGTCTCAATGCACTGAAAAGGCACCCCCGTTCCTTTTGGATGTCTAAACCAACAAACAGAGACAAACTTCTGTCCATGCTTGACAAACTGCTCTATTACAGAATCCATCTCCTTGTGATGGCCAACTTCTAACAGCTGTAGCTTTTAAAAAAATAATTTGTGAAAGGGAGACTGGCTAATTAGGTCCAAGAAGAGGATGAAGCAAGGAGCTGAAATTTAATGCAGCCTATTGCTATAGCACAGGGGTTCTCAAACAGGGGGGCGTGAGGTTATTATGTGGGGGGTTGCAAGCTGTCAGCTCCACCCCAAACCCTGCTTTGCCTCCAGCATTTATAATGGTGTTAAATATATTAAGTGTTTTTAATTTATAAAAGGGGTCACACTCAGAGGCTTGCTATGTGAAAGGGGTCACAGTACAAAAGTTTAAGAATCACTGCTATACCACTTTTATTTTGCTGAACTTCTATTAAAGGCATTATACTGCAGTCTCAGAGTCTGGGAAAACTTCCACAGTAATATGTTGACAAATTTTGACTACGTAGGCTATTAAGTAGTAGAATCTCCCCCCCCCCGCCCCGCCCCTCCCCTCCTTTTGCTTACTAACAATCCCTAGTACTTTGGGGGGGGATTACTCTGTATCTTGGGCAGCAACAGGCTTTGTTTAGCCTACTGAAAATGTTGATACCTCCCATCTCTAGTCTGCTACAGACACTACAACCACCAAGATTCTCCATCAAACCAGTGAGGAGTGGTGGTTAAGGTTGCTATTGCTGATGTAATCATCTTGCTACACCTTTTCCACTCTGACATCCACATTACAGAGTAAATAGCTTCTGTTAGCTATGCTTAAACACTGCTCTAAATACTGCTTTATAAGGGATATGAGGGAGAGCTCAGTGGTTTGAGCATTGGCCTCCTAAACCCCGGGTTGTGAGTTCAATCCTTGAAGGGGCCATCTAGGGCAAAATCAGTACTTGGTCCTGCTAGTGAAGGCAGGGGCTGGATTCTAGGACCTTTCAGGGTCCCTTCTAGTTCTATGAGATGATAATATATGGAGATATTCCTATCTCCCTCATTAACCAGTGGTTGGTATGACATGTCAAAGTAATTGCTTTGTTCCTTGAATGCCATCTATCTATAAAAACCACAGCCAAAACATTGTTAAAGGAATGTGTTAATACTTTCCCGGAACAAACAAACTCAGTAAATATGCTACGAGGACACAGCCCAGTCACCTTTAAACCCGACAGATCTGTCATGACTTGCATAGTAGATCAGCTGTGGGAAAACTAGTGCCAATTTGCACAGTTTTGCTACTCAAAGAAAGAACTTTTGAGTTTAAAAAGAACATGTTCCCATGGTGCATTCTAGCATTTTCCTGGAAACTTATATACACACCAAGTTGTTTTCATACTTCCAACAGTAGAGAAATTGCTTAAGATTACTTTCAATTGTAGCAAAATGAGCAACAATAAAGTTTACACTGACAAGAAAACTACTTCACATAAGTGTTTCCACCTAAAGCGGCATGAAACATGGTTTTTTCAAAAAAATCACTCATTCGAGTGCTAAAATGAAAGTACACTTAATGTAGACATTATTGTATTTGATCAAACACGCAATGAGGGCATGCTACAAAACATAATATTTGATTTAAATCCTGAAAGGGCTTATCTATATATTTTACATAATGCATCAATTCTGATTAAAATGTTGGAGATTCTAGTTTTACAATGAAAACCTCAAAGCAGCTTTCATTTAAGTGGCATAGACAGACATCATTAATACACAGGCTAAACTCCCGTGTGTAGAACCTCACATCCTCACCTCTGATCCAAGTTTATTGAATAAGCAGACTGACATCTAGTGAGCACCTGCGAGCTAAAACACAGACATGTGAAAAGCTATGTGCATTTGATTCATGCTGCTTGAAAACCTAATCAGTTTGGTCAGAAGACCTTAGAACAGCCTATTAACTTTTCTGAATTCAGCAAATAAAAATACAGGGAAAGGCCAATTATATGGAAAAAAAATCTCTATTACAAGTACAGCATTTCAAGCCACACAGATCTCTTCTTCAGGTCTGGGAAAGGTATACTCCCAGCATCACAGCAAAATGCAAGGTGGAACAGATTGTACACAATAAGTAGTTGGCACATATTGTAAGGGACCACTAATCCTCTCTTTTGTTCAATGACTACAGAGATGTTAACAGGCCATTCTACCTTGAATAGTCCCTTACAATATGTACTAAATATTTATCCTAAGCAATCTGTTCCACCTTGCATTTTGCTGTGATGCTGGGAGTGTACCTTTCCCAGACCTGAAGAAGAGCTCTGTGTGGCTTGAAAGCTCGTCTCACTCACCAACAGAACTTGGTCCAATAAAAGATTATCCTTACCCACTCTGTCTCTCTAAGTCATTTGCACTCCTTTATGACACTGCAGATCACAAAGGCCAGAATGAAGCATTCAAGACACAGGGACAAGGCATTCTCAGTTGAGGGGAGATGGTTGTGGAATGAATCTTCAAAGGAGAATAGAGAAATCCAGAGTCCAGTCACCTTTGGGAATGACAAAACATTCCCCTTCAATAAAGCTTTTCCATCATTACCAGTCTGACACCAACAGCATCAACCACTATGTCTTCCCTTCTCAAAGTTATTTCAAGCAAAGCTTTTTATAACCCAATATGGAAGAACCAAAGACGATTCCATTAAGTGCACTAGGGAACTTACTATCACCAATAACAACGAAGAGTCCTTGTGGCACCTCAGAGACTAACAAATTTATTTGGGCATAAACTTTTGTGGGTTTTAGCCCATGAAAGCTTATGCCCAAATAAATGTGTTAGTCTCTAAGGTGCCACAAGGACTCCTCATTGGTTTTGCTAACACAGACTAACACGGTAATTGGTGTGAAAGGCACACAGATAGTATGGTGATGGGTGACAGACACAAACCTAAAGGTAAACAAATAGATACAGCTAGACAGTGCCCCTGGAGCCCAATAACCTCTACATCCAAAGCCATGTAATGATTTCACTTAAATGTGCTTGTCCATAAAAACATGCTAACCTATTTCTTATGCCCTCCTTGCTGAAACATGTCAACCATGGAACAAAGCTCCCTTCTGTCTTTCATCCAGTAACACAATGTTTTACAAGGAGAGGTTGGTTTTTCTGCAAAATCTCTTCCCTGATATCAAGAAACCCAAGAGCATCCTTGGGTGCTTAAGATCAGGCCGGGTTTTAGGAAAACATGAACTTGTAACCTCAGACAATGGTCAGGATCCATGTATCACATGTGACTGGGGGTCATCAGAGACATCAAACCTCCAGTCTGCCTCGAACAGAGAGGGCCTGCACATTACTGGTAATTGCAGGCAGGCTTAATACTATGGAATATTTTAAAAACTCTTGCGATTTTGGTGCCTGGTAAAAAATGGATTAAAAGCCTATAGAGAGACTTCGCCATCCCTCCCGTGAAGAAAGGACCTGAGGGAGGGAGGAATAGGCCAAAGTGAATCCAGGATGACCTTTTTTCTATAGCCCTCCACTCCACAGCTGATCTTCAAGCTCTCGGCACTTCTATGCCTGTGGCCCAGCAGACAAGCAACAAATCAGATCTTGTCCCTCGGAGGAGCTTTTAAAATTCCTGGTATTTCTACTGGGGAAAAAGTCAACCAAGTTTGAGATCTCTATCCATATCGCCACATGACCCTTGACCATGAAGACCTGGTACTCCAGTTTAAAGATAGCAGCTGTGAATTGGAGATCCTTTTACCCAGTACCCAGCGATGTCATTGATCAAAATTCTAAGAGCTGTGGGAATTCTGCACATTAAAAAAATCAAGACCCATGAGTGAGAATTCTCCCAGGTGGTATCTTTAGAAAGAATTCTGTTTAATTAGTTCTGCCACCCCTAAGCAATCATGCTAGTCTCTACCTCTCTGATACACCCTGGCATAAGAAGGCACTCTACTCCTCACTCTTTCTCCCCAGCTCCTAAGGAGCAGCAACTCAGAGGCCACTTTACTTCGTAATTCCCTCCAGCCTGTGAGAAGCCCAGTAATTCAGGGGTTACTCCGCTCTTGGTCCCCCCTCACTTTCTGTGAACAACCTTGTAGCTCCAGTCACTCTGCTTTCTCCCTGGCCCCCTAATAAAAAAACCCAGGAGCACCTGGACTGTTCCGCTCATTTCCTCTCACTTCTCTTTCAGAAGAGCCAGCAGCTCCCCAATCACACTCACTAGGTCAACATTTTCACTCACTGTGGAAAAGTGAATTTTTATAAATCCTAGTAGACATCATTCAGTAAATTTACAGCTGTAATCTGCTAACCCCTTTACAATAGAAAAATAAGACAATACTCTGCATGCCTTTCTTCCTGGAATAACACTCGACAGAAATGTATTTTCTTCTTACCAGAACTGGGCATATGGTTCACTCTAGGTGGATTTAGCAGCTCTACTGGCTGATCTCGGCCAGAAAGTCCATCTGGAAAACACAAAAAGGATTTGACATCACCACCTGTTTGCGGAATGTCTAAAGTAGTTCAATTAACCAAAGTCACTAACAGAGCCAGCACTAGGGGTATGCAGACTAAGCAATTGCTTAGGACCCCAAGCAGCTCAAGGCTCAAGGGGGGGGGCTGTTAATCATTAGCATGTGTTTGGAAGGGGGCAAAAATATTCCTGCTTAGGGCCCACAATGGGCTAGCCCCACCTCTGGTCACTAACTAATTATCAATGCAAAGGAAAAAAAAATACCAATATCACAAATCACTTTAAACAAGGATGCTCTAAAGTCAGTACCATAACAATCACTATATATCAAGCCAGAAAATATGAAACCTACTTTAATCTCTTCTGCTTTGGTTTTTATTTAGTATTTAGTTGTACTTGTCGGAATTCAGGGAGCCTTACTTGTCAGTCTTGCTACTAAAAAGGTACAGTAAATAAGTCCTATCATTGAATAAATAAATGGCTATTTATTTTTCTGTTTAACAACAGTATGGTGAAGTTGCTAACAGAAACACAGACCTGGGAGGCACATTCTAAGAACAGCTGTAATATGCTGAAGAGATGGTAAAGAAAACAGAGTGCGGTGCAGGAGATTAAAATGCACAGACATGTCTCATGCACCTTGTTTTGCAGTGGTTTGGATTTCAGAAAAGGCACTTAAAAAAAACCCCAAAAACAACCCACATTTATTTTGTAAAATATGCAGAAGTCCATCTTGTCAAAGCATTTTTCTATTTTAAAGATTACATCGTCCATACAAAACAAGTTGAGGTAGAATGTCACACCAGACTTCTTGACTCTTGCCCAAAAATGAAAGAGCAAACACTTAAAGTATTTGTTGACCATGCAACTATGGCCCACATCAACTTCCCCCCCCTTTTTTTTTTGGTTAATTCTTCTCCTACATCCTGCTGTCTTCTACCTTCTAAAGTCATGTGAATCAAGTTATTTACAGTTCTAGAAAAACATCAAAACAGGTACCCTGTCTCTCACAGTCAAATCAAAAGACAGCACTGAGTTTATCATTTACATGTTAATGTTTTTTCATTACATAAATACTGGCTCATCTTTTCTGCTTATTTTCTCTACTCCAAAAAGTTTGAAGAGAAAAATGTAATTAAAAGTCCTATCTGTTGTGTGCATCAGTTGTCTCTTAGTAGCACTTTCAATTTGGTAAAACCTCAGGTACAATATATCAATAAAATGAGCTGTGTCATGAGCTTTTCTTTTCAAATGGTAGCAAATATTGCCCCTCGAACACATACCAGTTAAAAAGTTTGTATGTTCGTTTTTTATTAAAGGAAATAGAATACCCAGTAAAATAATGGATGATCCCACAGCTGCAGTGGAATGAATATGAGAGATTTGTCTATAAGAAGTTGGTGTTTGGCTGAGGACTAGGTTCTGCTGAGGGTTAATCTGGACAGCTAATACTAAACTGGAAGAGGGAAATGGAAGAACTGGCTAAACTTATATCAACATTATTAACAAGTGGTGTATAATCATTTGTGAACCAAGCTCACAACTTTGTGGCTTTATTAGAACAAAGGTTACATAGCAAAGAGCCCACTGTCCCATCTGTGCTTAATAAGAGGAGTGCAACTTTTTGTTTGGGATGTGGCACTTGGTACACTTATCTATGCATTTGTCACCTTACCATTAGACTACTGTAATACTATTTAGGGCTACACCTCAAATTATTCAGAAGCAGAAGACCCTCCAGAATGCAGTAACTCACATATTAAACAAAGCTTTGCACTAGGAATACATGTATTCTGCAGGCTTTCTGTAGGTTTCCAGGTGGCATTCGGGGAACTGGTTTGGATCTGGGTTACCAGAGTACTATACTGCCATAGCTTTAATCATCAGAGATGCTAAAAGTAATCTCTATATACAGAAGAGGGTGCTTGTGGCAGAGGGTTCTCTGTGAGAGCCTCCTGTCTCTGGAAGGACTTCTCCCCAACCCCTTACTCTGCAGAGGTCTAGAGCAGGGGTGGGGAACCTTTTTTCCTATCGGGGCCCACTGACCCATGGAAAATATCAGTCACAGGCCACACATAGCCACACTGGAGAGCGCAGAGGCTCGGGGCTTCCCCTAGGCTCCAGGGTGGAGCCAGAAATGAGAGGTTCAGGGTGCAGGAGGGGACCAAGGGGGTTGGAGTGCGAGAGTGGGCTCAGGACTGGGGCAGGGGTTCGGGCTCCGGCCGGGCGCTGCTTACCTCAGGTGGCTCCCGATCGGCGGCAGGGCTAAGATAGACTCCCCCCCTCCACCACCCTGGCCCCGTGCCACTCCCGGAAGCGGCCACGATATGGCCAGGTGGCTCTGCACAATGTGCGCTGTCCTTGCCCACAGGAGCCACCCCTGCAGTTCCCATTGGCCGCGGTGGGGGCAGCACCTATGGGTGCGGGTAGGCACACACAGACGTGAAGCTTTCTTGATCGCCCCTGCGCTTAGGGGCCGCTGACCAACCAGCCTGGCACCCTAGCTTCCCCCCACAGCGGGGAAAACTGGTGCTTGTGGCTCCAGCCCCATGTGGGGGCGCTGAGGCTCAGGGCTTCCGGCCCATGGCGCGGAGACTTGCCACGGGCTGTATGAAATTAAGCAGGGGGCCAGATCCAGCCCACAGGCTGGAGGTTCCCCACCCCTGGTCTAGAGTTTCAGCACTGAGACATGCTGATCTTTAGCAGGGTATCTGGAGAATGGATGGAATTACAATTAGCCACAGTTATTTACTGGCATAAGATAGTTACAGTCTGGGGCCAGCTCAGATTGTAATTGTATGGATTCTGGCTACTGACTTAAAGAGTTTAGGATTTTTTATTATTGTGAATGTTCAGTTTTAGAAGGGCTGCCTGATCTTGTAATGGATATTTCTAGTATCTTTTTATAAATCTAAATAAGAAAAATGCCCAAATAATTGAATTTTCAAAAAGCCACATATCAAAACAATTAAACCTTTGTTACTCTTTTTTTATTCAGCCTCAATAATATGCTCAGTTCAGTACAAGAGAAAATTTGTTTTAAAAACCTCTTCCTTAAAACACTGAAATCTTAAGAGACAGGAGTATACTGAGTAAGCCAGAGTTTTTGTTTTTATAAGTTATGAAATCATTATTTAGCATGGAAGGAAGTGCGTTACTAAGAGAAATTTTCATGGAGAGGACAGTAGGTTTGCTAGCACTTAGAAGTACATAAGTTTGATTCTGAAACATACTTTATTGATATCCAACTCAAAGTTTCAGAAACCAATCTAGAGTTCACCAACACTTTTAAACAATTAAAAAAAAATTAAAAATGACATTTTTTAAATTTCAAAAAATCCTATTTCCTACCCTAAAACAAAACAAAACAAAAACAGAACACCACAGATGTTCTAGTAGTGTACTCCCTGCTGCTTCCCCCTCTCTAGCCCACCCACAGCTCCCAATGCACCAAAGACATCAAGGCCTTGACAGGGGACAGTACAAATATTAACAAAATATTGAAGAATAACTTAAGTGATGCTATGATGAGGGAAAAGAGGTTTTTCAATTCACTAGTCCTACAGTATCTAGATAGGAGTCTCATGACAGTATTTTTTTTTTTAAATTGAATTGGCTGAAACCAAATAACCTATACTACACTTACTTTTCTCGCTGCTCCTATAGAAAGAAAACTGCAGTAAAAAATGCTAGCACCAGAGACTAGACCGTCAATAACACACATGAAATAAATAATACATATATACAAAATCCTATTCTGTTGATGCTTTATTTCCCTCCATTTTAACATTAATTATTGAAATAGATTGTTGGGGAATACACCAGATTCTCCCCACTTTAGTTCCTATCAGCCCTCATCTGATCACCTGGAAGGCATTCTAGAATTCCTTTATTTTAACTGGGAGAAATGTAACAGATTAAATTTACAGGAAGGGTTGTTTCAATGGTTAGTTTAGCTAGCTTGCTGGTTGGCAAGTACATGGGATGGAAATGATGCAATTTAATTATTATGAACTGTCTATTAAGTTATGACACAGGCACCTAGAGCAGATAGATAGATATTTCTATATGGGTCTTAAGCTATAAAATGTTCAGTTTACATGCCTATACACCTCTACCCTGATATAACGCGACCCAATATAACATGAATTCGGATACAACACAGTAAAGAAGCGCGCCGGGGGGGCGGGGCTGCGCACTCTGGCGGATCAAAGCAAGTTCGATATAACACGGTTTCACCTATAACACGGTAAGATTTTTTGGCTCCCAAGGACAGCGTTATATCGAAGTAGAGGTGTATTTGATCTAATTCTCTTGCTAAAAGGGTTAGCATAGAGAAAAGTGTAATTACCATGCTTAGAAAATGTAGAGTCTACTTTCTTTCCTGTAACTTCACTGCCCATGACATGGGCTGTTCTGTAACAGATCATGACTACAACAAGGAACTTCCTCCCCAGGTTCTAAGCACAGAGCTCACTCCCTTTCCTCTTATATGAATCTCTTTACTTCCCACTTTTTAAAGTACATCTGCAGGGTTTTACTGAAGGAAACCCAAGGGAAGACTGCAGAACCTTACACACAAATGTGATACCAGAGGACATCATCATGTCCATTTTACAAACTTCCAGACTGAAGACCCCCAGAGAAGTGTCTGCTTCGCTGAGTGGCAGGGAGACTGAACACTTCTCCCTGCCAGCATGACACTGAGACTCTGAGGGAGGAGGAGCCCTTGTGCTTGAAGATGAAAAGGAAGAACCCAGTCACAATGGATCAGGATCATCTCCATGAGTTTTAACTCAATATTACAATTCAATTTTAACATCAAAGCAAGGGTATGGATAATATGCAATGGGATGATAATCAAAACAACATCACTGACAGTCAAAACAAAGAAAGTTATCCCATATATTGACTAATTTTCTGCTCACTGCTTTATAGGAGTAAGGTATCTCCCAGGCAATTAATTCCTCATAAAAAGCAAAATCAGTTTTTTCACCTGGAGTTTTGGTTTTGCCTAGCACTGTTATTACCCGAACAGGCCAGGCAAAGCAGAAATCCTTCTTTTCCACATCTGCCGTAACCCAACAATTGAAAAGATCAGTTGAACACAATTCAGCTGTTGCCAGGACACTCTAAAAATCGCTATTTTAAATCAGCAGGCAAGCACAAATCTGGTCTGCCTGGGAAAATCCGTTTTAGTAGTAAGATAAAGATACCATAGAAAGCTAAATTTTGGGACCAAATAGCCTGAGGACATTTTCTTTCAAAATTAAAATCATACAAATACATACTGTCAATGCATTTGCTACAGTAGGAATTAACATTAACATTCAATAAAATCTGTAATGTTACATCGAAAATACACATGGAAGAGTTTGGTCATGTATCACTACAAGTTAGCTGCTGCATATTAACCATCGTTATAAAACTGAATAAAAAAATAGGAAAGTCAGGAGTCACTTCCCAAAAGCAACTAAATTCCCTTAAAGAGATACTTAAGAGTTTCCAAAAAGCAGCTCAGGAAAAAATATCTAACAAGCAGTACAAAAGCTACTCTGATCTATTGGTTAGGGTTTCCACAATTTTTGCTATGAAGATTAAAATTCCACACAATGTTATTAATCATGCAAGTCTATTGCTATTAGAATACTGGAAGATCATTATTTTAAAATATTTTAAAAAACAAAGTTACCATGCTTGAAATAAGAGATTTTTTTTAACCATGATAACTGCCAAATCAAGTCAGATTTTCACCAGATAACAAAAGACCACATATCCAGTTTAAGAGCTCTCTTCCCTGCAAAATGTCAACATTCTTCCCCCTTCTTCTGGAGTGCTAGAGGAGAAAATTTGCCTGGATTGTCTTCGCTCTCAAAAAAAGATTTAATCATAACTGAGCAAACTTTCAACTTTTTTTTTTTTTTTTTAAAGAAAGGCATCAAAAGAGATCATCATTCTCCCAGCAGCAAATCTAGTGAAAGTTTGAGAAAGCTATGAGCAACTGAAAAAAGGGCCACTGGAAGAGGACTGATTAGGCAACCTTACAGTTATGACTACAAACTCTAGGTATATTAGAGAAAAAACTATAAAATGTTTTTTAAAATAAAAAATGTGTGATAACAACCAATACAACATATGTTGTGCTACCACACTGAAAATAAGCTGGCAGTCTTGATGGAATTTTACTTCAGGTCCTGAATAAAAAAAGTGCTTTCTTTGCTCCTGCTGAGCTGCGTTCCCTTCTTACCATGGTTACTTGAGACGTTCAGTTCATAATTCTGATGACGTGTAACTGACCTTTATAATACAAGATAAATGCTTTTACACAGTGTTTTATGTCAACATTCATGAATAAGTGAAGAGATAGGAGACATTCTGGATTGAAAAATGATAAAATGAGTTTCCGTTACCAAAATTCCAAAGACATTTTAGCCCTTTCTCCCCAGCCATCCAAATAAACAAATACAATCAGATTAATCAAGGGAAATTTAACTGAAGGGAAAAAAGAGTAGATATTTCTCCAAGCTGTTTTACCAAGTCACCTGTACTGCACCAGTTTCTCTGTCCTCTCTTTCCTTTTGTGTCCTCCAGGAGCGGGAGCCACAGGGGAGTAATATCTCATGGCAAAGTTACACATCCCAGAAAAACATGGAGGGGAGCAGATACAATAAGTGATGTCTCATGTGACAGACTAGATAACCTGAGCAGAGTGTACTCAGCCTGATCTTAATTATTTTAACTAACACCTTTCTATAGGTGGGTCTGGTATCAATCTCCTTCAAATGACAAGTCATTAGACCAATGAGGCTAGTGACCATGCCAATTTACACCCCATTTCTCTATCACTTTTTTTTTTTAGCTCAAGTTATTGAGTAAGTAGTAGTGAGGCAGCTGTATCATCTCAATTCCACATAATTTGATGTTCCCTTTCAATCTGGCTTTTGGGCTGGGCATAGCACAAGAGAGAACACCGTGCTTGTTGATCTGTCTGCAGCTTTCAATACCATGGTATAAACTGAGAGTTTTGTTTACTTGCCTGTAGACTGGATCACTCTTCAACAGTTCTGTTCTCAAAGAGCTTCTAGGGACTACTATCAATAGTTCAAATGACACTCACGTGGAGTTCTATGCTGTTCTATTCCACCACCCGGATGGTGAGGCTTTTGGGTAGACAGACATTTGGGGCTATTTTGCCATAGGTATGCAGATGATATGCAAATCTGCATCTCTTTCATCAAGCCCAAATGGGGAAAAGTATCTAACCAAGAAAAAGTTTAGTTGACAAGCTAGCTGAAGCTCAGCCCAGACAAACAAACAGACACTGCTCAGCGCCTTAGGGCAGTATTCAGAGGACATGGCAGACAAGACTGTAACTAAACTTTGTCTGAAAAGTTTGCAGTGTAGGAATACTTGCAGGTCTGATAGCTCCCAAATCCTCACTTGGCACTAGTGACCAGAAGTATCTTCCCCTCTCTCCCACTGGTTTCTAGTAAAATGATTGTGACTCTGCATCCCTGATGTAGACCTTGTCAGAGTTATTCCTGCCTTTGTGATCCTAACATTAGATTACTGTGTTGTTCTCTGAAAGGGCCTAACTTAAAAGGCCACTCAGAAAATACGGTTAAGGGAAAATGCAGCTGCTCACAAATGGAGTAGAGCTAGGTTACAATTAAAGCAAGCATGTCACACTCACTTGATAGCAAGGGCTGCATTCCACTAGTGCTGTTCTTTGGGCCAGGGTATAAATTTAGTACTCCATACCCCCTCTCCCCATCCACAACAGAACGCCCACTCATGTCAAAAGGGATGTTTGCACAAAGATCAAAGATAGAATCTGATCTTTGTATAATTACTACACTTTTAGTTACTACTGTTTATTAAGCATTCAGTGAGAAAATATGTCCTCTCCTCCACCCTGGGACACCACTATTTCTGTCCCCTCTTCCTTCCCAAACCTTTTGTTTCTCATCCCTGTGTCTTTGTATTTTCTCTCTTCTGCCCTCTGCACTTCATTCCTTATAGCAGTGTTTCCCAAACTTGAGACGCCGCTTGTGTAGGAAAAGCCCCTGCTGGGGCGAGCCACTGCAGTTCGCCGCTCCAGGCCAATGGGAACTGCTGGAAGCGGTGGCCAGCGCATCCCTCAGTTCAGGCCGCTTCCTGCAGCTCCCATTGGCCTGGAGCAGTGAACCGCGGCCAGTGGGAGCTGCGATCGGCCGGACCTGCGGACGGGGCAGGTAAACAAACCAGCCCGGCACACCAGGGGCTTTCCCTACACAAGCGGCGTCCCAAGTTTGGGAAACACTGCCCTACAGCAATTTCCAATGCCAGGGCTTCTTTCCCACCTCTTTCCTCATTCCATCTGTTAAAATGATCAATAATGCAGTTGTTAATGTGACATTGAAGTGTCATTTCAGGAATTCATGCCTCTCCAAATCTGCAGGCATAGGAAGACAAGGCTATCGATTTACCCTTAGTTTATATTCAGAAGATTTTATTTACAACCATGTGGCCTAGAAGTTTCACTTTATTTATTTATTTATTAAAAAGGAGATTCTGGGCTACAGAAGTAAATCAGTCAGTAGGTCAGGTTTAAAAACTGCACAGTCTTCCCAGCTGCTTCAAAGTGTAATTAAAGGTATTTACATAGAGCTCAAGCTATACAATATATAATAGGCAAACTCTAACATAGCTTTTTCTATCCTGGTGTAAGTCATCACAGCAAATGACATAGTATGGTGTGCTCTTGCTCAGTGCTTACGTTTGAAATCTTGGGGACTAGAAAGCAGGGTGTGCTCAGGAGGGTCCTCTAATGTTGCATTCATTTCTTCCATCTGTCCAACATAACCTGAAATCTATTGACCTTCAGGACATGGCAAAGCTCACCTATTTTATCAGAATTTCTTCAGATGTTTATAGTGTGGTATGCATTGTAACGTATGCATCGATCATTGAATTGTGTGTTTTAATTGTGTATATGCACCCAGGGACTATGTGATGGACATGTTCCAAATCTAAAAACAACAACTAGATATTTGTTTCTGTTATAGGTATATATGCATTGTGATCACATATAACTTCTGTTTATGAATTTATAAAAAGGAGCATAAAGGGGAGGGGTAGTTCTTGAATAAAAATGCCCACAATATTCATCCAGACCTTTTATTTGAGGAAAACAGTTCAGTTCATGGATGATTTGGGGTTTTGTCTTCCTAAAATGTAGTGAGAAACAGTGCCCCTTCACTAGTATTATTGGAATGAAAGAATTCTGAACTGGGATATGTGTGAGGAATAAAGACCAGCACAGATCTTCAATTTGTGCCTGCCAATTAAATATGGTCCTCTACTATTTCCTGAATTACAAATTGCTGTCATACAAGGTAATTGAGAAATATAACACTAAGTTAAAATGATATTAGTAATGAGAAGAGTAACTTTAGTGAATGCATTATTTATCTGCCTATTCACTTGAAGTTTACAAAATGGAAAAAAACCTGTACATTTACGAGTGAGGAAGCAATTAAAGGCAGCAAATGCATTATTTTTCCTTAAACCTATGAAAAAATGCTCTATGCATGTTTCCATTCTAATTTGTCTGCACTCAAGAATCTATTTTTAGAACTCTCCCTGGACTGGACCTTGGCACATGTACTGTAATGGCATTTTAATTAGCCCAGAGAGCTGGAAGATGCACTGCGCATCCAAAAGGGAAGAAGTCTAACAGAATGAAAGCATCCTTCACTTGCTTCTCACAATGTGATTTATAGCAGTTACCAAGAAGAAACTCCAATAACACATTCAATTGAGTTGACTGCTTAGTCTATTATTAAAATCCAGTGTATCCTAACAGCATGCAGAAATCAGCAGAAACCATCATAACAAATATTTGCTGTAAGCAGCTATTACTGGACAAGCTCTATTTACTACTATTACAGCAATTGTGGGGTAAAAGATAACTGGGGATATCCACAATAAGAACTGGGGATGGGAATAAGGGAAGGGTATAAGAGGAAAAAAAGAGTTAATCCAACACTGCTCTCGATTTTACATATAGTATCTAGCATTAGAGACCTTTCACTGCTTATGTCTGACATGGTGCATAAATTATCAGTGCTATCTCTTAGCAAAGCCCTGAGTATTTTCAGAAATATTCGTTTTCTTCCGTAACACTTCTTTTCTTTTGATTAACGGTAGATATGCCCAATGGCCTGTAATGGGATGTTAGATGGGGTGGGATCTGAGTTACTACAGAGAATTCTTTCCTGGGTGCTGGCTGGTGAGTCTTGCCCACATGCTCAGGGTTTAGCTGATCACCATATTTGGGGTCAGGAAGGAATTTTCCTCCAGGGCAGATTGGCAGAGGCCCTGCGGGTTTTTCACCTTCCTCTGCAGCATGGGGCACGGGTCACTTGCTGGAGGATTCTCTGCACCTTGAAGTCTTTAAACCATAGACTCAGAGACTTTAAGGTCAGAAGGGACCATTATGATCATCTAGTCTGACCTCCTGCACAATGCAGGCCACAGAATCTCACCCATCCACTTCAATAACAAACCCCTAACCTATGTCTGAGTTATTGAAGTCCTCAAATTGTGACCCATGCCCCACACTGCAGAGGAAGGCGAAAAACCTCCAGGGAAAAAAATCCCATGTGTCATCCTACCATTATACCTAAACTGCTCATTAGCCTCATTAAAGACTGAGGCTAAGTATTTGTTTAGATATTGGGCCATGCCTAGATTATCCTTAACCTCCATTCCATCCTCAGTGTTTAGCGGTCCCACTTCTTTCTTTGTTTTCTTCTTATTTATATGGCTATAGAACCTTTTACTATTGGTTTTAATTCCCATTGCAAGGTCCAACTCTACATGGCTTTTGGCCTTTCTCACTTTATCCCTACATGATCTGACCTCAATAAGGTAGCTTTCCTTGCTAATCCTTCCCATCTTCTACTCCTTGTAGGCTTTCTGCTTTTTCTTAATCACCTCTTTGAGATGCTTGCTCATCCAGCTTGGTCTACAACTCCTGCCTATGATTTTTTTCCCCTTTCTTGGGATGCAGGCTTCTGATAGTTTCTGCAACTTTGACTTGAAGTAATTCCAGGCCTCCTCCGCCTTTAGATCCACAAGTTCTTCAGTCCAATCCACTTCCCTAACTAATTTCCCTAATTCTTTCAAGTTAGCCCTTTTGAAATAAAAAACCCTAGTCCCAGATCTATTTTTGTTTATCCTTCCATCTAGTTTGAACTGAATTAACTCATGATCACTCGAACCAAGGTTGTCCCCTACAACCATTCCTTCTATGACATCCTCACTACTCACCCAAACCAAATCTAAAATGGCATCCCCTCTTGTTGCTTCTTCAACTACTTGGTGAAGAAATCCATCAGCTATCACATCCAGAAAAATCTGAGCCCTATTATTATTACTAGCACTTGTCCTCCAGTCTATATCTGGGAAGTTAAAGTCTCCCATGATCACACAATCTCCATTAGTGTTTACTTCATTAAAAACATTAAAGAGGTCTCTATCCATATCCAAATCAGATCCCGGCGGTCTGTAGCACACCCCAAGCACTATCTCAGGGGAGGCTCTAGTAGCTTTCTTTCCCAATGTGATTTTTGTCCAGACAGACTCTGTCTTATCCATTCCATCACTCCTTATTTCTTTACAGTTAACCTCATCATTGATACACAATGCTACTCCACCACCTTTGCCTTTATTTGTGTCTTTCCTAAACAGCACATACCCTTCAATACCTGTACTCCAGTCATGACTACTATTACACCATGTTTCTGTTATCCCTATAATATCCAGTTTCACTTCCTGCACCAGTAGCTCTAATTCCTCCATTTTGTTACCTAGGCTCTTCGCATTAGTGTACAGACATCTTAATTTTTGCCGTTTGGCTTCACTGACGTTCTTTACCCGGTTAAGCACAGACATTCTACCACCATCATCACCTATTAGACTGGTCTCTACACTACCCTTCCTCCCCATGTCCATTCTTCTGCCCACGGCTGTATCTTTTCTTACTTTGTTTTCTTCCATGATTTGAGGACTTCACTAGCTCAGACATAGGTTAGGGGTTTACTACAGGAGAGGGTGGGTGAGATTCTGTGGCCTTCATTGTGCAGGTCAGACTAGGCGATCATAGAATATCAGGGTTGGAAAGGACCTCAGGAGGTCATCTAGTACAACCCCCTGCTCAAAGGAGGTCCAATCCCCAACTAAATCGAAGGTCCCTTCTGACCTTAAAGTCTATGACTCTATCATATGCATAAGCAACAGCAACTGAGTCACAATGATGTCTTCTCTCTCTACTATACAAAAGGTTTACAGAGATTTGAGTTTTAAATCTCCTTCATGTCCCTGACACAACTGATTACCCAAGAGACATTACTATGTCTAAATGTCACATGGAAAGTGACAAGTATCCCACTGAAGTCAGTAACAGCTCAGCAGCACCTTGCAAGTTGAGTACCATAAGTTATTTTCTGTAGCTCTATTTTGCCATATAAACCATGAACATTTGGCAAACAGGATCAGATGATGCTTGGGCAAAATACTTACAATGGCTGCAATATGCATTTCTGCACAAAAACAAGTGACATGAAATCAGATCTCACTTCAGTTAAAGTTGAGACACTGTAATGCCGACTACCCACAGTTAATGTCACCTTCACTATATTACTAGGAAGTTTTATCATCTCTTTCTTCAAATTATATTCCATTTATCAGCCAATCACATGAGAGGAGTAAGAACTCAAGTTGCTGATACAGACCACAAGATACTCAAAAATTAATATCCAAATGACAAGAGTAATATTTTTAAATGCCAGATGCAAATGTGTTGTCTTCAGCTTCCTGTGCCATTACTTTTTAATTGTTTGTGGTGGGAGAATAAAGCCACTCATCTTAAACAAGACAATCATAAGTCAATTCCACTGATTTGACCTGTGTACACAACTGAATATAAATTTCAAAACTCTGCTATGAATGAGGAAAACAATTTACTTTTTAAAAAGTATTTGCAAAGCAAGATGGCACTTTGCAAGGCTGTTAATTAGGTCAAAAGCTTTGGAAGTCAGTTAAAAACAGTCCAGCATAAGTGCGATAAAAGGAAATTTAGCAATTGTAATGTGTACATTCCTTAGGGGAACAAGGGATGTTCAGACTGTTCACACAAATCAGCTATCTTTCAAATAGGTGAATTAGGTAACTGAAGGCAAATTGAGAGAAATGGAAAAGAAAATACAATTAAACACTGAAAAGATATGGATACTCTCCATAATCCTATTGTAAAATACCATTCTGGGTTTATACTGCCACTTATTTTTGTTTTATTTTAGCATAGTATATCCATCTCTACTATTTTCTCATTCCTTTTGTCATTCCCCTGATCAATTAGAGACTGCAAATCTGATTTATTTGATTCACAGTGATGGAAACGCTTTAAAACCAGATATTAAAGTTAAAACCATTATGCACATAACAAATGCACACCAAAACATGGGTGTCCTATAATTTGGTGATTTGTCACATTTCAATGGCTTGTGTCAACATACACACTGGCAGATCTGGAGTTTGAGAGGCATGACAGGGGACCAATATCATTACCAGAAATATGGCAAATTACTGTTCTGCCTAATATAAAAATCTATCTAATGAATATGTGGGCTACCATACTGGCTATAAAAACTGGATTTTCTCACACTTACACTTCATATAGCAGATTCAGAGATAGAATTTTAAATCTACAAGGAACAAAGGTGAAACCTCTTCGCATCCACTCAATACCTTTGATATCTTAGGTCCAGGAACATATGTACAGTCAGACATATGGCTGCTCCCAGGGAACAATGTGAATACTATTTTTGCTTTTAATTCTTGAGTTATATATTGAGATGATCACCAGTAAGTAATGATCTTGTTCATGTGAAATAAATTGTGGGTTACTAGCACAGACTTCATGCACTATGCCAGAGATTCTATTTTGTGTTTATCTGTTAATAACCCTAGTGTTTTTGTGCAGTCTCCTTACTTATTAACAGCAGGCACCATCCATAGTGCTGCACCCTTGTAAGCCCTCCCCCAGCTAGTGCAGTACTCGAGAGTGCCAAGAGAAAGGAAGCCTAGGCATTCACTGGCTCCGTTGCAGACCATGGCTTTGCTGCCAACCATCTCAACCCCCTGTAGAGACTTCAAGGGAATCCACATCAACCAGGCCCTCCCCAGGCCCATGAAAGCTGGGTGTCATGGCCATGACTGGCTGGGCCATTTGGGACAATCAACTGCTCATGATCCTTTGTTTTTGCTCCATTTCTGAGATCCTTCCATTTTATTCAGTTACTTAGCATCTTTCTGCTGGCACACAATATTCATTTTGCCATGAGTTTCATTCCAGATGTGCTTTCACTGAAGTGGAGGCCTCTCCAGAGGGAATGATGAATTTAGAATCCACTTCCTTAATTACCACATCATTTTCACTAGCTGTAAGCTATCCTTGCTGCGCTCTCCCTTTCGTCTGAACCTGTGGAGCAGAGGGTTGTGTGTGTGTGACTATCTTCCCTTTCTCATTTCCTTGGCAGGCCTAGATCATGTACCACCAGCAGCTCCATCCCTCAGGCCACAGCTGCTAGCAGAACCAGTCAGGCCCTGGATGTACCACTGAGTGGATAATTAAGTCTGAGCATTTTAATCTGTGTACATTCAAAATTAACACATTTTTATCTGAGCTAGGCGAGTACTGCCACCGAGCACAAGACAAGACAGACTCCTGCACATATGGGATCTTTAAAGAACATATTTTAGAGCAAGTATGATCTCATGACAAAGGCAGGATGGTGTCAGAATACTTCCTGTGTGATCTGGAGCAAGCTACTTAACTTCTGTTTCAGCTTCCTCTACCATAATATAGAGATTGTCTTTCCCTTTACTCACTGTTAATTCTCTAAAACCCTGGGAAGGAAAGGTGCTATAACAGTAAAAACTATTATATTATACAACTGAAACATTGTTAAAACATTGGGCCATAGTTGAGTCCAGGGAAGTGAAAGATAGAACAAAGGCTTATGTTGTTGCTATATTTAATGAACGATTCAGAAATATTAATTTCGATTTAAATATGCATTTTAAATATAAAACCCCAAAGAGTTAAAAAGGCTGCATTTTGTTTACAGTATTTTACACACCATAATTTAAGACATCCTCTAACCCTCTCTCTTCCTTTACCTTGACAATAATAAAAACATTACATCACAATATTTTCAAGCGTAATTCTTTAGCTAGTTATCGGCAAAGGAAGCTTACTGTATTAGTAATAAATTGGTGCCATTTGCACTTAGCCAGGTAACTTACCTAAATCATAAAGGGTGTATGTGGCAAGTTAAAGACATGTTATCACTTCAAATAATAAAACAATTTGCAATGAGACTCACTAATCTCGCCATTGTTCTATTCAAGTGATATTTGCATAATCTAGATAACTCTGTCAATAGCAGTCCTGTCGACAGTGTAGACCTCAAACTAGGAAAAGGGCATAAAAATTCTTCACACAACTAACTACATAAAAAAGATTTTTCTTATTTCATAGGTTGGATTTCAGGACCAGCCAAACTGTGGTCAAATCTCAATATGACTAAACAAACAAAGAGGATGTGCTTGACCTATTATTCAACAGATTTCACAGATATGCTGTTCAACTGTGGAATTATAAACTAGAGACTATGCCAATGTTTGAGTAAATATATTAAGTAGAATCACAAAATCTGAATCTTATTTCGAGGTTTAACTAGCATTCAGGAGACTGAAAATCCACAACTCCATGCAAATCAGATAAGATTGTTTAGTCTCAGACTATTGAGGGCTTTTATTTTTTTTCCCCTTCAACTCACTCGAACTAGTTTCCTCTACCACAATTTTGGCTACTTTAAAATTTGATAAAATATGAAGTTCTTGGCATACAGTATGTAGTTCCATAATTTGGGATTTAAAATATTTCTAAACCTAAGTGAAAAAGAAAACTACTGCATTTAAATAGTATTCTACATGTTTATGTCCCTTCATAAATCTAGCTAAAAGACTCGGCGGGTAGTAGAGACGTACCCCAAATCGGCGGTAGTGTTCGATGTATCGGGGATCAATTTATCGCGTCTCGTCTGGGACGTGATAAATCAATCCGCTAATTGACACCCGTACTCTACCTCAGCAGGAGGAGTAAGTGGAGTTGATGGGGGCGCCGCGGCAGTCGACTCGCTGCCATGAGGACAGCCAGGTAAGTCGAACTAGGATACTTCGACTTCAGCTACTTAAATAGCGTAGCTGAAGTTGCGTATCTTAGTTCGAACCCTCCCTCCACCCTCCACTAGTGTAGCCCAGGCCTTGTTTCCCTTGACACTGTAGGAACATTAACGATCTGGAGGATGGTGTGGACTGCACCCTTAGCAAGTTTGCAGATGACACTAAACTGGGAGGAGTGGTTGATACGCTGGAGGGTAGGGATAGGATACAGAGGGACCTAGACAAATTAGAGGATTGGGCCAAAAGAAACCTGAGGAGGTTCAACAAGGACAAGTGCAGAGTCCTGCACTTAGGACGGAAGAATCCCATGCACTGTTACAGACTAGGGACCGAATGGCTGGGCAGCAGTTCTGCAGAAAAGGACCTAGGGGTTACGGTGGACGAAAAGCTGAATATGAGTCAACAGTGTGCCCTTGTTGCCAAGAAGGCTAATGGCATTTTGGGTTGTATAAGTAGGGGCATTTCCAGCAGATCGAGGGATGTGATCATTCCCCTCTATTCAGCACTGGTGAGGCCTCATTTGGAGTACTGTGTCCAGTTTTGGGCCCCACACTACAAGAAGGATGTGGATAAATTGGAGAGAGTCCAGCGGAGGGCAACAAAAATGATTAGGGGGCTGGAGCACATGACTTATGAGGAGAGGCTGAGGGAACTGGGATTGTCTAGCCTGCAGAAGAGAAGAATGAGGGGGGATTTGATAGCTGCTTTCAACTACCTGAAAGGGGGTTCCAAAGAGGATGGATCTAGATTGTTCTCAGTGATAGAAGATGACAGAACAAGGAGTAATGGTCTCAAGTTGCAGAGGGGGAGGTTTAGGTTGGACATAAGGAAAAACTTTTTCACTAGTAGGGTGGTGAAGCACTGGAATGGGTTACCTAGGGAGGTGGTGGAATCTCCTTCCTTAGAGGTTTTTAAGGTCAGGCTTGACAAAGCCCTGGCTGGGATGATTTAGTTGGGTTTGGTCCTGCTTTGAGCAGGGGGTTGGACTAGATGACCTCCTGAGGTCCCTTCCAACCCTGAGATTCTATGATTCTATAACAGAACTGGATTTGTTACTGTGTGAATACCTAGTTAGACATGGTCCATACAATGTAGTGCTTCCATGATAAAGAGAGGAAGCCCTACTGCTCTTCAGAGAGAATCTCTGCAGCTTTTATTCTGACTCTGCCAGCCCACCTGACTTGGAAAAGGAGAGGTCCTGGCAACCTACAAAAAGGACCAAAGACTTCACTATGTCTGGAAAAGACAGATATTCATATATATCAACATACAAACTTAAATGGTGAAGCACTATACTGTATCTTCTTTTTCCAATACCAAGTTCTCATACAATAGGCACTTGCCATAAGACAAATCAGCCTTCTTTAGAGAAAGAAATCCAAAACAAGGTCCACTAAAATTGCATTTGGAACCTATCATTAAAATCAGAGATCTGTAACAAACAGAACATTCTCTCTGTATTGGCAATAATCAGTCTAATTTTAATCCCATTACTGTACTGCTTGTGCACATTGAGTATCATACTAAGCATTCGTACAGGTAATTTAGGAATAAGATACTCCAATTGGATTAATCTCTCCACAGCACTTTAAGGCCCTGTAGGAATAAAACAAACAAAAGTCTTCCACAAGGCAGCACTAACCATTATCCCTACGTTGGGTTCATTTTACTTGATCACAAAATATCTTACATCAGAAATGTAAAGACTGTCCTCCTGATTTCTACTTTAAAATATTTTCTTATCTCTTGACAACTGCATGATATTGTAGTGATTTATATTGGAAGCTGATTTTTTAAACTACTACACAGTATTGATTAATGTTTGAGATAAAGCCAACATTCTATATGCACATCTAAACATTTACAGCAAATCAGTAGTATAAAAGCAAGATATTCAGAGTCTACAAAGAGAACCTACAAGCTGGTGAAAGAGAAGCTTTGCAAAAAAATTTCTTTCTCCAACAGAAGTTGGTCCAATAAATATTACCTTACCCACCTTGTCTCGCTAATATTCTGGGACAAACAGCACTGCAAACCAGAAAGTTTCGCATTATTTGATTGTAGTTTGTAAAAGACAGCAATCAATCACCAACTTTCTTTTGGTATCTTGGAGATACTTGCAAAGGACTGGATAGGTTAAGTCTCTATGAAGTGTGAACCACTCAATATCTTAATTTAGAAACTTATTTTACAAGAGTCTAATTTTCAGAAGTGATGAGCACAGCTCCAACTGAGTTCAGTAGAATCTGTATATACTCAACACTTCTGAGAATCAGACACTACATTTCCTGGGCTTGATAGAATTGCCCAGAAAAAAGGGAATGAGAAGCCACCTGAGGCCTGTTCCAAAACTAGTTAAGAATCATACGTTTGTTTAAAACAGCAAAAACATGTATTCTGAATTTACTTTATTTTGATTTTTGTGTGTATTACAGACTGAATAGCAAAAATATCCATAGGTAACTGAAAATGTTTACTTTCCTCCAGGATTCTAGGGTGTAGTGACTGAAGGAGAGGACAAGAAAGAGCCAAGAAGGGACACAATCCTTTGAATGGAGGCTGACATTCTACATTAAAGCATCCACTGTTTTCAGAGGCTAAGGAAGAAACCCAATTTCTGTCAAGTTTCCTCTTACAAAGCTTAGAATTAGAAAATACCGGGTACATTGCTATCTGAGCAGTAGTCATCCAGCAGATGGTTTAGATCTACACAAAGTAGAAAAGAGAACACAATCAATGGCACTGCCCTTTTCTCAAAGTTTTCTAGTAAGACAGTCAGATGTAGAACTCAGGCATTACCATTCTGAGTCAGACCAGTGGTCTAGTATGTAAAGTATGTCTGTCTGTCTTGTCTGCTTACGGGGCTTGACTACACTGGCACGTCGTTGGCAAAACTTTTGTCATTCAGGGATGTTGGGTGGGTTTTTTTTGTTTGTTTGTTTGTTTTTTAAAAAAAAAAACACACACCCGAACGACAAAAGTTTTACTGACAAAAAGAGCAGAACAGCGCTTTGCCAGCAGGAGACCTCTCTCCTGCCGACAAACAGCAGCTACACTGCGCGCCTTTTAGAGGCAAACGCAGCATAGTGCAGCCATAGCCTTAGACTACGTATTCTTCAGGATGACTATCTTATTATATGTTTCTACAGCACCTAGTATAATGACAGGTTTCAGAGTGGTAGCCGTGTTAGTCTGTATCAGCAAAAAGAACGAGGAGTCCTTGTGGCACCTTAGAGACTAACAAATTTATTTGAGCATAAGCTTTCCTGGGCTACAGCCCACTTCTTCGGATGCATGCAGTGGAAAATACAGTAGACAGATTGTCATAAATAAACAGATCAGGGTTAAGGTCTCTTTTCCCTGGAAAGGGTTAACAAGCTCAGTAACCTGAGAAACACCTGACCAGAGGACCAATCAAGGAACAGATTATTTTCAAATCTCTGTGGAGGGAAGCCTTTGTCTGTGTTCCCTGTTTTGCTCAGAGAACTCTTTTTGGATCTAAGAGAGGACAGTCATGTCTCCAAGTTCTCCTGGAGTAGTTTCTACTAATTAATAGTGAGTATTAATTAGGAAGGCGAATTAGTCTTATGATTTGATTTCTATATTTGCAATTGTGTGTTTGCTAAGGGAAATGCTTTATTCCTGTTTGCTGATATTGCTTTTACTGAGAAAAGGGGAGGGGGATTCTCTCCAGAGATTGATAAGGTTATACCCTATGAGTGTCCAGCTTGGGCTCATAGAGATTCTGTATTTTCTTTTTATTCTTTAATAAATTCTTTCTTTTCTTTGGACTTGGTTAATTCCTTCTCTTGTGGAAATTCAGGGGAAGGGGAGGGAGGAAGAGACAGTTCCTCCTGGGTTTGATTCAAGCAGTTTGAATCAGGTATCTCTTTCCAGGACTAGGGAAGGGGAGGGGGGAAGTGAGTCCCTCTTTGTGTTGAGTCAAGGATTTGACTCGGTGTATATCTCTCCAAAGTGGCTAGGAGAGAGAGAGGGGGGAAGTGGGCTGCTTCCCTGTGTGTAGAGATTCAAGGGGTTTGAATCTGGGTTCCCCAGGGGAAGCTTGGGGGACAGGCAGTGTGTCAGACACTTTAACCTGACTGGTGGCAGCGAAGGAGACCTACCCTAGGATTTTAGGGTGGGGGAATACATGCAGGTCCCCATCTTTGAACCCACAAGCTCAAAGTGGGGTGAGAGAATACATGCGGGTCCCCATCTTTGAACCCACAAGCTCAAAGTGGGGGTGAGACCCTATGACACAGATAGACAGATGAAAAAATGGGTGTTGCCATACCAACTCTAATGAGACTAATTAATTAAGGTGGGCTATTATCAGCAGGAAAAAAAAACTTTTGTAGTGATAATCAGGATGGCCCATTTCAAACAGTTGACAAGAAGGTGTGAGAAACAGTAGGGGGAAAATGAACATGGAGAAAGCCCATTGCCAACCCTGTCCACAGATCTATTCAGGGGACACTATCATAGGACCTAATCACATCAGCCACACTATCAGAGGCTCGTTCTCCTGCACATCTATCAATTGATATATGCCATCATGTGCCCCTCTGCCATGTACATTGGCCAAACTGGACAGTCTCTATGCAAAAGAATAAATGGACACAAATCAGACATCAAGAATTATAACATCCAAAAACCAGTCAGAGAACACTTCAACCTCCCTGGTCACTCAATTACAGACCTAAAAGTTGCAATTATTCAACAACAGAAACTTCAAAAACAGACTCCAATGAGAAGCTGCAGAACTAGAATTAATTTACAAACTGGACACCATTAAATTAGGCTTGAAGAAAGACTGGGAGTGGATGAGTCATTACACAAACTAAGAAGTGTGTGTGTGCGCGCGCGCTCCTATTGTATTTTCCACTGCATGCATCTGATGAAGTGGGCTTTAGCCCACAAAAGGTTATGCTCAAATAAATGTGTTAGCGTCTAAGGTGCCACAAGTCCTCCTCATTCTTTTCACCTAGTATAATGGCTCCCTGATCTCAGTTGGTGCCTGTAGATACAACCATAAATCAAAAGATATAAACCACTACTACCAATGAGATAGTTGGTTGGGCAGGCATCTTCGATGAGAGATCTGCATGGATTCCTAGAGTGTTAGGGGGAATCTCTGGCATACAGTGTGAAAACACTGCCACCACACTAATAAATTACAAAGTCTAATATGAGGGAGATCATACAGAATGAGACCTGCCATTCCTTACAGGAAATCCCTTTGGCCAGGATTTCAAGAACCAATGACATATTGGCCATGCTTTTCAGTGGCCTGATCCATCATTTAGGCTGGGTAATCTGATGATCTGCAATAAGCAAGAAACAACAGTTACCATACTCAAAGTGTGCTCTACTCAGAGGAAAAGGGAAGCAAGTTAGCGATATACTGTATATACTCGTTCATAAGCTGAATTTTTTTTAGTAAAAAAGGGAAGCATCAGAGAAGGGGGTTGGCTTATGAACAGGTACAGAGAGGGAAAGGAGGGAAACAGCCCTTTCCCACAACAGAGGGGGCAAGGAGAGGCAGCACAGCCAGCAGAGACAGAAGGGAAGAGGCAGGGACAGAGTCTCTCTGCTTTTGGCCATGCTGCTCTCCCCACAGCCTCCGAAGCAGCTGCAGCTCCAGGGCTGGCAGGCTGCAGCCGCGCCACCTGGCCCAGGCCGCTGGAACATGCTGCAGCCACACCGCCCGGCCTACCGGACCAGTTCCAGCCAGGTCAGAGACATCCTCCTCTGGCCCTCCCCAGATAAGATAGGAAGGGATGGGATGGGGAGAATGTGGAGGTCCTGGGCTAGGGGTGGGGTCATGTGGGGGGTGGTCAAGGGGTTACTCCTCTGACTCCCACCTTCTCCCCCACAAAAAATTTCACCACCAGTTGCTGTCCCGGCCCGTCAGGGTAAGCAGCTGGCGCGCCAGGACACTTTGTTTGCTTAGGTTTACCTCCGTGCCTGCGGACGCTCAAGGTAAACAAACCATCTCAGCCTGCCAGCGGCTTATCCTGATGGCCCATAAGCTCAAGTTTGCTGACCCCTGAATAACAGGGTCGGCTTATGAACGGGTTATAAAAATTTTCCATTTTTACTTATTCATCTTGGGGTGGGGGGGTCAGCTTATAAACGAATCAGTTTATGATCAAGTATATACAGTATACTTGTTTGCGTTTTTTTAAATGTGCCCATTACACAAATGTTTAGAAACATGTACACACATAAAATATATAAAAAAGATAACTATGGTCATCTAAGTATAAGCAGCCAAAAAACAAGCTGAGAGCACATTATACATATATGTCACATGCTCCACCATAACCCCTGTCATGCAAAAACGTGAAAGTATAGCAGAACAACGGCCCCAGCTTTCTTTGGCCCAAAGATGAAGTGAATAGGCTCCAACTCTGTTAAAGATGAAAACTGATGGCAGTACAGGAGATACATTCCTGTACTTTCCACTGCCCCCAGAGTTTGGAAATGGACAGAGTAGGAGGAAAACCTCAGAACTCCTCTTATACAGTAATGACATACCAGCATTGGAAAGTAAAGAAGAGCCTGCAAAAAAAGCCAAGATCAGTACTGAATTTACAATGGCGTTGTATTTAAGACAGCTACTAAAGAGAGATTTTTTTTAGAAAGTGTACAGATCGAGTTTCAATTCTTTCTAAATCCTCTGGTTCGAGGAATTCGCAATACAAACAGCAGATTCAGTGGCCATGGAGGGACAATTGTTTAAACAAGATAATCAATTTTCACTCTGAAAACATCCTAGAAAGAACAAGAGTAAATAGCAATCCGTTTTTTTTTTTTAAACGTAGTAAGTTCAGAATAGCTGCTTCCAAACACTGAAGTTTCCACACAGTTACTCTTCACACTCAAAAAAAGCAGCAATAATATTTTAGACCCAGGAGTTTAATAAAATGTTTTTGTTTAATGAAAGGCAGGCATATCAGAACTCGAACCATTAGTCAAAAAATGTGTTCCAGTTTCGCCATTTTCCAAAAATTGCTATTTTGGGGGGGAATCCTGCATTTAACTTAGAAATGCTAAGAGGGTACAGAATGTGTAAAAAGAGCAGTAACTGATATTATGAAAACTGGTCAGACATGTACTGCACAATCTGATCTGTCCTTACTGGAATAAGAGGAAGATTGCAAAGGGACTTTTTACTACTGCCATCTGCTGTCTTGATGACACTCCAAGCGTGAACAGGCCGCTCGTTTATTTACAGAGTGGCAGAAATCCACTCAAAGGCCTTTCATTCAACCATGGGCACTTGCGGTTTGAGAATTAAGTGTCACCGTACCAGCTCAAGTTTACAAAGCAGACATCTGCACATGCATCTTCCTGACACTCAGAAAAACTATCACCCCATGGTCACACGAGTTCTTTCTAGGTGGTCAGTATTTTTTTCAATTAATAATGTAAGTGGGCTTTAACACCATGGAGCAACTGTTCCCACAGGAGCCCTTGACGTTTCTTACTACATTATCACCAAAATATGAATTTACCAGTTGAGGTTGAATTTCGGCTATTTAAAATCCTACCGATTATACTTTTAACCAGGAATGGGCTCATATAGCAGGTAAGGAATATCAGATCATCAAGTTATTCTAGAGGGCACTAATAAGACTACTCCTTGCCAACATAAGGGCAGTTCTGTTCGAACTTTCCACTCCCCCCCACACACACAAACCTGTGCTTCTCACTGAATTCAGTTGGAGTTGTGAGTGCTCACAATTTGTGCATCAAACCCAAGGTTCTCTAAAGAACAATAAATATTGACAGCTAGATGACAAAGCCCAGAAAGTAAAAGAATGGTCTCTCTGGAATGGAGCACTCTACTGTTATGAGAAGACTGTTTACAAAGAAGTTGCCTGATTTTTGTATACAAGAATCCATCAGTCTCCAGAAAGATGCTGGGAATTAGCAAACAAGGGACAACTTGAATAGTAAGAGAAAGACAGAGTTACGAGTTCACAGCTCACCGCAGAACCAGACTGCCTAATGCAGCATAAGAGCTGTTCCTTTTTGTAATGTCTAGTGGACAACTGAGCAGATAAGTAACACGTCTATCTGCAGATTTTACTCTAAGCAGCTCTATTTCTCTTCACCCATGAAGTTGCAACAGGGTTGCCAGGTGTCCGGTTTTTCGACTGGAACGCCCGGTCAAAATGGGACCCTGGCGGCTCCGGTCAGCACTGCTGATAACTGGTGAAGCAAGAGTACTGTCAAGTATTTTCTCCTTCTTACTAATGTATTTGTCTTTTTGGGGTGGTTTTAAACAGTCACTTGCCATCCATGAGCTGCCCAGGTGTTAAAGCATCTTAATCATGATGGAAGCAATGTAGAGTTGTGTTTAATCTGTATATTCCTAGAATGAATCCATGGAACCAAGCCTCGTGACCATCCCACACAGTCTCTTGTACATGTTGAAGAGGAGGGGAAAGAAAAACTGAGCCTTGGGGAACGTCACAAAACAGAGTTAGTGTTGAAGAGCATGCGGCTATCGTCATTCTCTAGGATCTGATCTGAATGAACAGATCCAGTTGACTGCTGCCTCCACTGACTCATGCAGAATTTCATCAACACCACAGAAGCAACTTTGTCAAAGGCTACAGAGATCTAGCAGTAAGAGCTTGCTTTCTGTCCAGAGGACCAGTAGGCTGTTTTTGTACCATGCTCTGATCTGAAGCCCAATTCTGAGGATACAGAAGGCTGGCAAAGGATAGGTGCTATCTTGGAGCTTAGATGCCACTGTCTTCTCCTTAACCTTGCAAATAAACCATCCTGGCAGATGATAGGCTCCCAGACAATCATAAGAAATTGACATAAGTCTATTATATTAGTAATAGGTAATTAGTATAATTTCAAAAAATTGCTTTAGTTTTAAGTTAAAAATTACTGTGTGTAATCCACAGCCTGTCCAATGATTCTTAAAACTAATCCAGGAGCTACCCCACATGCTTCTATTAAACAGAATTTTAATCTTTACAAATAGGTAAATCACTCAGTGACTCAAGATGAACATTTTAAAGTTCAAGGCCCGTGGACGGTGCGAGGCCGGTAGCGTCCCCCAGCACGCCAGGACTGAGTCTTCTTGGAGTCAGGTTGCTTGGGAATGCAGCCCAAAGCTGGTGGTAAACTCCATCTAAGGCTAAATTTTAAACATTGTGTTTTGTAAGGAAAACTCAAGATATTTCAAGTGTTGCTGCATTTAACAAGCTTTTCTCCAGCAGATGTCACTCTTTCCAATAGATAGTAAAGAACTGTAAATTTTCTCCAATTAAACTAGATACAGTCCAGGATGTAGTCCCACAGTAGGATCTTCCTCCTAGGTAGCCTGATTTCATGTCAAAGACTTTCCAGTGTCTCCCACATTTTATTCCCCAAATCCCTCACACAAATTGTTTTTCTTTTCTGACTGAAAACATGAATCTTGTTTAATGCTTTTGTAAGGAAGCCTAGATGAAAGAACACAGGAAATTAATGCAAAGCAGATAGACTGATTAACACATTACTGAGTTTAGCTCCAAAAACCTTTGGGGCAAGGAATGTGTGTGTTTGTAGAGCACTGTGTAAATGTACTAACATTAATCTGTAAACAATCTAGTGATTGTGGGTTTGGGTGCAGATAGGATATCCCCATTAACATGCAAACAAAATGTGCAGTGTTCTGTTCTAAACATACTGGCCTAGGAAATATCTAGATTAGGCTAGGAAGCACTTCAGCATAAGGGTATAAAATCAGCATCAACAACTTTTAATCAATTTGACTACAAAGAGATTTAGCAAATTATCGCTCTGCCCCAAAACCTCTATAATGAATATAGAGAACAGTAGTGTTGTCTGACCGCTATTAAGAAAGTTTACCTCTCCATTCCTTTGAAAGCACAAGATTAGCATTTTGTGTTTAATGTAAAGCTCTGTCCCATGCAGGGCTAAAAGAGTGAATGGCAAATGAGAGATGACAACCACCCCAGGGGCTATGTTTGCATAAATACTTTAGTCACCTGAATATACACATTACATGATGCCTATCCACAGATGCAGCTTAGTCATCATAATGGCAACAGGAAATCTCAGTAGATTTTTAACATCTAGGTGAGGCCTGAAGTCCTTAAGGATTTCTGTTTATGTCTGACTTTTAAACTAGCATCAGATGACTGCATGATGAAATATTTTTCACGTGTTACAAAAAAAAGAAAACAGTTTAAAAGATTTAGTGCTCATCACCAAATCTGACAGGCAGAATGAAGGAAATATCTGCTTTGTGTCTCGTAGAATCTGCTCATTCTTTTATCTGCAGACAGTCCATTAACTTTATGCATCTGCACAATCTCTTTTCAAAACAATGGTTGCCAGTTATCTGCTACTGAAAGTTCAGAAAAATAAAAACTTCTGCTGAATTAGTTTCAAATATACTGTCAGCAGCCAACAATATTCTATAAATTTTACATTGGAAAAGGGTTATTCCTAGGGTGGGTTGTTCAGGTGTGGCCAGAGGTAGACGGCTGCAATCACCAGAGAAGCATATTAGATGACACAATAGAGCATCTTCTTGACATTCTAAAAGGAATGTGCAAACTTTACCAAGTTTACTTTCTCCTGAGTCCATTACTAAAAGTAACAGATCCTTATGCCAAAAACTAGTACGAAAAATTAATTGAACAAAAAATTGAACGAGCCAAGAGAATTATCAATGATGCTGCTTTTCTCGTTTAAGGGCTTTGCCAAATATGTCACTGATTTATGGTCACTGAAAATATAAGTTTTAAAATCAACAAGTCCACACATAAAAGCCTCTGCAGGCTATATTTAATACAATAACCACATACCAAACACTTCACTACACAAATTTAAAGTAAGTCAAACGGTAGTAAGCTGATAACTGCTACCGGAAAGGCAATCGGCACTAACATAGCTATGCAGTATTTTTAAAGAACAAGTAACCCACCACAAGCAGGAAATTAAAAGCCACAGCTTCAAAAAAGCCCACAAAGAATGAGAATCACAACTAGTGCAATAAACCAACTTTAAAAACAGTAAGGATAAGAAATCATCACTTAGTAATCAAAGATTATCTGAAAAAAACAGCAATTTTCAAAGCATCATTTATTTTTAATCAACGCTGAAAAATGTGGATTAAGATGTTGCCTTTGTTTCTTAAACACATTACTCTACTTTCCAAAGAAGGGCATGCGTAGGTTTTTTAACGCATTTAACTTTCCTTGCAGTTTTAGGTGGCCTACTATCTTTATTTTTTAAAAAAATTAAGACTTTGCAGCATTTTCCTCCCTCAAAGCAATCCCAAGTGGCAGTGGAAGGCACATAAACCAACTACAGTTTACTCCAGGGAAAATGATGGGGCCTAAGACACCAACTTCTTGAGAATTCAAACCTGATTTATGTTTCTAGCCTTATCATTGCAAAGCTACATTCATTTGACACGTGGAGCTGGCTCCAGGCACTGGCCCAGCAAGCATGTGCTTGGGGCGGCCACGTGGAAGCGGCGGCACTTCGGGTGGCTATTCGGCGGCGGGTCCCTTGGTCCCTCTCGGAGCGAAGGACCAGCTGCCGAAGACTGAAGCGGCGGCTGTAGAGCTGCCACCGAAGTCCCGCAGATCGCGACTGCGGCTTCCCTTCCCCCCCCCCGCCCCTTTCCTTCTGCTTGGGGTGGCAAAAACCCTGGAGCTGGCCCTGCTCACATGTAAAAGTTAAATGGATGCACTAAACTTCCTGAGTCTGCAGACAGACTGCTTCAGTGCCCCTGCTGCTGAACATACAGTAACATTTAAGATATAGCAGTCAATTTTACAAGACTGATCAATTTAATTAATAATATTCAAAACCCTGCAGGCAGCAGTATAAATGCCAAGAATCACATCAATTGCACACAGATACTCAATGCTATAGGAAGAAAGGGAACCATTGGAGGTACTGACAGGGAGAAGTTTGAAATCAGAAACATACTAGTGGTAGAAATCCCAGCATAATGGAATAAAAGGGGAAGAGGCATCTTAAAAGTTGTTCCTGTATTGTGCTGATGGAACCCCATCTTTCATATCTACCTACAGACTAATTCTGTAATCAACAGTAGGTGTCAATCTCTGGGTTACCCACTCTGTTCTCTTTGCTAACTGGCCATTCAGATGAAAGGGTTCTTTGAACTTACAAAATCCATTTATTAAAAAGCCTTTTTAATAAAGCTAGCTGTTCTTTTCTAGGTTATAGGGCATTTTGCTTTCCTAGGTGATGGTCTTTATTAAGAACAAACTTTGGCTGCCAGAAGATTTTTCAGGAGTGCTTCAGTGTACTATGAAGTTGGCCTCCATGGGAAATCAGCTCTTTTCCAAAGACAATGCAAGTAAATCCAAGAAAAATTCAGGTGTGTTAGTCTAACTTAAGTTTTCATTTTGGACTACAGAAACCAATCCATATGATGCATCTTCAATATTCAAGGCTGCGTTTGCTTGGTATTAAGTAAAATGAGCAAGCCAAAAACTAAATTAATTGGCTGCTACTGTCCATTAACATTTGTTTTATAAATGTACCATTCCCCTATCAAATTTAAAATTTTAATGTATAATTCATAAAAGAAATGAGACAATGCTATCATGTAAACTGAAAAGTACAAAATATAAATAGGATGGTATTGTCCTCATAAATAAAGGTGTATCCCATAAGTCTGCACAAGTAGCAAATGACAGCACAAAGGGAACTCAATATCTACAACAAGCAAAGAAAAGGGAGTAAAAGGAAATGCGATTTCAGCATAAGAAATATTTTATAGTAGGTTGTCATATCATTTCTTGGTTAGGTTGTTTGTGGAATGTTAGAGAAGTACAATCTTTCATGAAGTCAGTAAAGATGCTCCAAATAAATGTCAAATTATTCTCTCAGCCAGTGGTCCCCAAACTGGGGGGTGCTCCCCGCTAAGGGGGCAAGAGGGGCAGGAAGGGAATGCTGTCCGGCCCGTTCCATCCTCAGCCCAGGCCCGCAACTCTGTTAAGCCCCCAGCCCAGCTCCCACTCCAGCCACAGCACCGCTCCACCTCCTGCTCTTCTCCCAGCCCAGCTCCCACTCCAGCCTTGCTGCACCCCCGTTCTCTACCCCCAGGCCAGCTCCATCTCTAGCCCCAGCTCCACCTTCAGCCCAAGCTCCTCCACGGAGCCAACTGTGCAGTAATGGAGGGGGGCGCAGACAGATTTCCATTACTGTTAAGGGGAGTGCAATAGGAAAAGTTTAGGCACGACTGCTCTAGAACTCAGTCTGTATTTTGCCTTTTCCATGGGTAATATGGAGTGTAAACTCCCCGGCAATTTCCTCAGATGGCGGGTTGTCAGTTTCCATTAAAGAGCAATGTATCCTTTAGGGTACTCTGTTGCAAGCAGCTTGTCTTTTGGCTCCTAGCAGCGTCCATGACAGCAGCCCTCTGTGTGAGTTCACTCCCAACCCCGGTGAGAAAGACCAAATTCAAAAACATCTATTTCAAACCCATATTTTGCCGATAGTTGGAGATGGTTGAGAGGGTAAAAGGGAGGGGACATTTTATTTTGCAACCGTTCTCTTGCTGTCTTGTTTCAGATGATGGAGGCGTTGCTTGACCTTTTATTTAATCACTGGCTTTCCAATTGTCTGCTGCCACTGATTTTTGAACACAGAGTATATAATTCCTGGGACAGATTTTTTTATGTTGATAAAAGTGACACAGGATAAACCAACAACACGGTTATATAGATTAAAACCCCACTGGCACTTCAACATTAGTAGAGTCCTCCATAGGAAGTTTACCAGGTAAGACCAAAAATCTCCCTTTCTACAGCAAGCCAGAATGCAACGTGCCCTATGCCAAGCAGGATCCCGAACAGGCTTAGTGAGACAGAAGAACTGAGGGAGTGCTTTGGACAACTACTCCTACAACACAGCCAATGCATCAAATAAAAAAAACAACAGAACTGCTCCCCCTTGCCCTTGGCTTTTCCATCCACAGGAACTACTTTCTTCACCTACAGTGTCCCTGGAGAGGTGGCCATTTGTTTACTGACACGTCTAAAGCACCACTGAACCTTTAGCAACAGTATTAACAAGGCACACATCCTAGCCAACTAAAATCTCAAACTTGTCACCTGTACATGGCTGGACAACAGCATGAAAAATTTCTATACTTTCAAAAAGGATACATTAAAGTGACCTGATCAAGGGAAAAGGAAGCATGTTGCGTAGCCACTGGCACAAGGCCAAGAACAACAGCAGTCAGCATACACCCTAATATTTTCTACTGTTGAATAGAAGAGGAACTTGCAATTTTGCATAAACAGTTGCCTTCAACACATACCTATAATTGAAATTAATACATTATTTAATATCCTCTTATGTTATAGGATAGGCTGGATAAATGCCCTGATTGAACAGTGTAGCAAAAGCCAGTGATTATATCTATTCTTTTTCCTCTTTTCATGATCAAAAATTCTAGTTTTAAAATCTTTCCATCCCTGGAACAATGGGCTCATTTCATTCTTCACTGGAAACAGCAAGTACCATGTTCTGATTCTAAAGCATTACTGTACTTGCCTTTTGCTTGAACAACAGCAATATTAAAAGGCAATGCCACAATAGTCTAAAATATGTAGTACACTGTCAGCTAAAACTCAGACTGAAGTCTGGGATTCCCACAGAATCCAGTCTTCCTTTTACCACCCTGGATATACCCTTTACACCAATAATGTATTCATATCTCCAAGGCATACCACAAGCAGCTGCTAAAATATGAACAGCTAAAAAATATACATGAAAGTTATAAAATTACAATTAACAGCTATTCATACACATATAAACATTGTATATGTTCCTCACCTTTTGTATGCTGCTCCCTTTCTTGAATGACTGGTCAAAGGCCATGTCTGTCTCTTTTTGTGTAGCCCTAGCACAAGGAGGCCCTGATCAGGACTGAAGCCTCCGAATACTACTTTAATAGTAGGAGCAGTTTTTCCTTATGTACAGAAACTCAGCGATTTCAATTCCAGGCTGCACATTAACTGATATCAAGACAACATATTCAACAATATGCATCTTCTGCGGTTGAAATACAGTCACCTGCTACTTACAATTTTGCTACCCTTCGAGACACATGTTCTGCCATGCTCTCTGTGAAATGAGGTGACCAGAACCAAACAGTATAAAATGGGAGGACATGCCATTAGTTTTTATATGGTATTATATGGTTTCCTGTGTAATTCCTATCTCCTTCTAACCAGAATCAATGTTTTTCTCCTCCTTTGGTGCACACTGAGCAGAGATCTTCATTGAGCTTTCCCAGATGAAGTCTAGACCCTTTTATTGGTGTGTTCACAGTGACAGGTGAACTTCAAATTATAGATTCATCATGTATTCTAGTTTCCAGCATACACAAGGTTTGTCCTTTTCACATATGTATTTAGACTGTTAAGAGTCTCCGTGAGCTCTTGTAAGTACCACATAAGGATGTTAATCCACATAAGGATGAACTGAGAGGAATCTCTAGAATGATGACCAGGCTACTGAAATTTCATAAAGCAAAGAAAACACTCATCGCATCAGTAATACTCTAGCAACATTGAGACTGAGAAAACAGGTTGCTTTTGGCATTTAATCCATTTTTAATTTTTGAATAAACATTCAGCATAGACTTTCTTTCCTGTGTGTCAGTGGATATAACGTGACACTTCAACACTTAACCATCCAGGAAGATATAAATAGTATTTTTCTTAGTTTGGAGGAAAGCAACAAATCCAGACTGGCAAATGCATTTTCACGACAAAAAGTTAAGTGCTTCATACGGAAAATGTTTTGCCACATCAAATCTCAGGTATTTTACTCTCTGTAATGCACTATCCTACTTTGTGTTATGGATAATAGGTATCATTTGTTGTTTATGAAGCATAAAACTAGATGCAATACTGAAATAAAAAAATACATACTGCAAGTTCCAAATTACTCAGAACAGGTACATTCCCACCTGCAAGTTTGTTTTTTCTACCAAAAATAATTGTATAGGCTTTTTCTATAATGTTCATTACTATAGTATATAAGCATCTCAAATACATTAACGGATTTATCCTCTCAACAACCCTACTGACACAGTAAGTGTTTTCCCATGATTTTACATACACGTGTCAGGTCACACAAGAAGTATAGAATCCATATAGCCCAAGTCCTGATTCAATGTCTTTAATAAATGATCTTTTCTTTATGCTTCTATATGCTCCAGTCCACAGCATTTTTGAGGGGGTTAATCCACTCAGCACTGATGACCGAGGAAACCTGTATCTTTGATACACACCCAACTGTGAATCACTTCTCTAAAGCACCCATAGGCAGAAGTACTTCCAAGCATACACTACAGAACACAGCATTATTACTAATGCTAAATGTGGTAGGGATATTTTTCTTTCAGGAAGGAGCTCTGGATTGCTGGTTACTTTACACACAGGAGATTATCAACTCACAGGAATGAATATTTCTAACAGTCAAGATGTTAAAGGAAGTAGTGCTGAAGAGTAGAGAATTTAAGGAGAGCACCACTGTGCACTTTTCCCCACACATGATGTCTGAACCTGCCACCACCACTTACTAAGGCCTTGTAACTGAACATCGATATGTGGATCCAAAGTTTTGACTTTGTGGGTATAAAGTGTGTTTCTTCTTGGCCCAAGAGACTAATATAGATCTACTTGAGTGAGGACAAATTCTTTCAAACAATTATTTGACAGCTTAATCCATCCAGATGTAAAAGATTTAAGCTGTGTTGCCTTTATTTCCCTTACCATAGAATAAATATAAGTAACCAATTACCGTGACCTCTCCTAAGGAGCCCTACTATAGTTAACTGCTAAGAAAAATGTCACTTCTTTCAAATATGTTAGACGGCACAAAAGGAGCATGGGGGAAAATTAAAGGAAAAGTCAATTTTTGAAATGAATACAGACTCTGTTTGCCTGGCTGCTTTCTCAAGGACACTGACAGGAATATGTGCTTGACACTAGCTGATGAAAGGTTTCCAGGCACAACCTTACTACCTGTCTCATTTTGCTAACCTGCAAACCTCATAACTCCCACTAAATGTAATGGTCAGTGCTCTCAACACATTTCTCAGCAGATATTTAATAGCCAGTGAATAGCAAATTAATAAGAAATTTTATCATAAATACATTCTAGTTGTATTTTAGGTAGGGCTGTTGATTAATCACAGTTCACTTACATGATTAACAAAAAAATTAATCGCAGTTTTAATTGCACTGTTAAATAATAGAATGCCAATTAAAATTTATTAAATATTTTGGATGTTTGTCTACATTTTCATATATATTGTATTCTGTGTTGTAACTGAAATCAAAGTGCATATTATTTTTACTTACAAATATTTGCAATCTGTTGTGAAAGTGCAACTTACAAATGTAGACTTTTTTGTTACATGACTGCACTCAAACAAAACAATGTAAAACTTCAGAGCCTACAAGTCCACTCAGTCCTACTTCTTGTTCAGCCAATCACTAAGAAGAACAAGTCTGTTTATGTTTAAGGGAGATAATGCTGCCTTATTCTCATTTACTATGTCACCAAAAAGTGAGAACAGGCATTCACATGGCACTTTTGTAGCCGGCATTGCACAATATTTACGTGCCAGATATGCTAAACTTTTGTATATCCTTTCATGCTTCGGCCACCATTCCAGAGGACATGATTCCATGCTGATGACACTCACTAAAAAAATACCGGTAAGTGTTAATTAAATTTCTGACTGAACACATTGGGGGAGAATTGTACATGCCCTGGTCTGTTTTACCTGTATTCTGTCATATATTTCCTGTTATAGCAGTCTCGGATGATGACCCAGCACATGTTGATCATTTTAAGAACACTTTCACTGCAGATTTCACAAAATGCAAAGAAGGTACCACTGTGAGATTTCTAAAGATAGCTACAGCACCTGCCCCAAGGTTTAAGAATCTGAAGTGCCTTCCAAAATCTGAGAGGGATGAAGTGTGGAGCTTGCTTTCAGAAGTCTTAAAAGAGCAACACTCCAATGCGGAAACTACAGAACCCAAACAACCACAAAAGAAAATCAACCTTCTGCTGGTGGTATCTGACTCAGATAATGAAAATGAATATACATCAGTCTGCACTGCTTTGGATTGTTATCGAGCAGAACCCATCATCAGCATGGACACATGTCTTCTGGAATGGTGGTTGAAGCATGAAGGGACATATGAATCTTTAGTGCATCTGGCACGTAAATATCTTGTGATGCCGGCTACAACAGTGCCATGAGAACACCTGTTCTCACTTTCAGGTGACATTGTAAACAAGAAGTGGGCAGCATGATCTCCTGCAAATGTAAACAAACTTGTTCCTCTGAGTGATTGGCTGAACAAGAAGTAGGACTGAGTGGACTTGCAGGCTCTAAAATTTTACATTGTTTTGTTTTTGAATCCAGGTTTTTTTGTACATTATGCTACATTTGTAAGTTCAACTTTCATGATAAAGAGATTGCACTACAGTACTTGTATTAGGTGAACTGAAAAATACTATTTATTTTGATTTTTTTACAGTGCAAATACTTGTAATTAAAAATAAATATTAAGTGAGGACTGTACACTTTGTATTCTGTGTCGTAATTGAACTTGGTATATTTGAAAAAGTAGAAAACATCCAAGAGTATTTAAGTAAATGGTATTCTATTATTGTTTAACAGTGCAATTAATCACATGATTAATTTTTTTAATCGCTTGACAGCCCTAATTATAGGCAACATACCACATAGATATTTATACTATAGTATATTACCAGTATCCAATAAGCATAAATTAAATCACAGATCCATTTGTCAAAATGAAATATATCGAAATTCATTAGCCTCCATACATTTTTTAAATTGTGTTTATCTGCTTGCTTGAAAATTTGCAGAAATTGGTAACCCAGAGGTGAACTCTCAATCAGCATGAATTACCAAAGTTTTACAATAGTGAAGACATAGTGGTCTTACCTGATCAAATGACATCTACTAAGAAGTTTAAATACCAACTAGATATTATGATCTCTTTTTCAATTTCAATGCAATGGCTAAATTTGGATGGAAACATGACAGTTGTGAATGACAGTTAGGTTCATAGAGCTCCTACATATCCGCCAAATGATAGGCACCTGAGAAATACCCAATATAGATAATGAAAAAAGCAGCCATGGTCATCCTTGATTGGTGGCTAAAAGTCAAAAACATAAGGAAGAGAGTGCGATTTTGGTTTGCTTTTTTGTTTGTTTTGTATTCATTGGAGCAAGAAGAGAATAGACTGGCAATCAGATCATTTAAAGGTTATTCTGTTGAGGTCCTTATTCCACGCTTATCACTGTCACATCAATTGCCTTACCAAGGGTTGTGGTGGGAATTCTCTATCACTGAACATTTTAAAAAAAATCAAGACTGGACTTTTTCCAAAAAAATCTGCTCTAAGAATTATTTGGGGGAAGTTCTATGACCTATATAACCATGTGCCCTGTTTAGTGTCTCAACATATTAGCAAATGCTACAGAAGCAGCATGCTCGGCTCTTTAAGGGAGATGGAGTAGCTTACATTGCTCAAGAATTACTATATTTCAAAGAGATGGTGACTCAATAAAACTCGTCATTCTCAATAGGTAAGGGAAATCCAATATACTCTGGATGGGTGGATGCACAAACCTATCTTCTAGTAGGAGTGAAGAAATAGTGCTCGCCTATCTTCCTCAGATGGAATAGCAATGATTGGAGTGTGTGGCTAGAATTGAAGGGGATGAAATGATAATCATATAGGATATTATACACCTCTACCCAGATATAACGCTGTCCTCCGGAGCCAAAAAAATCTTACCGCATTATAGGTGAAACTGTGTTATACTGAACTTGCTTTGATCCGCCGGAGCGCGCAGCCCTGCCCACAAGCACTGCTTTACCGCGTTATATACAGATTTGTGTTATATCGGGTCACATTATATCGGGGTAGAGGTGTATGCGCTTTTTGTCCATAGATCTTGAAGGGCTTATTAAGAAGCCAATAAGCAGTTTGGTAAGAAGTAGGAAGTTTTTCAGGGCTTAAAGAGTTGCAACAGTCATGGTTTCAGGATTAAGAATCTATACACTGATACATTGTAAATCATTTATTTTTAAGAGTACCAGTGTGCAGTGTGCACGGTGGTTCCCTGAAAACTTATAATAAAAAAAACAGTGTACCCAAAAAAATAAAATACCCAAAGGAAACTGGAAGGAATCAAAAGTATAAATTGTAAAGTTAATCATGTATAGTTTTTGTCAGAAATTTAGAAGAATTAACAGTATACAAACTACAATAGAGGGATATGCTGTTAAATATCTCAATATGATTTAAGACTTATGAACAGAAGTGAACAGTTTTCATAAATGGAATTAAGCCATATTCAAATGTCTAGAATTTTTTTTTTTATTGAGAAACAGCTCTTGAAAAGATAAACAAGACAGTATGATTTAGTGTTTTGTAGTGAGGCAAGGTAAAGCATATAAGGATGATCAGAAGTACAGAGTTTAAGTATGTGTAAAACTAGCTACCAAACATGAGATACTTTAGCTTAGCAAACAAAGAGGCTAGGATAAAAATGTTATTAATTTAAAACAAGAACACTTAAATGTTAAACCCCATTATGTAGTAACAGCACATGAAATTTCATTTCTAGGTGCAAGTCAAATATTCATAAACAAAGCTAACAAGTAGGACAGAATAAATAACAGAAATATGCACAGAAATTAGAAGAACACTGGTATCTGTATCCTGCTGGCAGGTGAAAGTTTACAATTAATCAGCAATGGCTACAAAAGCCTTTCAAATTTAATACACTGGCTTGAGTCACACATTGATTGGTAGTGATGAAAATATATTACCATCTGATGGCAGTGAACTCTGTGTAAGGAACTCATTGTCTCATTTCTCTTAATCTTGGATTAAGATAAACAAACTAAGGCCACTTTGCTTCTTAATGAGAGCATCCAATAGAGGCTTAATGGATTTAATTTATGCGCTTTAACTTCACACCGTTAGTTAATTCCCTCACCATTCCAGAGTATCCCCATGTTAAAACGCCCTTTGTTACTATCAGAAAAGTGCACATCACCAAAAACATCACCCTTACAAGTGCAATGGTTACTACAGAAAGTCAAGGGACTGAACTTCTACAGTTAAAACCTTGTTGGTGATTCTCCAGAAGAAGAGTTGAGAAACATCAAATTAGTGCAGAAAAAAACTGAACTGATACTCTCCTGTGGGAACAATTTCCTTTTTCAGGGCTATCAATATAGCAGTTTTTATAAGCAGTAACATACTTAAAATTTAAAAATAGTTAAGAGGTTGCCACTTCGACATACTGAAATCCATGGAATTAATACCACAGGCAGTCTTGCAAGCAGGAAAAAAAACTGGAAGTATGATGGTATCAAACTTCCAACAGCAAATGAAACACTCGATTTACTGTCAGCCTTTGAAAGTTATACTGCCAAATCACACATGGTCACCACTACAAATGCTTCTACAATAACTGAAATTGGTGTTCAAATGTGTAGCTCTGTTGTCGTGTGATATATATTATGTAGTGTGCAATATTATTTAAATTTTCTCTTACACTAGGCCTCATTCTTGAAAAATATTGCATGACATCTCCACAAATAAATACTGCAGATTTACTTAAACTGTGACACTACCCCATGTGTTTTATTAATCTCTTAATAATAAAGTGAATTATAGGACATGGGTGTGGTCAGTTTTTTGGGTAACATACAAATTTAATCTAGCTGGAAGGCACACAGTAAGACTAGAAACTGTGCCTCAGTTAAATATGGATGTTATTTGCCATCACTCCCTTTTTAAAGGGTACACAAGTAATTAAGCAATGTTAAGCATTACAAGCAGAGAAAAATACATTTACAGCTTAATCCAATCAGACCAGTTGTCAGAGAATAATACTATGAAGTTGACCACATTTTATTTTTTGTAATACTGTTTATTTTGGAATAGAGGAACATTAAAATAAAACAGTAGATGAAAACTGAAGCAAAGGAATCAGCAAACTGGAAGAAAAAGGGAGTGGATCACCTGGGTCTCAGCAGAAAAATGATGCATAGTGCACTGGAGTACTAAATTGTGAATTTTAAATGCTTTTCTGAATGTAATTCAGTCAAGTTCAATTTCTTGTTCTACAGATACACACTAAATTTCTCTCCCCTGCGATATATTCCTATTTGTGTCCCCTTCTTCTTTGGACTGGAATGCAATTTTCCTCTACCCTATGACATGCTTACCAGATTTTGGCTAACTTTCAGATTTCTTTTACTAAACAGAGATGACTAAGTATAAAGATTTATCTCACTGCAAAGACAGACAGCCTTGGTTATTGGAATTAGATTTTTTCCTCTTGATTTGCTGTAAGTTTAGCTTGGTATGATGTGAGTTGCTGTTAGCGTTTTAGGTAGATTGGCAACCATCTGCTATAAGGAGGAGCAGTAAATCTGTCATTACTACACTGACAATCTCCTGCAGGACTCCTTAACCATACAGCAAATGAATGAAACAACGTAAAAAAAATCTAATTTTAATGTGGCAGACACTACCAGAAGCCACCATCATAATGTGGAAATTTAGAAAAAATATATACATCTATCACCAACTCCTTGAAAAAATAGGTAGAATATACAAAAACTATTAAAGAAGAGGGAGGGCTTCCCAGACTGCATGTTCAAAAAACACTGATCAGTGGGTTTTTGTTTATGTATAGCTGGGTGGGTTCCCCTTTTAAAAGACAGGCCAGCAATAAATTAATGCAACTGCATAGCTGAGGTTTTATGAGCACTGCTAGAGATTTTCAAATAGTTGTTTCCACACAGTAACCATAACTACCACTATGGTTTTTTTATACACACACACACACAAGTTGCATAATACTCAACAAAATAGGGTAATAGACATGTACGTGTATATGTGTTTATATAAAATAAGAAGAGTTGTACTTCTCTTGGGACAAGGAACTATTTCCTGACTTCTGAGCATGTAACATTTCATCTGAAAAAAATCACTGCATGGCTTTTGCATTTAAACAAAATGTAATTCAATTCAGAGGTGTTTTTGTATTTACAGAAAAAAAGGTGTGACTGAGTACAAATACAGTACAATGCGCCTGCCTTCCATAGAAGACCACCACAAAACATACCCATAGGTTAAAAAAGTAGTAACAGACAATATGCAATTGTCCAAATTGCAACAATTAATGTTATAGGGCTTGTGTTTCACATGGGGAAAATCTTCTGACCCTTCTCTGCCTCCCTACCCCAAAAAAGCTTTTAAAGGAGATGACAGAATTGCAAGTCTTTAGTGGGTAAGATCTCATTCTGAGTTTCTTTAAGATATTAATTTAACCAGTACTGGATAAGAAACTGAAAGCCTGATAGGCAGCCATCTATCCACTGGATTATGGGTAAACATAAAAGGTCTAGTCAGGTGCTTGATGAATCTGTTTATGGCTGACAAGCCCAATTTGGGAGCGACACAGCTTGTTACAAATTTCATAGATCCATGTGTTGTCTGAGTTGGAGTCTAAGATTACAGCACACTGCTTTCTTCTCTCACTTTGCTTCCATCTTCTGGATGGAAACCGCTTTCTGTTGCACGCCCAGTACCAGGTTATTCCCTCCAGATTGGACAGGATTCTGCATGCTCCTTCCAGCTTTCTACACTGATGCTGAATGACTTCATATCATTTTTGCCCATGTCATGGTACTGCCATAAAGGGCAACCACGGTTTCTAGGGGTTATCGCTATACAAAATATTCTTGGGGATACGGTCTCCTCCCATTCTCCTGACATGACTGAGCCATCGCAACCTCATCTTCTTGATAGTAGTTTCTAAGTGTGTCAGTCTTGCGCACTACAACACCTCTGTATTTGGTATTTTGCCTCCCACATTATTATCAGGATCTTGCACGGGCCTCTCAAATAGAAGCTGTTCGGTCTCCTGACATGCCTAGCCCACATAGTCCACGTTTCTGAACCATAAGGCAAGGGTGACAACACCCTAGTCTCAGATTCCCATCTTCACCTTAGTTTATAGTTTGCAGTTATTCTATGCATGTTTCTATAATAGCTTGAAATTCTTAGGTTTCAGAGTAGCAGCCGTGTTAGTCTGTATCCGTAAAAAGAACAGGAGTACTTGTGGCACCTTAGAGACAGTTGACAAAAGGTGTAAGGATAGTTATCATATGGAAAAATATTCAAGTTTGAAATTCTTAGCTGCTTTTCACACCACTAGTTACTCACTGATCTTTCCTTTTTCACATCTCCTCCCTCCCATGTCTTCTCTCACCTCACCCATACACTTTATAGCACTCATGGTATTATCACTACCCATAGTGCTGTCTCCAGTGACGTCAAACAAAACTGGAGTCCTGGTCAGCTTCACTCTCTGCACTCCTGCAGAACAGGGAAATGGCTGCCTGTGAAAGCCCAGGAGCTGATCCTCCAAACACACTTGGGATATTTTGGGGAGTGAAAACATTTGTTTCACCTTCACTATTTCTCCAGCAGAAGATTATGATAGAGAAGGGGAAAGGAGAGAAATGGTCAGTGATCCTGCCACAAAACATTTGTCATTATGTTAGGTAAATACTTACAAGAAACAGATATAAGAGTCTACAGGCTAGCCACAGATAAGCCAGCTGAGGGTCATTCTTCACTGTAGATGTCACTCAAGTTATCTACACTTGTTAGCCTAGACCAGGGGTCGGCAACCGTTCAGAAGTGGTGTGCCGAGTCTTCATTTATTCACTCTAATTTAAGGTTTTGCGTGCCGGTAATACATTTTAACATTTTTAGAAGGTCTCTTTCTATAAGTCTATAATATATCACTAAACTCTTGTTGTATGTAAAGTAAATATGTTTTTTAAAATGTTTAAGAATCTTCATTTAAAATTACATTAAAATGCAGAGCCTCCCGGACTGGTGGCCAGGACCCGGCAGTGTGAGTGCCACTGAAAATCAGCTCGCGTGCCGCCTTTGGCACACGTGCCATAGGTTGCCTACCCCTGGCCTAGACTGAAATGAGAGGAGCCGCACCTGAACTACAAAGAGCAGTTTGTGTTAGCAGTTGTAGCCTGTAGTCCCTGGAAGGCCAGCTAATTTGGGTTAAAAAGCACCACCACATTGGAGTTAAAGGTTTTTTTCTGTGGGCAAGACTTGAATTCAGGGCATCACTCGAGTTAATTCGAGTTAACTGCTGCAAAGACAAGCCTCAGACTGCCAACAAGGCTTTTGCATAATTTAATCACCAGTACAGTTGCAATGACATTCAAAGAGGAGCACTTTTAGTGGAAATACACAACAAATGCACAGTAGCTGTATTTTAGTACTCTGATTTGGAAAAATCACAGTTCATCTTTATCATATGACATTTTTCTCATGGTCCTATACAGAGTAAACAGGCTCTTAATGCAATATTTGCCCCTAATGGCATGAAGTATGTGCATCACCAACTATGGTTTATATCTGCAACATGGACCATTCCAGTTACAGGAAAACTACAGGGTAGGAACTCCAAGCAAAAGCTTCTAAAATCACCAGGTTCAGGAAATCATTTCAGTATTCGAGAAATCATACCACCACAATACACTTAGAGCAGCGGATCAGTTTGCAACAAGTGTATTCCATTAATACCATAAGTTGTCAGAGTTATAAAGAAAAGACTTTAGAGAGCAGCAGAATCTATGCAACAAAACTAGTTTCACTAAGGGCTTGTCTACACACTGAGCACCGCACCTCTGCGAGAGGCAGTAGCCATGTTAGTAGGAGATGCTCTCCCACTACCCTAGTGCTGTCCAAACTGGTGCTTATGTCAGTGTAACATGTGTCCCTCAGGAGGGTGATTTATTCACATCCGAGTGAAAAATGATGCTGACAGAAAGTGTTGAGTAGACATAGCCTAACTTAACTCACTAACCATTTGTGTTGAAAATGCTCAGGTCCACAGATTTTTTAACAAATGTGAGTGAATATTATCTAGGTTTGTAGGCCAGACATTTTGCTTAACATTTTTCTTTCTTCACATCAGTTTAGAAAGAAAAGTTCAAAGTAAAAACATTTAAGTATTCTGAAAAAATTGCCTGCACAGCCCAACACTCATGAATAGTCCTATAGAAACTTGCTAGGGAAGTGACAGTAAGAGAGCAAGCCATAAGATTTCAGGTTTCAGGATTTCAAGGTGTTACAGAGAAATTAAGATAATGGAATACTTGATGTTTTCCATTTCAATCAAAGACTCAGATACAAAAATTCAATTATATTAATTTCAGATGTTATGGGCTTTTGTTTTCAAGAGGTTGGGTGGGGAAGAGAAGTTTGGCGACAACACCAAGTTTAACTATATTGGTTACTAACAGACCAACCAAATATAACAGTTTTCTCCATTGCATTAGGCTTCTCCCAAGGGCCCTGAGAAGCTACTGAAGAATTAACCCGCAGAGGAATTTCAAAAGCGTACATGAGGTGAGAGAAGGGGGCTAAGCAGGACACAACCCTATACCAAATTCAACTCCCCATTTCACCTGCATATATTTTTCCTGGACAGCACAAAGTGCAGTCCTACTATGTAAAAATGCCACCATAGAGTGGGACTCTCTGCCTTCTTGGGAATCAAACAGAATTGCTTACAAAGTTTCAATCAGTTACACCTGCACAAACCCACTGGCACTAATGAGATCACAAAGATGTCACTGAGGACCTAATTTGGCCTGCAGAACCTTTATTACTGATGATCACGCGCAAGAGGGAAAATTCTCATCCTAACTCACATCCCAGGCTGAGTCTGCAGCACTAACAATTTGTCTCAACTCTTGCATGCTAAGCACATTTGATAACGAATCCCAAAGCCCCAATGTCACTTCTTCCCCCCAATCACTTTTCAGAGTACAACTGTATTTTCTCAGGATGCAGTCGATCAAACTAAAGCCTATGTGAAATTACTGTATCAAATCTCTTTTAAAAGGAAAAAGCAAACTATTATGTACATACTCACAAACAGGAAGGAAAACCAAAAGGAAGCAGTACTGCAAGCCTCTTTTTCTAAAGTAAAGGTCATTCTCATTTGCTTTAAAATCGTCAGAGAAATAGAAGTGTTACTTGCTCATTAGTCTAAATTTTAGCCATTTGCTACATTTGAAAATCAGTTGTTCTTAGGTCAACATTCAAATGGTATCTGAAAACAATTTACATGTAGCAGCTGTTAATGGTTGGTCTCTATACATTTAAAACCCTATTAGCGTCTTAGGGCTTGGCTACACTTGCAAGTTAGAGCGCATTAAAATCAGCCCCGGGCACCCTAACTCCTGAGTTGACCACACTGGCAAGGCACTTAGAGCGCCTAGACTCCGCGGCAATCCACCTCCACAAGAAGCATAGAGCTTGCTGCGCCCTGGCTGAAACACCCAAGTGTGGATGATGTGTTGCATTATTGTGCTGTGACTGGCCTCCGTCCCATAATCCCTTGAAGTCAAGTGGCCACTCTGGTCATTGTTTTGAACTCTGCTGCAGGCATGTGAATATCCCCTTTCAAAGCTCCGTTTCTGACAGCCTGCATGCTTATCTGATCTGCGACACAAAGCAAACCATTACTGTGGAATGCTGCTGCTGCTGCAGAGGCAGGGGTGTGTGAGAGAGAGAGGCGGGGGAGGGGGGCAAGGGGATGTCAGGGTTTCCCCCTGCAGCTGTCTCGCTGTCTGAACTTACAAGACAGCATGCTGACACTCTGACCCCCAAAACACACTCTCCCCCCACATACACAACATACTCCCTGTCACACTCCACACACACCCCATTTGAAAAGCACGCTGCAGCCACTTGCACACTAGGATAGCTACCACAATGCACTGCTCTCTGTGGCATTGCAAGAGCTAGTAATGCAGCCACGCCACTGTGATTGCAGCTGATAGTGTAAACACACAGCAACGCTTTCCCTGCTGCGGTCTCCGAGGGCTGGTTTAACTCCTAGAGCTCTACATCTGCAAGGGTAGCCATAGCCTTAGTATAGGATTCCCCTTCAAATGATAGCACAGGGCACTAATGCAGCAGTCTAGCCATACTACAGAATACCCTTCATGGGAATTAGACCCAAAATTATTGTTAGTATATAAAAGCTAGGTTGCACAGCAGTAACTAGAGTTCTCAGACTACACTGCCTATACAAATCTATACTTCTGGAGATTAACTGAACATTCAGAACACCTGCTGCTGATTAAAGAGGTTCTACTATAAGACAGCTCTCCAAAGCTAGTGCCAAAGTAGTTAGAAAGTTCTGTTCTTGGTTTAATAAATTAAAGACATGGATGTTGCAAAAAACAGATGTTTAAGAGAAAAACATTCTAATAAACCAGTAATACTCCACAGATGGACTACGTAAAGCAACGGGATTTCCAGACATCCCATGGCATTCAGAAGAGATCTCTGCTCTACAGTCTGATCTGACATCAACTGACTCCCTTCCCTCCCCAGTCTGTTCCCTTCTTGAGCAAGGTCTCTCCCAGACCAGGCCTCCTTGCCTGGAGAGTTTCACAGCCTTCCAGTGTTCCTCACCCTTCGAGTCCTAGCCAGCAACTGAACTGCTCAACCCCTGCAGCTCCTTTTAACTGAGCCTGCTGCATTCTGACTGGCCACTTCCAGACCTGCCTGGAAAGGCTGCAGGGAGGACCCATATTCACTGCTCCTTTTTCTGGGATAGGGTGTGGGAGGCCCACCAGGCCTCCAGCAGGGGCCTCAAGGGGCTGGGTACACCCAAACAAAAAGTTATAAAAAGACGTTGGTGAAAGAATTATCAATGTACTACAGAGGGCAAAAACCAGATTGGAAAGGGACAAGATCAAATCTGGAAGAAACTAACTCAAGCCAGCAGTTGTAGACAATGCATTTGAAGAGCATGAAGATGAAGAGAAGAGAAATTAGGCAATGGAACCTGTTAAAAGTGAGAGGAGGGGCCAGGGAAGTTAGGAGATGGGCAGGAGGAACGGTTGGGGGACGAGAGCAGGCGGAAAGGTTCTGTGTCAACACGAGTGGGGAGTGGCATACTAGGGGGCAAAGGGAAGAGGAAAGTCATTGGATCGTCTGTATTGTGCTGACAACTGTTATACTGCAGAGAACGCTACTTGTCCTACTGCTAACTAGATCTGTACTCTTAAAGGAAAGAGGTCCAATGTCTAGTTTAATTTTCTTCAAAGAAGAAAAAAAATGACATCTGGCCAGGTACCAGCAATTCCAAGATAATGGACAGGCAAAAAACAAGAGTTCCGGGAGAAGGGCAGGCAACCTCTTTTATGAAGAGAGTGTTCAAACAAAGCTGTGTACGTGCAATGCCATGAAGCTACCTCTTACGGCTAAAGCCGCTTTAAATCATTCAAGGTCCAGATAATTTAGGAGTTCCTACACCCAGTGTTAAGACTATGACAGGGAGGTTAATTTGATAAAACCAATTCTCATTACATGTAAAAAGGTTCCAATAATTTAACCAGCATCTAGATTTCTGTGGCAGATAGGGGAAAATCTGTAAGCCTTTTTAACTGAAAAGGCCATCTTTGTAAATATTCTGTTTACCAAGAGGATTACACTAAAAGGAAACTATTAATTCTTCTGCACAGGGAAAGTCCACAGTGATAAGTAATAAGTGTAATTATAATTTCAGCCAATACACAAGAAGTGAAAAATGTTTATAATTTAACCATGTGCATTTCTCTAGAGTATCAGTCAGAGTGTTGAAGCCAGTTCCAAGAGAATCTGTTTGAAACTTTCATTACCATACTTCCCTGGGTCCTGCATTCCAGACTATGAGCAAAGCCTCTCTTACATGTGGTCTGATTGACGCAAATAAAGAGCTGAGCAAATGATTCATAGTTGTTGGACCGTAACACTTTGTATAAAACATCATGAGGCCAAACTTGCTGATTTATTCCAACACTCAGTATGTATCATGATAGGTATCAGATTTGAACGCTCATCTACAGAACAATCTCTTTCAGAGGACAGGTTTCAGAGTAGCAGCCATGTTAGTCCGTATCCGCAAAAAGAACAGGCATACTTGTGGCACCTTAGAGACTAACAAATTTATTTCAGCATAAGCTTGTAGCCCACGAAAGCTTATGCTGAAATAAATGTTAGTCTCTAAGGTGCCACAAGTATGCCTGTTCTTCTTTCAGAGGAGGCTCCTTTCATTTTCTGTAAGAAGAGAGAGTTCTGATTTTCCTACCAACAGGTCAGATTGAAGGATTGTTACAACAGAAACACGTAGAATAAAATTTTGGTACAAGTATTTCTCTATCACTTGGCAGGCACAATTAGTGTGTCCAAGTGTCACTGCCCATTTAATTTCTACACATTTTATCAAAATCTGATAGCATACCCGATGGCTGACTCAGCTACCAATTCTGACCCCAACCATTTAAACTCATTCCCTCCAACTCTGGCCCCTTTAAAAAAATAAAATAAAATAAAAAAACACCTTTCCTTTTCCCTTCACTTCTAAACAACAATCTCCCACAAACTTCAGGGGACCAAGAGCATGTAAACGAATGTACCCAGGAACAAAGAGCCCCATGCCATGGACGAGGCTCAGAAAAGAAACTGGAAGCAACCATTAGACCTAACTCCAAGGTTCAGCTGCTCCTACCTGGCTCTACAGATGCTTAGATAAGTGGATCTCCTCCACTCCTAACCAGCTCCAAGGAGTAGATATTCCCCCTGTTCCTTTTTAGTGCTCCTCTACCATGGCTCCACATAGGGTGCAGTGAAGAAGATGAAGCCTATTGCTCCTCTTGCACATCATTTGCCTCCTACATAATCCTCATTTCTACTGTGTTGGGAGACTAGGGAGAGAAAAAAACCAGTTCGATCTTGCTGCTCCTCCCCTCCCTCTACCTATAAGTGAGATGGCAGGGGAAGTGGGAGGGGGTGGAATCTCCCCAACTGTTTCCTTCCTAGGCTCCAGGAAAGGAGTTATGGGGAACCCCGTGCCCCAAATTTCTCCCCTTCAAGCATCTAGGAAGCATGGGAGAGGACAACCTCCTGACCACATCCCAGCTTTTATAGTCGGCTGGGAAAGACAGGGGCATCCTCCCAGGACCCAATCTCAAAAGCAGCAACAGTGTGCTGTATTACTGTTAACTACTCTCTTGCCATGCACAAGGAAGAGCAGGTATATGAACTCCATCCAAAGCAGAGCATGAGAGTGAAGCCATTATGCTAGGCAAAAGACTAGAAGTGGACCAGACTATATATAAAAAGTGTTGCCAAATAAACAATTCACTGAAAATATTGTTTTCCGTCTAATCTTGCTCCATTTTAACAATCCATTCTAAGATATAATTGGCAATGGTAAGTAAAACAGTTCAGACAAATGTGACCTAAGAGGTGACATTGAACTATATTTTAGAAACACAGGTTCTGAGCTAGGACAATACAGTGAAGGCTAATACATTGTAATCCATTTCTTTCATTGTTGGATATTTCATACCACGAGGTAGATGCAATATTGCACTAATCCAGGGGTAGGCAACCTATGGCACGCATGCCGAAGGCAGCACGTGAGCTGATTTTCAGTGGCACTCACACTGCCCAGGTCTGAGGGGCCCTACATTTTAATTTAATTTTGAATGAAACTTCTTAAATATTTTAAAAACCTTATTTACTTTACATACAATAGTTTAGTTATATATTATAGACTTACAGAAAAAGATCTTCTAAAAAGGTTAAAATGTATTACTGGCACGCTAAACCTTAAATTAGAGTGTCACACCACTTCTGAAAGGTTGCCGACCCCTGCACTAATCCAACTCCACTAGGAGAAGACGGGAACTGCAAAACCATTTCAACATCCAATCTCTCTCAGCGCACGGTTTTCATTATATAGACAGAGGCAGATTCCAACAATGCTCAGCCACAATATAATTATTAATGGGGCTCCAATTTACCCGGATTGGCCCTGCCAACTGTTTAGGAAAGGTTCTCTCTACAAAAAGTCTTGCGAACTTAGTATCAGAATTCATTAAAAAATAAAAATTTAACAAATCCTCAGACACTACTGGCCTACAGTTCCAAAAGCAAAACCATCTCTAGGTCATGTTGAGAAAACAAGGCCATGACATGTCATTATCAGGATGGAACATATCTTATGACATCATTGTTTAAATTATACCCTACACAGAATGCAATCTCTCTTCAAAGGATAGAGTCATTATGAAAAGTCTCACATATTAACCAAGCTACAGTGCCTTTCATACTGTCACTTTTACATTACAAATTGCTGACAAGAGTATAATGAAAACTTGCACTAGAAAGAGGCAGCATATCAATGTTGCTCAGCTAATAAATAATTTCAAATTAGGAACCGACAATGAAAAGCCTATCAAGACAACACACAGCTACAATGTTTTAAATCCCTCTGGTTTAGCACTCACAAACTTGCTAAAATATGCTGAGACGATACCTTTTAGAGCATCTTCATCTAGGACACCTCTACATTAGTTTTTAAACCAATGGAGTAAATTCTTCTTCTTAACAGCTCATTCATTTTGGTACTGATCAATTTGTTTTTAAGCCATTACATTTTAAAATAAGCAGTTCAAACCTTCCTTGTATGTCATTAAAGCTGCATAAAGATATTAACAGTTCTGAGATACCTGTGCTAGTATAAGGAAGTGACACACCTCAACCAGTGGAGAGGTTTCAGATGTAAACCCTTACGGCAGTAGGATGAGACTATATTACTCAACTATTAGGATATGGCTACACTAGCAAGCTTCCAGCAGCACAGCTGTACCACTGCAGCTGCGCTGCTCTAAGATCACTCATGTAACTGCTCTATGCTGACAGGAGAGAGCTCTCCTGCCAACATAGCCCTGTGCACACTACCACTTATGCCAGTGAACCTATGTTGCTCAGGAATGTGTTTTTTTCACACCCCGGGCAACACAAATTTTGCCGACATAAGTAGTAGTATAGACATGGCTTTAGCTGCACCGCTGTAGCACCTCAGTGTAGACATTACCTACACCAGAGGTAGAACGCGGGCCAAATCCGGACGCCCTGATGCTTTTGAATGGACCACAAAATCTTTTTATTTACTTATGATCATGAGTGTTATTTCTGTATTATTTTCTCAAGAGTCTGGACCTTGACTACACCTTGACCAAGAAATTTGGACCCTGACAAAAAAATAAGAGATTACCCCTGTCCAGGAGGGATTTCCCCATTGGCATAGGTAATCTGCATTCTGAAGAGACAGTAGCTAGGTTGACAGAAGAATTCTTCTGTCTACATCAGGAGGAAGAACAGCATAGCTATGTCTCTAAGGGCATACCTTTTTACACTCCCAAGAGACATAGCTATGCTGATGTAATCTCCCAGTGCACAACAGCCCCTAGACAACAAAAGAGGAGATCGATATGTTAGAGAGGCATTAAAAAACAATTAAGACAAGTCTTAAAATTACATAATTGGAGCAGTCACATCTCCTCCCTTTCTTGTTTAGTCAGCTTAAAACATCATTCAGATACAGGACACAATTGTATGAAATTAACTGATGAAGCCTGTGAGTTGGAAAGGAGACCAAGAAGCCAATATCAGACTGACTACATGTTTATGTTGGGAAATGACAAGAAATATTTAAACAACCTAAATAATACCAGGCTGTACAAAAAATAGTTTAAACATTTTCAAGCGATTAAAGTATCCACAAAGTCCATAAAGGCCTTCTTTCTACAGTCCATACATCAGAAGAGCAACTACAAATGAAAGCAACTGGACAGCTAGGGCCTACAGAGGAACTGGAATATTAGAACAAGGTCCTTTACAAAACAGTCCCAGAAACTAAAGTTGCTTGCAATGTTGTAGCCATGTTGGCCCCAGAACATTCAAACACACAAGGTGGGCGAGGCAATATCTTTTATCGGATCAACTTCTGTTGGTGAAAGACAGAAACAAAAGGTATTTCAGTAACCAAAAATGAAAGTTCTGTGGGTTGTCCTAGATTTAAGAAGCTCCATATTTTGTTTTCAAGTTTAAATCTTTAGCTATATTTTGTGAGTGGCTTTGAGTTACTGGTTTGCTTGCGCAAGTCGAGAAGTGTCCCATCTAGTATGGGGAGAGAGAGGGGAAGGCATGCATTCCTAACAGTTACACTGCTGCCCAAAAATCTGGCAAGATGAAACTTCAGCTGTGCTCTCCAAACAACAGATCACTTCTTATTTATTGGCCGTGTGACGACAGAAAGGGATTTTCAGATAGGACACCATAGGCAACTGTCTGCATGTTTCAACAGCTGGAAGCCTAAACATGTTCTTAAATTAAAAGGGGGCGGGAAACAGAGTGATAGCATTTGAAGATCATGGATGAGATGATTTCCAAGAGCAAATAAGCATCAAAAATGTTGTCAATATATTAAATTTCTCTAGCTCTCAAATTATGGCCTTAAAAGAAACGATGTGCCACTGATACAGTTAAGGAGTCTAAAAACCAAATTACACTGTTTATGGCTTGATGCAGAAAACAGCTTTAATGACAATCCTCAGTTATCTCCACAGTCATTATCCTTTTCCTCCCTGATAATAGATGACAAAACTATTAGCAGTGCTAAAATTGAAAACAAAAAACATTTAACACACTGTAAACAATGCTTGAACATCAACTGGCACCTTGTGAAATGAGTGTGAAAGATTTCAAAGCAATTCTGCTTATTCATTTACTGTATTTCCATTTCCTTTCTTTATCCCGAACTTTTAATATTAAAAAATATCTTTATGGAGTACATCTACGTCTATGTCAGCTGAGAAAAAAATCAATGTTCCGGCATCAAGATCAACTACTATTGAAGTACTTTGTCACAAGAGGAATCTTGGAATAACGTCACAAGTAAAAAAGGGGGTGGGGGATGCGACAGGAATGTGTGTGTGTGGGGAGGGAGACTGTTTTGGGGGACACAGTGCGTGTCAGCATGCTGTCTTGTACGTTCAGACAGCAGCAGGAAACAACCAGTTTCCCCCTCTCCTGGCATCAGCCCCCGCCTCCCTCCCTGGGCTCGCTCTCTCTCACACACACACACACACGTTCAACAGCACAAGCATTCCACATTAATGGTTTGCTGTGTGTCACAGAGCAGATCAGCACAGCACTCAAGGGCTGTCAGAAACAGTGCTATGAAAAGGGAGCGGCACATGTCTTCAGGGAGTTCAAAACAATGAGCAGAGCAGTCACTTGATGCATTATGGGACAGCTCCAGAGGCCAATTAGAACACAGAAAGCAATCAAGGTGTCTAAACTGGCAACAGAGTGCTGGAGCCTCTGTGCAAATAGCCTTACAACTCTCGCCGAGGCAGTTTTTTTGCAGTGCTGCAACTGAGGAGTTTCTGCGCACAAAGTGGCTTGGCAATGTGTACGTGTCTGCAGTTTGAGCGCAAAAAGCTGCTTTACTGCGCAGAAACCTGCCAGTGTAGACAAGCCCATAGCATATCAATACACCTATCCCATGTTAAATGGTAGCTAGCTAAGCAGAAGAGGACAGAATTCTGACACCCTGTCAATGTTCCTTTCTAGAAGGCCTTGTGAAGTGGCTCATGTACCTCCATGGGATGGGGGTCAGATGAATGAGAACATCCTTTGGAGATGAATGCAACCAAAATGCACAATCACTCAGAGGTGTGAACTCACCCATGAATGGGTTGGCCTCTGCTGCCATCTCCCCAAATCTGTCCCAACCCATGTTGTGGAATACCAATTTTCCAGCCATTCCCCGAATGGATATGGATTTTAAAGCACTTTGATATTCAAAATCAGCTCCTTATTGATATGGAGAGAAGGGAAGAGATCTGTACCTGAGAAATCCCTTGACCTAATGATACCAACTTGCACCAGTAACTCTACCTGGCTGTAACATAGAATAGCAATATTATGGTGAGGCGGTAGCACAACCACAAGTAAGGTTGCACCAGGATTTCCATTTTCACAGGGGTGGAAAGGGCCTACAGCAATTGTCCTTCGGGTTACAACATCATTTAAAAAGAGTTTGTTCACTGCTTGATCTTTTTATAGCAGTTTGTGGGTGAGCTATCATTTGAGATATATTAACTGTTTTTAAGAGACCGTGTGACTAGCATTTTTCCAAGTGTCTGACATTTCCTTCAGACCCCTTCTTCCAATAACTACAGTACTGAAGGATGAAACTGATAGATGTGAGCCTTGGTTTGTGTAGATTGGATGGATTACTGTAGGAAGCTGACATTTGTTCTCTATGTACATTTTTCATGATAAACATAATATGATCATGGCACCACATTATTCAAACATCAGCCTCACACCTTCTCTTCTATTACAGGTGGAATTCCTTGTGCTATGCAACCTTTCTGAACATGCTGACACTGAAGAGAGTCACAGCTACTTGCTTTTCTTCAATCACAACCAGAGTCATTGTTCAGAAGATGAGGAAGGAGTATAAGGCCTTACCTTAATGCTACTACTTAATAGTATTTCATTATCCCTCTATCTGAATAATTTTTCTTCCCCTTGACAATACTCGTGAAGTAAAAATCTGAGTATGCATGTGGATTTTAAGGCACTTTGAAAACCAGAAGCTTTGCTATCTGTCCTGATAGCATTTCCAAGGAGAGGCCCTGCAGAAGAATGCAGTTAGAGAGCAACTAAGGTGCACTACACTCTCAAATATGCAAACAAAAGGAATCAAACTTCCAGTAAATGGGTTTTCCTTGGGTTCAATGGCCACATGATGTCACTTTGAGCCACCCACTTACTCTGATGGCAGGCTGCCTGCAAACACTCTGGCTTACACATGTGCAAGCAACTCTCTCTGACTCATCATCTCTGCTGACACCAAACTGCAGATCCCACCTTTACCATAACTTTTTAAATATTGCTTCCCAAAGGGCCATGGGCGACGGACACTAGCAGAAACCAATCCCAAACCAGTAACATCGGTTTGAAGAGAATCAGAGCCACGGTGTAAGCCCCAGGCATATACAAAAATCTGTTATAAGAACTGTAAGATTTTGATGTCACATGATATAAAATGTTTATTTTATCTGAGGGAAGAAGAGACTATCTCAGAAAGATTTTGTTCAAACAGCCTCAACATTTGGACCACTAATCCTACTCTGGACCTCACGAAGGAAAAGTTTTCAAGACAAACCCTGCAAGCATGTGAATGTTAGAGGACTTTGACAAGAATGGTTAAGCAGTAAGCTAGTCTCATCCTTAACCACAGCACTGCTACAGCCTTACTATAATCCAGGTGGGAAGACGTATTTTTGGTCTGGCATAGCTATATGTAAATACAGGTCCTGGCGTTCAGTATATTGTGCTACAGATGTAAGAAAATATTGGAAAATAAAGTTATTTTAGCAGATAGGTGTGTGGACAATTATAATCCATTCTGGATAAGCACTGTAGCTATTCGGTGTGGTTTTTTGCATGTTAGAACTGCAGTATTAGCTGAAGTCCAATATTCTTCAAACTTACCTTGGGACTGGGATTCAAATGAAAAAAAAATTTCTCACATTTCTTTGCCTTTAGAACATCTTAGTGGTATAATTTTCTTTCATAAACCACAATCTGGTGATATTCATGCAGTTATTTTCAAAGTCTTGCTCTTTCCAGGATATCAGAGATTGGGTTTATTTTCTTAATCTGAGAAAGCCTTTAACATGGTTCAGGAACACTTAATACAGTTCTCTCCATAAATACAGCAAATCTGAGCCACCTTACCTGGTTTCCCCAGCAAAGTCTCTGCATTCTAGATGGACATACTGTGAATTGTGTGTGAAAAGACATTCACAATAAAAGCTCCACCATGCATGGTGATATCTGAAAGTTTTCAGATTATGTCAATTTTTCATCTTATTTTGAGATTGTCAAGTAGTTCAGTACCAATATTAGGGTCTTTGTAATATTAGGGTCTTTACAAACCCTAACAGAAATCCATTAACATTTTTAAGTTTTTAATGTATATATTTTGTTAAAAATGTAAGGAATCTACATTGTCCCACTGAACCAGAAAAGCTTTTCTAGGAGGGTTTTACATCTTTAATTTACCTCTTTTTTTTTTTTTTTTTTTTTTTTTTTTGGAGTCCTGCAGAGTGGTAACCAAGGCATCTGATGACAGGTGCCAAGGTGTAAGAAAAATTGCCAAGATTTTTTTTTTTCCCCAACTCAAATATTTTTAAAATTTGTTTTTCAGAAAAGTATGAGTAAATATTGTGACTGGAAGGTTTTACTGGCACTCATTTGGAATTACCTGGATAACGTTTGTGGTTTCACTGGAGACATTTAAAAGTAAAGTCAATAAAACATTTTTATCATGTAATCATGTCTATCAAAACACAAATATTAGTGTGGCAGTCAAAGCACTAATGGCTTTTTATCCCTCAATGATGAGACTCAGTGGAACCTTGTTAAATTGTGAAGGCGTCTATCCAATGTGTTGTACATCACAGTACACAACAACTAACAAAATGGTGGATGAATGACATGATATAGGAAACCATCTTCATATTTTCTGGGGCTGTTCCAAATTAAGAGCTTTAGACTGATGTTAGAAAACTGAGGCTAAAGCTATTTCAACTACATATTCATCCTAGGGTTTCGTACTAGTGCCAAATACATGACATCTGGGCATATTTCAAAGAAGATTGGCAAAGCAAAGTCCGTAATAGACTTCATAAGGGCTTCAGCGCCTCTTCTGTTTGGTGATAGGAAGTTCTGCCTGGGCTAATGGTTGGTTTGGGTTTTTGGTGGGTCTTTGGGGTGGGGGGGATAGAGAAAGGGATGGACAGTTGTAAGCATCATTATGGTTATGGTGGAAAAGCTTTAATCAATCAGAAATGTCTTGCAACATGGCAAGTAGCTGATTCAGACTGGATTTATCTGATCTTTTCTGGGACTTTGCTCCATACCTGGAACCCCAATCCCTATTACAATGTTAAGAAACTCCTAATATAGTGTTACGGAAATGTACTTCTTTTCAATAAATCAGGAAAGACATCTCCTCAGAGTCCTTGTGAAAGTCTCCAATATGTATATTTCGTTACATTACATGTTATTACTCTGATTCCAAAAAACATCACTCTAAAGAAAGTGTGATTCACAAGAATAAGAGATCTGCGAAATGGAAAGACTTACTACCTGTAACTAAACTATTTGATGAAAGATGGGATGAAGTGAGTAAAAACAAACTGATAACAGCATGTAACACATATAGTTGTCTGTACTGCCTCAACTCTACTATACCTTGTATAGCTGATAAAGTAACTAAACTTTTTTTTATCTTTAATAAACTAATAGCAAATAAGTTGACTGCAGTACAGTAACTGATTGGAATTTCTATACATTTTTTTTTAGAGTGAATCATCCAGTGTTATTTTAAGCGAGTTAGCAATGGGACAAAAAAGTCACTGATCCTGAATGTTTAAACAAATCTACCGATTGAAGTATCTGGGCTCTTCAATAAAATTTTGGAAAGGAGTGTCATAGGAGTTTTGGATGAAAGCTTACTTAAACTGCTGAACAGCAGCAGGTACTGATCATGCATTTTATACAGGACATTACTATTAGTGATATATTAGAATGCAAGATAAACACAGTTCTCATAAGAGAGAAAATGGGTGAAAGTAATATATTTTATTGGACCAACTTCTGTTGTTGAAAGAGAAGCTTTTGAGCTACACAGAGCTCCTCACGTCTGGGAACAGTTCTCAGAGTGTTCTCGTAAGTAGATACATTTGTATGGCTATCCTTTCATGCCATTTACTCCCAGAATATAGGGGAAGTGGTTCAACTTCACAGAATGGTTTAATATTTTTCTTATGTTCTCATGGTGCAAGACATTTAGCTTACACTTCTTGGAAGACGTGATGTTGTACTATTTATAGAGTGAAACAGTTCAAGGTGCATGCCTGCTGCAAACAATTGAGTGACTTGTTTTCATGGTAATTGAGCTATACAGCATGGATTACAAACAGTTGTTTCGGATTCATTCTCACTCTGCTAGCATCTCCCATGATTAAAAATGGGTTTGCCAATATAACAGCTGCTATTGAACAGGAAAAATGCTAGCAGCTGCAAAGCCTTTAACTTGAAACTGTAGGTAAGTTTTGTAAAGATGTTCAGCAAATACAGCTGTTCGAAAATTTTGCATACAGATGTACACCACACAAGAATAATATAGTATCTAATCAGTTTCCACGTATTTCTTTTGTAGTGAAATGAGGAGGATTTGCTTTACTGATTGGGCTAGAGTCAGGAATAAAATTACTGTTGTAAATCTTTTTTGAATACGTTTAAGCTAAACCTCCTTTCAGCTTGCACTTAAAAAGTTAGGTTGCCACATTAAAAATCATATTACAGAAGCATTTTAGTTCTGCTCTTAACTTAGATTATTAAAGTTACGAATTTAAATCTCATTTACTTTTCTCTCTCTTTTTTTGTATTTCAGCATGGAAGATATAACTAGACTGATCTCTGGAAGCAAGTGCCATGTTTACCCAATCTGAAAATCTCCCTCTTTTCCATGTTGTAAGATTCCAACTGATAGCTTTGCAGAACTGCAAACTATCAAACCTTAAACCAGTCCTAGTGTAAGATCAAATCCTGGATCTCAAGGGTATTTTTTGTGGGGAAAATTTACATTTGGGATAAGAAGATTTCGGACAGGATTGTTTTTGTTGTATTTTTTAAATGGTGGCTGTTGCTATACAGAGATTTGGAATAATAAATGGATGAATTACTGGGCAGAGAGCAGGATGTGAGGCAGTCAAAGATGCATGATAAATGCAACTGATTGTACAGCGGTCAGCACTAAATGTGATCTATATACATATGCATGCACTGGAAAGAGATTAGTTATTGTAGGGGTTATATACAAGACAAAACAGAATCAAACCTTCAATCCAGCAAAGCAATCAAAACATGAGTTTAAAGCATGTGAGCTCCCTCTCAATGGGATGCCATGTGTTTTAAAGTTAACCACATTTTTAAGTGCTACGTTGGATCTGGACTCGAGTTCTACTGTATCCCTACTGTATAAGGAGAGAAGCAACAGGTTGCTTAATACTTTCCATCATAAAAATTCTTGCATTCATTTCTTTGAAGAGAACTCTTCTGCAGTTTGCAGCAGGATTCTGAAGTTTGGCAGAGGGATAAGTGCTGGAGTCCACAGGCATAAAATGCCTTTCAGATTTGTAGTTACGAGCTAGTGAAAATCATAATTTCCAATCCGTGATTTGCATAATACATCTTGATTTCATCCTGCTGTGTGAATAGGAAAATCTATTCCTGCTACCTGAAAGTTGCCTTTCATCAAGCAATAAGATCCACAGCTCTGTTACCCATCTCTTACGATGGGTACTTCAACCTGCTTGCAGCTAAGGGGCAGAACCAAGCCTGCCCATCACTGGCATCAGGGGAATGACTCACCCGCCTGGAAGTTCCATCCAGTTGAGATTACTTCCACAGCCAGGAAAATTAAAATCTACTTTTCTAAGTTACAGACACTGTTAAAATGTAGTTTGAGGAAAAAGCATAATGATTTTGCCCAGTGCAGAACATGGTGAATTTCACCTAAAAACAAAACTTTAATTCTTCAATGTCAATATACATTTCTATTCTGGATCACAAATTTCTCTCCTGGGTAGATCTGTGGACTTTATTACTTGAAGAAAGGACATCTTCAGGTAAGCACAGGTACATTTTCCTATTTTTAGAACCACCAATTGGTTCCAATGGGATTTTGGAAGCAGGATCACTAAGGGTATGTCTACACTACGAAATTAGGTTGAATTTATAGAAGTCGATTTTTTAGAAATCGATTTTATACAGTCAATTCTGTGTGTCCCCACTTAAGACCATTAACTCGGCGGAGTGAGTCCACAGTACCGAGGCTAGCATCGACTTCCGGAGCATTGCACTGTGAGTAGCTATCCCACAGTTCCCACAGTCTCCGCCGCCAACTGGAATTCTGGGTTGAGCTCCCAATGCCTGATGGGGCAAAAACATTGTCGCGGGTGGTTCTGGGTAAATGTCATCAGCCCCTTCTTCCCCTCCCCCCCATGAAAGCAACGGCAATAAATAATTTCTCGCCTTTTTTCCTGGGTTACCCATGCAAACGACATACCACGGCAAGCATGGAACCCGCTCAGCTCACCGTAAGTCTCCTGGGTGCTGCCAGAATGGTACTGCATTGCTACACAGCAGCAGCTCATTGCCTTTTGGCAGCAGACGGTGCATTACGACTGGTAGCCGTCGTCTCCTGGGTGCTCTTTTAGCCGACCTCAGTGAGGTCGGTTGGGGGCACCTGGGCAGATGTGTGCTCCTGGCTGGCCTCGGTGAGGTCAAACAGGGGTGCCTGGACATAAATGGGAGACGACGATGGCCAGCAGTCGTACTGCACCATCTTCTGGCGAGCAGCCAGGAGACGACAACGGCTAACAGTCGTACTGCACTGTCTGCTGCCAGCCTAAGATGTATAAGAGAGATGGAGTGGATCAAAACAATAAAGAGATCAGATTTGTTTTGTATTCATTTACATCCCCCCCCCGTGAATAGTGGGGGGAGGGATAGCTCAGTGGTTTGAGCATTGGCCTGCTAAACCCAGGGTTGTGAGTTCAATCCTTGAGGGGGCCATTCTGCGTGACAACCCTGTAAGCCAACCCTGTAAACCATGTTATCAGTCGCCCCTCCCTCCGTCAGAGCAATAGCAGACAATCGTTTTGCACCTTTTTTCAGCACAGACGCCATAGCACGGCAAGCATAGAGCCCACTCAGATCACCACCGCAATTATGAGCACTGTAAACACCACACGCATTATCCTGCAGTATATGCAGAACCAGAATATGCAAAAGCAAAACCAGACGAGGAAGCAACGGCAGCACGCTGATGAGAGTGATGAGGATATGGATACAGGCTTCTCTCAAAGTATGAGCCCTGGCAATGTGGACATCACTGTGTTAATGGGGCAGGTTCATGCCGTGGAACGCCGATTCTGGGCCCGGGAAACAAGCACAGACTGGTGGGACCGCATAGTGTTGCGTGTCTGGGACGATTCCCAGTGGCTGCAAACCTTTCGCATGCGTAAGGGCACTTTCATGGAACTTTGTGACTTGCTTTCCCCTGCCCTGAAGCGCAAGAATAGCAAGAAGAGAGCAGCCCTCACAGTTCAAAAGCGAGTGGTGATAGCCCTGTGGAAGCTTGCAACTCCACACAGCTACCGGTCAGTCGGGCATCAATTTGGAGTGGGCAAATCTACTGTGGGGGCTGCTGTGATCCAAGTAGCCAAGGCAATCAAAGAGCTGCTGATATCAAGGGTTCCCTAACTGATGGGGCAATAGATGGATCCCTATCTTGGGACCAGAGCACCAAGCCAGCGAGTACATAAACCGCAAGGGGTACTTTTCAATGGTGCTGCAAGCACTGGTGGATCACAAGGGACGTTTCACCAACATCAACATGGGATGGCCAGGAACGGTACAGGACGCTCGCATCTTCAGGAACTCTGGCCTGTTTCAAAAGCTGCAGCAAGGGACTTTCTTCTCAGACCAGAAAATAACCGTTGGGGATGTTGAAATGCCTATAGTTATCCTTGGGGACCCAGCCTATCCCTTAATGCCGTGGCTCATGAAGCCGTACACAGGCAGCCTGGACAGTAGTCAAGAGCTGTTCAACTATACGCTGAGCAAGTGCAGAATGTGCATTTGGATGTTTAAAAGCGCGCTGGTGCAGTTTACTGACTCAGATAGACCTCAGCTAAACCAATATTCCCACTGTTATTACTGCTTGCTGTGCGCTCCACAATATCTGTGTGTGAGTAAGGGGGAGACATTTATGGCGGGGTAGGAGGTTGAGGCAAATCGCCTGGCCGCTGATTACGCGCAGCCAGACACCAGGGCGGCTAGCAGAGCACAGCAGGGCACGGTGCGCAGAGCAGCTTTGAAAACCAGTTTCATGACTGGCCAGGCTACGGTGTGAAAGTTCTGTTTCTCCTCAATGAAACCCCACCATCCCACCCTTGGTTCACTCTACTTCCCTGTAAGCTAACCACCCTCCCCTCCCCCCTTTGATCACCGCTTGCAGACGCAATAAAGTCATTGCTGCTTCACATTCATGCATTCTTTATTAATTCATCACACAAATAGGGGGATAACTGCCAAGGTAGCCCAGGAGCGGTGAGGGAGGAGGGAAGCACTGGGTGGGGTGGGGGAGGAGGGAAGGACAAGGCCACACTGCACTTTAACACTTATTGAATGCCAACTTTCTGTTGCTTGGGCAGCCCTCTGGGGTGGAGTGGTTAGGTGCCACACTGCGTTCTTGGGCGTCTGGGTGAGGAGGCTATGAAACTTGGGGAGGAGGGCGGTTGGTTACACAGGGGCTGTAGCGACGGTCTGCGCTCAAGCTGCCTTTCCTGAACCTCAACCATACGCCGGAGCATATCAGTTTGTTCCTTCAGTAGCCTCAGCATTTCCTCTTGCCTTCTTGTCACCAAGCTGACGCCACTTATCTTCACCCCGCCACCTGTCCTCGCATTCATATTGTGCTTTCCTTGACTCTGACATTGTCTGCCTCCACGCATTCTGCTGGGCTCTTTCAGTGTGGGAGGACTGCATGAGCTCGGAGAACATTTCATCGGGAGTGAGTTTTTTTCGCCTTCTAATCTTCGCTAGCCTCTGGGAAGGAGAAGATAGTGTGAGCATTGAAACATTTGCGGCTGGTGGAGGAAAAAAAAAAGGGAGAGTGGTAGTTAAAAAGACATTTTAGAGAATAGTGGGTAGACGCTTTCACGGTAAACCTTGCTGTTAACATTACATAGCACATGCACTTTAGGTACAAGGTTGCATTTTGCCTCTTATTGAGGGTATGGCGGTTTGGTGTGAGAGATCTTTCATGCAGGGCCGAGCAACAGAATTTGGCTTGCAGGCAGCCATGGTAAGACAGTCTTTTGGCTTCTTTAACCTTCATAAAACATGTGGGAATGGTTTCAAACAGCAGCAATGCCCTCATTTCCCATACCAAGCAGCCATTGGGTTGGTCATTTAAAATGGGTTGGCCATTGAAAAGGAAGAGGGGCTGCAGTTTTCAGGTTAATTTGCAGCACAAACTCAATTAATCCCCCCCCACACACACAATTCTCTGGGATGATCACTTCACCCCTCCCCCCACCGCGTGGCTAATAGCGGGGAACATTTCTGTTCAGCCACAGGCAAACAGCCCAGCAGGAACGGGGACCTCTGAATGTCCCCTTAATAAAATCACCCTATTTCAACCAGGTGACCAGGAATGATATCACTCTCCTGAGGATAACACAGAGAGATCAAGAACGGATGCTGTTTGAATGCCAGCAAACACCGGGACCATACGCTGCCATGCTTTGTTATGTAATGATTCCAGACTACGGGTATGGTTACACTTGAGAGTTGCAGCGCTGGGAGTTACAGCACTGGTCGTACAGCTGTGTAGGGAAAGCGCTGGTGTGTGGCCACACCCACAGCTACCAGCGCTGCAGTGTGGCCACATTTGCAGCATTTGCAGCGCTGTTGGGAGTGATGCATTATGGGCAGCTATACCAGCGTTCAAATGGCAGCAACGTGCTTTTCAAAAGACGGGGGTGGGGTGCAGTGTGACAGGGACCGGGGGAGAGAGAGAGAGAGAGAGAGAGAGAGAGAGAGAGTGGATTTTTGGAGCCAACACTGTGTATCAGCTCCCTGCCTTGCAAAATCAGAAAATTTCCCCGACCCCTTACTCTTAATTGCAGACCAGATAAGCAGCTGCTCCAACGGACTCCCTTTCTCTCCCTCCCCCCGCTGTTTCTCTCGTCAAGCAAACACTCTTCCCCGTGCCTGCCTCATTCACAGCAAGGTAGTGGGTTTATCTCATTTGATTGTTCAGTCAGTTACAGATTGATCACGGCAAACAGGAGCTGTGTCTGTTTTTTAGATAAGCAGCTCCCGGAGCACCAAGTTCACAACAAAACAAAGAGAGGCAGCATAACAAAACAAAGGGAGTAATTTAGTTAAAAGCATTCTGGGATATATCCTTATACCCTGGAGGCCAATAACAGCGCTGGTGTGTGGCCACACTTTACGACCAGCACTGCAGCACCAGCGCTGCAATGCTTATACCCCAAGCAGACCCAGGTGTACGGCCAGCACTGCAGCCAGGGAGTTGCAGCGCTGGATGTGCCCTGCAGGTGTGGACAGTTACTAATTGCAGCGCTGGAAAGCCTCCACCAGCGCTGCAAATCTCAAGTGTAGCCATACCCTACGTGCTACTGGCATGGCATGGTAAAAGTGTCCTACCATGGAGAACGGAATGAGGCTGCCCTCCCCAGAAAGCTTTTGCAAAGGCTTTGGGAGTACATCCAGGAGAGCTTTACGGAGATGTCCCTGGAGGATTTCCGCTCCATCCCCACACATGTTAACAGACTGTTCCAGTAGCTATACTGGCCACGAATGCCAGGGCAAATTAATCATTAAACACAATTGCTTTTAAACCATGTATAATATTTACAAAGGTCCACTCACCAGAGGTCCCTTCTCCACCTGGCAGGTCCGGAATGCAGCCTTGGGTGGATTCGGGGGGTACTGATTCCATGTCCAGGGTGAAAAACAATTACTGGCTGTTGGGGAAAACGGTTTCTCTGCTTCCTTGCAGTGAGCTATCTTCCTTGTCCCCAAAACCCGCATCCCTGTTGTGTGCTACTCCACTGATGGAGTTAAAGCACAGGGGTGGGGTAGTGGTGGCTGCACCACCTAGAATGGCATGCAGCTCATCATAAGTGGCATGTCTAGTGCTCTCTCTGCCCCAGAGCAGCTGTTTGCCTCACTGTTTTTTTGGTAGGCTCGCCTCAGCTCCTTAAGTTTCATGCGGTACTGTTGCAGGTCCCTGTTATAACCTCTGTCCTTCATGCCCTTGGATATTTTTTTCAAATGTTTGGGCATTATTATTATTATTATTAATTTCCTCTTTTGGAATGGATTTCTGATAGCATGGATTCATCTCCCCATACCTTCAGATCCCATACCTCCCATTCGGTCCATGCTGGAGCTCTTTTTCTATTCTGGGACTCCATCAGGGTCACCTCTGCTGATGAGATCTGCACTCACTGCAGATCCCTACGCTGGCCAAACAGGAAATGAGATTCAAAAGTTTGCAGGCCTTTTCCTGTCTACCTGGCCAGTGCATCGGAGTTGAGAGCGCTGTCCAGAGCGGTCACAATGGAGCTCTCTGGGATAGCTCCCGGAGGCCAATACTGTCAAATTGCAACTACACTACCCCAAATTCAACCCGGCAAGGTCGATTTCAGTGCTAATCCCCTCATCAGGGGAGGAATACCAAAATCAATTTTAAGAGCCCTTTATGTCGAAAATAACGGCTTCGTCGTGTGGACGGGTGCAGGGTTAAATCGATCTAACACTGCTAAATTCGTCCTAAACTCGTACTGTAGACCAGGGCTAAGTATGGACATTCAAAATGAGCTAGATTATATATAGAAATCATCTTCTCCCAAAACAAAAGAAATGGAACTGGCTAAAACTGAATGACCAACACTCAGAATTTGGTGAAATAATGGCTGTCCAGAAGATCTCAATACAGGAGACACGTCTACTCTGTCCTGAGATTGTCAATGATCCTAAGGACTTGGGCCATGATACTTATTTGAAGAAGTATTTATTGAATTTACTATGAGAGTGAAAGTTATGACAACTGTGAGGACTATCTGTCTAAATTAAAAATACAAATAATCAGTGCTCTCTCTAAGACGAACATAACATCACATAAAAAAATTGTCTGATGGAGACAGCAGCCATTGGGCAGCCTATTATAAATGGATCGGAAGTATAACAAGGCCTCCTGCAGAGGTTCAATCTGGGCAGTGCTGTAAAGAGCAGAATGAGGTTCCAAAAGTCATGCTTTATGACCTTCCAGGATTGGGACAACATTGCTGCCCTAAGGAAGTATTTAACATTTGCACTGATATAACACTCCCTTTTTTAGGGCATGCCAAGAACATAAAAATACAGAAACTGGTCTTTTTTGCTTGGACACTCTTATACCCCCACAATAAAGCCCTCCTTGGAGGAACGCAAGGCTGCGTTTCACTGCATTTGGTAATTAAAACTATGAACTTTGCACTACCCAGCAGAATAAGTTCTATTTGTTGTCTGAGGCACATGAGAGAAATAATGACTTCACCCAAGTTATGGGTTTTAAATTGGTATGGTCCTGGATGGAGGACTGGCCTTGCAATAGCAGACATTCTCTGAGACAGAGACATCCAAAGATCCAATACTAGGTTAATCAAGCCTGAGAGCCATAGCCTCTTCAAACAGAAAAGCATAAACATTATCACCACTGCTCTCTTGTTCCTGTCTTTTCCACCTGCTCCCAGGACAAACAAGACAGACATTGCAGGTACCTTGCCCAGCTTCAGAAGAGGTCATTCGCCACTTAACATCCATCCTGGGTCCTGACGCAGAGAGCGGACAGGACACTTTATTTATTGTTTCAAGATGCAAAGAGTTCCATCACCAGCCCCCAAGAAGTTGTCTTACAATGGAGTAAAATAGATCTGGGTGTAGGATCCACTCTGCTAATCCAATTTCTATCACATTAAGTCTTGGTGTTCATCTCCCCGTGGTTGGCAGTGCACACAGAGGTAGGAATCTTTGTTCCATGCAGGACAGGAGAATCTCTCTCTGGGATAGGGTTGATCATGCTGTTCCTGGTTATGATGAAAATCCTATCAGACATGTTGACTGTCACATCCAAAATACACCTGTTATCCCTGTAAGGAGCAGTACTCAGACCTAGAGGAATCACTGCATTTCAGCAGGTGGATGCTGTGCCCTCTCTTCCTAGTACTCAATTCCCTGAACTCAATCAAGAAGATCCTGTCCCAAAAACACCCTGATTCTCTGCATTCATCAGTTGAGGGAGAAGAGAATATACAACTGGAGCTAGATCTCTGCCAGTGGATGAGAAAACTAACAAACATCTATTTAATTCTCAATCTGCTGCATCTCGACAAAACTATGAGCAGTTGCAGAGGCACTAGAGCACTCTCTGCAGAGCAGAGACGACAGCACTGCATTAGTATATACTATGTTCATATTTGGAAAGTACTCTTCACATCCATAGAAGTTAAACTGATTTTTTTTAAAAGTGATGAAAGCTTAATTTATTCAGAAGCTGACTATCCTCATTCTCAAGCTTACCTGGGACAGCATCCCATTCACGACTGACTCGTAGTTTTTCAAAGCCCTGAATGTCTTTTTTTGGACATCTGCACTCTACGAATGCTCAGTAAAATAAATTTACAAATACAAAGATTAGGCACACAAGCAGTCTATCATCTCTCAGGAAAGACACTACATATTAGCTAACACCGGAAAACCAATCCTCCCCTACCCTTCCAGGACTTATCAGAGATCAATACACCTCTTCTCTTCCAAAAGTGACACATAAGAACATCCCCATCTACTACCCCATTATATGTTGTAGACCAAACTCTTCCCCATTCACTCCCTTAATACCTGTCAATAAATGATTCACCGAAGCACAGGCTACAGATCAACATATACCAGGTGGAGCCCATACACAAATGCACAAACAAAACACAGGCTGAAACCCACTTTGTATCTGCAATACCCTACATGTGCAATGTTGTGAGGCTCAGTATTCACAGAGCAATGAGATCCCTGTGTGATAGATGCACATGTGCTCTGAAGCCATGCCATTCCACCTCTTCAAATGATCACTGGAAGCCACCTGGGATTTAAGTGAGCCTAGAAGCCTATAGAACAAAATTATCCTGCTATGGTGGTCTGCCTAGTGTTACCAAAAACGGTGCACCATTAATCTATCCTTCTCTGTCCCTCTTTTCCAAGCATACTGCCCAAATTACTAGAGTAAGAGACACTGGGGAAAGTGATAAAAATATTAGGCAAAAACAATCTCAGAATGGAAGCTTGCTTGATCTGCCTCTCCTCAAAGTCTGAAGGAAAACTGTTGAGAACTAGAGAAGCTGGCATAGCTACCTGGATGAGAGATGTGAAAATAGAGCCTTTTGACCGGCTGCATGCGTCCAAGTTTGCATAGAGGACCTATGATCTTTACTGGTGGCAACTGACTGGATGAAGATGGGGCAGATTTGAGAGAGAGAAGATTTTCCATGGGAAATATATGCATGGCTTTGCAGGTGAGCTGGTACATGGTATTTTTCAACTCAGTTCAGCACACTTAGGGTTTGGCTACACTTGCAAGTTACAGCGCATTAAAGGAGCCCCGGGCGCACTAGCTCACTACCCATCCACACTGGCAAGTCACGTAGAGTGCTCTGACTCCACGGCTAGAGCGCTCCTGGTACTCCACCTCAGCGAGTAGAATAAAGTTTGATGTGCCCCCACTGGAGCGCCCCAGCATCAGTGTGAACTAGGTGTTGCATTACTGCGCTCTGATCAGCCTTTGGAAACATCCCATAATCCCCTTAAGTCAAGTGACTGCTCTTGTCATTGTTTTGGATATGCCCTTTGAAAGCTCCATTTGACAGCCGGCTGCTTATCTGCTCCGAGACAAAGCAACCATTACTGTGGAATGCTGTGTGAGAGAGAGGCACGGGGTGAGGGGGAGATCTGCTGCTGTCTGAACTTACAAGTTAGCATGCTGATGTGTGTGTGGGGGGGGGGGAAGAGCACAACACACTCCCTGTCACACTCCATCCCACCCCACCCCCATTTAAAAAGCACATTGAGGCCACTTGCATGCTGGGATAGCTACTACAATGCACTGCTCTCTGTGGCCATTGCAAGAGCTGCTAATGTGGCCATGCCAGTGCGCTGGCAGCTGTCAGCGTGGACAGACTACAGCGCTTTCCCTACTGCACTCTACGAAGGCTGGTTTAACTCAAAGCACTCTACATCTGCAAGTGTAGCCATGCCCTTAGTCTGGTATAAAGCTTGAGGGAGTTGCTCACAAGCATGTTACATGTAGTCTCAAACTAGTGCCAATAAAACCTTTATCACATTGATAGAAGACTATCAGATAAGACATTGTATAGTATCTCTTTCACAAAAGGACAAAGAAAAAGCCACCCTGGCAGAGGCTATGTGGAATCTCTTTGAAATCCACTAGTGAGTCAGCACTTCAAATGATGAGATATTTAGTACATTATGTTAACATTACAACTTCATAAAATAGCAACAGATTTCATCTTTTTCTACAGCAAACAGACATCAGCTGCATCCTTTCCTACTGAGTGTAAAAGGCTTATAGAGTTAAACCCACATTTCAGTAGAAACAGACTACAGTGGCACCTTAATAGTATTATGATAAACTGTCAAAGTCTACAAGCCAATTTCACTTGTATCAATCTTTAACCAAGACAGTTCTTAGTGCTTTTAGGTTTATTACAGTTTCAAAGTCAAGGACAAATCAAAATTGGCTGCAAACAAAAATGCATCATGACAAGCAAGAAGAAATGTTCTGACATTCATTACAACTGCAAAACGAAATCGGTATGGGGTTTCTGAAGTAAGCTTATACATATTCTAAAAAAGGATGCAAAGTTGTGGAACAAGCAAAAAAAACAAACACAAAATCTATTTCATAACCTTTAAATTATGCACATAGGGAGATTCTCTTACCTACACACTCAATTACTTTTAACTGTCCATTCACCAAGGTCTTCCTTCTGATGTTATCCACAGGAGGCCAACAGCCCTCACCAGACCAAGAGCTTCCTACAAATTAGAGCTCTTCTTTGTGGCTAGCTTGACAGGAGCCACCAAGAAAGTTCCCCTGTAGCTCAAACTAAGTGCAGTTCCACTTAAAACTGACTATATAAAAAGGATATTTTCTTACTCAGAGCTACTCAGTATTCCAGAGTTACCTGCTTACTTTAGAGACAAAAGAAAAGAAATCTCCTCCCCCATCCCCATCCCAAAAAAACATTTTCCCTGCTACTTTTTATTCCTGACTGAAGGGATTCAGAAGCACGTCTCCCTTCTTCACAGAGCTAAATCCTCACTGCTTGAGCAGATTTCCACATCAGTTTCTTGTCCTTTGAAGTGTGTCACTATTTCAAGGCAAAACAATGACCATTTATTAACTGGAAAAGTTTTTAATTTTAAAATTTCCTTTTCAGTATTTGTTCACCTGCTTCAAATATTGCAGCTGAGTTTCTTTCAGCTTGTATGTGTAATTGTGTCTCTGTACAGTATACATCTTTATCTAGATTTTACATTTTATATGCTCATTTAAGCCTAGATGGCTGGTTAAGCATAAAAAGACAGGAAATTGAATGCATACTTGCTCAGTTATTCTGCCATCTGCCCCTTACACTAAATTTTTTGAACAAATTAGAATTTGGTACATGCTTCCATTGGCTGTCACATGTTCTACACTGCAAGAACAACAAGGGGAGATTTTCAAAAGCAAATGGCAATGAGCCACTTAACTACAATAGACTTTCAGGGAGTTAGGCACTTAACAGCCATCTGTGTCTTTGAAAAGTCTCCCCCAGTTTAACGTTCCTGCTTATTAGTTAGTTTGATTGCATTCAAGCAGAACTGATTTCATACTGGCAATTTCATTCTCTGGGTTTAGCTATATTTTTACAGATATCAGGTGTCCCAACACCAGTAGCATTGGCAATTCCTATGTCAACACACTCCAATGTCAATTAAAGTTCCCAGGGGCATATAAGCAATGTGATATTCACAACCACTTGAGTGTTAGTGTTTTTGATTGTTAGCTCCATATATGAGTCATGTTAGCACTCACTTAAAATCCAAGAATATAAGACTTAGAACTATATAAACAGATTTGTACTATGTGTCCAGATAGAAACATCAGCTGGTTTCGAAAATAAGAACTGATGGTCAGGGAAGTTATACATCTCTACAATGGCTCTTTGCCAAAGAATGAGGCATTGCTGTATTGCTTAGTCTCCATATGGGTTTTGTGCTCTTCCTGCAGATCAACATCTCTTTGGATAGAGCTGTCTAGTGCAGTGTTTCTCAAATGTGGCCACCAGCAGATTTTTTTTGTGTGGCCATGACAGCCTCCAAAGCATGGGTGGAGATTTGGGGGGAGAGGAAGCCCCTCCCTGCAGCACTCAGCTGTTGGTCCTGAATAGCTGTTACCAAGAGCAGCGAGATGTGCTGCCTTAGTGTTTGCGCTTGCACTGCCAGCAGGGATCAATCAGCGCTCTCCACCACACAGCCTCCTTGGGGGTCCTGGCCGCCCCTCTGCAAACATGTGGGGCTGGTGTGCATGGCGCTGGAGGTAGCTCTTGTCTGTGGAGTCAGCCGCAGCATTCAGTTACTGGGGAACTCCCCTGGGCAGCTCCCCCGCTCCCACCTGCCAAGAGCACAGGGAGCCTGGGACTCCACAGGCGACTGGAGAGTTCCTAACCCACCTTCCCCAGGGCGGGATCTCAATGAAGGGCCGCAGGAAGCAGGGACAAAGAGATGGATTTGTGAGAGTGGCCACCACCAAGAGCTGGTGACCGCACTCTGAGGCCACCAGGGAATTTGTTGCAAGAACCCCTGCCCTAGTGTACTATTTTAACCCGTGCTGATACTAAGTTTGCTTTTGCATACAACATGACTGAGGATTTGAGTTATGTCTTTCCAGGGTAGCAAGCTCTCTGTACCAGTCACACTAAATGTTCAGGTCTCATTGTGGACTTTTTAAAATCAGCTCCCCTTTATGGCTTTCCTGTAATCATAACATTTTGAGCATCTTTCAGATCATACCTGGGGAACACACTGATGTGTTCCTGCTTTGGTATTCTGCTACTCAGGTAAATAATTCACACTGGCTTTGAATATTGTTTGGTAAAATTTTGCAGAGTACAGGAACTCAACTTCTAATAATGTTTTAGGGTGTAGGATGGAGTCCTGAATATTTGTCAAAACCTAAGAGTGGCACCTGCCATCACAGTGGGATTGTGCAGCCTCCATATTTCCTTTCACTGAACCACCTCTTACTCAAGTGGGTATGTACATGCACACAAATAGAGTAATAGCATAAATGAAGATCTATTCTGAATCATCAGTTTTCTCCTGTTTTGATGGGCTTACATCAGACTGTTTGAAAAATTCCCAGTCACTTTAAAAGCTTGCATTGCGGTTTAAATTCAATTGTTTGCCTAAGATTTTACACAGTCATTTTAAGAGCACTTAAAACATGTTTTTTTTCTAAATAGAGACGTCATTTTCTGTTTCACACAATATACCCTACTAATGTTTAGAAATCTCTGTTCATGTAAGTCTTGGTACATCAAGGGAAAAGAACTATGCATGGTGTCATTAAAAATGTTTTGAGGTTACCTAAAATGTGAACCATTTAGTGAGTTAACAATGAGAATCCTGATAGACAAAGGAATACCTAAGTATATACAGTATTTGGGTTTAAATTTCCCTCCTTTCCAGATTACTCTGCACTTCCCTGCCCCCCACACTCATTTAAAAAAGAGACGGTTACTCACCGTTGTAACTGTTCTTCGAGATGTGTTGCTCATATCCATTCCAGTTAGGTGTGCGCGCGCCGCGTGCACGTTCGTCGGAAGACTTTTACCCTAGCAACACTCGGTGGGTCGGCTGGGCGCCCCCTGGAGTGGCACCGCTATAGCGCCAGATATATACCCATTCCAACCCATCTGCTCCTCAGTTCCTTCTTGCTGGCTACTCCGACAGTGGGGAAGGAGGGCGGGTCTGGAATGGATATGAGCAACACATCTCGAAGAACAACAGTTACAACGGTGAGTAACTGTCTTTTCTTCTTCGAGTGATTGCTCATATGCATTCCAGTTAGGTGATTCCCAAGCCTTACCTAGGCGGTGGGGTCGGAGTGAGACGTGGCAGAATGCAAGACTGCGGAGCCAAAGGCTGCATCGTCTCTGGATTGTTGCACCAATGCGTAGTGGGAAGCAAAGGTGTGAACGGAAGACCAGGTAGCTGCCCGACAGATTTCCTGGATAGGGACATGGGCCAGGAAGGCGGCAGAAGAGGCTTGTGCTCTTGTAGAGTGTGCGGTGAGATGGCTAGCCTGAACCTGAGCAAGCTCGTAGCATGTCTTGATACATGATGTCACCCAAGATGAGATCCGCTGAGAAGAGACTAGCGCGCCCTTCATGCAATCCGCTACTGCCACAAAGAGCTGGGGTGAACACCGGAAGGGTTTCGTTCGCTTTATGTAGAAAGCTAGAGCCCTACGAACGTCCAGGCTATGAAGCTGCTGTTCCCGGCGTGATGCGTGCGGTTTCGGAAAGAAAACCGGGAGGAAGATGTCCTGGTTTACATGAAAAGCAGACACCACCTTAGGGAGGAAGGAGGGGTGTGGCCGAAGCTGCACTTTGTCCTTGTGGAAGACCATATACGGTGGGTCAGCCGTTAGTGCACGAAGCTCAGAGACCCGTCGTGCCGAAGTGATAGTGACGAGGAAGGCCATTTTCCAGGACAAATATAGAAGGGAACACGTCGCCAAAGGCTCGAAAGGGGCCCCCATAAGCTTGGCTAAGACCAAGTTTAAATCCCAGGTAGGGGTTGGGCGCCGTACCTGTGGGTACAATCGTTCTAGCCCCTTAAGGAAGCGGGAAACCATCTGATTAGAAAAAATAGAACGTCCCCCTTCACTGGGCCTGAAGGCCGAAATGGCCGCCAGGTGCACCTTCAAGGAGGAGACTGCGAGGCCTTGTTCCTTGAGGGACCAGAGGTAGTCCAATATCTTTGGAATAGACACCAGGAGAGGATTGAGATCGTTCTGATCGCACCATAGGGCAAAAACGCTTCCACTTGGCGAGGTAAGTCGACTGAGTTGAAGGTTTCCTGCTCCCTAGCAGCACCTGCTGTACTGCAGCAGAACAGGTGCGCTCCGCTTGGGTCAGCCACGCAGGAGCCAAGCTGTGAGGTGAAGGGACTGCAGGTCCGGGTGATGAAGCCTGCCGAAGTCCTGCGTTATGAGATCTGGCCATAACGGGAGGGGAACAGGGTCCGCCACTGAGAGGTCGAACAGCAGGGTGTACCAGTGCTGTCTCGGCCATGCTGGAGCAATGAATGAGGTGGCCCCTGTCCCTCTGGAGCTTGAGCAGCACTCTGTGTATGAGGGGGAACGGAGGGAAGGCGTACAGCAGGTAACTCGTCCACGGGAGGAGAAAAGCGTCTGAAAGGGAGCCCTGAGAGCATCCCTGGTAAGAGCAGAACCGGTGGCATTTCCTGTTCTCCTTGGAGGCAAAGAGGTCTATTTGGGGAAAGCCCTACCTCTGGAAAACTGTGTGAATGACATCAGGACGAATTGACCACTCGTGAGATGGGAATGACCTGCTGAGATGGTCTGCCAGCGTGTTCTGTACTCCCGGGAGAAACGATGCCACTAAATGTATGGAGTGGGCTATGCAGAAGTCCCAGTCGCATCGCCTCCGTGCAAAGCAGGGAGGAACGCGCCCCTCCCTGCTTGTTTATATAGTACATTGTTGTCATGTTGTCTGTGAAGACGAACACGCAGCGTCCTTGTAGATGGACTCGAAATGTCTGGCACGCCAGGCGAACCGCTCTCAATTACCTGACGTTGATATGCAGGGCCAGCTCGTGGGGTGACCGGCGGCCCTGAGTGTGTAGGCTGCCGAGATGTGCACCCCACCCCAAGGCCAAGGTGTCTGTGGTCAGCGCGATGGAAGGTTGGGGGGCGGGGGGTGGAAAGGGACTCCGGCGCACACTACCGCTGGGTCTAACCACCAGTTGAGGGAGTCGAGGGCTGTCCCCGGGATCGTGACCACTGTGTCTATCACGTCCCTGTGCGGGCGGTATACGGACGCGAGCCATGTTTGAAAGGTTCGAAGCTGGAGCTTCGCATACAGGGTCACGAACGTGCACGAGGCCATGTGGCCTAGCAGGCTGAGGCAGGTGCGCACCGACGATGTCGGGAAGGACTGGAAGCTTCGAATGATCGAAGCCATGGTCTGGAACCAAGTCAGAGGGAGGCAGGCTCTGGCAAGACTGGAGTCCAGGACCGCGTCGATGAATTCTATCCTCTGCGTTGGCGTCAAGGTAGACTTCTCGGTGTTGATCATGAGGCCTAGCCTGTGAAAGAGACCTGTGACCACGGACATGTGCTGTGACACCTGCTGTTGGGACGCCCCACGGACCAGCCAGTAGTCGAGATACGGGTAGACGTGTATCCGACGACGGTGGAGGGCTGCAGCGACCACCGCCATGCACTTGGTGAAGACCCTCGGTGCCGTAGAGAGGCCGAAGGGGAGCACCATGAACTGGTAGTGCTGGTGATTGACGACAAAACGAAGGTAGCGTCGATGAGGAGGGTAAATGGTGATATGGAAGTACGCATCCTTCATATCGAGGGCGGCATACCAGTCTCCCAGATCCAGGGAGGGGATAATGGTCCCCAGGGTCACCATGCGGAACTTGAGCTTCACCAGGAATCTGTTGAGCTCTCGGAGGTCTAGGATTGGACGCAGACCTCCCTTCACCTTGGGGATTAGCAAATAGCAGGAGTAAAAACCCCTGCCCCTCATGCCTTCCGGCACCTCCTCTATGGCACCCACACTCAGAGTCTCGACCTCTTGCAAGAGGAATTGCTCGTGAGAAGGGTCCCTGAAGAGGGACGGGTAGGGTGAGTGGGAGGGAGGTGGCGAAACAAACTGGAGGTAGTGTTGTAATTCAGGCGGAGAGTCGAGGCTTGGAGCCACGAAATGCGCCTCATAGTTACAGATACTCATAGCCCTTTGGCGGACCCATGTACTTCTTTCCCGGTATCTGCATTGCGCTGAATAGTGCGGATAAAAGGTTCATATTAACAAGTCCTGATGTGCCCGAAGGTCAATAGGAAGAGGGCCCGAGGAGGATGTTCCTGCAACTGCCTCATCAGGAGAAGAGGAGGACAGGCCTGGTACCAGAGGGTCCTGTGGAGGCTCAGAGAGCAGCTGCGGAGCCTCTACAGCGAGGAGGTGGCTCAGGTTCCTCGGATGCCAGTGGCACCTCTTCCACGTCTGTGGGAGGAGGCCTGCTAACAGTGGCTTCCGGAGCTCAATGGTCGGAGGGCCTGGCGCGTTGAGTTGCAAATGGGGCCCCTTGCGCCTCGTGGTACGCCCACAGAGTCCAGAAAGCCCACTGAGGAGGGGCTTGGTCCTGGCCTTGAGGCTCAGTCTGCTGGTAAGCAGCACTGTCGGCGTGGGAGGAGACGGATGGTTGTCTCGAAGGCCAAGGCGGTGCCGAGAGGCTGTGCAACTGTGCCGCCGATCCTGCCGTTCTGTCCCTGGACAGTACCAGGGAGCGGCGCCGGTCTTGACGGTGCCGGGAGCGAGATCGGGACCATCTACCATGCCGATGCCGGGAGGTCGACCGGGATCTCGAGTCTCGATGGTGAGAACAGCTGCGGGATGAGCAGTACCGAGAGCCGGATCGGTGCCGATATTGCCTGTCCGGTGACCGGGATCAGGAGCGTCTCCGCGAGTACGACCGGTACCGCGATGGAGAGTGGTACCGGGACTGCGAGCGGTGCCGAGATCGAGACCGGCATGAGCGGGAACGTCTCCGAGACCGAGACTGAGATCTGGAGTGACGTTTGTCCTGCTGATCAGGGGAAGGGGGCCTCATTATGGCCGGCTTGCCCACAGATTTAATAACCCGCACTGGCGGCGCCGGGGGTTGAGGTTGCGTTGGCTCCGTCAGCGCAATCAGCTCTCTTGCCGTCGAGAAGGTCTCTGGCGTTGACGGGAGAGCGAGCTCGACCGCGGTGTGCACCAGGGAGCAAGGTGGAACCGGACTCAACGGCTCTTGAGGTGCCGGAGTCAACGGTGCAGCGCTAGGAGTTTGCGCTTGCGGTGGCACCGGCGCCGGTGCCGAAGGTTGGCTTGCAGGCCTAGACATAGAGTCCTCTTTGGATGAGGCTGGTGCCGCCTTGCGTTTCCCCGAAGGGGAAAGGGAACGGTGCCGGAGAGCCGGTACCGGCTGCTGTCTGCGCTGGACGTCGGTACCGGATCGAGCTGGTGCCAAAGGCACACTCCTCACCGAAGCCGACTGCAGGACGGTCGGTGCCGGCGCCGCAGGACCAAGTGCCGACTCCATTAGGAGCTGCTTCAAGAGAAAGTCCCGCTCCTTTTTTGTCCTAGGCTTGAAGGACTTGCAAATGCGGCACTTATCGGGAAGGTGAGACTCTCCTAAGCAACTCAGGCAAGATTCGTGAGGGTCTCCAACAGGCATTGGCTTCTGGCTAGCCGAGCATGGCTTAAACCCCGGTGCCTTGGGCATGAGCCCGCACCAGGTTGGGGGAAAAGAAGGGGCTAGCCCCCTAATTTCCCCGTAACTATGTACTAACTACAACTAAAATGTAATAAACTAAATCCAACTATACTAAAAAACTTTGAACTATATACAACAACTAGATAGAGAAAACAAGCGAGAAGCTAGGGTTGTGGAGGACAGCAGTGCCACGCTCCACTGTTCCAATGACCGTCATAGGCGGTAAGAAGGAACTGAGGAGCGGACGGGTCGGCAGGGGTATATATCTGGCGCTATAGCGGCGCCACTCCAGGGGGCGCCCAGCTGACCCACCGAGTGTTGCTAGGGTAAAAGTCTTCCGACGAGCATGCACGCGGCGCGCGTACACCTAACTGGAATGCATATGAGCAATCACTCGAAGAAGAACTGAATATATCAAAAGATCACAAAAGTACAGAACCACCCTCCTAAGAGGGAAAGAATTAAGGACGTAGAGAGGAAAAAGTATGCAGAACAGTTGCATCACAATGACATATGTATTTAACTTTGTCTCTACCGGCTAAATTGGTGTATAGAACATACTATTCATTTGAGCTTAACTTCCACATATAGAAGATTAGTATATTACTGCACCACTTTTCCAACACAATCTTTACCAAAACCAAAGTATTACAGATGGCTAGATTTTCCACTGAAAACTTGACATTCTGAGCAACTATATTAAGCTCTGCTTTTGCTTTACACAGTACAGCTAAGTAGCAGTAAAGAAAAGAAGAAGCAGGATTCTAAATATACTTTGATGCCCTTGTAACTTTGTCTGTTAGAGTCTGTTGCAATAGCACAAATTCCAGAGCAACTGTTCTGATGCTTTCTCCTTATTCTTCTACTTTTCTCCATGTCAACCAACCCAAAAACAACAGCACCCAAATCTGATTCTAATATAAATTGAATACTACAAGAACCAGGTTGTGGATAAAGTTGTTATGGAATGTGCATATTATTTCAGCTAGTAGTAAGAAAAGCAAGTGGGGTGAGGGAAATCAGTAATGTTGCTCTGTCCTGAAAAAGATGATCTGAACAGTTTTAGCCGCTGAACATCTGGAAATGGCACATCTGCCAGATCAACTGCTGTAGACTGAACTTTATAGTATTCAGAGCAAGTCACAGTTCCATCAAAATTATCTCCAATTCTGGACAAACAAATGTTATGAATTACAATCAAAAGGTTTAATGGGTAGATATAGTACATATGGAAAGTACAGGGAATGTAATTAGTTATGCTAACCTACAATTGCTAGTTTGTTTACATTTCATGTCAAGCTTTCAGTGGAAGAATATTACCATTACCTGTTATTTTACTGGTGCTGGAAACTGTACAGTGATCTTGATATTACAATATAAGTTATGTTAAACTTCTCTCTGTTAAAAAAAGATTCCAGTGACAGGAAACTCATCGGTCTCCAGAATATATCCCTGTACTAGCACCATGCCTCACAGCAAAAGGGTTCCAGATCCATGACCCTCATGATAATGACGTCAAAACATAATATAAAAAAGATGTCAATTTAAAACCAATACTTCTGCCATTCACCCTAATACTAAGCAGAATGTTAGAAGAGAGCACCAGGACTAAAAAGCATTGCAAACAAACATTCTCCAAGAACACAAAAGCAAGGAGCTGGATTAGCATGTAAGAAAGATGTTTTTCACCCCTTTCCCAATGGGCAGAAATATCTTCCTATTGTGTAAATACAGCCTTAGTGACAAATCCGCACATAGATAATGTCACATGCTGACGCCAATGTCACAGTAAACTAATCAAAGTACAGGTTTTCCAGCCTTCATCTATTTTTAAACCTGGTTAGAGTTTAAGTATTCAGATCAGGTTTATTTTTTTTATTTTTTTATTTTGTTGTGTTTTTAAATACACAAACAGAAAAACAAATGTTTGCAGTAGTTCCTTAAGCAAGAATACCAAATGGAACCAAGACATTTATTTCTATGCAATACTGAGAGAGAAAAACTAAGCCACATTGTACTCTAGCGAGTCTTGAAACATGCACTTTCAGATGAGGTGTCATGCCCAATAGAAAGCAGAGGGTAAGGATGGAGGGAACTGTACACAATAGACTGGCACTGACATTTATACTGAAAAATTACACAGATGGGTTAAAAACAAGACTAAGAATGCTCACCACCATACTGAAGGTTACTTTCAACAGGACTAATTTTTTAATAGTAAAAGCCTCCGGTCTATATCTGAACTGAGAGCGAGCAAGCCCCGGCACCCACATACACACCTTAAAAACCATGCTGAACTATCACATTCCCTTGGCTGACACTTAAGGTCACAGAATCTTTTAATAACCAACAGCAGTACTCCAGCAGGGAGACATGAATTAAGTAAAATATCTATTCAACTGATATTTAAAACTTTGTCCCTCATGACCATCATTTTCTTCTTTTTTTTTTTTTAATTGCATTACTCAGTTCCGTTGCTTTCTCCCTCTGTCCCTGTTGCCTTTGGCATTGTTCACACTGGCTTTCCCCCACCTCCCAAGTTCTCCACTCTTGCTACCATAGGTTCAACTCCAGGGGCTGTAATAGCGGGGGGCAAGGAAAGAAGAGATTGAGTGCTAATGTACACAAGGTACCAGAAGCAGCTGCTGGTTTTGCCATGACATCAATGAGATATGCACAAAGCAGGATTAGGCAACATGGTGGCAACTTTTTTTTTTTTTTTTAAAGGCTACTGTAGGCAGAGCCACTGAGTTCAATTAAAATTCTCACCCCTTCATTTACTCCTTCTGCCTCCAATTTGTTTCCTACAGTGCAATTAACAAGATTTAAAACAACAGGAATAAAAAGAAGATGCTAAATGCTGCTACTAATGCTTGTAGTCTACATTACAAGTGCTACATTGGCACAGCTGCAGCTATTCTAGTGTAGATGTGTGCTATAGTGATAGAAGAGGTTTTTCCTTCACTGCAGTAAATTCACCCCCAAGAAGTGAAAAGTAGGTTGACAGAGGATTTTTATTGTCAACCCACCGATGTCTACAATGGGACTTAGGTTGGCTTAACTGCATCTCTCAGGCTGTGACTACACTTAGCGCTTCAGCGCTGTCCGTACTCCACCTCCCTGTGGGGAATAACGGACAGCGCTGGGAGCCGCGCTCCCAGCGCTGGGGCTTTGACCACACTGGCGCTTTGCAGCGCCGCAATTTGCAGCGCTGGAGAGGGTGTGTTTTCACACCCTGCTGCAGCGCTGCAAATTTGTAAGTGTAGCCAAGCCCTCAGGTGTGAATTTTTCACATGCTGAGTGACGCAGTTCAGTTGACCTAAGTTTTAGGTGTAGACCAGGCCTTTGCCTGAAATTCACACAGATACAGAGGGCCAGAATGAGGTCTAATGCAACACTTCAGTCCCACTTAACTGCTATCTTCAGAACTTAAAAGTGATGCTTCAGGCTTCCTGCTGGCTCTCTGCAGTGGTGTGACTCTACATCCAATAAGTGAGTTAGACGGTTTAGTGTCTTTGCCCCAAATGTACTGCACATTTATTCCATGTTGAAGCCTCTATTTCATGTCACAGTGGTGGTTCCCTATCTCAGCCAATGGCAGCAGACGAGGGGCCAAAAGAGGACCGAAAAGCAAAGCTACTAGTGTACACTGCATTCATCTAGCTAGAGTTGGAAAAGTATCGTCTCCTGCACACCTGACAGATTAGTATTCTAAGACAGCACCTTAATATTCAGGACAGATTGGAGTCATGGGAGAAAAGCAGCTAGCCTAAGAACTGATTTCTTCCCACTCCCTTTTGATTGATCGGCTAACAAGAGCACATGAGGGTCAAAGCTCGATTCCACCTCTCCCCTTGATTTTCACCCCACCACAAAATTAAAATATTTTCATTATGGACTCAGAGTGAAGTACTCCAAAATATATTACTCCTGGGGAGATTCTGCGCTAACACAGGGGCGCAGAATTCATATGGCCTGCATTTTTCTGTGCCTTCCGTGCAGAAGAAAAAAAAAATCTGCCAGGGGACACATGCCTCTTCCCTGGCAGTGCATCTGTTCAAGCATGCCTGGAGCTGCCTCAGAGATGGGGGAAGGGGGCTGGGCGAGCGTGATCACCATCAGGGGGCAGGGCTGAGCGTGTGTGTGCAACAGTACTCCTGGTCCTGGGGGGATTCTGTGGGACCACGTACCTGCAGAAAACACCCCCCCACACAATTTCCTGCTTTTCCCTGCAAAAAACAGCAGGGAAGCCTCGCGGGGGTGAGCATATGTGCAGTTTTGGGGGGACTGCCCCCCAAACAGAGGCAAGGCATGCAGGGGCACATGGGGTTACATGCGACTGCCCCACTCCCTCCTCATTTCTGCAAACGCAGCGCTGCCCAGCTCGGAGGCTGCCTCTCCTCTGGGGCTCCACTGATTCTGCAACTGAATGCAGCCTCCTGGGTCCCAGTGCCAGTTGTGCTCCCCTTCTGTGTTCTAGGATCCTTCCTATTTTCTCTGTAACAGTGAGTTCCCACGGTGGGGCTGGGTAAGGAGGGGTGGGGGAAATGAGGGTGGAATAGGGCAGAGGGAGGGGAATGGAGAACAGGCGACAGGAGACTCATGGGGGGAAAGCAGGATCCTAGCATGCAGCGTCCCCTCAGCAGCAGCAGCTGGGGCTCCCCCATTAAGCAGGCCCATCGAACCCTCACCCTGACAAGCCCTACCCCCCTACACCTGGACCCTTCCAACAAGCCCCCCCACATCCAGACCCCAAACCCACTGAGCTCCAACCAACTGCACCTGGACCTACACCTCATCAAGCCCCAATCCCCCAGCACCAGGATCCCCCAGTTAATCCCCACACCCAGACACCCCCGCTGAGCCCAACCACCACCACCTGGATCCCCTGCCAAGTCCCATTGCCCCTGCACCCAGAACCCCACAACGAGCCCCTGTGCATCCAGATCTCCCACTGAGTTGCCCACACCCAGACTGCCTCACGCTAAAACCTCTCACCCCACACCTGGATCCTCCCCACACGAAGACTCTGCTGGGCTGAGCCTGCCTACCCACACCTGGTGCAGCTGGTACAGAGGGGCAGGGCCCTGGGGTGTTTCTGGGGCAGGCCCAGCCCTTACTCTGTATCGAGTGCAGCCTCATTGCTGAGTCCCTGTACTAGGGGAGGTGGGGGCTTCAGGGTGCTCCCCAACTGCCATGCTGGAGCCACATTTACTGACAAATAAAATGGGCAGAATTTTGCAGAATTTTAAAATATCGTGTGCATAATTTTTAGGAACATAATTCCCTCAGGAGTAATATATTTTGTTATTGAAAGTAGTTATTATATAAAACGTAGCTCAATGGGCTCCCTGCAACAAATTCAGTACCATTCCTAGTGAAGTGTTCACATCAAAACCATCACCACAACTGATATCTTTAGCACCATCAGAAATGAGGCCAAGAACTGAACTATCCTCAGAGTCATCTTTCCTAGCTTATGTAGAAACACAGTGGCAAGACTATATGAGGAAACTTGCACTGACCATACTGTACCTGGTGCTGTGCAGAAATGTAAGATTTCAGTGTCCTGTTGTGTTAGCCTGGCACATTTCATGAACACTAAAATTCCAATACATGCAAACTGTCATGGGAGAGTTTAAACACCCTATTAGCTTTTAAGATAAAGTTTTGCTGTATGGTTGACCACTAACAAGTTCTGAACTTTCTTTCAAAGTAGTATTCAACAATAGACCAGCAAAGCCCATATATGTGATCTTCAGTGCATAACGCAAGGTCTATTTTCCAGGTTTTCCCTGACTGAGTGCATGAAGAAGACTGGATTTTATTTCTGGGGGCTGATGGAATCTCAGCAAGTTGATCCATTGTTCTAATCCTTGTATGGGTTTTTAAAGGAACAGAGGGCATACGAGAACTAGGAAGGCAACACCAAAACCAAGCCAGACCCTTCGTTCAAATGCCCAAGCCAAGAGCGGTAAATAGGTTCCACAACTAAATGCTTTAAAGAAATCTTCTCTCTTAAAAATATCAATGTGTTTATCAAAATAAAGATAGGGTTCTTTCACAAAGCTGCTGTCTCATCACTCCTCAAGAGAAATGTATGAAATCAAGACCTATTTAGCAGCTGAGCAAAACTAAGCAGCAGCAGCCCCACAAAAACAAGCTGTCAGTGCAAAATAAAAAGATTTTTATTCAGTAGATTATGCAAGCTTCCTCCATGACATGCTCCACAGCTGTCAAAGAAACAGAGCACAAGAGGAACTGGAAATCAGTTGTGTCAAACACCCAACCTACAGAATGCATCTGGATTCCTTAACACATTTATGTGGCCCATAAAACAGTCCAATTCTTCTAGCTTTCATTCAAAAATGTAAGTTTCTAGACCTCATGGCTGGGGAGAAAAAAAACAACAAAAACCCTTCCAAACTGAACTGAATGTAAATAGAATGAGGAGTATTTGTGGCACCTTAGAGACTAACAGATGTATTTGGGCATAAGCTTTCGTGGGCTAAAACCCACTTCACCGGATGCATGCAGTGGAAAATACACCAGTATACACAGAGAACATGAAAAAAAATGGGGGTTGCCGTGCCAACTATAATGAGACTAATCAATTAAGGTGGGCTAGTAGCAGCAGCAGAAACAAAAAACTTTTGTAGTGATAATCAGGATGGCCCATTTCCAACAGTTGACAACATGTGAGTTATCACTACAAAAGTTTTGTTTCTCCTGCTGATATAGCCCACCTTAACTGATTAGTCTCATTATAGTTGGCATGGCAACCCCCATTTTTTTCATGTTCTCTGTGTATACTGGTATATATCTTCCTACTGTATCTTCCGCTGCATGCATCCGATTAAGTGGGTTTTAGCCCATGAAAGCTTATGCCCAATACATCTGTTAGTCTCTAAGATGCCACAAGTTCACCTCATTCTTTTTGCTGATACAGACTAACACGGCTACTACTCTGAACGTAAATAGTTCAGATTTGTATCTTCTGAGCCTGCAACTATAAAGAATGGCATCGAATGGGGGAAGTTAGAATTTGCTGCAGAAAAGGAAATACTGAAGGAGGTTAAGGAAGGAGGAGACAAACAGGGAAGGGAAAGATTGGTAAAATTCAATCTGTGTCCCATCATTTTATGTTCTCTGATACTTTGTGAGCTCTTAACAAGTTTGTCCCTGGTTATCCGTACAAGTACATGGCACAACTATGTATTCCTATATAGAGGTTTAATCCTAGATTTAAGTGTGAATCTCAACACAGCTTTAACTATGGAATTGTTATGGAGCATTCACAATTAAATACCTTAAATCTGAAATAAGAAAACAAAAGCTTTATTAGTTGGCATCAAATACTGTACCGGGGTTACTATACCTTCAATTCTAAAAAAACCTCAGCAAGAGTCTGATCTAGCAGAAGAAAACAGAACTAGCTGGTTAAGAGGTTCATCAAAGGGGAAATCCATTTCCCCATCAGGGTGAGGGTCACTGGTGACCCATTTTCCTTTTAAACCTCAAATCCTGTAGTCAGAGCAAACAAGTCAGTTGTAGATCATAAAAATCTCTGTAGCAGAAGAACCTGGTGTAGGATTTCATCTCAAACATCTCTCCACAAGATTTTCTTACAACATCTTGCCAAATCAAAATGAAAAAATCAAAAAGCTTTACTTCAGATGGGTAAGTTTCTTGAAAGCCTGAAATCCTGACTGTGTAGTTAACACTATCCAAACTAAAAATCATTCTAGCTAATTCATCTGAAACTGCAGTTAAATTGACTAATTGGAGCAACAAGAACAGCTTCATTACATGAAAAAGAAAGGCTAAGAGAAAGGAAGATTTGGAAGATCAAGAGAATATTCTTTTAAATAGAAGACATCTTCAGCAATGAATCAAATTTAGAGCTCAGAAATCCTCTCTGTACATTTCCAATCCAAAACAAACAAAACTTCATATAAAGAGAAGACAAAAAAAGCCCATTTATTCTAATACTCCTGGATGAAGAATTATAATTGCTCCACCCTGACATCTGGTTTCTATTTCACTTCTATTATATCAGATTACATAAGTAGACGACGATGCACAGGATCAACAAAGTTCCTCTGAAAGTCTTGTGCAGCTCTAATGTTTACATTCTCGCTCATAAAATATTCAAGCTATGCTCTTCATACAGGCATGTTTCAATCCGACAAACGCACTGAGACCAAATGACCAATTCCATCAGAGAAAAAGATAAACGTTGTTTTACATGTATTTGTAAACTACTTTTTTTAAAATCCTCATCACTTCTGTATTAGCTGTGTATTTCCTTATCCCTCACTCTACTAGGAAGTGTGTATGTACCCAGAATGTATGAATGTTTTATTATTTCTGCCTACACATACATGTATATAAATCTCTTCCATCAAAAGATATGAATGTTAAATTTGGACAGTTAAGCACTTGTGTCAGGAAGTGACAAAATGATGCATGCATAAACGTATGAACTGTTATTAATTATAGAATCATAGAACCATAGGGTTAGAAGGAACCCGAAGGGTCATCTAGTTTAATCCACTCCCAAGGTGCAGGATTTGTTGTATCTAAACCATCCAAAACAGACAGCTATCCAGCCTCCTTTTGAAAACCTCCAGTGAAGGGGGTCATCCCTACACAGTCTGTTACATTATCCTACTGTTCTCACAAGAAGGAAGTTTTTCCTTGAAATTTAATCTAAATCTGCTATGTTGTAGTTTGAACCTATTGCCTCTTGGCCTGCCCTTTGTGGCAAGAGAACAACTTTTCTCCATTTTTTTTATAGTAGCCTTTCAAGTATTTGAACACTTATGTCCCCCCTTAATCTCCTCTTTTCCAATCTAAACATACCCAGTTCCTTTAGCCTTTACTCATATAACTTGCATTCCAACCATCTTTGTTGATTGCCTCTATATTCTTTCCAGTTTCTGGACATCCTTTCTATATATCAGTGACCAAACTTGGACACAGTACTCCAGCTGAGGCCTAACCAGCACCGAGTAGAGTGGTACTATCACCTTCCGTGATTTGCATACTATGCCTCTGTTAATGCAACCTAAAATTGCATTTGCTTTTTTGCAACAGCATCACACTGTTGACTCGTGTTGAGGTTGTGATCCACCACAGCTCCCAGATCCTCAGCTATCCCCCATTCTGAATTTGTGCATTTGTTTTTTCTTACCTAACAGTAGCACCTTATATTTGCCTTTGTTGAATTACATTGGAGAACTGGGCTATACACAAAAAAATGAATCAAGATCCCTCTGAATTTTCATTTTATCCTCCAAAGTGTTAGCACTCCCTCCCCAGCCTTGTCTCATCTGCAAATTTGATCAGCGTGCTTCCTATTCCTACATCCAGGTAATTAATAAAGATGTTTAACACCAGACCCAAAACAGACCCCTGTGGAACCCCACTTGATACCTCCCTCCAATCTGATATCATTCCGATCATAGTTAGTCCTTGTTTGTGGTTGTTTAACCAGTTAGGTAGTCACTTAATGGTAGCTCCACCAAGCCTGCATTTCTCCAGCTTACTTATCAGAATGTCATGTGGGACTGTGTCAAAAGCCTTGCTAAAGTCCAAGTATATTATGTCCACTGCATTCCCTCATCCACCAAAACAGTTACCCTGTCAAGGAAGGAAATCATGCTGGTTTGATATGATTTGTTCTTAGTAAATCCATGCTGGCTGCTAGTGATTACCCCTTCATCCTCCAGGTACTTGTTCCAGTAGCTTCCCAGGTATCAAGGTCAGGTTGACTGGTCTATAGTTCCCTGGCTCCTCCTTTTTCCGCCTTTTAAAGATGGGCACTATGTTAGCCCTTCTCCAGTCTTCCGAGACCTCTCCTGTCATCCATAAGCTTGCAAACGTTATTGCCAGTGACTCTGGGATTTCTTCAGAGGATTCCTTCAGCACCCTGGAGTGAACAGCATCAGGCCCCACTGACTTCAATTTGTTTGAATTAGTTAGAAGATCTCCGACATGTCCTTTACTAATCCTGATCTGCATCCCCTCCCCTTTGTCATCTATGGTAACTTTGCTAGTCATCGGGTCATGCTATTTTTTGGGAGAAGACTGAAGCTAAGTAGGCATTGAGCAGTTCTGCCGTCCTATCATCATCCATCACAGCTCACCTTCTCCATGAGCAGCAGATCCTTACCATCCCCGATCTTCCTTTTTTGTCTAGCGTATGTCAAGAACCTCCTCTTATTGTCCCTAACATTTCTTATCAACTGTAACTCACCTTGCGTTGGCCTTCTTGATTTTGTCCCTACACACTCGCGCTATTCCCATGTATACTTCCTTGGAGGCATGCCCCCTTCCTCCATATCTTGTAAGTATCCCTTTTGAGTTTGAGATAGCTAAAAAACTCCTTCTGCAGCCACATTGGCCTCCTCTGGCTCTTCTCATCTTTCCTCTGCATCGGAATAGCCTGATGCTGAGGCTCTAGTATTATATCTTTCAGGAACCGCTAGCCCCCTTCGATTCCTTTTCTTCCTAATTTGTCTTTCCATGTGACCTTGCATACTATGTCTCTGAGATGGTTGAAATCCACCTTTCTGAAATCCATTGTCCTTGTTTTCCTGCTCTCATGTCCTCCCTTTCTTAGGATCTTGAATTCTATCAGATCATGATCACTTTATCCCAAATTCCAGAACACCTTTGCATTTGTAACTAATTCATCGCTGTTGGTCAAGACTAGATCCAAAATGGATGACCCCTCCTAGTTGATGCCTCAACTTTCTGAATCAGAAAGCTGTCCCCTACACATACTAAGAATTTGCAGGGCATGTTTTGCTGTAATAGTCTTCCAACAGATAATCAGGGAAGTTAAAATCCCCCATTAATATTACAGTAATCCCTCCACGTTGTAGTTACGTTCCTGAAAAAATGCGACTTTATGTGAAACCATGTTAAGTGAATCCAATTTCCCCCTAAGAATTAATGTAAATGAGGGGGGGGGGTTAGGTTCCAGGGAAAAAATTTTTTAACCAGACAAAAGACATACATATACAGTATAAGTTTTAAACAATTTTAAACAATTTAATATTATACAAAGCAATGAATGATTGTGAAGCTTGGTTGAGGTGGTGGAGTCAGAGGGTAGAATATTTCCCAGGGAATGCCTTGCTGCTAAATGATGAACTAGCCTGAGCCCTCAAGGGTTAATACGCTGTTAATGTAGCCTCACACCTCTACAAGGCAGCATGAACTGAGGCAGGAGGGAGAAAACAATAGATGCAGGGCAGTAGTTGCAAACACTTACTGCAAAAGCTGAAATGATGAGCCCATGCTATCCAGCTGGAGCACACCACTCCCTCCTCCTGACAACACATGCACAGTTGCACAGGTGCTGACTTTCCAAAGTGCTGGGGGGTGCGTGCATGAGTGAGAGAGAGAGAGAGATACATTCCCCTTTAAGGACACCATTTCAGGTATGTTGCCCTTTTAAGCAGCTCAGCCAGTTAAAACAGGAAGCAACAGCTTCCAGCAAGCTCCATCTGTTCTGTCCCTGAGCCCTGTCCCCCTCCTCCGTTTTCTGGAGAGGGGGTACAGAGCAGGGGGGAGGGGGGCAGGAGCAGGGGGACATCCTGATATCAGCACCCCTCTCCACCAGCCAGCAGGAAGCTCCCGGGAGCAGCTCCAAGGCAGAGGGCAGGGCAGGAGCAGCACGGCAGGAATTTAGGGGAGCTGATTGGGGGGGGGGCTGCCAGCTTCCCCTGGTTCTAATTCCCACAAGGAGGGGCTGCTCTTCCAGAGAATCCTACAAGCAGTGGACAAAGCAGGCAGCTGCCAAATGACATTATAAGGGAGCACTGTATTTAAGGTTAAGATTCTGTCACTGAGGTTGTGGAAGTCATGGAATTTGTGAGTTCCAAAGACCTCTGTGACTTCAGCCCCTGCAGCTGGGAACAGCAGGGTACTGCTGCCTCCCTCCCGCAGCAGCAGCAAGTGGTGTCCTGAGGCAGTGGGCCCCCAAGCTCCTAGCCACAATACCCTGCAGCTCCCAGCTACTGCAGGGAACAGGGGTAGTCCCGCAGCCCCCCGCCACCACGGGGGGGGGGGGAGGGGAAGAGGCGCAGAAGGACCCTCACAGCCCCAAGTCACTGGGGTGAGGGGCAGGAGGATCCCGGCAGCTCCACATTGTGGCAGCAGGACCCCCAGAGCTCCCCACACTGGTGGCAGCAGGGGGACCCTCCGCAGCTCCCCTCCACCACAGGGGGTGGCAGGGGAACGCCCGCAGCTCTCCACTGCAGAGGCAGCAGGGTGATTTCCACAGTTCTCCAGGGGGAGGGGGCAGGGGGACCCTGGAGCTCTGAGCCCCCATGGGTGGTGGGGGCCCCAGAGCTCCCGGCCACCCGCAGCTGCCCCAGTCCCTTCCCATTTTATCATGGATATTTTTAGTAAAAGTAAGGAACAGATCACATGGTTCTGTGAATTTTTCTTTATTGCCCGTGACCTGTCCGTGACTTACTAAAAATATCATTGAAAAATCTTAACTTTATCTATAATAGACCCTTACCATAACATTGCTACTATTCTTTTCCTTTTTTTATCCTCACCCAGAGACTCTCAGTCTGCCGCTCACTTCCTCTTGGACCTCAGAGCAAGTATATATATATGCTTCATGTACTGCATAATGCCTCCTTACCCCATCCTTCTGGAACAAGCTATATCCCCCAACGCTGGTACTCCAATCATGGGAGTTGTCCCACTAAGTTTCTGTAATGCCAATTAGGTCATAATTTTCTTCATATACCAGGACTTCCCATTCATTCTGCTTGTTCCCCATATTCCTTGCATTGATATTTTGCAGACTGCCCTCTTGCTTTTCCTCTTGCCTCTTAAATGCAGTTGTGGTTCCTAGTACCTTCTCCAGAATTTACCCTCTTCCCCTTGTCTTCATTACTTAAGCCTAGATATGCATTGGCTGGATTTTTGTCACCATACCCCATAGGACCTAGTTTAAAACTCTCATCAGGTTAGCCAGGTGATGTGTAAAGATGCTCTTCCCAGTATTTGACAGATGGAGGAGTCCCTGCCAGCACAGAAATCCTCTTTCTTGAAACATCAGATTGTTGAACAAGCCAAAGTCCTCTCACCGACACCACCTGCATAGCCACACATTTAGTTCCACAATTCGCCGATCCCTGCCTGAGCCTTTTCCTTCAAGAGGGAGGATGGAAGAGAACCCAACTTACATCCTAAACTCTTATCCTCCTTCCCAGAGCCATGTAGTCTGCAGTGATCCGCTCAAGGTCATTCTTGGCAGTACTGTTTATGCCCAGCGGGATAAATAGGAAGAATAGTGGCCTGAGGGCGTGAGTCTCCGCAGACTCTCCGTACATCCTGAATTCTAGCTCTAGTCAAGCAGCACACTTCTCAGGATTCCTGGTCTGGACAGCAGATGGAGGTCCCCCTTAGGAGGGAGTCTCCAACCATCACCATCCTTCTCTTCTTAGGAGTGGTGGTCATGGAATCCCCATCCCTAGGACAAAGCATCCCATGCCTTCCGGTCAATGGGGTCTCCTTCTGGTCCCTTCTCTCAGATGACTCTTCCAAGGCATTCTCAATAGTACTACCTATGCCAAGAACCTGGAAGCAGTTGCTTATCTCAATCTGTGTTGAGGGTATATTGATTCTCCTTCTGAAGGTCACACGCTGCCAATTTTCTTCCCTGTTCTTCAGTCTCACCTGCCCTGCCCTTTCTGAGTCTTTGGCATGCTGTGCCTGCAGTACCAAACCCTGACTTCTATCCAGGAAGTCTTCATTTTCTGTGATGCAATGCAGGGTCAATACTTGGTCTCCATACTGGAAGAAAAAGTTAAAGGACTGGAGACCCAGCTTGCACTTCACACAGATGAACTCGCGTCTATCATCCAGGAGAAAGACAAACATGGCACATCCTGTGCAGGTCACAACAGATGATCCCTCATTTACCATATTTTCTTCCTTGTTAGGTATCAAGATCCTCTTCAGATGATGTATTTACTGTTTCCAGAAGCCTGAAAGGCAAACACTCTATGGGCTCTCCCCCAACATTTCACTGTTTTCTTCCAATGGCTTAGCCTCTTTGTAATATTGTTCTCATTATGGCATACGTTCACCAATTTCATGGTAATAATTGCCCAGTATATCTTTAGCAACAGACTCTAATATAAACCCTCTTCTCTCAAAGGCAAGTATTTTAATGGTATTGTCCCTAATCACATTTATATACATTTTCTTTAGACTTAACAGCACAGCTTTCCTTTGTTGGAATTCAGAGGATGAGGCACTTAACTATAAAGTTAGCTCAGGTGAAAAAGTTGGTGGTCTGTGTATACATCTATGTATTTCTTATTTTTATTTTTAAGATAGACAGACAGACAGACAGAAATAAGTTTTCATTATTACTTTTCTATTTTTAATCTGTAAATGTACCGTAGGAACAAATTACTGTGTATTTTTCAGAGTGAACTTAGGCACACACACAATACAATACTGAAACATGTAGAAAAACATACCTTATATTGTATGTCCAAAATAGCACAGAATCAGTAATTAATGACTAGCATAATCCATATTTACAAGGGGCAGAGTTAAGGTTACATGTGCAACCTTAATTCTGGAATTCTCACTTGTGTGATTAGGAACTACACATCATAATTACTTTTAAATGGGATTTCCTAAACACCATTGGAATATCATATCTCCCTCCCCCCATTCCTGAGACAGAAAGACAGACACACACACACACCCTTAGGAAGCCCACAAGTCAGCCTCCTTTCCCTCCTAAGCTCCTCAGGAGATGTAAAAGTTATTTACCTTGCAAGAGTTCTTATGGATTTATGGCTCTGTGCGCTTTACTGAATTAGCAGAAGCTTGTGTGGAGGAGTTTTGGCACCTCGCACAAAATACTTCCTCTGCTTTGGGGAAAACTATGCCCACAGAAGATTTTTTCACAGAAATGGGTGCAGCGAATGGTCTAATAAGACACACAACACTCAGTTTTTCATTAAATATCTAAGTTAATAGCATGTGCTACTTTAGCTATACATTTTACACATGTAGAGAAAAGAAGCTGTGCAAAATGTGTTGTGCATGCACAGAGTATTTATCAGACTCAAAATTAGTTTCCAATTAACTAAGTTATCAATGGATAACTCAAATGCACTTCTCACTGAAGGCTACTTCCACACAAAAAAAATTCAGCTTTCTACCCTTATTTTAGGTGTTAGAATTTAAAAAAACAGAAAGACCAACCATGCAGCATTTTATGGTGGGGAAAAGTTTTCCACTACTTAAAAGCAGCTGAATTTTTTGCTCACTTTTTTTCCTTTTAACCCACAAAAGTCTCCTTTAGACAGAGACCAGATTTTTGAAGTTTCAACCATGCAGGTGAAGATTTTTCAGTTATGAGTGACTGCAAATAGAGGTAAGACTGGAAACGGCTATGAAAATTTAATTACAAAAGGAACAGTAACAATTACTATAATTCAACTACAGATGTATGGCTAAGCTTGTTTCCTGTAATGTAATAATAAAAAAAAGCGTGTCCTATACACATAATGAATATGATACACACAACCAAACGTACACATCATGCGAACATCAAGCAGACATCACTTAAGGATATTTTTAAGATAGCAAACTTTGAAGTATGAAATGAGTGGCTATGTTCTTTTGATATTTATGAAGCTTTATGGATTGAATAAAACTAAATTGTTCGCAACTTTGTTCTCTTGTATGTCTGATAAAGAGTTCAAGGAGATCATGGTGAGATGACTGACTCCTTTAAGCATTTCTTATCCATACTGATCAAATTCATATGCATCTGAAGTCACCCTTTCATTTGACTGATTTATTTTTAATCTAGCTAAATGGAACAAACCAACAAATCAAGTATTAGACCAACAAAATTGAGGAAGAGGAACTTATTTTGGACTGACCATTTTATTTGCAAGTACAGAAGTCACCTTCTTTACCAAAAAAGTCTTCAGTATCCGAGGGCCTTGAAAGAAGTTCTTCCCCAAAAGTTCATATCCATATAAACAAGCCAAACAGAACCTATACTAGGCACGCACCCCTTAACCTTCCTTGATAAGCTAAAAATGAGTCCTTGAGTCTATCACAATGAGGCAGTCTTTCTAATTCTTTATTCATTGTTGTGGCACTTCTCTGAACCCTCTCCAATTTATCAATTTATTCTTCTTGAATTGCAAACACCAGAATTGGACAAAGTATTCCGGCAGCAGTTGCACCAGTACCAAATACAGAAATGAAACCACCTCTATTCCTACTTGAGATTCCCGTTTATGCATCCAAAGTGGTAGGCATCCTTTGGTCAAGCATTTCTTTGAACAGCTCCTCCTACTGGCATGTGATCCATAAACTGGGCCATGGAACACTAGTCAGCTTGGAAGAAGAAATTGAACAGTCATGTTAATTCATGGGGCAGCAAGTACCACAAGGAAGAAAAGAACAGCACTGTACAAGAAGAGTACAGAGATATTCCTTTTATTTCATGCTTCTGTTGCCTTTATCTGAAGAAACCCAGTTTAGGAACAGTGTGAGGGAAAAGGAGCTGCATTGCTCTGGCTTTCTCAAAGTCATCAAACTTTGAAAAAGCAGTTTCCTAGGCTCCAAAATTCCAAGAGCTCTTAGTCACTTGTTATTTTCAAGAGAACTGCACCCCCATGAGTTATGGATTGATGGTCAGAGAAGGTTTAAGTGAAGCTACTGTTCATCTGAATATTTTAAAACCGGACATCTTTTTTTTCCCTCTGAGCCACAGGCATTCCAGATCTCCTCTCTTTTGCATATACATCACCATTTGATCCTCTAGGCTTGCCCACATGTTGTACTGTAACTCTATCCTACTTTCCTTCTTGGTAGGAAATACCACATTTTCTGCCTCTTTTTGCTACACATTAACAGGTGCACCTGGTAGCAAGTCATCAAGTTTGGCTGCTACGCTGTGGTCTAGCAACTTTTCAAACGGAATTTATGAAATGTGTAACTTCAGGACCACATTTCAACCAATAAAGGACTACATGTGGACTACAAACCATTGCTGACTGCACAGCTTCTGAAATTGGTATCCGGTTTGTGTTTGATACACAGAGCTTTCAACATTAATGCCACCTTTAAACACAAATGAATTAACTGCCACAATTATTCACTGTCAAACTATGCTGGACAGCCACAGCCTCAGAATCTCATTCCCCTCCGTCTATTTCCACCAGCAATAATTTTTTACTTCTGCTTGAATGCCAGACAAAACATCTTTAAGCTGCCAACGTGCTCTCTCTATTGGCATTGCTGAGAGCATTCTGGAAAGGTCAGTGGTTTGAAAAATCTGTGCAACATATCAGAATGCCCTATTAATATGTGAAGCCTGGAATGAAAACCTGATCCCTCATTAGATGTTTTAGTATTTGTTATCCTGGAAAGAGCACCACCATGGTATATTATGAGCCCAAGCAAATACAATAAGCAGAATTTATTTTCCTCACTTAAGAAAATATTGGTCTAATATGATACTTAAAAGGGAGGGACTGACAGCAGTACACATTGCCTGAGCTTGTGCTGTACTGCCTGTTCTGCCAGTGCACCTCACACTGCAACATTATTGCTTTTTTAACCCTAGATACCGCCTAGAAAACATCTAGCAAGTGTACTAATTTCTGTAGAATTTCTGGAGATCCAGATACTTCCAGATTAAAATGATGCTGATAGAAAAATAGAAAATGAGAAAAGTCCAGCAGCGCCCCTTCCCCTCTCCATCTCATTTTAATGGCATGGAAACACCCTAACAGATTACTTGCACCCTTCCAATAGTCCAGAAAAAAAGGCAATACTCCCTCCACAAAGGTTAACCAATACAACCAAGGGAAACAGGGAAGGAGAAGAGAAGTGAAAGTGCAGGAGAGAGAAGAATTCATAACAGAGATGATTTCCTGACCTGAAATTTAGCAGTCGGTTTAACACTGAATATAAGCAAATATTCAAATCATTTATAAACTATTCACTGATGCGGTAAAAAAATAGTCATGATAGTAAGTATAATTTTAGTCGCATGTAAAACAGAAAAACATTCGTTACACATTCATTAGCTTCTTAAAGGTGGAGAGAGAGGATATGAAGGTTTCTATTTCAAAACAAGACTGATATCCTGTCCAGGTAGGCAATATTTTCTGTGTTCACAATACTTAGTGTTCATCCAACTACACTGTAGGCAGGGAGGATAAAAAATCAATGATCTTAAAAAAAATTGATTTTTTAAAATTTAAATCAGATTTTTTTTGATCAAATGCTTTTTGAGGAAAAACCAGTCTAAAGATATCAAGTATCAGGGGGTAGCTGTGTTAGTCTGTATCCACAAAAACAACAAGGAGTATAGTGGCACCTTAAAGACTAACAAATTTATTTGGGCATAAGCTTTCGTGGGTAAAAAACCCATTTCTTCAGATCCATCCATGGGGTGTTTTTTTTTACCCACGAAACCTTATGCCCAAATAAATCTGTTAGTCTTTAAGGTGCCACCAGACTTCTTGTTGTTATCTAAAGATAGTTTTAATTAAGATACATTGTAGCTCAAAGATACCTCATTATGGAATAGGGATTATAAATTCTAATCCTATAGTATGAGACAATATATACATGTAATATTTAAGAAAAGTTTTGTAAATGAGTGCCAATAGTTCGTGGATTAGGGACCCAATCTTATGAGATTCGAGGGGCTTTTGTATAGATTTAGGTTATCTTTCTATCTACCCAACAGGCCTCAGTGCTCAGTCTAGAAGATAGCATCAAAGATGCTTACTTTTGCAGTTCTCAAACTATGGATTTGTGTCTCCAGAGATAACATGCTTGTAACAAAAGTGAAACTGTTTGAGCAGCATATTCCAGAAGTCTTGAGGTCTTTCTGAGTGTAGCTTTCATTGATTTGAGATCTACCATACCATTCTCTCACTAGAAGGGAAAACCTATAAGGTAGCAGGCCATAAAAGGAGACCCAGTTTGGGAATATTTTAATGAAGTTCCTCTACCTGTGGGTAAGACAGGCATGTGTGCAAAATGCAAACAGTGCAACAAAGAAATGCAAACCCTGGTTGCACAAATAAAACAACATCATGAGAAGTGTTGCTTCTCAAGAGGAAGCTGCATTGAAGGAAAGGAACATGTCTGAACATGCAGGATCTTCAGGTTGGTAGACTTTATTTCATACTTTTCTTAAGGACTGCCTGTTTTCCTTCTGAACTACTCTTGAATTCTCATGTTCGAGCAAAAACTATAGTTGTTACTCTATGGTACTATTATTTTAGATACAGCTGTGATAAAAAAATAAATAGCTGAAATAGGCAGATCTTCCTTTTAAAATTTCACCTTTAAAGTAGACTGAGTGTCAGTGAATTCAATGAGTAGTACTAAATGAGCAGTATGGTAAATAATTAAATAACTGCATTGACTTATTTTGTTTCGGAGAATCCATCCTCAACATACAGGATTCTGAAGACTATCCACTTTCAAGATCACCATAATTTTCTATAGTTTCAGAGTTATCTGCTAATGATAGTGTTTCAGTCACATCATGTATGTCACACAGCCACAGTATATCACCTGTAGCAAAAAGGAAAAAACATCTCCATCATCCAGAAACAACCACAGATAAGAACCAGAAGATTACAAAAAGAGGTAACTGATGAAAAAAAGCCCGGTTTGTTTATGCAACAAACTCTCCTTTCCGTAGGATTTAGAACCCACATTTCATTAACATGGTTCAGTCATTAAGACCAGGATACAGTCCACACAACAAAGCAGATGTCGCAGGCAAATTGCTGAATAAAGTGTATGAAAGAGAAACTGAGCAGTGTGCATAAGGTCTAGAGGATAAAATGGTTAACCTGAGTCTTGATGGGTGGAGCAATGTCCACAACGATCCTGTTGCATGTGCCTGTGTGACAACAGAAGAGTTGAATGTCTTCTTTACAGAAACAACTGATACATCAGGAAATGCACACACAGCAGAATACTTGCAAGTAACAGCAGTAAAAGATATAACAAATTGTGAAAAAAATTCAAATGTCTAGTACACAGCTTGGTCACAGATAATTCTGCAAATTTATCCAAGATGAGAAGAAATTATTTGGAAGAGAGTCTCAAACTAATAACATACGGTTGCAGTGCTCATTTGATATACCTCCTAGCCAAAGACTTCAGTGTTCCAGAAATAAAGGCTAATGTTGAAATGGCAAAATACTTCGGTAACAGCCACTTTGCAGCAGCTGCTATGAAAAAAGTGGGAGGAACCAAGCTAATTCTCCCACAAGACATGTAATAGAACTCAGTAGTGGACTGCTTTGAGCATTATATCAAGAACTGGCCTAATCTGATGACGTTTTGTGAACAAAATGATGGCACTGTCACAGCCAAAGTTCTCAACATTGCGTTTAAGAGAAATATTGAACACATGCTGAGTACCCTGAAGCCTACTTCTGTAGCCTTGAACAAAATGCAGGGAAATAGCTGTTTTATTGCTGACTGTTGAAATTTGGAAGGAGCTGAGTGAGATCTTAAAAAGAGAAATATGCAATGACAGTTAAATTATAAGCATTAAAAAAAACGATGGGGACAAGCACTATCTGCAGTTCATTTTCTTGCAAATATTCTCATTACTCAGTACCAGGGTCAAACCTTAAATGCTGAAGAAGAGGAGTTGGCTATAAATGGACATCCAGCAATCTTCCCTCCATAATGCCAACTATAATAAATTTCAGAGCTAAGGGTGAACTACTCAAGAAATATATGTTTGCTGATGATGTTTTAAAGAAAGTCACACCAGTGAACTGGTGGAAGTCACTTAAGCACTTGGATTCAGAGACTGTGGAATAGATAATCTCTCTTTTAACAGCAGTAGCTTCTTCGGCCAGTGTAGAAAGAATATTTTCTTCCTTTGGACTAATTCATTCCAAACTGAAAAATCGTTTGGGACCTAAAAAAAGCAGGAAAGCTTGATTTTCTTTTCCAGATTATGAACAAACAGGAAAATGAAGGTGAAAACGACTGAGTTAGCTGAAGACGATATTTTAAGTGTCTCATGTTGACCTGGCTGACAGTCGATTTAATTTTAGGGTTTGGGTTTCTTTTTAAATATTTCATTTAACTATTTTAGTTAAACAATTAAAACTAATGTGATTTTAAAAAACTTGAATGTTTAACTAAGTTAAAAAATTCATATGCTTGTTTTGTTAAAATATTATTTGTGTACGGTTGAAGAAAAATCCAGAATACATAACATTGTTTTAGTTTAATAAAATAATTTAAATGTCTTTCTGGTGATGTTCTCCTCCTAATACAGCATGGCAAGAAAATCCTGCAAATATTAATGATTAACCTGATGAATTGGAGATAGTTCACTTCCCAATAACTTCATAAATATCTGCTTCAATTATCTTTGGTAAATGAAATAACCAATCATTCATTTTCTGATATAGTTGTAAAATTAATCTGAAAAGTTTTCAAAAGCAATAACTGTTTAAAAATGTATAGTGCGTACCTTCTAAAAATGAAACCTACATCTATCTCTGAGTTATGAAGAATATGTATTAAGGTTATAACAACCAACAAGAATGCATTTTTATGTAGAAATCCATGATTAAATCGAGGCTTCCTGACTAGTGATTTAAATAATTATTTCAATCAATTTGATTTAAATCAAATCCACCCTGACTGTAGGGGATTATGATTTCAGTTTAAGATTATTACTTTTTTCCTAAACAAACATGTGCACCAACATTCAATACCAGTAAGAAAAAAGAAGAGCCTTTTATATTGTGATCCAATATTTTTTTTTTTTAAAGCAAAGGTTCAACAGATTAGTTACGCTTTCATTGCACTAAAGTCTATATAAATTCTCATGTTTTCTCAATACCATTTTATCTGAGGTCTAAGAAACCAATCAAAATTAACAGTCACTGAGTCATTTTCTCTATCAAACAAGAGTGAATTACTCAATCTACATGCATACAAATATAAAGTCATATTAAGTAATACTTGGAGATGTTTATTATAAACCTGTTCATATTTAATTTATATAAAAGCACCTATTTAGATTTAGGAGTCTGGTTTAAACAAACATACACATACCTGATGGTAGAAACAAGCAACTGCTGCAAAAACAAAAAAAAATTTGCCCCAAATTTCAAACACAAAATTAAACATCCCACCATATCCAGCAGTATCAACCCTGTTTACAGTCCTTCCTCCCCAAAAGATGCGCCTTGCAGCAGGTACCGAAGGTCAACAGATTTAGCCTATTTCTGACCACTGGGGAAAGCCAATTTGTACAGCCCATCAGGAAGCATTAGGGGTGCCAATTTTGGTTGGATGTATTCCTGGAGATTATCACATGACAATCTTTAATTAGATTAATCTTTAATTCCTGGAGACTCCAGGCCAATTCTGGAGGTTTGGCAACCCTATGAAGAATGCCCTGCCAGGTGCTCCCTTTCTTCTAAGGATGGGGACTCCTGCGTAAGTGATGACTGCAGATGTGGCAGAACAACATGTGGGGAGAAACAATGAAATAAGCAAGAATCAAGTGATTTGGGGCTGTACAAATGAAACAATGCCTTAAAACTCCGTCTAGAAGATAACAGGCAGCCAGCACAAATCCCAGGACTCTGATGCCACAGACTTTTAACAAGAAGTCCCACTTATGAAGTGGACTGCAGCATTCTTCACTATATTCAGTTTCTAGATTATAGCATAGCCTCACAAAAAGTATATTGCAGCAGTCTAATCTTGAGATGATATCAGCACAGTCAATAGGGACCACATCCAAAAGAAGTGGACAGTGTACCCCCAACTTTTGCCTGCCTGGGGAAAAGCGTTCATAGACAGTGATACTGCTGCTATCTGACTAATAGAAGGCTGAGTACAATACTCACAGTCCACTAACCTTAGTAACAGATAGTGGACAAACACCATTCATTAGAAGCAGATGTAGCCCTTGCCACATCTTTCAATTGGTTATCCAGCTTACTAGCATTTCAGTCTTATCCAGATTGAGCTTTGACCAGCTAGCCTTTATCCATGCCCCAATATCTATCAAGTGCTGGTTAAGTCATTTGACAGCATTGTTTGGAAGCAGTGAGACAAATAGAAGGGGTTATCAGTATAGCCCAGGCTTCCTCACTAACCTTCCTAGCTGCCTAGCGTACATGAACTGGGGAGGGAAACAGGGATGGGGAAGATAGAGACAAGAAAGAATCCTACAGAAGCTCACTAGAGAGAACCCACTGGGTAGAAGAGCAGTTCCTCAAAACTACTAATTCAGATCCCAGGTAAGAACAAAATCCCTAACAGGCAACCCAGCCTACTCCTGTGAGCGCTGCTGGTGAGTCTTGCCAGTGATACTGATCCCTAGCAGCCAGTCTGCCCATCTAAGTAGTCACACTACCTAGCCACTTTCCCTTCTTCAGAGTTCAGTTCTTAAGGCCTGGGGCATTAAGTGGAAGGAACTGAGGCAGTTGAGGATCACACAATCTGTTTAGTATCACTCCAAAGGAGAGTGTGTTGCTAATAAGTAAGGCTATGTATTAGTCACAGGTATTTTTAGTAAAAGTCATGGACAGGTCACGGGCTGTAAACAAAAATTCACTGCTGCTTGTATGTCCTATTTAACCACTACTGACATTTAACTGTACCACTATATCTGCAATGATCGATGCTGTACATCAGTAAGAGCCTGACTAACTTTCTGGACTTGTGCAGTTCCTTTTCTCTTCTGTTGCAAACTAAAATGAACAAAACTGTATTAAAAAGTTACTGTAAGTCTCTCAAGTCATTCTATGAAACTACAACTAAAGGCACATATGGTAACTAACAAGCATGCCCTTTGGGACAAAGTACAACTGTTTAACAACAAAAATGTATGTATACTTAAACATCCTGGAGGACTCCACTGCACTTCAGCTATACCTCTATCTCGATATGATGCTGTCCTCAGGAGCCAAAAAAATCTTATAGGTGAAACCGTGTTATACTGAACTTGCTTTGATCCACCGGAGTGCGCAGCCCCCCCCCGGAGCACTGCTTTACCACATTGTATCGAAATTCGTGTTATAGCAGGTCGCGTTATATCGACGTAGAGGTGTATTATGTACTGTGACTATTTTGCCCTGCCTTGGACATGACTTCTGAGTTATCTATAGCAGCATACCTACACATATTCATAGGCAGCGGGTTATATTCTTTTGTGGTGCCTGGGCTCCAGGAATATTCAGGGCCAGGGGCTCTGCTCCACCAATATTTGGAGCTGGGTCTCTCCCCCGGCCCTGCCTGAAGCGGGCCCCGCCCCCCATGGGTCTCTCCCCACCGCGTCCCTGCCTGGAGCGGGCCCCAGCCTCCGCCTGCCACTCCTCCCCTGCGCATCCGTCCCCCCAACACCGCATCCCTGCCTGGAAAAAAGCAGCATGCGCCTCTCCCAGAGTAGCACATTCCTATGTGAAGCCCCACTTCTGGCAGCAACTGCTGTCTGCTGCCCCAGGGTCCTAGTGCCCCCCATCCAATAAAGGCAGGGCAGGCTGCCCTTACCCTGCCCTGCCACCCTAGCCCTGAGCCTCTCCAACATCCCAAACCCCTTGTCCTCAGCCAGAGCCCTCATCCCCCTGCACCCTAATCATCTGCCCCAGCCCTGAGCCCCCTCCTGCATCATGAACCCCTCTGCCCCAGCCAGAGCCCTCATCCTCCCACACCCTAATCCTCTGCCCCAGTCCTGATCCCCCTCACACCCCAAACCCCTCATCCTCAGCCCTCACCCCTTCACCCCCTCCTATTCCCGAACTCCCTCCCAAAGCCTGCACCCCCTCCCTTTGCACCCCCTCCCACCACCAAACTCCATCCCAGAGCCTGCACCCCTCCTGCACCCTAATCCCCAGCCAAGGACCTGCACCCCAGACCTCCTCCCCCGACCCAACCCCCCTCCTAGAGCCTTAGGCAGGTGGGGGGGCAGAGTTTGAGGTGGGCGGAGTTGAGAGGGCGGGTTATGGGCACCACCAAAATTTCTACAAACCTCCCACCCATGCACATATTGGGGGTGACCAAGATCAACATATTACACAGTACCTCTTCAGAAGTCTTTGGATAACTTAAGCACACCAGCTTTCCAAAAACAAGCCTGAATTCAAGTTTAAAGCTCAAGTTTGTGTGTTGCTTGTATTTTCACTTTACTGCCCAGTTATAGCAGGTGTTCATCACACTAACTAAATAGGCCTTACTGAATATGCACAACTGAAATTAGAATCAATGCTGTATTTTTATTGTTTCACTGAATTTAGACTTGCAACTCAGTCTTTCAATAGATGTCCAAGTATTAATGTAATGGTATGAACTCAGTTTGCTGTTATCCTGCCATCAAATCCAAATTGCTGTTATTTGTTCCTTACATTTTTCAAGTTAAGAGTTTTCTTAATTGATTTCTGTGGTAGATATGGATACTATTTTCCATGTGGGCATAAAACTCAATTATATCTTTGAAAGCTGGTAACTAGTTTATGCTACCTGACAAATTTCCTGCCTTCTATTTCCTGCAACATGCAGTGTCTACAGTGTATGATTATGATTGTTCTAGGAAATGGTCAAGTAGATAATTTCACTCATATCAGAGGGCTGTTATGAAGACAGATTATAAAGAATGTATCTAGGTATTTGTATAGTTCAGATGGTCTTGTGCTGAGGACATCTCACAGGAATTAATGGGATTTTACAGCACAGCATCCATGACAAAGAAGTATTATTCCCATGTTAAAGATGGTGAACCTGAGGCACAGGGTATATCAAAGTGACTTGCCCAGGGTCACACAGCAAGGTTTGTTTTTGAGCTAGGAAATGAATTCAGGTCTCCAGAGGCTCAGTCCAGTGCTCTAAGCAAAGATGCAGAAAAGGGTAAAACATGAACTGCAGTAACAAAGCACGATTTCAGACTGGAGCTCAGATCTCTGCTCACTCACAAGTGAAATGATTTCATCAATCGCTATGTACTTCTGCAAGATAAAATCCCCCTTAGTCGTTAACACATGGAGCTACTCACGTGCACTGGAATAGCAAGAGTTCAGATGGTAAGAATTAAAGAGCAGTGAAAATTGCTCTGTAGAGAAATAAGCAAAACCTAGAGAGCCAGCCAGAAGGTGATTACAGTCAGTATATCTTTCATAGCAAAGAAAAAACAAAAACAAAAACAAAAACCTTAATTCAAGTAGGATGAAGTATGGTTACAAAAGGCATTTGGTATGATAAATTCTAAAAATTTACATAATTTACCCTATTAAGACAAATTTCTATTTAAAAATGCCCACTCTCATTTTGGAGATATTTGTAACAGTATCCCGTATAAAAGAAATAATACACAAATTCCAAAACTTAATTACTACTGAGAAGTAACTTGTAACCTGAAAAATGACAACTTTAAAACCACACCATACAGAGCAGTATTCATTCAGATTTAGCTATTCTACAGCTGTAGAGCTAGCAACCTCTGGCCTACTTTCAGGCATGGTGGAGTCTGGCTTTGTGTTTATGTTTGATACCAATAAGCAAAGGTTTATGACATTTTATTGACGCAAGCTATTTCATGCTACATGCCAGAAATTAATCAGAAGAGGAAGAATTCTCTTCAGGCAGCCACTTGAAGGCGGCTCTTGAATTGTTTAAGTGCTAGAGAAGGTAAGCTGAGTTCTTATATGATGAAAGCCATGTGGAAGAAGGAACACAACTAACAGAAACAAGTACAAAGCATACAGATGAACAGTAATGTTGAGAGTCAAGAAGGAGGCCAGTAGAAAGTGGCTCTGAACTCATTGGTAAGTTGTATCCAATAAGCAGCTGGAAATGATCATGTTACGGTTGACTATTAGGTATATATTTTCTCATAAAAGGAAATAATGCTATGATGTATTAATAAGGATTAGAAAATACTCACTATTGTACTGTCAATATAAATCAATGCTATGCCCCATCACCAATACAGTGTTCAGTTCTCATCACCCTGTTTCAAGTTATAAGTGACAAAAGAAGAAGCATGGAAATACAAACTGGGCCTGCAATTGTGGGTTTCAAGAAGAGCCTGCAAAAGTTGGTCACTTTTTGTATGAGGATTTTCAGCCATAGCTTGTAACACCTGCACAGTCCAATATAAAAAGAGGCAGAAACAACTAAGGAACAAAGTGAATGATGACGCACTTGAGGGAACTAGCTAGAACATACTTTCCTTCTGACTGGTTGAAGATGCTTAAGGAGATAAGGCAACTTTAAGCCATATACCTCTGACTGTGCTGCACCGACACTACCTGCTGTGGAGCCACCACAATAAAACCTGCCAAGAAGTTACAAACCATCAAACAGACCTTCCATCTGCTGGACAGAATAAAAATTGAATGCCAACCAGCCTGACTCTCTTCAGAGAGGGAGTGATATCTAGGCTCTTGTTTTCAGCTAGAAGATAATATCCCTTTATCTAAGAAGGGATAAGAATGTGTTCGCTCGCTTTATGATGCTACAGCAACAAGGAGATTGACATGTCTTCTTGGAATAACAGGTGGCCGTGATCTAACATTTGATGGATTGTCAAATACGTTTTTGAACTCTTCAGTCTTTAATGGATTGTGTATATATTTGCTTTCAACAAAAGAGCTGCATAGACACTTATTGCCCTAACAGAAATCTTAAATTGGGATTTGAAAAGATTCAAAAGAAATAACTCACGTTTCTTAATACCCGGCCTGTTTTATTTAAAAGTTTACAATGTTTAAACAAAATCCAATTCCTTCATAACTAGAAATGATATGCAATATCTTTTACACAACATAAATCAGCAACAAACAAAAGTAAACAATTTTTAAAATATCCTTTGCAAGTTTCATTTTTAATATCTCCTTAGCAAAGCCATATCTAAAAACTAGCAAGTTGTAAAAAAATGATCTATCTGAAGACTGATCACTTGATTAGGGAGTGGATCAAAAGTGCTGAAACCAGTGTTACAGTGGATAAGAATTACCCCTCTGGTCTTCCATAAAAAGAAACAGAGGAAAACTTTGCTGTCTTCTGATTAAAACCCACCCCCTTACTAGCTTAGTGTCCAAAACAACGGTGTGTAGAAAAAGCAGTTGCATTTATCCTGCCTTATTGATTTAAAAAGTTGGAAGTGGCATCAAAGTCTTCACAAAGTAGTTCATTTGAAGTGAAGGTATCACCTAGAATCAAAACAAACAATGCAACAAAGTACATGGCCAAAAAGTAAGTGGTGCACTCTGCTCTGAAGGTTGTTATCATAGAACAGCCTCAGATTTTTATCTGATAGGAAGAAATAAAGGTTATCTAAAGCCAAGGCTGGCAGTTCAAGGCTCACAAACTGAACTTCATGCCTGTTACAACTCCCATGTAAAACTGCTTGTGTGGTTTGGCAGTGTAATAGCTGAACACAAAATGAGTAGGCAGATTCTTGCATAGAGAAAGGGGTTCTGGACTGATTATTAGTTTTGTGATTACTTTGGATTTCACTGCCTGCGTGCCTCCCCATCTCTCACTCTAACCCCAGTCTCATGACCAGAGTTACAGGTACAGCAGAAATACAGATGACAGCCTTCCACAAGTCCTCTCCTCTTCAAACAAGAGAATTCCACCCATGTTTAAGAGTATCTACTAAACAAGAGTTATTTGTGATAGCATTAAAAAAAATCTTTAGTTCACAATCTACTGAATAGCAGGAATAAAAATGCACACTATGGTCTTATCTATATTGAGATTGCCACTAATGTAACTTCACTGGTGCAAACCCTTAATACAGATTGTAGAGCTCTGGTGCAGTTTACCCTGGCTTCACACTCATCTGCCCTAGGAGATCACAATGCTGCAGCTACATCAGTGGCCAAAGACACCAGCTGTAAACAAGATCCTCTGGGTCTGGTTTCTGGGTTACAAGGTTGTGCTGTGTTAGTTGGGTGGTGATGCACTCCTGACAGCACTCTAGAACACTGCTGCTAGCGATGCTCCCTTCTCCAGATTCTGGTGCTGCTGAGATGAGGGACAGAGCCAAACACCCTGCTACAGCAGCACTACTGGAGATGCACAGATGGAAGTGAAGTGACAGGCAGGAAGAGGATGGGACTTCAATGGGGGCCTTGAAGCATCACCTTCCCATCACCTACTAATGACATTAAAAGTAACTGCCAAAATTGATTGTTTTCACTTTTTTTAAATTAAGATTTTTCTTATGTTCAGTAATAAACCAATTAATGATACAAAGAATGCAATTGGTGATAGCAGAAAGAGACATGTACAGCTGTGGAAGGGTTTTTTTGTTTTTGTTTTTTTTAAAAAGAGTGTGATTAAGCACAAAGGAAAATGGTAAAATTCTAATCAAATTGCATCTTACACATGGACCATCATTTTTATAGCTTGATGGAAGAGGGCTGTGAGGTTGTGTTGTATATATGGAAAAGGTTGAGAACCTCCTGTTTTAGTTACGATCAGTCCCAGTTTAATTCTGAACATCTTTTTGACGATGATACCCCAAGTTGTTAATTTTATGCTCAAAGAGAACAGCACACACTTTCCTCTCTCAAAATAAATTAAGAAATATATCAAACAACTTTGAACTAGTTCAGTCAACTTGAGGTTACCATTTCCTAGTGGTTCATTTCAAACAGAAACAGTACTATATGGATTTAAAGTTAGTTATTTCAAAACACCGTCATGTCATATTTAAAGATTGACTTAGTTCTTTAGAAAAGCTACATTTGCCTTTTAATCAAGCATTGCAACAAGATGGCAAAGTGGGGTTTAATAAACTGAGCAGTTGATTCATAGTAGATTCCTTGTAATTTCAAAACTTTCAGATCAGAATTATATTTCAGTAAAAAGGCTTGAGCTATATTTAAAACTTTTATCAGCACATAGCCACTGCAGAAGCCATACACATGGCTGCCAAGTCAGCCACATCCAAAGCAGCTTGCAACATGGCCCTAGTCACATATTTTCTCTCGTCCACCAGCAAGGAGAACTCTTGCCTAGCTTCTTATGATATCGAGTCCTTGCATTTCTGCATGGAGTCCCACAGATTAAAATCATACCTGCCCAGCAGCACCTACTGCATGAGGTTGTAAATCCCACCCACCCCCAGTGGAATAAACTTTCCTATTGAACAGGTCTAATTTCTTCAAGTCTTGACTTTGGGGTTGCACCCTGATGACCCTGCCTCTCTCTCTCAATGGCAGCAGGTATCACCAAGGATCCCCAAGGACGGGGGTAGAGAGTGGGGGATGGCTATACAGGACCTCATAACCCTGGGCTGGAACAAAGTACTTTTGTTCAGTCCTTTTTGATGGGGGGGAGGGAAGGGAGGCAGGGGTCTACCACAAGGTAGTAACAGGGTCCATAATGGCCTCACTTAGAGGCAAGGCTTCTTTTGACAGGTACATAGCAGCTAAAATGTCAACTAGACAATGGGAGGCCTTTTTCTCTACTTCTTAGTGTATGCCCACATTTAAGGCCACCCTCTTCAACAACTCCTGGTGAACTGTATAGTCATCCAGGAGAGGCAACATGCCCCCTCCTGAAACTGCCTCGTCTGGGGAGGCAGAGACCTGCCTCAGGAGTGAATGCTATTCCTCCCTTTTCACCTCAGCAGGATCCTGTTGAGCTGCCTTTTGCAGTTCAGTACTGGGCTAGGTATTAGGAGTCTGGACCAGGTGCTGCCTGATGGGACAATGCCATCTGCCTTTCCCAGGACACCTAATAACCCTGGAAACTGGAGGGAAACCACTCTGGGCTCCAAAAGGGCCAGTGTGACCTCCTCAGCATGAACTTGAGGATACTCTTGTGCCTGGGTCCATGAACAGTAGAAATCCTTGGCGAAGTACCAAGAACGACTCCTCGGATGGGAGGAGTAAGACCCAACCTCCAACTTGGAAGATGACAAGTCTGTCCTTGTTGCATGAGGCACAGGGCTCGAAGCCTGCCGAAAGAGGCATGCCTTGGCACCAGGGAACAGACAAAAACTCCACTACAACATGAAATTATAGAACTTCATTAAACCTAGCTAAATCCGACTACAACTAAGACCACCACCACTTAAAGAGCTTGCAAAGCAAGGACAGCAGGTCCAATGACCATCATGGGCAGTAAATAGGAATTGAGGGGCCGTGAGGCCAGCTGGTCACTTTATACCAGTGCTATAAGTGTGCGTCTGCAGATAGAGTTCGAGCTGTGCCGATGGATACCACTGAGAGAAAAATTTCTGGCGACTGTGCTCAGGGTGTGCACACACCTAGAGTGGAATGTACATGTGCAATCACTCGAAGAGGAACACTGGTTTCCTGCAGACTCCTGTTCTCCAAAGTGTCTGTCCTCAGCAAGGCACTGAAGAGAGGGAGAAAATAAAATAAAATGGAAAAAGCTCCTGCCTGAAGATAGAGAGGAAAGGCCTAGAGAAGTGGTTTTCAACCTTTTTGGGCTCAGGACCTATTTGTAAATGTTTATGGCCTGTAATGACCCAGTAATTTGTCTAAGGGTGGAAGCCCTAAGGGGGTTTTGGTTGGATTCTGCCCCCTGGCAGGTTGGGTCCTGCTTGGCAGTCACCCCACAGTGGCAGCTCCTACAGCACCTGTGCTATGAGGCTGGCTGGGCTTAGCTCTCCGCTCCAGGCATTGCAACCTCCAGGGTTGCAGCACTGCTCAGGTTTGGCCCCATCCCCCTGAATGAGCCAAATTTGAGAGAGTGGAGTTATGATCTGGCTCTTGACATTACAGTCCCACTCACTCACATTTGGCCTACCTGGACTCCCATCATCATGACAGCTGGGCCAAACCTGAGTGGTGATGGGCTCCCAAAGGTCACAGTGCCTGGAGCAGGGAGGCATGCCAGCCAGCCCTTTGAGTCAGGAGCCACAGGAGCTGTCACATGACCCTCAAACATTCTGGCAACCAAATTTTGGGTTCCGACCCACGGATTGGGAAACCCTAGCCTAGAGGAACCTCTTCCTTCTTCCCATGGAGATGAGACACTGAGGGCTGGATCAACGCTCTTGATGCAGCAGGGGCCGATTTAGTGGGTCTAGTGATGACCTGTTAAATCAATGGCAGAGCACTCTCCAGTCGACCAAAGCTACAACGACTCCAACTACGTTATTCCCATAACTGGAGTAGCATAATTTAGGTCAATTTACCTTGGTAGTGAAGACAGGCCCTGAGTTAGAGGCAGTAAATTCTCTGACCAGATCCACTTGCTAGCACTACATTGTAAACCGAGAGAGAACTTAAAAACAGAGGAGCTTCCATAGCTGGAAAATGAGGAAGAATAATCCAGTTGTAATGGATAATGGAATATCAGGTGCCCAGGAAGGAAAAGAAATATACTCTTCTGAAGTACAGTTCAAAAAGGACGATGATACTTGGACATGCTGTGCTTAGAATTTAAAAGATTATTTTTTTCTGTTTACTGAAAGAACATTTTTGCCCCAATACAACTTTTTCAAAAGGTTCTTTATTGCCAGAAAATAGGTCACTCATTTAAAACCCATTTTGAAATGCATCTTTAACACAAACTTCTTAGCCTTTAAAAAACAGCATGTAAAATATTTAATTTATGGCATAAAAATGCTTTAGAAAGAATAACTGATTAAACAGGAAAGAGGTTTGTATATATACTGCATGAAACAGTTTTCCATGTCGCAAACTATGGAATAAAAAGGTAGTGTGGCTTCTTACACCTGCTCAGATAACATGTCATAAGAAAGTACTTTATTAATCTAGCGGATCACAACATGTGACTAACTTGTTTTGCCAGTGCTCTGCAATTATGACGCTTTCTGCTCTGCATATGAAACTGCTCTCACTTGTTTTTAATTATCTTTCTACAGAACTTTCGTATATGCAACTCATTCTTAAAATTCAATATTCTTAATCAAGCATTTAGTATTTCAGAACTTAAAATTTGCATCTCTGCAAAAGTAGCTTTTAAGAAGCAACATGAATGCAAATGTTACACTCAAAAATTAGCAAGAGAACATTTTATAAACAAAACCCTTCATTGAACATGAAAATATTCATTTATTTTACAATAAAGTGAATTTAAGACACATACAAATCAGTTGAGTGATTAACTTGAAATGTTTCTTTTTAAAAAGAATCTTTATGGATAATATGCCCCCCTAGAACAATCTATGCTGATTAAGGTACCAAACATTAAAAATTGAGGTTCCAGGATTTATTTATTTTGGGGGGGGGGGGGAGGGGAAGTCAACTGGAGGGCCAGACAGTTAACCAATGGGCTCTGATATACTAAACAATGGTATTTTAAAACATGTTTCAGAAGTGGGATTAAGGAATGATAGGGGAGACATACCCAAAACACAAGAACTCTCCTTGAAGTCCACTGAGAATATTGCCATGCAAATTTAATTCATTTAGGTAGCACTTAGACACTACAGCAGCAGTTCGCAAACAGTGGGTTGGGACCCAAAAGTAGGTCATGACCCCATTTTAATGGGGTCACCACAGCCAGCATTAGATTTGCTGGGACCCAGGACTGAAGCCCAAGCTCCACCCCAACCCAGAGTGGTGGGGCTCGGGCCCCAGCCCCGTCCCAGTCTATCCTACTCGGGAAGACAGGGCTCGGGATAAGGCTCTATGCTGCCGCCGTCCCGTGTGGTCCCATCCCGGGTCACGAGTAATTTTTTTGTAAGAAGGGGGTCGCGGTGCAATGAAGTTTGAGAACCGCTACAGTGATGAAAACTACAGAGGACAGTAAAATAAACAGCCCCCACATAAGGAAAAAAGCTATCTGAAAAGTCTTACATTATATATTCTTGTTTACCTAAAAAGTAGAGTTCCAATGAATCATTCTTACAATGCCAGCTAACAGCCTTTAGTAAAATAAATAGTCAATAGATTGTTAGCAGGACAGATGTGTAGAATTATGGATGTATTATTTTCAAGTAAAATATCTGAATATCTTGCATCCGAAGAAGTGGGTATTCACCCACGAAAGCTCATGCTGCAAAACGTCTGTTAGTCTATAACGTGCCACAGGATTCTTTGCTGCTTCTACAGAACCAGACTAACACGGCTACCCCTCTGATACTATCTGAAGTTTCTTTCACTTACTTTCCTTGCCAAGCCCAGGCTTGAAGATTCTGCATTTCATGGCTATCTAAAAGTGTGGAAGAAATGTCACCATCCCAAATAAAGGGATTTGCTGGAGAGCAAATAAGAAAGTGGGATTTCCAAATATTCTCTCATTTCTAATTTCAAGTTTGCACATAATGAGCAACTAATATGGAACTTTTTTTTTTTTTTTTAAAGCAGCAGCTGCAAGTCATCTTTTTGTCACAAGACCAAAGTTCACTAAGTATCAGAGGGGTGGCCGTGTTTGCTGCTTTACAGATCCACACTAAGAGTCCTGTGGCACCTTATTGACTAACAGACGTTTTGGAGCATGAGCTTTCGTGGGTGAATACCCACTTTGTCGGATGCATGTAGTGGAAATTTCCAGGGGCAAGTATATATATATATATATATGTGCAAGCAGGAAGCAGGCTCGAGATAATGAGGTTAGTTCAGTCAGGAGGATGAGGCCTTCTTCTAGGCAGCTGAGGTGGGAAAACCAAGGGAGGAGAAACTGGTTCTGTAGTTGGCAAGCCATTCACAGTCTTTGTTTAATCCTGAGCTGATGGTGTCAAATTTGGAGATGAACTGAAGCTCAGCAGTTTCTTTTTGAAGTCTGGTCCTGAAGTTTTTTTTGCTGCAGGATGGCCACCTTAAGATCTGCTATTGTGTGGCCAGGGAGGTTGAAGTGTTCTCCTACAGGTTTTTGTATATTGCCATTCCTAATGTCTGATTTGTGTCCATTTATCCTTTTCCGTAGCGACTGTCCAGTTTGGCCAATGTACATAGCAGAGGAGCATTGCTGGCATATGATGGCGTATATTACATTGGTGGATGTGCAGGTGAATGAGCCGGTGATGGTGTGGCTGATCTGGTTAGGTCCTGTGATGGTGTCACTGGTGTAGATATGTGGGCAGAGTTGGCATCGAGGTTTGTTGCATGGATTGGTTCCTGAGTTAGAGTTACTATGGTGCAATGTGCAGTTACTTGTGAGAATATGCTTCAGGTTGGCAGGTTGTCTGTGGGCGAGGACTGGCCTGCCACCCAAGGCCTGTGAAAGTGTGGGATCATTGTCCAGCATGGGTTGTAGATCCCTGATGATGCGTTGGAGGGGTTTGAGCTGGGGACTGTATGTGATGGCCAGTGGAGTCTTGTTGGTTTCTTTCTTGGGTTTGTCTTGCAGTAGGAGGCTTCTGGGTACACGTCTGGCAAACCCTACCTGGTACCACCCACAGGGCTGCCCCAGAGATTCATGGATTTGCAGGACTGAGCCAGATTTGGGTACTTCACTACAGAAATGCCTGGCATGACACCATTCACTGTGGTCACTCTGGATGGTGCTACGGTCCTTAGTAGACCATGCATGTTTGATGAATGCTCTTCAACGTATTCTCACTCTCCAACATATACCGCCTTTTCAAACAAAGTTTTTGATTCATCTATACTACAATCTTATTATAGCCCTGTTTGGGGAGGGAGGCAGAAGGGAAAACCTATCACTTCATGTTTACCAAAAACCAAGTTTTCAACATCCGCTCAAGTTGAGCCAGAGCCTTCCCTTAGGCTGTGCACATCATTAGTAAAAATTATTTGGAACAATATAACCAAAACAGGTATCAGCCCAAACATCAACTATCTAGAATCTGGCTTTGGCAAGGTTCAGAAGAATTGTCCCAGAAGAATAAATTTCTACCTCACAATACAGAGCATGTTTTAAAAGAAATAGGTAGTAAGAATATCTCAGTGTAAACCAGAGGAAAATAAGACATGATTCACCACGGAAGTCTAGCTCAACACTTGGCAAGATAATTGCATCTCTAGTCAAAATAAAAGGTCAGGATTAAAAATGAGGCAAACTAACACTTGACTGAAGTCAAAATTTCATACTTGACAGGTATTAAGGTAACATGATAGGATCCAAGGCTCAAGATTAAATGGTCCCTTCTAAGAGCTGTATAAAGCATGTACTGAACATCACCCTACTCACACACAATGGCAAGGTCATTCTCCCTCACACCGCAGATTTTCTTTATTTCCCTAAATACCCTACACTGAAAGAAAAAGGAGCCAGATGAAACTAGAATCATGCCAGCAGAGATGAGGGCTTCAACTGTATCAGTGTGCCCCATGTTTCCTAAGGCACTCTCATTCACGTCAGTAATTGCACTCTATATACAGCTCCACTTATGTACCAAATACTTAATTTGCAATACATATTCCATGTTTGGAATGACCAAGTTTGGTCATTACTCCAAACATTCATAGAATTTTCAAGTGCTGATTTTTAAAAATAAATAAATCTTTAACAGATCTTTGAACTCTAAAGCATTCAGTTGACAAGTGCCAAAACAGTTTAAAGCAACATACAAGTAGGTGAGTGGGAGCATGAGTGGGACTCAATTAGGCATAAAAGAAAAGCATTTCAGGATAAACTGTGCTAGAATTATTTGTTTGGTGACTGTGAAAGAGTGAAAGTCATAATAAAACAAATACAAATCAAAACTGGTCTGAACTACTTCGCTTTTAGAGGTTTCCAAATACCCCTCCTCCTAGGAGAGGATTCTTTGCTCTGTCATCAGTAAGGGGCAGAGCCAGGAATAGCAACTACCTATAAAAATTGATGACGACAAGGCTCTGGATGCCAATATCTCTAACAGCAGCAGAATTTGGATGAGCTCTGGCAAGAGATGGAGAAGTCAGAAGCAAGAAGCACCTGTGCTGCTACCCCACCCTCACTCAGACTTCTGGTAGCAGTGTGACTAAAGGATATTCATCCCCTCCCGTAACATCACCGGTAAGTTGCTCCTGGGGAATAAGAAAGGCATTTACTAAGAAGGTGTTCTTTTTACGGAGGTTCTCTGAGAAATGTTCCACAGCATCCCACTGATGTGGGAAAGCCCAATAGCCACAGAACTCTTATTCCTGCTTCAAAAGAGAGAGAGAGAGAGAGAGAGAGAATATATATAACTGTCTATTAGCTTGGAATACAGTTCATCACACAGCAACTACTCAAACTGGAGTCATTTGTGCAATTTCAGTTTTGTCATGCAAATATTCCAACACAAAATTTGTTTCTAAAAAGTTCTAGTCTCCACACTGCACAATGCCAAATGCAAACTTCCAGAGCTCAAATAAAGAAACTGCTTCTTCTAGTTACTTGCTAATCTCTTATTCGGTTCTGGCCCAAGATTTTCAAAGACAGGAACCTAATTTTAGGCCCTTCCAGCCTGATTTAGGCTCCTAAATCAATGGAGGTGATTCTCAGTATTAATGAGGAAACCACCACCTAGTATCTCCCACCTGACTTCCTTAGCTCTATGCCCAGCATCAGAAACATTTAAAAGAATATTATGCCAAGTAATTTAGGCCTAAAATCAAGGTTTTGCAACAAATAAACAAAAAAATACAAAAAGGAAAGTTATAAAATACAATGTAAATTGAAATGCCATATTTTGGGGGTTCTTTCCAGTTTTTTGAGAATGGAAGATTAACAAAACATTGTGTTAGTGCAGGACAACCTTGAAAGCAGAACTGACCAAACTAGTTTCCCTACCCAAATTCAATAAACGCCAGTCTCTCATCCTTTTTCCTTAGCTGAACCATATCCCTTCGGAATGTCACGATTCCCCTATTTATTTTAAACCTGTTACAGACTACGCATGAAGTTGGAAAAGTGTAGGTATGTTTCATCTATGTCTATCCAAGGACAAAGTTTCAGAGAGCTACTTGAGCCACTAGCCAGTTTAAACTGTATTAAAAATACTTGTCTTCCTAACACAAAAGTTACCTGGGATTTGCCGAATACATAAAGTCAACAGTAAAATTTAAGCTATAAATTGTTGGATAGGCTCAGGATACCTACAAGTTTTTCTGCAGAAAACGTTAATATGTAGTTTTATATGAAAAATATTATTTAACCATGGTGCTCTTAAAAATATACCAGTGTTACAAAGTTCAAAGATATTTTGGCAGTTAACTTCTAACAGAAGCATTTTTGCTCATTAAAGGGGAAAGAGGGTGTTAAGTCACCTAGTTCACTTGTTAAATAATTGATGAGAAGCACCAACAGAACCACAATCCCATGGAAACTACAACCCATTTACATACATAGAGTACAGTATAATGTATTTAATTCTAAAAGGAATTAAATATGTGAGCAAAAGGGAGTTCCTCAGAGAAACAGCTAAAAGGTTTAATGATACATAATTTAACAGATAGAAGCGTAAGAGGGAAAAATAATTCCCCACATTCTTGAGTGAGATTTAATATGGATGCAATCAAAATCTCCAGTTTTATTGCAAGTTTAATTTTCAGATTAAATATGCTCATGCAGAGAAGTTGGAAAATAAAAACCTATTGTAACCCCCCAAAATTGTTCATTCAGCACAAAATGTGAAAGTTTTCAAACACAACAACAATAAAAGAAATCCACTTGCAATCGGCAAAACACTCATTGTTTTTCTTTTGCCAGCTCTTCTAATTATTTTGTTCCTATACTGAAGGAAAAACTTTCCCCTTACCTGGATGGCTTTGGGAGCTCATTGTTAGCAGTGTCTAGTTCTTTGGAAGGGATTCAAAATGGATCAGTTTCCACACAAGCAACAGCAGCCCTGCAGAGCTCCAATGCTTCACCAATACATAGACATACAGAGAAGGGGGATTAATTCATAAACACCAAATTAAATCCAGGGCAGAATAACATTCTGTGCTGTAAACAAAGTAATCCAATAGGATGGCAGAATATCTTCAAATGGTTTTCAGAATGTGAACCTGTAATTATAAGAAAAAGATAATATTAGAAAAGTAGGTTTCTTACAACTGCAGAAGTTATACAATAAACAACACATTGTTTCTTTGGGAGAATTTTTAAATTGAGGTACCATTTAAAGGTAAATATACATATGCTCCTCAAAAGAGAGACTTCAAAATGTGTAGAGGTGGTCTTTATTTAGAAGTTTTGTAATTACCGTACAGGAAAAATGCAAATAAATATGAACCATAGTAAGAAAGCCTTTCAATATACATATTTTAAACAAAAGTTTGTTTATTTTTTAATTAATCTGATATTTCAACAGTACTGCAGGAAAGCACTTCATTTCCAATAGTTTCCATATTTCAACAGCCACACTCAGCCATATGTACGAGTACTAACTGCTCTTCATCCATCTGTTCTCATTTGCCTCAACAGAAATCCAAAGAAAGATTTCTAAATGGCAGGTCATCATATTCCCCTATGCCAAATTATGGGGAAAAATCTTCAGGCATGAAAAATAGGAATAACGCAATAACAGCTAATGTTTTTATAAAGGGGAAAGTAAAATTGGCAAAAAAAATAAATCAGCTGTTTTCAATCTTCTGCTGGGTCATACATTTGATGAAGACCTATTATCTTATCTGGTATACCCTCTCAAAATGCAACTTTACCCCCTGAAATATATGGTCTAGTAAGTATGTCCAGTCTTAAAATGCTCCACAGATGGTGCTTCTAACATGCAGCTTGAAAGATTTCCACAGGGAGGAACTGAGTCCTGATATTTTAGCCTGAGTTTTTCCTTTTCATATTTTATTTCTATTTATCCTATGCATCTATTTATCCTAGTTATAACCCACTGTATCACCCAAAGACATTCACTCTTTCATATTACACCTTTCAAGCATTTTTAGATAGCTGTCATTAGATAGACATACCTGTGTAAAGAGCAGGCCTATTTTGTACCAGTACAAGACCTAATATGGATGCAGTTATTCTGGTATAAAGGTGCCTTATATTGGTATAGCTTATTCCTCTTCCAGATATAAATACCTTTATATAGGTATAACTATCTAGATTAAGGAGGTTGTCTCACCTTACCTATACCTGTGTAGTTAAAGTGGTTTAGATTATGTTTAGACAAACCCTTAGGTCAAACTAAACCTCATTATTTTAATTTTTATGCACATGTATCAATCTCTTTAATCCCTGCAATCGTTGTAATTTTGTTACTTCTTTCTGATAATGAGGTGGCCAGAACTGAAGACACTATTGCAAATAGTTCCTGCTCTATTAATGAACATTCCTGCTTTGCAATATAATGCCTCAGCACGTGTGCCCTAAAAGGCTGACCTTTACTGTTATATTGCATTAACAAGTCTCTAATTTGCTATTCGTCTGCATCCCTGAGATGTTGCAATGTCAGCTCTTGCCAAGTTTCTATGCCCATTTTGAATGTGTTTTGGATTATTTTTCTTTTTATGAATTAGAGGGCATGAAATACCTTGAAAAATTCAATTTCTGGCCCACACTCTAATCCAGTGGTTCTCAACCAGGGGTACACGTACCACTGAGGGTACACAGAGGTCTTCTGGGGGTACATCAACTCATCTAAACATTTGCCTAGTTCAGTGTTTCTCAACCTGGGGGTTGCGACCCCCAGAGGGTGTCACAGGATAGGTTTGGGGGGAAGGGGGGGTTTGCAAGTCCAGAGTCAGCATTTGGGTGTGGCAAGCAGAGCAACTGCCTAAGGTCCCATGCCACAGGGGCTCCCGCGAAGCTGAGTGAATACCCACTTCATCAGACTCATGTGGGTATTCACCCACGACAGCTTATGCTCCAATACTTCTCTTAGTCTATCAGGTGCCACAGGACTCTGTCACTTTTTACAGATCCAGACTAACACAGCTACCCCTCTGATACCCTACACAGTTACACATTTGTGTGGAAATTTTCACACTCAGCAGAAGTTTTACTGATTAAAAAAAAACTTCTCTTGGGACACTGATGTGATACCCCACACTTACCCTGAAAGGGTTCATGCAGATTGAGAAGGGGCTAATTAATCCAATAGGTCACAGCTGTGGGGAATCAGGTGGCCAAGTAAGCCCCTGACTGAGTGAGGGGGCCCAGCTGAGAAGGAGGGAGTTGGGTTAGGGCTATAAGGCAGGAAATTGGGAGCAGAAGGGGGGCTGCCAGGAAAATCTACCATCACTCCCTGGGAGAAGGGAGGTGCATTTGGACCGACATACCCAGGGGGAGCCAGGAAGGTAGGACAGGGCTTAGGGCAGGGGTGGCCAACCTGTGGCTCCTTGTACAGGCACTGACTCCAGGGCTGGAGCTACAGGTGCCAACTTTCCAATGTGCCAGGGAGTGCTCACTGCTTAACCCCTGGCTCTGCCTCAGGCCCTGCCCCGACTCCACCCCTTCCTGCCCCCTCCCCTGAGCCTGCAGTGCCCTCGCTCCTCCCTGCTCACCCCCAGAGCCTCCTGCATGCCATGAAACAGCTGATCGGAAGGGAGGGGTAGGTGCTGATCGGTGGGGCTGCTGGTAGGCAAGATCACTGGGAGCAGAGGTGGGGGGGTGAGCTGATGGGGCGGCTGCTGACATATTACTATGGCTCTTTGGCAATGTACATTGATAAATTCTGGCTCCTTCTCAGGCTCAGGTTGGCCACCCCGGCTTAGAGAAAGGCAGTAAGGTCTAGAAAGGAACTGACCTTGACTGCTAGCTAGAGGGTCCCTGAGCCAGAACCCGGAGTAGAGGGCAGGTCCCAGTTCCCTGCCAGCCACTGAGGGAGTGTCACTACAAGGAAGTAAACAGGAAGACTACCTGGGTCTATTTATGGGAAGAGACTTTCCAACCCCCAAAGGGGAAACCATTTGGTGACCTGGCTGGAGGGCCCAGTCATGAAAAGGCAGCAACAGGTCATGGAGCAAGAGAAGGGCCGCAGACCCAGAAAGGTAGAGAGAGACAGCATGCAACTGTGGGAGGAGGCATTGACCTGGACAGTTATTCCCCAGAACGGACAGGAGGAAGCACCATCCTGTTGGTGAGTGGAGCACCAGTGTCTCACAGGCAGCTCATACAATATTACTTTTTTCATTTTTCCCAACCAGATACTACACAGTTGCTTTGGGTGTTTTGGATAGCTCAGATAGCCAGTCTGGCATAAATCTAACTATTTATTGGAAGTGTGATAGCAACCCAAGATCCCAATCAGAATTCCATTCCCAGGAGCTAACATGTAGGGTGAGTGTAGACAATAGTAGTACAAGCTACAACTGGAGCGAGCAGGGTGATGGTAGACACAGGCCATGTTACTTTCAGTATCAAGTGTTCCTGTAGCCATGTTGGTCCCAGGATTATAGATAAAAAGTGGGTGAGCTACTCTCTTTTATTAGACCAATCTCTGTTGGTGAGAAAAGCTTTTTAACTTACACAGAGCTCTTCTTCAGGTCTGGGAAATATACGCAGAGTGTCACAGCAAAATACAAGGTGGAACAGATTGTTAACTACTTATGCTGAATAATGTGTTCCACCTTGTATTTAGCTGTGTTAGGTTCCAGATTTGACACTGCAGTTTATATATATTTTCTCTCTCTCTCCAAGGTTGTATACACACACAATGTAGGGTTTTTTGGAGGGCACTAGACGTTTTAATTTAGATTCTTATTAAAGGTTAAATTTTTGTTTTAAAAGGAAACAATCACTCCTGCCTAATGATGTTGTCAGTTTCTTGTTCTGCAACATTGTTAAAGCAATAGGAAGCATAGCAGACATTTGTTTCAGTAACAGAGCAAACAGAGCTAAAGCACAGATGAGTTCTCCTGGGTTTGCGTAAATTAAGGAGGGAGGCTATGCTACAATGACTCTTACAATTTCACCTTTTAGACAGCAGAAACTTGGGTTGGGCTTTGCCTTAGCCTGGGATGGCAGACTTTTCAAGAGATTCTTACTGAATTATTTCACTCTTCAGTATCATTTGCCTTTTAAAAAAGGATCAATTTGCTTTAAGAACCACAGCTTTCTCAAAACACAATATGAAACCAAAAAGCAAGCCACTAAAGTACAGAACCATTATTTCCATAAATTAGAAAGTGTGTTATTAGGGGGTTGTCTATGAGAAGCATCTGTGGGTTAGAAAGCAGGCCCTTATAATAGCACAGTATGCAACACTCATATAAGAGGAAATCCTTTAGGCTGGTATGGACAGTTGCGTGGACCATGGTCATCTACACTGAGGCAGCTCACTGATGGGAAGTTTGGAACCAAACAACTCACCCTATCTAAAAATTGGTAAATGCATCAAAGATCCAACAGACTTTGTCTTATAAAAAACTAAATGCTGGCATTTTTCTAACATATTTAGAAGGGCAAGAAACAGATTTCCTGCCATAGGACGACATTTATAGGTAAGGAAGTATTAACAACTCTCATTCATAGGGTACGTCTACACTGCCCGCTGGATCGGCTCGGCGGGTAGTGATCGATCTATCGGGGACCGATTTATAGCATCTAGTGTAGACACGATAAATCAATCCCCGATCGCTCTGCCGTCAATTCCTGTACTCCACCACAGCGAGAGGCGGAAGCGGGGTTGACGGGGGAGCGGCAGCAGTGGACCCTGCACTGTGAGGACACGAGGTTAAGTCAACCTAAAATAAGTTGACTTCAGCTACGCTATTCTCGTAGCTGAAATTGTTTATCTTCGGTCAATCCTCTCCCACCCCAGTGTAGACCAGGCCACAGTCAATCCATTAGTCTAAAATAAGCAACTTAAACATTAAAAAGCAGTCCAAACAGCAGTACAAGATAGTAGTACAATATTCCTTTTTGTCCAAGCACTAAAAATGGATCTTAAGGAATCTTATGGAATGTGCTCTCAAACTCGAGAGGAGAATATCCTCAGCCTTCCCCTAGGACTCAACAACAATTGTTGCATCTAAAGTCTCTAAACCTTTACTCCTGACAGCTTAAAACATGAATGACAGCTGACTTCTTGAAGAAAACAGTAATGTATGGGTAGGATTTGATAGTTCCACAGACATAAGCACTTGCCTACACGTCGAGTTAACTCACAGCAAGCCAGGGTGCGAATCTACAGCAATCAAGTTTACTAACTCACTGTGTGGACCCTGCTACAGTGCATTAAAAAATTCCGTAGTGCACTGTGGCATACTACCATTTCAAAGAGCAATATGTCAAAGTACACTAGGGGATTTTTAGTGCACTGCAGTAGGGTCCACAGGATAGTTAGTGCATGGCAAGCTAGAGCGCTGTAAAATCATACTTTGGCATGCCATGCAATAGTTTGCCTTGTAGACTAGACCTAAGTGATGCAGTCTTATTTCCACAGGATGAGTAGAGAACGATCCTATGAATCATATCCTGATTCCAATGGTAAGGAGAAACACCTTTGAAAAGAAACTCTAGAGTTCTCCATAGTGCCAATTTGTCAGGGTGGAATTTTAAGAAGGGTTTTGATTGATTTAGAGTATTCAGATCTCTGATTGGTCAGAAAAAAAGTAACTGCCACAAGAATCATAGAATATCAGGGTTGGAAGTGACCTCAGGAAGTCATCTAGTCCAATCCCCTGCTCAAAGCAGGACCAATCCCCAACTAAATCATCCCAGTCAGGGCTTTTTCAAGCCTGACCTTAAAAACCTCTAAGGAAGGAGATTCCACCATCTCCCTAGGGAACCCATTCCAGTGCTTTACCACCCACCTAGTGAAAAAGTTTTTCCTCATATCCAACCTAAACCTCCCCCACTGCAACTTGAGACCATTACTCCTTGTTCTGTCATCTGCTGCCACTGAGAACAGTCTAGATCCATCCTCTTTGGAACCCCCTTTCAGGTAGCTGAAAGCAGCTATCAAATCCCCCCTCATTCTTCTCTTCTGCAGACTAAACAATCCCAGTTCCCTCAGCCTCTCCTCATAAATCATGTGCTCCAGCCCCCTAATCATTTTTGTTGCCCTCCGCTGGACTCTTTCCAATTTTTCCATATCCTTCTTGTAGTGTGGGGCCCAAAACTGGACACAGTACTCCAGATGAGGCCTCACCAATGCCAAATAGAGGGGAATTATCACGTTCCTCGATCTGCTGGCAAGAAAGACTTCTTTAGTCAAAAAGTAAGTTGTAGTATCCAAAGATTCTAAGGCAGTGGTATCTGATCTTTTGAACACCCGTGTGCCACAAAGAGCAGAAAGCAATCCACAAGTGGATAGCTCCAACATGGGGAACCTCTGACGTGCACAGAGATGATCTACTCTGCTTCCCTAGCCCCTGGTTCTGGAGGTGTACTAAAGGCGGGGGGGGGGGAGAGAATGGCTCAAATTCACTGCGCTCAGACTATCACCAGCTGACCTATGGTCCCCAAGGGAAAAAGGAAGTAAGCATTTGTTTCCAGGAGCATGATGATAGGACTGTTTAACAGATGTTCTCCAATTACTAAATTTCATTTCAGAAGCCTAGTGTTTTTCCTCCTCACTTTTCTCCCTCTATAACTAGATTTTCAGAGCACTTTTTACTGTTCTAGAGTATTTTTCCCCCACACGCTTTCCCCAGACCACTTTTCTCCCTGGTCAGCCAACTAGCCAACAATGGGTACAGGTTCATATATGGACAGGAGAAGGCTATATGCAGTAAGACAGTTTTCCAGATATGTTTGTACACATTTTGTGGCCAGGAAAGCAGACAAAGCTTTCTATACTGAACTGAGTTAATTCATTAGAATCCAAGAATCCTATGCTGTTTTAACATGTGAGTATGTTTTGACAATCTGCGTATCTCTTCCTTCCCTCTACCCACACCACAGCTGTGTCACTGCATTAGTTATAGCTACATATTTGAACTAACCAGTAGTTAAGGTTATGACAGCACTTCTCTTTACAAACCTCTATTATTTTAAAGAGTTTAAATAGCTATAGAATTTCACTCAAGACAAAAAAAACTTAATTTATGGGTGAAGTGCTAAGACTGACTTAAAACAAAGAAAACAGGGTTGCTTCAGGATGTCCGTAGAGCAGTAGTGACCTCATTTCAGACTGGGACCTTGTCTGATGTCCATGCCTTGGACACTAAAAGATGGAATGATTACAACACTCAGGGTTAAACAAAATATCATTTTACAAACTTCAGATAAGTACAGAATGCACAGTATGACTACCCAGTATAGCATGCATGGTGCATATTACACCTGTCTGCTACAGACTGCAATGGTTTCAAATTTACTTCTGTGCTCAACGTACGACCTTTGTTACACAAGCCTTAAACCATACAAGTTAAAGACAACTTGTATCACAGCCTTGTGTAACCACCAAGCTTTGTGGAAGACAGTCATTAAAGGAGGAAGAAAGACTAGACATCTCCAGCAACTGATGATAGGATATAGAACCTTTCACTAGGTGACTTTTGGCTAAGTTATTTCCATCTGACACTGTACAGTGGCATTTGTGAAAAGGTGCAACACTTTTACTCAAGTGGTCCCCAAACTGTGGGGTGTGCACCTGAGGGGCAGAACATTATGGGGTGCATGGAGAGGCCTGGGCCACTCCCCACAGCAGGCGGAGAGGGAGCACCACCTGGCCACAGCTCCGGCCTCGCCCCCAGCTGCAGCGCCAGCCCCGCTCTGTCCTCATTCCCCTTTCACCCCCAGGCCAGCTCCGTCTCTAGCCCCACCTCCTCCCTGATCCCCGGTTCCACCTTCAGTCCATCCTCCTCTGCTGAGGAAGCCTTGGCTGTGCAGTAATGGGGGGCGAGGAGGGGGGTGCACCACAGACAGACTCCATTACTGGTAAGGAGGGGTGAGGGGAAGAAAAAGTTTGGGCACCACTGTTTTACTCCAATTCTAAATACAGAGGTGTCCCCATGACAGGTGTCATCATAAGCAACAGCCTTTCTGGAATTTTTAGTAAAGGTGCCAAGGATTAAGGGCTTGATCCAAAGCCCACAGAAGCCAATGGTAATTCTTTGATTTCTCTAGTCCTTGGAAAAGGCCCTAAGCAAACAAGAAAAAAATTCGTTCCCAGAGGCAATCCCTCTGGACCAAAGTTGAGGTAAAGTTTTAATCCTACACAACCCTTTCCATGTACAATGCTTTCCCACACAAACACATTTCACGTGCTCAGTCTTACTCTGCCTCAGACTGTAACATGGTAGCTTCTTAGCTTGTATCTTCTGTATCGAAATTATTCAAATTAGACTTTTCTCCTTTGTAATTAGAATCTTCAGTGTTACACTGCAGCACCCACTAACAGCAATTACAGATGTACTAGTCAGATAAAACAAAGGAAATAATGTATCATATAACAACTTAAGTATCTACATAAAGACTGCAGCAAAGCAAAAGCAATTGGAGAGCTTTCAAAATACCAGTACAGTACAGCTGGATCTATTAAATAATTGTAGTGATATAGTGAAAGACCAGTAATAGCAAAGCAGATACCATTTGCAACAAACAGCAGAATACAATATGACATGTTCTATGTCATGACAAATGTTATCAGTAACCTCTTAAGACTTGTTTGAGGATACAATGGTTAAGGTATCACACCATATGAATACTATCTTCTCTAACGAGGCCATTTCTACACTTTACTAACCAATGCCAATCATTATAGAACTATCCTCATGTCAGCCTAGAGAAGGGCACACGTGCCATTTTCTCAACATCCTTAAACCTGTGTTTTAAAACATATGCTGTGAAGAGCTTTGCGCCTATTTGCTCATTCACAATGATGTTAACTTTGAATTTTTCCCTTGAAATCTTTTTTTTACAATATCAAAGGTATCCCAACTGTTAAAACTGTAGGTGTCTGACAATCTTAACAAGGCCGTGTGCACCTTAAGGATAAAAATAATATCTACTTTACCATATATTACTGCAATTGCCCCAGGGATAATTATAATTTAAAAAAAGCCAACAACAACAAAAACTTATCCAGTATGTGCTTTTGCTGCAGTTTGTGTATCACGAAATAACGTGGTTAGCCAAACAAAACCGGAATACTAATACCAATATTATATGTGCACTGAAGCCACCATCTGAAGTTTGATTAAAGAACCCTAAACAATTATGCTAAGTGCCAAGATTAACTAAAGATTATGAACTAATAGTTTGCTACTTTACGTAAGAATCATAATCCTACATTATTCATGCCAAGTGACCTTGTAGCTTTTGAATTATTTCTAATAAATCCCAACATCTCTTAAGAAAAAAAATCAGGTACCAGTAAGTAAGCAGTAAACTCCTCTTCCTGTATCATCCTGAGAGAGAACACAAAGAGCCTCGTGGATGTGGAAGCACTACCCTTAAAATACAAGGGGTGGGCTTATCCAAGAACAGCTTGGAAAGCTAACCAAAGTCAGCCGCTTCAGAGAAACGGACACCCATCTGGTGTTAGATGATCAAAGTAGAAGTGAGGGCCACAAGTTCCAGTCAGTAGGCACACAGTAAGGTGAAGACTTGCTCATCTTTTTGCAAGTTTGCATGTGCCTTTAAACCAATGACTACACCGGCTTTGAAAACTGAAGACCCTTTCTCTGAGCCTTAGAAGCAGTCTTACACCTTCTGATGGGCAGAATGTGTTGCATGTAAAGCTTAGTGGCTCTTTTACATATACTTAACAGTGGAGGTAAACAGTAGATAGATTCTACAAGCACAGAATCCAGGGGGGATCCCCAATAGTAAAGCCCTATAGCAAACACCAAGAAGAGGACCACGAGATGTCAAAAACCCAAAATGAGGGAATGCTCACTTTCCTAGTAACAGATGTGGCCACAGAATCAGTATGAACCACAACATTAGAAATCTCAAACATGTACAGGCCACAGGTAAAGGCTTTGGAAACAGCATCTGACAATCACAGGTCATTCCTACAATACATAACCCAAGATGTTAAAGGCCACATTGCTGCATTTAAGGGCTCTCTCAGAAATACCCACTTTGGATTCAGACTGCGGGTTCATCACCTTCAACTTGAGGGTGGCCAGCAGCCTGGAAATTTGAGAAGTCAGGTGTTCCATACATGTGACTCATTGATAAACTCTAGTTTAGGAAAATTTCCACACCCTACCTGCAATGGTCTTTCTACAGGATCAGAGGATTCTCCTACAAGCAAGACCTAGGCAGGGGGGCTAAAGAAGCGGGGAGCTTAAAAACTGAATTAATTCAGAACCAAGACAAGCAGAAACAAGCAGTCTCTCAGAAGAAACTATGTGGGAGGGAGCAAGTATGCAAGTCTAACTGGGCAGCCTGCTTTCCTGCTACTGCAGCCTCAGAGATACTGAAAGGGCACCAGAAGTTAAGGAGCCTTGATAGGTCTCCATGGAGTCCACAGTGCTGTCAGAAGTGAGAACTACAGACAGTAGCCAACTGTGGTGTACTCTGCAGACAAGTCGGAGGGCACAGTGCTCTCTGCTGTGTGGCGTGAAAAATAAGGCAATCAAAACAGGGAAAACCCAAAACTGAGGAGAGATTAATAATCTGAGGAGAAACTACTGAACTAAAAAAAAGTGGGGGTGGGAGGGTTGTACTCCCTGTTTGACAAGAGGAGAAAGATTGGCAGAGACTCACTTACAGCTTGGGAGAAAGAATGGACACAGGCCTGAAGAGCTGAAGGTAATTACCACAGCAAGCCCTGCAAGATGGCTGCTGAGCAGCATCGATACTACTTACAGATTAGTCACAAAGCAGAGAGAGGGGACATTACAGCAGAACTTCTGCAAGCAGAGAGGAACAGACTGAAGGAGGAGACCTGTGCTCAATCCACTCTTCAGGGAAACTGCAATGGCTGTGCTGTGGGGAAGAAAAACAGGATCCTCAAGAGTCAGTCAGTTAAGTCTAGGCAACAAAAGTGCATGCTGTGCTGAAAGCTAACTCCACCTGCTGAGGAGACAGGTCTCTATTTGACAAGATTGGCAGTTGGGATAAAAACTAGGCATTTGGGGGAAAGGCTGTAAAATAGTCATTGATAGTCTCCTGCCACTTCACTGGGAGCCTAGAGGGATGGAGATCACCAGAGACGTACATTAGCTGGACATATTGTAGTAGCCTAGGCTCCCCACAGGCTACAATATGGCCATTTAACATTGCTTCATGTGTGTTAACTGTAAGATATACACTAAGAGGGCTTTTCAATGGTGTCATGCTAACATGATTGAGCTAACACAACAGGCATGAAGGGGGGATATGTTTTAGTCAAGACAGGAGCTACCCAACTGTTTTACTTCTACCTAATAAGAGGATGTTAGATCTGTGAGGGGGGCCCTGCTTATCCTGCAAAAACAGGGACAGAGAGAAGACAGGAATATGGCTCTAGCAGGGAAAATGGGTGGAAGTGCACAGAAGCATTCCTTTCTTCATGGCAGAGGTCACTGCAATGTTGAACACGTCCCGCCTAGAGGAAATAAGGGAAATCTATGCCTGATGTATCGCAAAGGGAAACCCCTAAAACAAAGGGAGAGTCACATTTTGCTGAAAAGAAAGGGGGAAAGGGGCACAGATGACTGGAGGATGAACTGCTATCTAAAATGAGCAGCAGCAGAATGAGAAAAAGTGGGCTTTTTACCCACGAAAGCTTATGCCTAGCACAATGAGAGGCTCCAGTTAAGACTGGCCTGCTGGAGTAAAAACTCTGGTGATTAGGAGAGTAAGTCATCTGAGTTGCAGAGCCAACCATCCCTCTGAAAAGTGGGGCCTGCACAAATGGGGAGGGTCACCTGTGAAGTGCTCTTATTCAGCTTTCTTCCTCAAAGCCTCCCTTTTCTTTCACCAACTCTCTCCTCCTTTTCTTTACCTCCTGCAGCCCAGAATTTTTTCCTTTCTCCCAAATACAAGAGCAGAAGGAAGGCCGGGGGGGGTGGGGGTGAGGAAGAAGTGCTGGAATCTGAAGACTACAAGCATGGCTTACTTACAAGCGAAGAACCTGGAAGAGATGTCTGGTGTCCGCCTCTCTTTCATAATTTCTTTACTCATGTTTCTCTATAGGTAGCATCCTAACCAACTCTACTGAATTCTGTGTTAATTTGAGCATCTTATGTCCTGGTCAGCTACTCCTGGTTATAAATTTCAAAAAGTTTGGATATCCTTTTATTTTTCTAAAAGTTTGGTTTGCAATGCTCTCAGTGCTAGAAAAAAAAAGTTGATTGGTGGGTAAGAATGATGGAATATTCCAGTAGGATAAAAACCACTACAACAATTCCATCAAGAGAATGAGCATCAAACCTCAAAAGTGTAAGTATTACATAGTGTATGAGTGCCTGAACCACTTAGTTTTGAGCATCAATAACCCATACCAAAGTAGGTTATATTGAAAAACATACAAGTCACTGAAGCTTCAGTATTCATATAGTGGATGAATATGCAGCACTGCACATGCACTTATACCATAGTACTAAGCATTGCAGCCCCAGTTCTCAGCTGCACTGGGGTGACTTCTGCCATACTCAGAGCTTTAAAGCACACTAAGTCAGCTACAGAAGCCTCTCCTGTGCTGGGAGAGGTGTAGGGAAAATGCAACTAGGGAAGCTTGATGTAGCTGAAGCATACTAGCACCACAACAATTACCAGTTGCAAAACAGACGTTGGAAGATAGCATAATTTGGAGCACCCCATAGGCCTGGTTCAGAAACCAGAAGGGCCATGATCACAGGAGCATAAGTTTTTTTTTTTTTGCAAATGTGCACATACCCTCCAATCTGCATAAAGCATTACTCAGCTGCTCATGTCCATAGCATGGAGAACATTCACTAGATACTATGTTGAGAGACATTTCATATGCTTTCCAGAAATGAGTCACATTAGAACTCAAGTCTCCAGGCAGCTTTTCACTTTTGACTACAGTAACTCCTCACTTAACCTTGTAGTTATGTTCCTGAAAAAAGTGACTTTAAGTGAAACGATGTTAAGCGAATCCAATTTCCCCATAAGAATTAATGTGGGGGGGAGGTTCCAGGGAATTTTGTTTTTTCCAGACAAAAGGCATTATATACATTTTAAACAACTTTAAACAAGCAATTTAATACAGGTATAAGTTTTAAACAATTTTAAAGAAATTTAATACTACAGTCATCACTGCTGAGTATGAAGCTTGGTTGAGGTGGTGGAGTCAAAGTGTGAAAGTGGATGGACTGTCCGGCTGCTCCTCTTGCTGTTCTTGCAAGCACAGGAACTAACTTTGCTGGGGGCAGGAAACTCAACCCTCAGCCCATCCACTCCAACCCTTCCCCCAAGCACCCACCTTTGACCCACCTCTTCTCCCCCCCTGACCTCCTCCCCCTTTACTTCACATATTGCATCTGTGCTCCTCCCCCCTCTTCTGAACGCTGCAAGCCAGCTGACTGCTGTAGGCAAGAGGCAGGGGAGGAGTCCTCACTCCCCCCGCCTCCTGCCCAGGGCAATCAGCTGGCTTGCGGTGACAGGGAAGGGAGGGAGGGGGATCCTGCGCGCCAAGTCCTTGCTCCTCCTCCCCCCCCACCTCCTAAATGCTGCAAGCCAGCTGGTTACCGGAGGCAGGGGGAGGAGGAGGAGGAAAGCACTGATCCATGGGTCTGCCAGTGGGCGGGAGGCACTGGGGGGGGGGCCTGCCAGCTCCATAGGGAGGCTGCCAGCTGTGGAGAAATCAGGCAGCCAAACAACATAAGAGTGGAGCATTGCACAACTTTAAATGAGCATGTTCCCTAGTTGCTCAGCAACATAACGAAACAACGTTAACTGGGATGACTTTAAGTGAGGAGTTACTGTACTGTGCTACCTAGGCACCAATTAATGGTTATAATCTGGACTGGATTAATGGAAATGGATATTCCTTGATGCTTTACCAAAACTAGCTATGCTTTTCACACAGCCATTATTCATACTGAAGCCTACAAGTGGGAAAAAGGCCACATAGAGGAAGGCAATATAAGAGAAGATATTGTGTGTGCACCAAGAACACAGCAGCTACCTTTCCTATTTATACACTTCAGCTTTTACAGCACACGTCTGAACTTTTTGTTCTTTTTGATGAACTGTTCAAACATTATTTGGTCACTAGCTGTGCCTGACCCATCTGGTCCACTGACATAAAAACAAAGTAGCTGAGTATATTATATATGTGTCATCAATCATTGCTACCTACCTCAGTAACTTAGAAATCAGTACTGATTTCTAAGGACACAATTCTACTTTAGGTTAGCACTCTGCCAACAAGTTTTTTAAAAACACAATCCGTTTCTTTGGTATCTCTAATACTGAATGCACGCTATTCCCTACGCTAAAAATCTGCATGTCACTACAGCAAAACCTCGGAGTTAGATGCACCTTCGGAATGGAGGTTGCTTGTAACTGAAATATTCCATAACTCTAAACAAGACATTATGGACTTCAGCCATGGGGAGGAGGGGGGAGGGTCGGGGTTGCAGCTGTGGGGGAGGGGGATTAGGGCTCCGGGTAGGGGGGGGAAAAAATCAGAACTTCTGAGCCTCAGGGTGCCAGGGCTCCGGCAGGGTGCCAGGGTTTCAGCCCTGTGGCTCTGCTCCCAGTTTTAGCCTTGTGGTGTTGCTGGGCTCAGGGCTTCAGCCCCGCAGCTCCATTCCTGGTTTCTGCCCCACAGGTGGCATCGGGGCTCCCCATAGCTCTGCTCCTGGTTTCAGCCAGGGGAGGGGGTTGTGCCAGGGCTCAGGAAACCAGCACTCCTCTTGTAGATGAAGCCCTGAGCCCTGGCACCCGCCAGGGGGCTAAAGCCAGGAACAGAGCCACAAGGCTAAAGCTCCAAGTCCCGGCACCCTCCGTGGGTCTGAAATTGGGAACGGAGCCAGGAGCCCCAGTGCTTCCCCCCAGTCTAAAGGCCAGTGGGTCAGAAACCCTAAGCCATACACACCCCACCCCAGAGCCCTGATGCACCCCCATCCTGCAGCTGCAGCCCCAACTTCCCCCCTTGGCTGAAGCCCTTAGCCCCAGGCAAATTCCTGAGACAATACAGTAATTGCTGGGGGGAGTGAGGTGAGGGGGGGGTTGTTTTTTTGTCTCCCTGCTGCCTGATTGCTTACTTCCGGTTCCACATGGTGTCCGGTTGACCAGTAAGTCCCTAACTCTGGTGTTGATATCTTTGAGGTTCTACTGTAGATAAAATCCTGGTATCCAACAGGATCTAGTTTTCTTTTTAAGATCACTATGTTGCACTGCTGGCTTCAGGCAGCACATGAACATCAATATGCACATTGCTAAGCACGTGTGCATATAATAATTTTCATTGCACATCTATTCCAATCCATGTACTTTTGTGTGGAGAAATTAAATAAGGAAGTGTTATTTACTCCTACTCATACCACAAGAACTAGGGGGCACCAAATGAAATTAATAGGCAGCAGGTTTAAAAACAAACAAAAGGAAATATTTCATCACACAACATACAGTCAGCCTGTGAAACGCTTTGCCAGAGGATGTTGTGAAGGCCAAGACTATAACAGGGTTCAAAAAAAAAACAAAAAAACCCACTAGATAAATTCCTGGAGGATAGATCCATCAATTGCTATTAGGCAGGATGAGGAGGGATGATTACCTGTTCATTCCCTCTGGGGCACCTGGCATTGGCTACTGTTGGAAGACAGGATACTGGGATAGATGGACCTTTGGTCTGACCCAGTATGGCCATTCTTATGTTTTTACATTCTTGGCCTCTGTCATTCACCCTGAAAGAGAGAGAAACTATGGGGCTCAAAAAGCAGCTGCATTTGCTTTATGGAATCATTTAGAAGTGACCTGTTTTAATTAAATACCTATTTCAGCCACCTGCTGGTGGTCAAATAGTGCTGAGAAGTGACATCTGTCACACAGGCAGCATGGGAGCACATTTTCTGAGGTTCTAAACTACAATTTAGGTAATTATTATTCCTGAAAGTGACAGACTAACAGCAGTGGCTAAAAACAGACAACATGTGTTAGGTATAGCGCAAGATTTCCCCCTCAACTCAGACAAGGCTTCTCTTACCTGATGAGAAACACCCTTCAACACATTGCCCTCTCTTCTCCTTTCCCATAATAGGCAGGATGATTCCTGTAAACCCCAGTGTGCACTGAGCTGGGGGGACAGAGAATCCACCCCATACATCATTTTTTTATATTTGGGAAGCAGGCAGCATTCATTGTTTCCATGGGTTTAGTGGTGGGGCAACATTAACTGGGCGGTCAAAGTTCAGCCATGGTCTTCATGACCAAGCAGCAAAGGACACAACCAGCAGATGACCAGGCAGAAAAAGGCATGATCTGGAGCACCTATGTATGTTAGGCTTAGTTCTTGGTTAACAGGCTTTGGGTAAGTTCCTCAAGTCCTGACTAAGCAATTTAACCTTTCATGGAAGATTTCTAAACTTTCAAGACATCATTTGAATTGAAGTATAAGCACTCACTGCTTTTCCACATCCTAGCCTCATCCTCCACACCACTAGGGGAAAACACCCACCAATGCAGCTCCACCAGCAGTAGCAGCTATGGGGAAAAAACAACCACCCACTAGGGGAGACAAGCTGTCAGCATTTTAACTGTCTTAGCAGATCTGGACAACAGTGGCTAAACCACCAGCACTAGCTTGTGTCTTGTCTGCAACTAGAACTCCCACCATGAGCAGAGCTGCACCAGTGGTAGCTACAATGGAGAATACTGAAAGTCTTGGGTAGACAAAAGACTGGTAAATACAATAACATGGGAAAGGTTTAAATTATGCCTAATGGAAAAATATTAATGGTTCCGCTGTCTCTTAACTGGAGAGATTTGGGCTTGAAAAACAGTTCCTAAAGAGAAAAAAAGTTGCCAGGAATTTGGATCCTCATATTTATTTGTGAAAGGGGGGGGGGGGCATTAATGCATGTTTAAGCCTAATAAAGGCCTTTGTATGTGCAGGACATCCTTCATTAGTCTGGCTACCCTGGATTATTTGTGGACTAAGTGTTTGTTTATTATAGGCATTTTGCTCATATCAGTTTTCTGGCAAAGACAAAAAAATATGCATTTTATGTTTCCTGTATGTAGGTTCTAGTCTTCCATCTGTAAGTAAACATAATGCATTTTCACTTATTTTGAAAAAAAGTCTTATACAACTTCTTAACAATTCAAAAGTTGTATATTTTGTTACAGCACAAGCGTTACAAGATTCTTGCTAAAGCCTTACAGAAAGATCTGCATATATGTTTATATGGATGAAGAGAATCAAGTCAGAGTACAGCATAAGTCATTCTCATTCAAGGAAGCCAAGACACCAAGGTCAAAAATGTTTTTATTATTGTTTCTATATTTGAGAAAAGTGTATTTAATTAGCTTTGTAAAGTTAATGTGTTGACTTCCGGAACATAAACACTGCCTGCAGTAAAGTGATGATCCAGAAGCCTTTGACCAAAATGAAGGCAACAGCCACAACTATTGATCAGAATCCAGAAGTCTAATAGAGCCATAAGAGGGTACAAGGGGGGTAACCTCCTATATCCTGTTGATGGTCATGTAAGTGTCAGAAGCTACCTCAGTTACTAAAAATCTGACTGGTGCCTGAAGGAAAAGCTAAAACTAATTTTGTGAAATCCCAAGCATTCTAGGCCACTACACCGCCCCTAGTTACAATATCTGGGTGTCAAGTATCAGAGGGGTAGCCGTGTTAGTCTGGTTCTGTAGAAGCAGCAAAGAATCCTGTGGCACCTTATAGACTAACAGAAGTTTTGCAGCATGAGCTTTCGTGGGTGAATACCCACTTCTTCGGGTGGTTACAGAGCTCTAAAATGATAACATGTGGCCAAATCCGACCACTCCCTATTACCCCACACCCTGACAATAGCTGAAATCCCAGCAACTGACTCCAAATCAAAAACCAAATTAAAACATATCCTAGATGCCACTGATCTCTGGCAGACCTCACAGAACGAATTCCAAATTCTATTGTGAATGTCCTGGAACTGGCCTCAGAAATCCTGTGCTGCAGGGGAGGGGGGTGAGATAGAAGGAGACAGAGGGAGGAAGGAAAAGAGGCACAACACAGAAAAAGTGCAGAGCTAAAAAGGCAGGCTGAGGGCTTGTCTACACTTAAAACGCTAAAGGGGTGCAGCTGACCACAGCAGTGAAACTGCAGTAGTACTTCAGTGTACACACTACCTATGCCAATGGAAGGACTTCTCTCATCAGAGTACATAATCCATCTCCCCAAGAAGGTATTTAGGTCAACAGAAGACTTCTTCCATCGACCTAGAGCTGGTCTACACCAGGGGTTAGGTTGGTGGTATAGCTGCATCTCACAAGGGGTTAGATTTTTCGCACCCTTGAGAGATGTAGCTATATAGTAAATTCCTATAGTAGACCAGACCAAAGATAGCTAGGCATGAGGCCTCAAGTTTAGAAACACCATAGTTTTCACCAAGCAACAAATCAGGAGGCACTGCAAATACATTTCACAATATCTGGGAAGAGTTAAAAACACCCAAGAGCTGACCCATAACAGCCCCAGATGCCCTCTTGTCAACAGTGCTGGACTCCAAGCTGTTCCATGGATTGGAAAATTGACTTGGGTGTGGGAAAGACCTCTGACACCTCCAGAGCACTTTACCAGTGTAACAAAGGAAAATATGCTCCATAGATTGATTCCTTTTTGGCCCTCTTGCATCTCCAGGCACCCACACCTATTGCCATGGACAGAAGCAGAGGGGGTAGAGCACACTTGGTACCCCATGACCCAATCACTCAATGTGCAGGCATCCCCCAGGGGACACCACTGTCTTGAAGGAGCTGGGGGCTAATGTGTATTTTTACAAAATATAATTTAATGCTAAATAGAAGAGTAATTGACAATCTATATAGAAAATGGAAAACCTATATTTATCTAAGAGCAGGTACCACGCCCAGGATCACCCTCTGCAGGGGCAGAGGGTAAATGTTAAAGGCACATAAAGGGATTGGAAAGATTCTCTACCAAACCATATTTTAAAAAAGTCTCAACTATTGCAAACGTTAAGTTGTACACACTTCCCCACATAATCTTCTTAATGGGACACTCATCCTCCCTCCTAGCTACCATTTGTAACCCTCGCACTGCCTCTTATGTTTGCTAACCCAAACACCAATGATAAATGATAATTCGACAAGGGTCTTGGGGTAGGGACAGTGTCTACACAGGACCTAGCGCAATGGATTGTAGCTTTTGGGTATCACCATAACAGTTATCCCCATTTTGCTTATGTTGTTTTTATTCTCCGACAGCCTCTAGAACAGAGAAATGCCGATACACAATTATAATTATAATTATGTTTGGACTTCCTTTTGTAAAGACAGGTTTTACAATAAGGGAGTCACTAACAAAACTCAAAAAAAAAATCTTGATTAAGTCTGTTTAACTTGTCAACAGGAAGTATGTCATCCATTTACAGAATGCAGCACTGAACAAAACTACAGCTTTCCTTTCACAGCAAAAAATCAATATAGTACTACAACTCCACTCAACAGCAGTGCATGAAAAATGTCTGACGCAGTTGCATGTCAACATCAAAATGGGAAAGCTGAAGTATGTAAGTCACATGGGCAAAGTTAAAGCTAATGAAATGGGAATTTAAAAAGCCAGTTCGCACTGATTAAGCCTGAAGTTTCAATACTGCTTAGACTGGGATTTTCTACAATATGTATAGTGTTATTTCAGCTTTATTCTTACATAAACCTACTCCCTTTCTAGCTGATTTTTCATGGGGATTATCTGGAGCATCGTTTTTGCAAATCCATGGCTTTACTGAACCTGAACCAAGACAATGTAAGATTCCCATACCACAGTACTAATGTGCCTCAAGCAGCACCTACAGAGACCAACTCTAGGGATGAAGGATAGCTCTGTCTCTATACAATTCAATTCCTGGCCTGCCTGCTGAGGCTGCTAATTGTAATATACCACACTCATCACAGAAAAAAAATTAAGTAGACAAGTGGACAGATCCACGTGTCCACTAGAAACTGAACCAAGAATATTAAAAGGTAACCTGCTAAGGGGAGGGGTGAGGGAAGTTGGCTTGTGTCCTTTGCTTCCTTAAGAGGGAAAGCTTCAATTTCTAATGTAAAACAACTTAAAAAATTCAAATTCTACCTAGCTATGAAAGTGTCTTCCAGGCTAAAAATTAGTGAATTCATGACTACCAAATTCTTGGCCATGAAAAATGCGTCACAGACCATGAAATCTGGTCTCCTGCATGAAATCTGGTCTTGTGTACTTTTACCCTATACTGTACAGATTTCATGAGGGAGACCAGAGTTTTCCAAATTGAGAGCCCTGACCCAAAAGAGGGTAATGGGGGGGGGGGGGAAGTGTCGTAATGTTTTTGTAGGGAGGTTGCGGTATTGCCACCCTTACTTCTGCATTGCCTTCGGACCTGGGTAGCTGGAGAGTGGCAGCTGCTGGCCAAGCATCCAGTTCTGATGGCAGCACCCCAGCAGCAGCACAGAAGTAAGGGTGGCAATACCATACCATGTCATTCTTTCTTCTGCACTGCTGCTGGTGGCGGTGCTGCCTTAAGAGCTGGTCGCCCGGCCAGCAGCTGCTTCTCTCCGGCCACCCAGCTCTGAAGGCAGCACAGAAGCAAGGGTGGCAATACTGCAAATCCCCCCCCCCCCCCCGGACCCACACACACACACACACTCCCAGCCCCTTTTGGATCAGGACCCCTACAGTTACAACATGGTAAAAATTCAGATTTAAATATCTAAAGTAATGAAATTTACTTTTTTTTTAAATCCTAGGACCATGAAATTGACCAAGATGGACCATGAATTTGGTAGGGATCCTATTCATGACATCTCAGCAATAGAGAGCTAAAGCCAAGCAATAGGAAGGCCAGGGATTTTGATCTGAATATTAAACTGTTATCACCACTTATTTTATTTCAATGCCTAATTAACATTTTGGAAAAAGGATGACTGTTAAAGATTCAACACTGCCACTCCTTCAGTTAAGGTGCAAGAGCTCACATTACACACCGAACAGCCTAGCAAAAAAAGTCTGGGAAGAGCAGAATTTACACTATTAACCATTAGAAATACCAGCAAACAGCACACCTCAAACACCCATTTAGGCCCTGCCTATTTACCTATCAAACAAAAAAGTGCACACGTTTTCTTTTGGTTTTTTTAAGACGCCTTTGCAGGTCACTTTTAAAAGGGATACCATCAAACTCTGAACAGTTTTACATCGGAGGTATTACAAGTAACACCAAGATTACTATTTAACTCTAAGTATAGAAAATATTTCTCTGTTTACTCTGTGCTTTTGACTGCACTTTGTATAGGCAGTTTCCCCTGTTTATGTGGGTCTTTCACTCAGGATCTGGGATAGGAAATTTAAAAAAAAAAATAGACAATTGGATTGTAAAACCACAAAAACTGGGAGCAAAATTCGAGGAAAGATATATTACCTGAAGCTATTTTTACCTTTTCTTAATTGACTAGATTTTAAGACATTGCTTACCTTTAATTCACTTATCACCCAACATCTGACAAACTTCAATCACCACCTACAAGGAGGATTAAAGCTCTAGCTTAGACATGCGAGTTAAATAAATTTCCCTGATCCACCCCACCCCCATCAAGGAGTTGTACATTAAGTTGTACATAGCTACATTTATAGATTTTCATACTAGTTAACTGTGTACATACTGACACTTCTTAAACTGAATTTTCCTTCCTGGAGGCTAGAAGTAGAGTGTCACAGCAGTTTAAGTTTTTCACTGCTACCTGTTGCAGTATACCAAAATATCTATAAAGTCATACATTAGTGTTCTCTTCGTATATTCTTTTGCTGCATTATTTGCAGACACCTTTGTATGTTCCAGATTAGCATGAAGACCCAAAGGAGGTAATCTTTTCGGGTGATAAGCCAGAAGGAACAGCTTGGATTTCATGTTCCACAGCCATTAGTTACTAAATCTAATGTTAGAGTTTCCAGGAAGCGGCAAAACAGAAAACCCTTTGCTTTATGAAACACTTTCTGTTTTACTCTGAAGAAAGGGGGTGGATAGGGATACAAAGTACTTACAAAATCTTGGTTTTTATGATAATCTGGAAACTTATTGCTGTCACCATGAACACAATATGATTAATATGTAACATTATGATGAAGAGAACATAGCCTAGAAATTGAGATTAACAACTATTGCTTACACTAGGATGCCTTTCTATAACGCCACAATGAAAATGTATCGCTAGTTATGCTACAGCACAGAAGACAAATGACTCCTTGGGAGTTCATCTCAGTATATTCTTAAAATGAAATTTACACTTTAGCAATATCCTTATTATGCAGTAACCACAACACAAATATGCTTCTCTCTCTCTCTCTAAACACATCTGCATTCAAAGTATGCTCAGGCTAAAAAGATGTTGATTCTAAAAAAATGAAGACTTTTCTGTTATGAAATGGAGATGAGGGACAGAAATGAAAAGGGGCAGAGGTAGTATAATTAGTATGTGTGCATAACAGCGAGTGAAAACATAGGTCATCTCTCTCTACCCCACAAGAAGCTAGTATATTTTAGCGGTTTAAAAATTATTATGGCACGTAAGCAAGTTATCAAACTGCAGTGTGGAACTAAATCCATCTTGGTCAAAGTGAAGCATCACATTTACTTCTCACTCCTGAGCAAGTAGTTCTCTACTCTCAAAAGATTGCCTCAATTCAAAATACAGTCAAGTATTTATGAATCACACTTTAAAATGGTATGAAGTTTTTATTGCTCCAATTTACCATTTACCAGTACTACACAATATTCCCCATCAGTAAAACAGATGAGCACAGTGCAACAAAAACATCTGTATTCAAATATTATAAGAGCACAATGTGATAGTATGAAAATACACCTGCCAAAACTGAAGCACTATTAAGTGCTCAGTTGTTACATCTCATGAGCTAACCTATCTCAGTATTGGCTATTGTGACCAAGTGCATAAACAGTATTTGAGTTCACAAGAAGGTACAATATGCACCCTGGTAATTATTAAGATTACATCCCCTTAAATATTAGACTTTCAGCATTAAAATGAAAATGCACTTTCAACTGCACAGGGAATGTGTGCGCACACGTTTTCAATTTTGATGTAAGCAACGTCCAAAACAGAACTACTAGGATGCTACAGAGGAAGAACTGGAAGATATTAGCACCCTCTCCATTTTTCACCATCTTATTAGTGCAGCTCCCGGAACATTAGCAGTTACATATTTTTAATATGGCAATACTTCCAAGTAAGAAGAAGTCCAAGTAAGATCTTGGACTAGTGTATCACTAGAATCATATATACAGAGAAGTAGTATCACCACTCTGCAAAGTAGTAGCAGATGTTTGAGCCTTACAGGTTGGTTCCCCACTGGATGAGAAGTCAGCAATCTGGACTTTGGGTATTTTCTTAGTGAAAATTTATTTTCACTATGTACACCAGTTCCTGAATAAATACGATCAGACAGCACACAAGCAAATCCCTTTTGCAAAAATCTCACTCCAAAACACCAATGCCTGGTTAGAAAAGTTATGGCAAACAGCTTCTCCCAAATAACCTGTGTCACAAAATTAACAATATGACACTTTCTCCCAAAGTCTGTCCACTGCTTGCACATTGAGAGAGAACTTGTAAAAATGATATGTAACAGCACCATCTGGTGACTCCCACCATAACAAATGGAAATTCCACTTGGGGGGGGGCGGGGGGAAGGAAAATTCACTCATTTTTGAGTTTGAAGCATTTTTAAAAAGCTGTCACAGACTTTTCCTTCCTTTGTATAGTTAAAGGGGACTGCACTGCTATGGTGTGCTCACTACCACAACAAATGCTCCCAAGAAATGTTGATCAGAAAAACGTCTGCTGAATAATTTCTTGCAGTCATGTACAAATAAAGCAGAGGAGTGGCGACCAATGAAAGTTCAGTACTGGTAATTTCTTATTCTTCCTTGACAACTATTCAGCCATTAAGAAGTGAGGAGGTCAGACAGAGGTTTTTCCCCAGAGACCATCCTCTGGTTTCAAAACAGAGGAAGAGCAAGAGCAATAACTTAAATTAATTGCTTTGGGGATATTAAAATTATAAAGCGATCTATACAGACTTGAAGTCATCAATGACGGTGCCAAAAGATGAACTATACAATGTACAAAAAAGGTGTTTCCACGATGACTGAGGAAAATGCTTTTTTGCTAAAGAACACTGATATCATTGCAAGAAATTCTATGTCCCACAAATGGAAGACGTTTGTAAGATTAGAATTACAATTTAAATGGCTCGTTTTATTATTTATTTAGTCTTTCAGAGAAGGCAATATATACCCAAAAGCCACCTTCAAAAGGATGTCTGTCCTTGGGTTTTTCTTTTTTTTTTCTTTCTTTTTTTGGGGGAGGGGGAGTGTAAACACCTAATGAAGAATACAAAAATAGTATACAAGAATACTAAAGACCCAAGGAAATTGAGGATATTGTACTTCGTTTTACTTATATAGCACCTTTGAACCGAAGGACAAGTTCTAGAATTCCTTTTGGATACAAGATTTGAGCCATCTTGTGCTGGCACATACAGGATGGCTCTGAAAACAATGGCTTGAATGGAAACTAGATCAGATATGACCTGAAGTACTTGCTACCTGATTTCTATTCACTCAATTAACTGGATTAGTCCATTCCCTAGTGGACAAGCATGCATGCACATCACTAAAACCACCAGCACAACTGGCACACTTGATGGGCAGAGGGGCCAAGGATTGAATGTGCATGGAAAATTAACTATCCTCTCACCCCAAGAGTAATCTCAATAGATAAGAGCTGAGGCCCTACAGCAGTGGAAAGTGTTGAAGCTTGCAGCACTGCTGACTACTGTGCGCTTGTTTTGCATCTAGGGGACTTCAGTCTGGCATGCTTCATAAACAATAACATTCATATACAAATTGTGAAGACAAAAGAACTGTAGCCAGGCTGAAGTCTCCCATTTCCCAGACAAGATTTTTAAATGCCCTTCATGTTACTGCAAAAGGTAAACTGCTACAAAGATTTAAGGCAATTTGTGTTTCTTTAGAAATAAGCCTTAAGTGGAAGTGAGGATTCCAAAAGTGCTGTGTAGAGAAAAATATATGTTTCCAGATCTCTCCATAGAGACTCAACTAACATGACAAAAACTAATTTTAATAATTGATTTTTCAATTACTGGTTCAGTTAAACAGCACTGATAAGCTCTGAAAAGAGGGCTACTATAACAAAGGGCTATTCTGAAATGCTGCCCCACACCCTGCAAGGAGAAGACCCCTCAGGCAAAAAAAAAAAAAAAAAAAAAAAAGAGGAAAGGCAAATAGGTACCTGATTCTTGACTCAGGAGGATTTAAGTTATTCCTGTATTATCTCTTACAATCTCCCCCACTCTGGGTTTGCCCTGCAATAACTGCTGTAGAGCTCCCCAACTGACATGGCCTGCAATCACTGCTTCTCCATCAATGGTTCTCTTGCATCCACATTAAAACATTGGCATCATTTCCTTGATTTGCTGGAATTTCACACCCACACACTGGTCACAGCATATGCTCAGAAAATTACAGTTATCTGTATTTAGAGAGTGTTTCAGAATCTGGGTTTTCTTTGCCAGTATTAAGAACAAGCCTCCGTGCTGTACATGAGGGCACTGGAATTTAAATATACGATAACACTGTAAATAAAAGGAAACAAATTCCTTAAGGAAAACCTCTAAGTATGCCAGATCGGTCCTCAGTAGTAGCTGCTCTACTTTGAGCAGAGATAAATATTTACAGTCTGGAACAGAGAAATAACACCTTATGTTGCAATACTGGGAATGCAAGCCCCATCAGTCTTTAATATACTTTAAAATCCCAGGCTCTTGAAAGAGTTTGGAAGTGCAGACTTTAAAAATTACCCATTACTCAGCAACTTTGGTACTTATAGTAACAAAAAGGGGGGGAAAAACCAGTAGAATTATGTAGGGAGTTTATCTAATATGCACTAAAAACTTAGAACTGATCTTCATGAGGGGGGACCTCATCACTCAAAGAATGTAAATAAATCAGTCACTTTTGAGAAGTGTGTGTATAGCCTCAACTCACTCCTCTTTAGAGACCCCCTTAATTTTAAAATCACTCACTGCTCTGAAGAATGCAGGCACTAGATTTTTCTGTTCCAGAGCTATGCTGAATTAGCCCTTCTGAGGTTGTCCTTCCTGACCAGGGTCAGTGCACCCAAATCCAATAGCCCAGGGGTCGGCAACCTCTGGCACGTGGCTCGCCAGGGTAAGCACCCCGGCGGGCCGGGACAGTTTATTTACCTGCCGTGTCGGCAGGTTCGGCCGATCGCGGCTCCCACTGGCCGCGGTTCACCGTCCCAGGCCAATGGGAGTGGCGGGAAGCTGCAGCCAGCACATCCCTCACCCGTGCTGCTTCCCGCCACCCTCATTGGCCTGGGACGGGGAACCGCGGCCAGTGGGAGCCGCAATCAGCCGAACCTGCCGACACAGCAGGTAAACAAACTGGCCCGGCCCGCCACGGAGCCTACCGTGGCGAGCCGCATGCCAGAGATTGCCACCCCCTGCAATAGCCCTTTCAAAACACATTTGATTGAGTTGCCAAAAAAGATGCACAAATTATGGTTCCTCAGACCCACTGTTCCCTGGGGTTCCTTTTAGCAGCCTTTCTAAGCCAGTTCATTTCCCTAGAATGAAGAAAGATGTGGAGAGTATTATACATGATCCAAGAATTGAAAGTAGCGTCCAACTGTACTACACTCTCTCTCATTAAGATGGTATGACAGTCCCCATGCAGTCAAACGCTTACACAAAAGCTCTCAGAAAGTACTGCATCCAACACGGGGGAATTATATATCAGATCTTGTCTTGACAGATAAAGAGGAACTGATCCCATAACTAAAGTTAATTCTAGCTTAGATACAAGTGATTGTGACTTGATCACAATTACATGCAAACAGAATGAAGTCCAGACCAGTGATATATATTACTTAGTGGAATAAAAGGGACAATTTCACAAAGCTGAAAACAATTATGAGCCAAATCAGCTTGAAGGAAAAATTTAAATCAGAAAAATGTCAATGATTGTTGGGAGATATACAAGAACACTATACAAAATGCCCCAAAAGCCAAAATCCCACAGTCGAGGAAGACGGCCATACTAGTTTAAAAAAAAAAAAATCCTGCTTTAGATGGAAAGTGAAGGCAGCTATAAAAAACATTTATTTTATATATAACAAATGGAAGAAAAGGAAAGTTGATAATAGTGAATAGAAACTAGGAGCAATAGAAAATTAAGGGAAGCAAAGGGACATATGGCCAGAAGAAATATTAGGAACAAAAAGAATCCTACTCATGGTACTGATCCATTGCTAGATGGAAATGCTATAAATACTAACACTTCTTCCTTTTGTGGATTCATAATCTATATTACCCTCCTTACACTCTTTATTAATAAATCAAATTTAAGATGACACACATTAAATGGATTAAAAGCTTGCTAACTACACCTGTACCCCAATACAACGCTGTCCTCGGGAGCCAAAAAAATCTTATCGTGTTATAGGTGAAACCGGGTTATAATGAACTTTCTTTGATCTGCCGGAGGGTGCAGCCCCCCCCACCCCTTACCGCGTTATACCCGAATTCATGTTATAATCAGGTCGCATTATATTGGGGTAGAGGTGTAATAGGTCTCAAAATGTAATTAATCGGGGAATCATCATCCAATGGGTGTATTTCTAGTGGGGTCTTGGCAAGGATTGTTTCTTGGCCCCACGCTATTTAACATTTTTATCACTTACCTGGAAGAAAAAGTCACTGATAAAGTTTGCAGAGGACAAAAATTGGAGTGGTAAATAATGACGAGTCACTGATACAGAAAAATCGGGATCTATTGGTAAGATAAGTGCAAGCAAACAATATGCATTTCATATGCTAAATGTAAATGTATACATCTAGGAACAAACTTATTTGCAGGATGGAGGGCTATCCTGGGAAGCAGAGACTATAAAAAAAGATCTGGGGGTCATTGTGGACAATCAGCTGTAAATAAGCTCTCAGTGCAATGTTGTGGCCAAAAGTGTTAGTGTGATCTTTGGTTGCATTAGCAGGGGAATCTTGAGTAGGATTAGAAGTTAATTTTAACTCTGTATTTGACATTGGCGTGACCACTACTGGAATCCTGGGTCCAGAATTCAAGAAGGATGTTGAATAAATTGGAGACAGTTCAGAAAAGAGCCACAAGAATGATTAAAGGATTAAAGAACTTGTTTTATAGTGATAGACTCAAGGAGCTCAATGTATCTTGCTTAAAGAAAGGTTAAGGGGTGACTTGATCCCAGTCTATTAGTATCTACATGGGGAACAAACATTTAATAATGGGCTCTTCAATCTAGCAGCAAAAAACTATCCTTCATCCAATGCCAGGAAGTGGAAGCTAGACAAATTCAGCTGGAAATAAGGTGTACATTTTTAATGGTGAGAATAATTAACTATTGGAACAATTTACCAAGGGTTGTGGTGGATTCTCCATCTCTGAATTTTAAAATCAAAACTGAATGTTTTTCTAAAAGATTCTATGGCCTGTGGTATACAGAAGGTCAGACTAGATGATTAACGTGGTCCTTTCTGGCCTGGAAACCTATGATTCTATGGCACATACCGTATATACTCATTCATAAGCAGAATATTTTTTGGTAAAAACGTGATGCATCAAAGAGTTTATAAACAGGTCTACACCAAAATTTGATTTTAAACTCTATGGCGGGGGTCAGCAATTACTGTGGCATACTGCTGCCAGCCTGGTGTCCCCGCCCCTGGCCCCGCTCAGCCTGCTACTGGCCTGGATGGACGGAACCCCAGAGCGGCAGTGGGCTGAGCCGCTCAGCCTGCTGCCGGCCTGGGGTCTCATCCGCCAGTCCGCTCAGCCTGCTGCCTGTCTGGGGTTCCATCCACCGGCCCCTGTAAATGTAAAATTTATTACTGGCACACAAAACCTTAAATTACCGTGAATAAACTAAGACTTAGCATACCACTTCTGAAAGGTTGCTGACCCCTGCTCTATGGAATCATTGAATTGAATATCTAATACATTGTCGTTTTGTTTACCTGGAGCGTCTGCCACTTCCTGCAGCTCCCATTGGCTGGGAATGGTGAAACGCGGCCACAAGGAGCTGAGAGGCTCCATGGCTGCAGACACTCCAGGTAAACAAAACGTCCCGACCCGCCAGCGGCTTACAGGCCGGGAGCCAACATTTTCCAACCCCTGAAATATAGGATTGGCTTATGAAAGAGTCATTCAGTTTTTGCTATTTTTACCTATCCATTGGGGGGGGGGGAGGGTGTCAACTTATAAACAAATGAACGAGTACATACGGTACATCAGATAAATATCTCAAATAATTTTGCTTCTACCGCCATTTTATAATTAGACGGTTAAATGTAACATTAATGTACACACAGCATTGTCTTTGTGCTTACCTATGTATAGAGTGGACTGGAACTTGATTTCAAATACTGAATACATGGAGTGAGCACGATCTAACGCAGTGGCTCTCAACTTTTCCTGACTACTATACCCCTTTCAGGAGTCTGATTTGTGTTGCGTAACCCCAAGTTTCACCTCACTTAAAAACTACTTGCTTACCACAAAAAAAAAATCAGTCAAATACAAAAAAAAGTGTCACAGCACACTATTACTGAAACATTGCTTATTTTATCATTTTTACCATATAATTATACAATAAAATTGGAATAGAAATATTGTACTTACATTTCAGTGTATAATATATAGAGCCCTATAAACAAGTCATTGTCTCCATGAAATTTTAGTCTGTACTGACTTCACTAGTGCTTTTTACGTAGCTTGTTGTAAAACTAGGCAAATATCTATATGAGTTGATGTACCCCCGGAAGACCTCTGTCTACCCCCAGGGGCACATGTACTCCTGATTGAGAACCACTGATCTAGTGGTTGTACCAGGGGATTTGGTGTCAGGAGTCTTGTATTCTATATCTGACTGCCACAAGCTCAATTTCTTGCCTTCCTGCTTCCTTGTTCATGTAGGTGTGTGTATGCCTTGTGAGTTTTATGGCATACTTATTAAAAAAAAGTCTCTATCACTCATGTAAGGATTTTAGTTTCCTTTTGACTTATTTTCTCCTCAAAAATAATCCTCCTGCATATTTTTTGCACTTTTCCTCCCTAGGAATTCAATTACGTTTAATCACTATTACTGAGATTCAACTATAATGATTTCTTAGGCAACGTCTACGTTTTCCATTTTGGTCTATTGTGCCAGGGTTTTTCCACTTTGTTTTCAATGTACCTGATCTTGAGTGTTTAGTTCTGTCCTTATTATAAACTAATATGCCACTGCCACCACCAGTCTGAGATTCAGTCAGAAATGAGACTATGTAGTAATTTCAAATTAAATAACATTTTAATACTACAACAATATTATGGACAATGGCCATGTAGGATGAAGTCTAGATCCAGTCATGCAGAAAGGCCCAACCTAGTGCTCTACTACTGCCTGCTCTTGAATATTCACTGTTATTGTCCCTGATTCTCCCCCACCCCTCCAGTCCACCTTCCAGCCAGTACAAATAGCCTGATATGGCTAGAAGCAGCTCTACTTGGGACATTCACACCAAGTGTTGGAGTTTGTTTTGTTTCAGAAGTGTATGGGCTCGTTTTCCTCAAGTTTTGTGGCACAAAACAAAATCCATATATTTGAATCTGCCACTGAACATCAGATTCACCAGCGACAGCAAACCACCAGTTATATATTTAAAGGCTGACACTCTACACAGCTGTTTGATGATGAAAAGAGGTTGGCCATTACGGTAAACACACAAACTGATAAATGACTTTACACAGGTATTAAGTGCGGAGAGAAACATGCCTACCATCAGTGTTGCCCTAAAATGATACATAAAAAGAAAAACCTTGTCCCATCTCAAGCAACACTGCACATGCATGTTTAAGAAAGCTTTCAATCACCAGGCCATACGTAATGAGTCATCTCTGAGCCTGATAAGTGCTACTGAGCCATACCTGAGCCTGACTGACATGGAGCCCTCAGATAATCAACCAGGCCAATCTCCAGGAGAAGATTTAACCCGATGTCCCCAAGTCCAGGGAGATCCCCATGAGAACAGCCATTCTAGGTTGTTCAATGTTGCTACCTCGCCAGAAGTATCCCCTACCGCTTAGTGGTTCTGAAAGACTGCTCCTGCTCCTGCCCCAGCCCCAGCCAGTGCCTGCCCGCCCCATTCCTGCCCTTGGTTCTTGATTCCTTCTCTGATCCCTGGCTCCAGTCCCCATCCTGACCACTGTTGCTTCAACAACATCTACTTCTCACTTTCTGACTAGCTGAGCAGACTGCCTACTTATGTGGCTGGCGCCAGCAACTGAGATGGAGACCCCTGGAATGACCATCATTGATGATGACACAGTTGATCCAGAGCCTTTGGGGTCAAGTTGCTCAGTTGAATCTGGATAATGCTTCCCTCCACTCTCAGATCCTGTCAGCCACTGTAACCATAAGAGCATAGGAATGGCCATACTGGGTCAGCCCAAAGGTCCATCTAACCCAGTATCCGACAGTGGCCAATACCAGGTGCTTCAGAGGAAATGAACAGAACAAGGCAATTTACTGAGTGATCCATCCCCAGCTTCTGGCAATCAGAGACTAGGGACACCCAGAGCATGGGGTTGCATCCGGGACCATCTTATGTTAATAGCCATCAATGGACCTAGCCTCCATGCACTTATCTAGTTCTTTTTTAAAGCCAGTTACACTTTTGGCATCCACAACATCCCCAGGCAACCAGTTCCACAGGTTGACTACTTCACAGAATGCACACTTTCTTTTGTTTGTTTTAAACCTGTTGCTTATTAATTTCACTGGGTTTCCCCTGGTTTTTGTGCTGTGTGAAGGAGTAAACACTTCCTTATTCACTTTTTCCAATGTTAAAGACCTCTATCATATCCCCCTTTCATCTCTTTTCTAAGCTGAAAAGTCCCAGTCTTTTTAATCTCTCAGATGCAAGCTGTTCTAGACCCTTAATCATTTTTATTGCCCTTCTCTGTACCTTTTCCAATCCTAATATATCTTTTTTGAGATAGTGACCAGAACTGCATGCAGTATTCAAGGCATGAGCATACCATAGATTTATATAGTTGCATTGACATTTTCTCTTATCTATCCCTTTCCTAATGGTTCCTAATGTTTTGTTCACTTTGACTGCAGCGTCACATTGAGCACATGTTTTCAGAGAACAATCCACAATTATTCCAATTTCTCTTTCTTGAGTGGTAACAGCTAATTTAGATCTCCTAATTTTGTATGTATAGTTAGGATCATGTTTTCCAATGTGCAGTACTTTGCACTGATCAACATTGAAGTTCATATGACATTTTGTTGCCCAGTCACCCAGTTTTGAGAGATCCCTTTGCAACTCTTCAATCTACTTTGGACTTAACTATCTTGAGTAATTTTGTATCATCTGCAAACTTTGCCACCTCACTTTTTACCCCCTTTTCCAGATCATGTATGAATATGTTGAACAACACACTATATACCTCTCTCCATTGTGAAAAATGACTATTTATTCCTACCCTTTGTTTCCTGTCTTTTAACCAATTACTAATCCATGAGGTAACCTTCCCTCTTGTTGTCAGATGTTGGTTGCGTGTGTTCTCTGTTTGCTGTCCCAGCTCTGTGCAGATAGTTGGCACAGCAGACCTTGATCGAACTGCCCAATAACCACAAGCTGGTTAATAGCAAAGGAACTCGGTCAGGTTTATTGTTAATGAAGCACGGTCCTAGTATCCCATAGACTCTACAGGACCACTAACACATGTATGCCTCTCACAACAGACCAGCTCAGTCATAGGCTAGCCAAAGACGCTCTCTTTGAGACTCCTTTTTACACACCAATACAAACAAGATACATATTGTCCTGCTCACATGGTTAGCCCTCCATCTACCTTGTACATGTTGGTTCCATCAAACCATTTCTATCCATCACACTGTCGTCCTGACCTTATCTTTAAGAGAGGTCGACGTGTTCCTGTCGTCTCTGGGGAATGTGTTTGTACTCACTTGGTATCGGGGTGTTCTGGTACCACCTTTCTCAAATATATGTATGCGTGTGTCCTGTACCTAGCACTTGTCAAAAGTGGGTGTGTGTTTGCAATATCTGCCCTGTTCTTGCCAGATTCGGTGAGCCTGCTCACAGCCTGTCTCTTGTTAACTTTGCTTTATATTAGCAAGGCTTGAACACTACTTTAGTTCAAGTCCCAGGCCTCTGATACAAGGACTTATGTCTCAGACTCCCCACTACTTACCCCATGAATGCTTACTTTGCTTAAGAGCCTTTGGTGAGGGACCTTGTCAAAGGCTTCTGAAAGTCCAAGTACACTGTATCCACTGGGTCACCCTTGCCTACATTTGTTGACCCCCCTCAAAGAATTCTAAGAGATTGGTGAGGCATGATTTCCCTTTGCGAAAGGTGTGTTAACGCTTCCCAAACAAATCATGTTCATCTCTGTGTCTGATAAGTCTGTTCTTTACTATAATTTCAACAAATCTGACTGGTATTAAAGTTAGGTTTACCAGCCTGTAATGGCCAGGATCGCCTCTGGGGCTTTTTAAAAATTGGCATCACATTAGCTATCCTCCAGTCATCTGGTACAGAAGTATAGCCGGCCATGGTACCTTTAGAACTTGACCCGAAGGTTCTGCTGCCAGAAAGATTTGATGGGAACCACCAAAGTGCTGTGGTTTTCTTAACCAGTGCTGCCATTTGTTCACTCTTGCAATGTATCTCAATGATCAGTTCAAAATGGGGTTTAGTATCACTTTATTGATCAGTGAAGCCCTGGACTGGGTCTTGCTCCTCCTGGAACAGGCCAGCCCAATTCTCAGTAATGCTAATGAGTTCACCCACATCTCCTTGGTAGTACTTAATGATCCAAATCGCATCTCTACCACTGAATCTGCCATGCAGTTTCTCCAGCAAGGCCATCAGCCCATCTCAGCTTATACTATCCATTTTCAACATCTAAAAACTTCTCCCTTCTCCTGAACTTGCTTGCAAGCTGTGAGACATTATGCAGGCTCCGGTGAGATGTATATTATTTCAAAACTGCTCTGTCATTGTCTCTAAGTGATCCTGAAGAGATAAGAAGCTGCTGAGAACCTCTGACTGTGGGTAAGAGTTGGAGCAAATCTTTTGGTGCCAAAGGAATCTGCCCCAATCTTTGCTTTCCATTTCAAATACAAGATTCTGGGGGAAGGCGGGTGAGGAAAACAGAAGCTAAATTCCTAGAGGAAGGAATCCACTGCAAAAAGCTCTTATTCCAAACAAAAGAGGAAAACACAGAGGCAGAGGCCCTGAGACAATGTCTGTTCAGTAAACAACCAGCAGGAAGAGCTTTCATTATCAAAAAACTCTGCTTCCAATCCACTGGATTTGGAAAGAAGTCTAACTCATGGTTTTTTTCTGGCAGAGTACTAGATCCTACACTGGAGAAAGGACTTCCAAACACTTGACTATAGTTGAAAAGCAGAGACACAATCTTTCCCTTTTCACAGTCACCACAGACCACTGACCAAAGCACTAAAAGACAGTTAAATAAAAGATTGAGTATTGGGCCTACTCTGCAGGATTCATTTCTCCAGGTCCTAAGCCAATTCCTGAGTGGCTGAGGCTTGCTGGTCAGTGCCAGCAGCAACAAATTGAAGTTTGCAAGATGTCAGGTCCATTTTACTGCTGCTGCTGACAGGTTGACAGCAGCAGTGAAATTGAAGTTCACAAAAATCCAGTCACTGTTGCTGTTCAGGAAATATAAGCAGCCAAGACAGGAACTCAAACCATTTGCTCCTCTGAGTGCATACGCAGGGAAGGGAAGACCTGCATTCTTTTATCACAGTCACAATCTTCAGAAGCTGAACTGTGAAATTAATAAGAATGGAGAGGTTACTCACCCTGTACAGTAACTGGAGTTCTCCAAGATGTGCATCCCTACAGCTGCTCCACTTCAGGTGTGCACGCACACTATGCACCTTTGACTGGAGATCTTCAGTAGCACTACTCATTGGCTCATGCATGTGCCCTATGCATCCTCGTACCCCACACAGAGGCTAGACAGGGTATGTGGGCAAACCTTCCCCACTGCACAGTCTCGTAGAGGAAACGCCAAAGCAGAGGGGACGGAGAACGGGTAGTGGAGCACCCATGGGGCACCCATCTCAAAGAATTCCAGTTACTGCAAAGGATGAGTAACTTTCTTCTTTGAAATGTCCCTACTGGTACCTCAGATGACTACCAAGGAGTACCCCCAGATGGAGGGGGAGTTTCAGATCAGAATCCAGGACTATAATCAAGACTGCATTCCCAAGGGCAGTATCCGATCTGGAAAAATAGATCACCACACATTATTTGGGAAAGGTGGGTATTGAAGTCTAAGCTGCAGCCTTGCAGACCTCAGCAATGGAAACATTCTTGAGCAGTGACACTGAGTTAGAGTGCGCCCTCATGGAGTGGGCCAATACCCTAGAAGGAGGCTGTATATCAATAGATTCAAAACAGGAAATGACATCCAGAAATCCATCTAGAGAGCCTTTGTGTGGAGACTGTAGACCCTTTAGATCTGTCAGCAATTGACATGAACGGTCCAGGAGACTTCCTACAGGACTTGGTTGTGTCCAGATAGAAGGGTAATGCCCTCCTGACATCCAGTTTGTGTAAAACAGCATCCTTCCTGGTCTGGTGTGGTTTTAGAGGAGGAGGGGGAGAGGAACAGATGGATGACCTGGTTAATCTGAAACTTGGACAAAACCTTAGGAAGGAATTTAGATCACAGACATAATAAAATGTCCTTGAAAAATACTATAAAGAATGGGTCTGCCATTAATGCTCCTATTTCCCCGACTTTTCAACAGCCTTCATGGATAGGTTAAGAAGGGAACAAATAGTCACTGATTCAAAGGGAGGTCTCATAAAAGACACCTGAATATGAAGTTCAGATCCCAAACAGGAGTGGTTCTTTTATCCGAGGGAAAAAAGGTTCCCCAATCCTTTAATAAATTTAATTATTGCAGGGCTACACACACAGGGAATCCCTCAAGGAATGAAAGGCCATTATAGCCACCAAGTGGATTCTGATAGAAAGAATCCTGTCTTTTGATTTCAGGAGGAAGCCTTGAACAGTGGAGAGGGAAGAATGAGTCAGTGGAAGATACTGTTGTTCACACCAATTGTTGAATCATCTCCACTTTGGAAGGTAAGTATTTTGGGTGAATTATGTCCTGCTGTTCAACAATACCTGTTGTACTTCCACAGAGCAAGCAGTCTCTCCTCCCAGGAACCTCTGAGGAATCACACCTTGAAGGTGATGTACTCCTAAATTGAAGAACCCAACCAGCATCTTAAGGAAGTAGATGAGGAGTAGCCAGAAGGCTTTGTTTGGCAGACATCCAGGTAAGGTCATGCCTCTCTTGGCCACGTTAGAGGCGATTTCGTGCCTCAATAAATGTTCATGAGAGGAGTCGCAGAAGAGGGACGGGGAAGGGAGGTAAAAATGGATGGAGCATCTCAACATTATGACTTCCAAGATCCATTTAACTGACACTGCTGCTCGTTCCACTCCACAACAATTGTTACATGTCTGGCATCTTGGCTCCAGCTCTCTGGATTCCATAGGAAGGTCCAAAATACAGTTGAGAGTCTTCCCTTTGATGGTTTTAAACTTTTTACTGAGAACACTGAGTCATTTCCAAGTGTTGACTCCAGAGCCACCTTGAGATCTCTTGGAATCTACATACCCGCAAGTAAATGGAGATCCCAGGTAGCTCAGAGATCCCGCCCCATCCAGTTGTCTGGATTCCAACCTGAGCTTCCGAGGAGGAAATCAAGGTTTCAGAAGAATAGACAATCCACTACACCTGGTTCAACTACAGAACTCTTCTCATTATTAAAACATCAATTTTGCCAGACTGGTTGAGGGTCTGAATCATCCCTGTTTTTTGCATCTCCAGTTGCAACAGTTTACCCATCTCCCTCCCTTCAGGGACACACTCTCCCATTTTCAGCTGTCATGAGAATAGATTAGCTGTGAGGTGGCATCATTTTCCACTGTAGCCTCTTCTTCCTGCTGCTCAGATAGCCAAGCGGAAACAGATGGCGGAGGACTGTCTGTCCAGATGATTCCTGCAAGCAATGCTAGAGGCTCTAGAAAATTGCTGACCATAGGCTGCCCAAGGGTCCCAATATGGCCACTAAAGGGAACCATACAGAACATTACTATTTATACCAGTGAGGAGGAGCTTCAAAGTGTATCCTCCAAGAATCACCCCTCTCCCTGTAGGTGTCAGTAAGAGGGTTCCTGTAATGGTAAGTAGAGTAGGAGAGCCATGCACTGAGATTTGAGAGACTGAAGAAATGTCCTCACCATCCAGGGCGAGAGTGCAACCAGAGAACAGGGAAAATCAGGTAATTCCAGGAAAAGATGTAGTTCCTGTGACCAGATGGATCTTGGTACCAAGGTACACTCAGGACCCCTCAAAAAGGGAGACTCTGGGTCTTCAGCATATTTAAATTCCTGCAATACCAGATGAATGAACTATTCAGTCTGTTCAAGTAGATCCCTTGCAGAGGAAGTTGACGGTACCAACAATGTTGATTGCCTGGATGTAGGCGTAGACTGATGCAGCCACTTAGGCATCTGCAGTACCAAGGCTCTTGGAAACTGGAGGCTACAGAGGAATATCCATCAGTACTGACTTTCTAGAACCAGTCTCTCCCACTTTTGAGTTGGTCGAATCCTAACAGTACCAAAGGTGGTTTAGGTACTGAAGCGTAGTTGGAGCATTAGCCTTTAGAAGAGCACATTGACTTGGGAGCACCATTGGTACTGGAGGAGCCTGGAGCCCCAACAGTATGAGGCCAGGAACCTACCCAGTCAACTTATGAGGAGACTGAGGTCTTCTCAATATGGGCTTTTTGTGGGGAGAATCAGAACTCCTTTTCTTAGAAACCTTCTCAGACGTCTCTAAAGTCTTTCCATTAGAAGATCTAGGTGAACAGTGAGCTGAAGTCAACAAGGCATTGTGTGTGCTTAGAAAGTGGTGTACAGGGAGGATCTAGTAACCTTGGTCCAAAGTGGGACAGAGTTCTCCATCATAAGCGGTCTCAACTTGATCCCCTAGTTCTTCCTTTCCCTGCTCTTAAAGAAGTTGGACTTCTATGGAAAGTGTTTCTCCAAGGCAAACACACACCAGAAAGGCCTGTCATGGAGCGGGATCACTTCCTGGCAAGTGAGGCAATGTCTGAACCCTGATGATGCTGGCATACTCCTTCAACGGAGAAAGAACCTCCCAAGAGGAGGAGGGTAGAAATAAAGAGGACAAGGAACAATCCTCTTACAAAAACTGACATATCTAATTATACCAAACTACTAATAACTACCCAAGGCAAGCTTGACTGATTGAAGCAAGCACGCTGGATACTCCATCTCAGGCCGAAGTGATTCACCCACATAGCCAGGGCTTTGGAGCGGAGCCCAGAGCTGGAGCACAAACCAGTAGGTTTTTGCCCGGAGCTGGAGCGGAGCCGGAGCAATTAAAAAATTCCAAATCCCTGCATACAGCCCTATATAGCCTTGCTGCAGGATACAAGGTAGGGTGCAGGAGTGGGCAGACCAGCACTACCACCAAAAATTGCCAAAAGGCACACATGCACCTAAAGTGACGCACCCATAGGGATGCTACTCAAAGAATAAATGGTTAGTTTCACGGTTCCTCAGAACACTGAGCAACTGACTTCATTCTTAGAAATTACATGCTCTGCTTAGATAAGCAGAGCAACACAATAGGTCAATGATTGTGTCCTGCTCAATGCCCCTCCCTATCCCCACAAGATGAGAGAGTCGGAGAGTGCTATTCTACACTCTTTTCCAACAAGGCCACTATGAAAGACATGAACAACCAACACAGTCCTGAGACTGATCCCTGATGGGAAGTCCAGTTCCTCTCCTTTCCCAGCAGCTTAACAGGTACACATGCTGGGCTTCCCAATTAGGTGTTCATCTCTGAAACCTGCTGGGTGCCCATCTGTATTTTTTATATGGGTTGCCTGCTAGTAGGATTCTGGAGCATTTTTCAAGTCCTGGCCTTTATACCGTCCACTGCTTTAAGAACCCATTTGATGTAGAGTATTTACAAAACTATATCTGACAGATGAGGTAGGTGAGGTAATACCTTTTATTGGACCAACTTCTGTTGGTGAGAGAGAAACTTTTGAACCACACAGAGCTGTTCTTCTATTTGACAACTGACTCAATAAAAGATATCCCCTCACCCACCTTGTCTCCCTAATATCCTGGGACCAACACTGCTACAATTACACTGCATCTGACAGATAAAGAAGACCGAGTTCCCTGCAGTGTTGTGGATAAGAGATACTTAGTTCATTACATAACAGATGAGAATTCTTTTCAATAAACCGCAAGAGTTAAACATAATACACCATATGGGAAAGTTGGAGAATTTACAGTCAAGAAGCTTTCTTGGACCTTCCATGTCTGAATCTGAACTGTGAGGTGTACCCTTCTCCCTCATTCTTGGGAGTTAGATAACCTTTAGACTCTTAAACTGAAAACCCAAGTAAGGAAGCTCTAAGTTAAGGCTGATATTGGTGTGAGTGAAAGATGAACTATGTCTAATCCTTCCTCTTTCAAATTATCAAACATTCACTAAGAGTAGATCAGAACCAGCCTTAATTTCTAGCATTAATCCCTCCCTATCTCTCCTTTGCACACACCTTCCCTCCTAAATTAAGTTGTCTCAATCTTACAGTTCACTATGGTTTTTAAAGTTACAGGCTCAATAATGTTTAAATAAAAATGTATACTGTTAAATAAGCCAATACTATATAATTAACATCTGCTTTTTACTTGGCTATGCTGTACTATTTAGACATAATACCAGACTGGTAATTACATATTTTATAGGAAACTATGCCAAAAGAGTCAGTCCAGTTTCTTGACTGATAAGAAGAACCTATAATCCGAAGTTCAACACAATCTATAACAAATACCAACACACAACCAGATGACTGTGCAGTTCCCGAGGGAAAATGTAATTCCATAATGGTTTGAACAACACTCCCACTTTGAATGCTGGTTTAGGCTGTCATACAATAGAACTAATTTATTGTTTCAGGCTTAAACATCAATCCAACAAAAGCATCTGAACTGCATAAAACTAAATGCTTTATAAACAACGCTAAACCAGAAACCCCTAACATGCACATTTTTATACAGAGCAGATTTAAAGTGTTTCTATAAACCATATTAGTCTATTTAGAAAATGTATCACACTGAAACTATGTTAACAGAGTACAGAGTTTTGTAAAAGCTACAAGATTAACCCTATGTTAAAATGAAGTAAAATATCATTCAAGATGACTATCCCCTGAAGAAAACAGAGAAAAAACAGAACATTAGAAAAAAGTTTCCTTGGCTAGTGTTCCTGTTTTTCCCTTTTGCTATTAGAGGCTCAGGGTTTAAAAAGGGCTCTCTCTAGTATACTAATACTCCTTCTTGAGGTAGTTTGATATTGGAAGTGATTAGTAGGGATGTAATCCCAATGCTACAAATTCTGCATTTTTCCCCGCAGGATTGCAGAGAAAATGGAATACAGAGCTTTACAAGTTAGGAAAATAAACGAAAACAGGGAACTCTAACTTGTACTAATGATAGGCCTATAATGAATTACTTGCTGTTTCTCAAGATTCAGTTAATGCAAACTGAATAAGGAAACCAAAGCTATTTTGCTCATTTGACAAGTGTAATTTAGTTTTATTTATAATAAATCAGAGTATACTAATAAATGTTAACACACTTTATAAAAGTAATTAAATTTTAATAGGAGATCTCACTACAGCACTATTAAATCTTTCCAAAAAGTAAGGAGTATGAATTACAAATGTAATCAGATGCTAGTGCTTTCCTCAGAATGAAAGTGTGTCTTTAAGAGGTCACCTAAAACACCATATGGTGCTGCTATCGTTCTGTTCACTGTACTGGTCCCCAAATTATTGATGTTCTAATCCTGGAATTTATTTGTAAAGAATAGGCTAGGACTATAACAATGTTTAAAAGGGGACTGGATAAATTCATGGTGGCTAAGTCCATAAATGGCTATTAGCCAGGATGGGTAAGAATGGTGTCCCTAGCCTCTGTTCGTCAGAGGATGGAGATGGATGGCAGGAGAGAAATCACTTGATCATTGCCTGTTAGGTTCACTCCCTCAGGGGCACCTGGCATTGGCCACTGTCGGTAGACAGATACTGGGCTAGATGGACCTTTGGTCTGACCCGGTACGGCCTTTCTTATGTTCTTATGTAATACTTCTTTACTGTCCCAACCCACTAATTTACAGGTTTGTTATAAAATCCTAGCCCTCTTAAGCAAATATATACAGGCAGGTCTATAGGACGTCAGACTTTACAAAATGAGAGGTTCAACGCACCAGCAACCACAGACATGACAACCTGAGGCATTGTCTTGGTTATTCAGTTTCAGCTGTACGGAGAGAAGAGGAAAAGTACCCCACTATACATATTCTCCATCTCATCACCTGCCTGCATCTCTCACACACACACCATGGCTCCCTAACCCCTCCTCCCCTCACGGCATTACCTCCTTTCTGTCTCTCTTCTGGAGACATACTGTTAAAGGATTATAGTACTTTCCAATTTCTTAAGATAAGATGGAACTGAATTTGTTCACCCATGATGGAATCCTACTAAGACGGGCTTTTCGGTTGGGGGGCAGGAGGGTGAAGCTGCCACCACATTGGGCCTGTGCTATGCTTCACTAGCAGAAATGAGACTGCAAATGCGTACCTGAAGTCTTCAGGCCACCCGAACTGGTTTCCAGCTCTATGCCCCTCTATCACACTAGGGAACAAAAACTCTGTGTGGTAGCCAAGGCCAAACAAAAAGTTGGTCAGAAAAGTGATGATGTTGATGATGATCTTATTTGAAAATACTTTTGTATTTGAAACTATGGTTCGATCATCATGTCTGTGACCTCAAATCCCCACACATTCCTCCATACTACTACAATGCCATCTGAAACAGTGTGTCACCAAACTACTCTCAGATGTATCCACCAGGGAAACAGAAGGGGGAAAATGAACTGGATGAAGATGTGCACAACGGTAAATACCATGACTGAGGTTGAATTTTTATATTTAAAAAAAAAGCAGGCCAAGCATAAATTCCTTGCACAGGAAGAACTATTGAAGCTTTCCAAGGGATTTTAGAGTCTGTTCGTGTTTCTTCTTTTACTGCTTTTCTACAATCTTGTATCCCCCCCCCACCATTTTCCCTCTTACTTTTCTCCCCTTCTCTAACTTTTTCTATGACTGTAATGACTACACAAGAACCCCATCAAGGAAACAAGGCAGTATTTGTTTTCTCTTCTGAGTTTAACTGTGCAAATCCTTTCCAGGTAAAGAGGCATTACCCAAATATCCTGCTTACTGGTTAGACAGCCGTGGTGAGGACAAGGATCACTCCACACATTGTGGCCCATTGTAGGATAAAGCATCCCTCCACTTCAGTTTCCTAGTTAACACCATCAAAATAGCAAGAGAAATTGTTCATCCAAGGCACTCAAATATCATAGTAGCAGGAAGCACAAAAGAATTTGGAGAGCATGGCAAGCAGGAAGTTTTCCAACCACTTTCTCCAGAAGGTAAGTTTTCATTTTTAAAAAAAAATTATTAGCTCTTATGGTTGAGAAGGTCTGCAAAATGTGAACTGAATAAAATGATGATGTACTGCTGTCTTCTTGGTTCTAAAGACAGCTCCAATACCCCTGCTGCTTCCCAGCACCCACAATCTGCAGCAGAGTGAAAACTGACCCAAAGTCTCACCAGTTTTCACTGCTTTTTTCAGACCCCTAAGCAGCAATGAAACAGAAAAGAAATCAGGTTAATTTTATTATGCCAAGACTTGAGAAAGTTGAGAGCAACAGCAAAGGCAGACACCAAAGCTGCTATTTGGGGAAATGGGCTAAAAAATGACAACTAGGAGAAGGGTCAAATATTAGAAACTGACTCAGCAGCAACAAAGCCTAGGGATCAATTCAGAAAAGCTACCCCTATTTAGTGCCTGCCACCATTTTCATATCACTCTGAGGGCTTGTCTACACTACTGCGTGGGGTCGATTTAAGATGTGTAACTTCAGCTACAAGAATAGCGCAGCTGAAGTCGACGTACTTAGATCTACTTACCGCGGTGTCTTCACTGCGGTAAGTCAACAACTGATGCTCTCCCATCGACTCTGCTTGCGCTTCTCGTTCTGGTGGAGTACCGGAGTCAACAGGAGAGTGCTCAGCAGTCAATTTATCACATCTATACTCAATGCAATAAGACTCCCGCTGGATCGATTGCTGCCTGCCAATCCAACAGGTAGCGTAGACAAGCCCGCAGATGATAGATTTAGTGCTTCAGCCACAAGAAGTCTAGTTAAAATTTTAACTCCAGTATCTGGCTTTATGGGTTGGGGTGAAGCAGAAAGGAGACATTATAAAGGAGGTGGCAGAGAACATAAGGCAAGGAAAGGAACAAGAGAGAAGAGGGAATTAACCAAAGGTAGCTCAGGAAAAAAAATGTTGAGTGAAGACAGGAAAAGAAAAGAAAATACCAGAGGATGTAGTAAGTAGCACTGACTGAAGAATACTTGGCAAATATGTAATGACTGTTATCATTGTTCATCAAATATTGTACTCCATTAATACTTGTTTGTGGTTTTCAACCAGTACAGTAGCTAGGCAAATACTATTTTGCACATACACTACTTCTGGGGGTATTATCAAATATATTCAATGAATATTTCGTCTACTATTCATTCAGCCGTAGTAGTAAGTCACATTTAAAAATATCTATTAAATTGAAAGTTGTTAAATACCATATTTAAAACATACAGTCAAGTGGCCTGGAGCCATTTTTCTTTCTTTAAATTGCAAGGGGCATGGTAGCAAATATTTTCACCAAGGCGTATTAGTTTAGGCCTTGGGCTTTAAGTATCAAATTTTTGAAGCCCTGATTTTTCTTCTACACAGACCACTACCTTGATAATTATGTCCTATTGGCTGAGTGGAGGAAACCATACTATTCTTCAGAAAGAGTACAGGGGACTAGTTACAGTCGAGACCTTTCAAAAGCATAGGGCTGGTCTACACTGGGGGGGGGTGTCAATCTAAGATACACAACTTCAGCTACATGAATAGCATAGCTGAAGTCGAAGTATCTCAGATCGATTTACCTCGGGTCCTCACGGCGCGGGATCGATGTCCGCGGCTCCCCCGTCGACTCCGCTACCGCCGCTCACCCTGGTGGAGTTCCGGAGTCAATGGGGAGCGCATTCGGGGATCGATATATCGCGTCTAGATGAGACGCGATATAATCGATCTCCGATAAATCGATCGCTACCCACCAATAGGGCGGGTAGTCTGGACGTACCCATAGTATGGGCTCTAACTGCAATTTCAGTAGCATTTTCAAGGAATCTAAGAAAGGCAAGTTTTCATCTTTGGCCTTAGGTTGCATGTACCCGAGGCATTCAACACACCCAGGATTTAAGTGCATATAACATCAAATCAGCCACTGGCCTTTGGGGGAAGGGGTTCATATTATTGTTTACATCTTACAACAAAGAAAATATTCAACTTGAAGAAAAAATTTTTTAGGAAAAATGAGTTCTCTCTGTCTGCATCTCAAATCTTGTTGCCTATCTTTGAAGTTACCTTAAAAAAAATCCTTGACTACTCCCCACCTTTAAAAACTCTGAAGGGCGCTAGCAAGATGACTAAATGCTTAAGGTGTAAATGCTTACACCTATCAAGTCCAACATTTGTACCCACTTGTTTCTTTGATACATGCTTTATGCATTTTCAAACAAAACAAAAAAAAACTGCCTGTAACTTCCTTAAACTACAAACCTAAGCCCACAAGCAGACTGCTAAGCCCAGGTAGAGCGATGTACCACCTATGCACTATAATTTGCACAATCAGGGCTCTAAAGTGGTGATTTCATACATTCTACATCTTCAAATCAAGGACACCATTGGACATAGCTTTAAAAATCTACCCCACAGAGGTAAGTGAAAAGCTGTCTCTAGCTGTCTGGCCGGGGGGTAGTGAGCTTAAAATCATCAATTTCTATACAAACTTTTTGTTTAATAAGTTCTTATTTCTCACTCTTATGATTGCAAAGATAGCCCAGATGCTAAAAGAATGAGAACTGATTCCATGTTTTCATGAGCCTGCAGACAGGCAACTCCTGTACTTCTGCTGATGTCCATAGTAGCATCAGAGTATATAAAGAAGAAACTGGAAGTTTCACTGTGTACCATGTGAGCAGAAAATGAAACTCAAATCAGGCCAATTCAAGCTGCTGCTGCATCAGAAAACTACCAGCAGTGGCAATTGCAGACATAAAAGAGTAATTCATGGTAGTGAAGAATTTTGCAGATTGCATGGAGAACTTGCTCCCGACCCAAATCCCCACAGTAGAAAAAAAAGGTTCTAGGGGATGGGTAAAGTAGTAGAAACCCTCACGCAGCTCTAAGGAAAAGTGGAAAGAAACAGTCTCTTCTTCCCTTTCAGCAGCTAGAGGGGAGCTGAGTAGGGTGACCAGACAGCAAATGTGAAAAATCGGGATTGGGTGGTGGTGGGGAGGGTAACAGGCACCTATATAAGAAAAACACCCCAAAATCGGGACTGTCCCTATAAAATCGGGACATCTGGTCGCCCTAGAGCTGAGCAGTAAATTTCACCCACCTTTTATCAGAAACTGCTGTGATAGCGAGCCTCAGGGATAGCAACCAGACTCAAGTTTCAAAAGCTGTGTGACAATTCATTGCTCCTGGACATCACTTGTAAAGTCCCCACCCTCATCTTTCATATCCATCTCTGGCTCGCAATCCCCTGGTTTTTCAAGTGTGTCTATTAATTTTGGGATACCAACAGTAATTTCTGTACCATCCTCTATCAAAGGATTTAATCTGAAGCTGTTACTGAAACTTCAGCTTGATTGTGAAGCTTTAAAATTTGCATGGTGACTGTCTAATTTTGTATTTTGTTCTTATAAATTTAAACATAAGCCATAATCTATACAAGTAATTAGATTACTGAAAATCTGAAATATCCATCACCACCTTGTTTAAAAGCTTTTTTTAAATTGCTGATTAACTTTAATAGACAAGAGATCTAATTTATGCTGCCAATTCCATATCAGGAACTTTATGCACAGATCCTGCTGTTTCCTAATTTTTGGTTCCTGGCTACTACTTATAACAAGGCATCCTGGGATTTTACTTTCACTGCTTTCTTAACTTTATAGAGTCAGTGGTATCTCCTGTTCAGACTTGTCTGATTACATCTGTTGTACATTAACTTACCAGTATGTTGAAAATCTTGGCCCATGAACACTAAATTCTCCAAGCGTGTTCCGCCAGATGAGACAACGGCTTTTACTCAAATTTGTTTTTACGTTACCTCTATTAAATAATTGACAAAACTTCCCTTCTATTCTCATTTTATTTCCAGAATATGTTTGTGTTGGTTTAATCCACTTTACCTTTCTAAATCAAAACCCTGAAGCAAAATTAAATACTGAAGTTCAAAGATGGCATTCTAAAGGTCCAAAAATAAGTGAACACAATTGATAATAATAATGAAGGATATCTGATAAGATGCACATGCCTAAGACATGCAAATATAAAAACAGCACAACATTCAATGAAGTTTCTCTCTTACATATTTTGGTTTATAAAAAATATGTGGTCTCTAACTGGGTGGCATTTTGCATTTCAAACTGTAATTGAGTGAACATGTTGCCATGGTAACAATGGAATTGTGCAATAATGTTGTTGCCTTGTAATTGCTGGATATTTGTATACAAGCAGCTGAGCTTTCTTAATTCAATGCCCCCTCAAATCTTTCAGGCAGACTCTGGAGCTACAACAGCATCTTTTAATGTGAAAACTCTAAAACAATTTCTGATTTTTCAACCAGTATTAGAATTCAAAGCAATGACAGGCCATATTACAAAAAAGAAATCCTGTCAAGACTCAGGCTACATAAACTTTTGTGTTCCTTAGCTCTTTTAAAATATTGCCGTTTTTAAGAGATCTCATTTAGATAGATAACTTCCAGTAACTTTTGGCCACAACTGAAGGCACTGACAGCAGTGAAGACCGCACAAGTCACTTTTATTGATGCTATGCAACAGCAGTAAATCCAGATGTACTCTGACGCCTTTCTTCAATAAGAGTGAAACTCACCTTAGGTACAGAGTGCAAATACAAGGCGCTCTACATGACTTAAATCTCGCATTGAGGCTATGCAGAAAGTAAAATACAGGCATCTCTAAACTAGCCCATACAGACAGATGTGGATGAGGTGAGACCAGAGGATCCATACTGTGACTGAGTGACCCCAACACACAACTACTACATTCTCAGTGTCCTGATTCCAGGTTGGTGGGTGACTTTTGCCTGCCCAATCCACCCACACTTCTCTCACAAACAGCTCAGTTACTTGTGAAATCAACTTCCATAAACTCCTCCCTAAAATATTAGGCAAATCTATATTAATGGACATTGTTAAATCCAGAACGTCAATATTTTAAAAGTGACAAGTCTAATTTATGCAAAGCTTTATACGAAAGCTGTCACAGCAAATCTAATGACAAACTGAAAAAACCTTCAGTGTCATGCAAATACGTACATAACCACTTAATATCATTACATGTATTTTGAAGAAACAGAATGGATCAGTTTTACCTCCCTCCAAATGGTATGAGGTGTTTTGGTATAATGTCAAATAATCATCATGTAATAAAAGTGAGTTTGCTTATGAGGTCATGCTGCGCTTACAATGCCACACACACACAAAAAAAATCAAAAGATTAAAGAAACAAGTATTGCACACGGCATCTTTCCTGATAAATTCCTGCAGCATAAATCCAAACAGTTCAGTAACACCTACCTTCCACTGCTCCAAATACATTATAATTAATTTTTTAAAACTGACATGAAAATTGTTGCACAAACTAACATTTCATACAGTAAAACTCCCTTTTAAACACACAGCAATTCAGGGGGGAAAGGGAACAAGGCACAGTGCAGGGGTAGGCCAGAATGTTACCCATAAGTTTGATTTTATACTGTCATTTTGTGTTGTATATTAACAGTATAACAGCCTAAAAGTAATCTACTGCCCACTCTTACCATAAGACAGAATTATTATTTTTTTTGCCAATCAATAAGTATCTATTTGGTTCACATAAGTGGACAAGCAGAATTCTGTAATGCTGATTTACTAGCATCTCAAACAAGGTAATGAAATACAAGTTATAAAAACCATCATAAGCATGAAATGCAGAAGACTCCCACATAAGTCCAAAGATACTTTACATAAGACACATTTTATTTACTATAAAGATCAAAACAGCTACTCTGAATGGGTATCAGCATCAGATAAAGTCACTTTTGAATAATACATACATGTATGTATAGCCTGGACTATCATCATATTAACACAGGCACATGTGCAGAAGGTGCAACAGGGGATAAACATATTTTAAAAAACTTTTACAAGAACACAGGCCAGTGCATAGCTTTGTTTTGTGCCATCTCCCAAATACTGGGATTACAACTAAGCATTCAAAGCAGTAATTGATTATGGTTTAAAGAGACATCTGCACCTCTTTATCCCAGCAGTCTCCTTTATGTTTTATTTCTTGGATATGAATAATTCAGCTACCAAAATTCCCATTTTATCTAAGGGTTCATTTCCTAAATTTAATACATACATAGTACTATCCTAGCTATGAGGATTTTTTTTTTAATTAATTGTCTCATAATTTAAAGGGAAAATTTGATTTTTGTTTTAATTGGTTTAAAAAGCAGAACTGTTAACAGCTTAATCAATTTGCAAGTGAGCTCAACCCTTCTAGCCAGAACCCTCCACCCATTCCCCTGCCCCTTCACATGTCTTCACTATAGAAACACAGCTCTGCACAGGGACGGGAGAGAGATTTTTGAGCAGTAGAAGGGAAGGGGGATGTGAGTAACACCCAAATCCTCACTGCCTCCATCTGCAAGGATCACCCTGCTGCAGGGACACAGACACACGACAGCCTGACAGCCCCCCCAACACATACAGCACTGGATGGACAGCCAGACACACAGCGACCCTACACACAGACATGCTGACTGCTGGACAGAGACAGCCACTCAGCCCCCTCCCCACCAACAGCACAGTTGTTGGGCAACACACACAGTGACTGCCAGACAGACACACGCTAGCCCCCCCCACACACTGGGGCTGCTGGACACACAGTCAGACAACTCCCCACTTACACACACGCGCACACAGTGACTGCCAGACACCCACCCATCCACACAAGTGACTGCCAGCCAGCCACACACACACAGTGACTGCCGGAAAGACAGACAGACACCTACACAGAGTGACTGTCGGACAAACAACCCCCCCACCCACCCCCACACAGTGACTGCTGGACACAACCTCCCCACAGACACACACACTGACTGCCAGACAGACAGACATGTTCATATACAAGCACACACCCCGAGTTACTGTCAGACATAGTCCACACACATAGCGACTGCCAGACAGACAACCTCCCCCCACACACACACGTGACTGCCGGACAGACAGACACAACCCCCACCCCCCATCCACACCCACAAGTGACTGCCGGATAGACACAACTCCCCCCCACACACACACACCCACAAGAGACTGCCAGACAGACAGACACAACCCGCCCCCCCACACACATGTGACTGCCGGACAGACAGACACAACCCCCACCCCCCATCCACACCCACAAGTGACTGCCGGATAGACACAACCCCACACACACAAGTGACTGCCAGACAGACAGACACAACCCGCCCCACACACGTGACTGTCGGACAGACACCCACAAGTGACTGTCGGACAGACACAACCCCACACACACGCGCGCACACACACACACACACGTGACGGCCGGACACGGACACACACTGGAGGAGGCTGCCGGCCAGAGATACCCAGCCCCGCCCCCTGCCCTGCGGGCGGCTCTCGGGCCGCGGCCCCCAACCCTTGGCGGCAGGAGGCGGCGGCGGCGCCGCAGCCGCTCCACTCACCCCAGCTGCATCGCTCCCCGCCGAGCCCCGCTCAGCAGCGAGGCGGCGGCAGCGCTGCTCGCTGGGGGGGCTGGGGAGGGGAGGCGCAGAGACCCGGAGGGGGCGGGACGTGCCACAGCCCCGGCCCCACCCGGCTCATTCACAAAAACCCAAGCCACGCCGAACCGCCGGAGAGCGGAGCCCGCATGCCCCGCGCTGAATGGCCCCACCAGGGGTCAGTCACCTCACGACCCGCCCCCGACTCCACTTCATCCGCCCCTATTGGTCCTCCCCTCCCCTCTCATCGCTGCTACCTAATCACAGTGCAGCGTGAGCCTTCAAGGGGCTCAAAAGCACCCGCCACTGCAGCGGAGACGCCCCCCATTGGTGCTCCGAACTGCCCATCAACCTCCTGTCCGGAACCCTCCGCGTTCTCCGCTCAGGCCAGAAAAATAGCCGTGCGCGACCCATCCCTTTAAGGACCCACCGGTCGGCAGCAGCCTCAGCAGAATTAAAAGCCGGCGGACAAAAATAACCGCAGCCTTAAAGGGGCCGCGCAGCGGCTGCCTCCGTATAGATGCGGGCACACGTTGCACGGCCCGCGCGGGTCGTGGGAGCTGGGTACTGACCTGTGCGGCGGGAGCCGGCGCTCGGGGCTGCGGCAAGCCACGGGGAGGGCCCGGCGCTGGGCGGACACAGCGGCGCGCGCGCCACCAACGGAATCAGCCCGTGATGGGATCCGCCATTTTGGAATTTTTAGATGGAAAGTCACGTGGTGCGACCATTTTTTCCCTCCGCCAATCAGGAAGCGGCAGCTATTTTTAGCACAATTCCCCCCCCCCCCCCCATCCATGGACGAGGCGAGATGGGGGGGAAGCGGGGGCGGGGGGAGTGATGCGGCGAGTGGGCCTGCGAGCCGCGCCGGAGAGCGGCGGGAGCAGGGAGCCCTGGGGCGCAGTGTGGGGCAGGGAGCGGCGGGGAGGGTGGGGGCGCAGTGTGGGGCAGGGAGCCGCGGGAAGGGGTGCAGGAGGGTGCAAGGGGGGGCAGGCAGCCGCGGGGACGGGGGTGCAGGGAGGGCAGGGAGCCGCGGGGAGGGTGGGGGCGCAGTGTGGGGCAGGGAGCCGCGGGGAGGGTGGGGGCGCAGTGTGGGGCAGGGAGCCGCGGGAAGGGGTGCAGGGAGGGGTGCAATGTGGGGCAGGGAGCCGTGGGGAGAGATGGGGCGCAGTGTGGGGCAGGGAGCCGCGGGAAGGGGGTGCAGGAGGAGGGGTGCAATGTGGGGCAGGAGCCGTGGGGAGGGTGGGGGCGCAGTGTGGGGCAGGAGCCGCGGGAAGGGAGTGCAGGAGGAGGGGGTGCAATGTGGGGCAGGGAGCCGTGGGGATGGGGGGCAGGGAGCCGCGGGGAAGGGGGTGCAGGAGGGAGGGGGTGCAGTGTGGGGCAGGGAGCCGTGGGGAGGGATGGGGCGCAGTGTGGGGCAGGGAGCCGCGGGGAAGGGGGTGCAGGAGGGAGGGGGTGCAATGTGGGGCAGGAGCCGTGGGGGGGATGGGGCGCACTGTGGGGCAGGGAGCCATGGGGGGTCAAGGTGGAGGGCGGGGGTGAGGAGAAGCAGGGAGCTGTGGAGGGTGCTGTAAAGGGGAAAGTGCAAGCAGGGGCAGGGCACTGTGAAGGGAATGGGGGGGTAAGGGGGAGCACAGGGCTGGAGGGGTGATGCAGTTATGTGGGTGGCAATGTGGGGGGGCTAAACTGAGTAAACCCAATGATCTGAACTACACCCCTGACCCCAAACACAAGAGCCCCAGCTGAAGTACTGTTTGCCATGCCCCCCCCCCACATCCTTTCTCAAACCCATGGCCCCTTTAACTAGTTGCTGACCCAAACCCTACACAGGGTGTTCCAGACCATCAGGACCCAAATTATCTTAGGAGTCAGGGAGAGTGGCCCTTTCCCTTACATGTCTCCTGGATGTGACTAGCTGAACAAGCTCTCCCATCTGCAGGAAGCTTTCAAAGGTGGATGTGTCTCCTCCTCAGTCCTCCAAGGAATGTGTACCAATATTGCTGACTCTAAGGGCAGGTCTACACTAAGGGCGGGGGTCGAACTAGGGTACGCAAGTTCAGCTATGTGAATAGCGTAGCTGAATTCGAAGTACCCTAGTTCGAACTACTCACCCGTCCAGACGCCGCGGAATCGAAGTCCGCGGCTCCAAGGTCGACTCCGCCAGCGCCGTTTGCAGTGGTGGAGTACCGGAGTCGACCGCGGCGCTTCCGGAGTTCGAACTATCACGTCCAGATTAGACGCGATAGTTCGAACTCCGAGAAGTCGAACTCACCCGTCGACCTGGCTGGTAAGTGTAGACTAGCCCTAAGAGTTCACAGATCATGAGCCAACCCCCCCAAAATCAACATTTTCTTTTTAAATGTTTGGTCATTGTATGTACCTTCTGATTTCATGTCTTCAGAGTTTACACTTTCAAGCTTGTCTCTACAACCACAAGGGCATGAAACATACTCTTTCTTTAAATGAAAGCTGAGACTATCACATACATCATATGACTCCAGGAGCTGAGGCTGTAAGAAAAACACCAAATATCATGACTCTTGATAATGTAAGAATCGGCAATGCTGTGGAAAAGTCATTGCTTTTGTCCCACCCTGCTGGAGCTCAGGCAGAGCTTGGAAGGCTTTTTTGGCAAGATTCTCATAAAAGCAGAGAATCCCAAAAAACAAACTCCACCCACTTGGGTGGGATTTCCCCTGTGCAAAGGAAGACCTGCCTAATTTGGTTTGACTTCCACTAAGCACAAAGAGCCATATGTATTTAGGTGTATCTTGGAGTCAAATGTATTTAGGTGGAAATCAATGAAAGTTAGGAACCTAAATACCATTATGGATCTGGGCCAAAGAAACTTTGCCCACTAGGAGTGGGGTTTTCTCTAGGCAAGGAAAACACCACCTAATGGTATGAGGGCTTCCCCCTGAAGCACAGGGAAATCCTGTCCACTAAGGATTGTGTGTCCCCATAGGAATGAAAAGACGTCTATCTGGAATAGAGCTGCCCCATGTTCAATCTCAGGAGTGGCCAAACTGGCTTCTGAGCCGCTTGCAGCTCTTTTACAGTTAAAGTGCAGCTCACAGAGCTCCCCCCACCCCCCATTCTCCACCTACCAGACTGGGTGGGGTGGGGGAGCTCGGGGCTTCTGCCCTACAGTGGGGTGGTGGGACTAGGGGCTTCTGCCCTGCAGTGGGGTGGTGGGGTATCTAAGGGCTTTAACCCCTTGGTCCAGCAGGTACCACCCAGTGGGGCAGGTTATGCATGTCTTGTGACTCTTGAACTTGTGAAAATTATTGTATGAAGCTCAGAGGTCAGTAAGTTTGGCCACACTTGTTCTATCTCTTCAAAATGGGCTGAGATCCGTTTCCCCTAAGCTTACCCAGGAGATCTTCTGGCAGACTTTCCCTCTTCCACCTCCCAATGCACCTCCATTCACTGGTGGATGGGAGGAAATGCATGTGTGTGGAATAAACGTAGCAAGGGCTTTGGATGACTTCACATAGGTTGCAGAGGGGGCAGGGATGAGGGAAGACTGGGGCATGATGGAACATGAAGGAGTGCAGAGTAGGCACATGTGGAATGTGAGTGGGTGTGGAGTGGGGTGTAAATGACAGTAAAGGGGGTTGAAGTTGGTGCACTGGAGCCAGAAGACCCTTTGGGCTTTTCTACACTGGCACTTTACAGTGCTGCAACTTTCTCGCTCAGAGGTATGAAAAGACACCCCCCTGAGCGCAGCAAGTTTCAGCGCTGGAAAGCGCCAGTGTAAACAGTGCCCCAGCTCTGGGAGCCGTGCTCCCAGCACTGGTAGCTATTCTTCTCATGGAGGTGGTTTTTTTAGAGCACTCTCTACCAGCGCTCTGCCATGACTACACAAGCCACGTTAAAAGCGCTGTTGCCAGTGTAGACTAGCCCTTAGCCTGGAAAGCACAGGGAGCAGTCTCTCCTCCTCTCCACACAGTCACATGCTGATTCTGACTGAGTGTGAGAGTGGTGATTGTGCTTTCCCTTTGAATGTCTTCTGATCTATTGCCACATGTTGCATCCTTCCTCAGCACCAGGAGCTCATGTCTGTTCACTTCCCCTTTTCCCCACCCGTTGAAACTGCTCTCACTAGATGACAATAAGAGCGAGAAGCCAAGGAGAGGCGCTGCAGCAGCCAGGAGAAGAGAAGACTCCAGGACAAAGCATTTTCCATGTTCTATAGTAGTCCTTTTAGTAGAAGCTGCCTGGTACCCTGCAGCTCTCATCAGGGCTTCCTCACAGCATGCACCACACCCTCTACTACCTGCACTTTCTCCCAGTGTTTCCACCTGCTTCAAACTCCTGAGTTTTTATGGGAAAGTTTCATACCCTCCCAGGCAAGCCTACCTTTGGGGAAATGACATGGAACATTGCAGGTTCTGTTCTGATACAAGCATCAAAGTACCACCTCCAGCCCATTTCCTACAAGGAAGTAGAAATAAGGTGTGGAAAAGTTTAAATTCGGATCAGATTTGGATATTAAAATAGAAGCCCCAAAAAAGAACCAAGCATCAATGGAGAGATTACTATAGCTAATTTTTACAGTGTTTTGCACACTGAATTTCTTTTTAAAAAAATAGAACTTGTTTCTGTTCCAATTTTAACAAGAATTAGGAATAAGATAAGATATAGAAGATTGTCATAGTATATATGACATATATATTTAGCCAGTACAAGTAATGTAAATTTCAGCAAATCTGAAGTTACTGATTTGGTTGTTGGAATAATGGGGGGAAATGCAAAATATATTGGACATATACTATCTGTTCAATTATTAGCAGACAATCAGACTTAATTCTTTCTGAGGAATTGTCTATATAGGATCCTGCTCTTGTGATGCTCTCACCCTTCTGTTTTGCAGCTAGTATTGTCTGTAAAAGGGCTGTCATGCACACCTCCTCGTGGTATCAAACATCCACTAGAGGGTATAAAAGAAACCCTTATGTGAATTGCCATAAGTAGCAATCAGGAGTCCTTTGTGCCCCTTTTGTTTACCTCCATACTTTCTTGGCAATCATTTAGTGTTTAATTGGATTTTGTACTTTAAACAGTTATTCTAATATATTGTAGGATCTTCACCATCTGTAGTTTTTTGCTTGGCCTGAGGATTTGGTTGGCAGCACTCTCATTTTGCTTGGAGTCATTCAGCACCATATCTGAAACTAATAAAACATGCTTCAAACATTTTATCCTGCAATGTTCATAAGAACATCCATACTGGGTCAGACCAGTGGTCCATGTAGACCAATATCCCATCTTCCTACAGCAGCCGTGCCATGTGCTTCAGAGGGAATAAACAACAGGGCAGTTTATCAAGTGATCCATCCCCTGTCATCCAGGCCTAACTTCTAGCAGTCAGAGGTTTAGGGACAATCAGGACTTTGGTTGCATCACTGACCATCTTGGCTATGGCCATTGATGGACCTATCCTACATGAATTCATCCAATTCTTTTTTGAAGCCAGTTATACTTTTGGCTTTCATGACATCCCCAGGCAACAAGTTCCATAGGTCGACTGTGTCTTGTATGAAGACGTACCTCCTTCATTGCCCATAGAATACGTTTGTACTGTTCACTAAGCCTTCCCAAGCGTGACCTCTTGCCATTCTCATCTACAAGATATAGATACACAATTTCCTATTTATGTGTGATCATCCCGGCATAGTGCTTGGGATAGTTGTTTGGACTGATGGATTGACTTTTGCTAAATCTTTTTTAAGCTTCCAGATCTTCCACAAAGAAAAATAATTCTGTTGCCTTATAGTTCCCACAATTCACTTGTCTGGGGTTAAGTAAAAACTAGGAACTGAAGGAAACTAATAGCAACTGTATTTTTATTTAAAAAAAAATCACAATATGTATGTATATCTCGTTGTAGGATATGAGACAGAGTTCCATACTGGTAATGTTAAATCTCTCTCTTTGTGGTGGTGGGTAGCTCCTTATCTGCCAGGAAGAGCTTCTGGTATAAAATACTTGCAGGATTGGCTTGTCACCCTTGTTGTTGTTGTTGTTTTTCTACCAAGCTCCAAACAATGTAATCTCACATTTTGGCAATCGTAAGAATTGGGGTTTTCTTCATCTCCAAAGCATCCAGATGTAACATTTTCCCCTGAGGCTCAGGCTTCTCCCTAGCACTCCACTTTTTTAGGATAGATCCCTAGAATTTTACTTGGGGCTACTTGTGGACACCACTTGCAGATTGGAACTATTGCAGAATGCGGCAATTCAACTACTCAAGAGCCTTCATCTGAAAGCTTCAGTGATGCCTGTGCTCTGGGGGGCCACTTAGGGATCTGGGGCAAAAATTGATCCTGCTAGTGAAGGCAGGGGGCTGGACTCAATGACCTTTCAAGGTCCCTTCCAGTTCTAGGAGATTGGTATATCTCCAATTATTTATTTATTTATTTTTACCATAGTTCAGCGAGGGCTTAAGACTGTTCCCTTTGAAGTCAATGGAAAGACTCCCATTGACTTCAAAGGATTCTGGATCAGGTTTCTAGTCTTTTATTATTCAAGTATTTCTACAGTAGGGTCAGTTTATCCAAAGCATGGTCTGTAACCTTACACCCCCCACAAACGCACCCTTAAGGTCACCAAACATGGAACTGCTGGTCATCTGAAGCATGAGAAAATAGGAAACAGACCCTTCTTTATAGAAGACAACTTGAAACTATGGGATGCTCTCCACTTTAATATATGCCTAAGTACATCATTGGCATCCTTCTGCATAAGGCTGAAGCCCCTTTTTGGGGGCTTGTTTTCCTATTATTCTTTAGTTGGTGAAGTTTTGGGTTTGCTTCTGAGGTGGTTCTGCAATCTACTTTTTGGGCCAAATTGTGTGTGTGTGTGTGTGTGTGTGTGTGTGTGTGTGTGTGTGTGTGTGTGTGTGTAAAGGAGCAGATGCACCCCTGAAGCGCCTCCTGCTGGTGACTCCTGGGAATTAGCTGGTTCCAGCTCTGGAGTGCCCTCTGCAGGCCAGTGATCTGCCTGTCCTCTGGGCCCCATGTCCCTCCTGGACCCAGTGCCCCTTTTACCTGAGGTGCTGCCCGCTAGCAGTAACCCCTTCAATCTTAGGGTCTCCCCTCCCTGGGGAACCCCCACCCACTATTCCTACCTCACCTCAGTATAAGGCTACTGCCAGTCATCATCTAGCCCTGGGGCAGACTGCAGTATCAGCCTACTCATCACTGGCAAGGAGGGTTTGGACCTGCTGTCTTGGCCTACCCCTGGGCTGCCCTCTGCAACCCCCAGTACCTGTTGCCTTCTGCTAGGTCACAGCCTGGGGCTTTCCAGGCTGGAGCTTCCCAGCTCCTAAGCCTTTCCCTAGCCCTGCTCCACTCAGGTAACTTGTGTTTCGCTCCCTGCAGCCAGGCCCATCTCCCTCCACAGGCAGAGGGAGAGTGTTTGGGCTTCTGGCTCACAGCCTCGTATAGGGGCCAGCTGGGCCTGATTGGAGCATGGCCACAGCTGAGCCTGCTTCCCCCAATCAGCCCAGGCTTCTTGCCCCAGCCACAGCCCTCTCCTAGGCTGTTTTTAACCCTTCAGGGCAGGAGCGGGGGTCCACCCCGCTACAGTATGTATGTATGTATATATGCTTTCAATTTTTTTTAAGTGCTAAGAGACATGGGTACAAGGCTGAGAGCCTCAAAGGTATGTAGGTGCCTAACTACCTTTGAAGAGCTGGGCCTAAGTTACTTGGGTCATAAAGTTTATTAATAGTGAGCAGTACAATTGACAGAGTAATATTTGGAGGCTCTAAAGGTTCCTATATGGGTCTGACTGAACTGTGATCAATGCTGACCTAAGTGGGGGGAACAAGGTGGCTTTATGTCCACTTTACTGGCTTTCCATTTTGGGGTACAGCTGGGAGCTGGTTTGGTCACTAGCATAAATTAGAGCAGGCCCACTGCCCTAAGGGGTCATTCCAGCATCTGAACATAACTGGAGCCTTGTGACACTCTGCCACATCCCGTTTTTCCTGATAATTTCCCCTTATGCTTGGAACTGAAGGCTGTGACATGGACCCATTCCTTTAGTGATGCCACTGGAGGAATTCCTAGGGCCAGATTTCCTGGCTTCACAGTCTTTTTGCACTGCTGGAGGAGCACACAAAGGTGATATCAGAAAAGAGAATTGTACCCTAGAAGTTGCTTTATAGAGTAGCTATTATCTTCAAGATTTGATTGATGTACTTCGGGGGTGGGGGGGTTGCACATAAATTAATATCCAGTCTAAGCTAACCAGTGCTTGTGCACAGTGATTGAAAATTCAACCTTGTTGCAGTCCCTTTAAATTAAAAATCAAAAGCTAACATGAAAAAACATTTCTACTATATGTTAAATTCAAGTGTATTCAGGGTAGTCTGTTTTCACACTGTAATTATTCTGAAAATTTTGCTTAAAAGCTATTGAAATCCAGAAAAATTCAGCATGGCTAATTCATAAAGGCTTCAATAAGATGCAATTAAAGTACTTCCCACCCACCTCCACCTTATCTTTAGCTGATTGCTACTTCTTGTTTGACAAAATGGTACATTTTTGATGTTCTTAATAAGGAAACAGACATCACCAGGCTCCAGCAAGTCTCCCTCCCCAGTCACATGAACTGGGTGAAAGTAGAGTAAGGCATCTTAGCTGTCTCCAGGATCAGCTGCAGCAGGGTGGCCCAGCTGGGGGTTCCTGCTGTACTTTCAGCCCCGCCAGACCTGCACCAGGCCTAGATGTTGGTGATGTCATACTGTTTTGTACAATTTAAACTTTGGACACAAGTTTCTGCCTGCTGATTGGTGGTTTTCCCTAGCATTCTCCTCACCCTCCTCCTCACGGTTACTCTGCTGCCACCCTCGCTCTCCCTTAGTGTTCAACTCTGACCTCTCCTCTCCTCATCTGTCTCATCCCTTTCTTTCCACATTCCCTTGATTCTGGTTACTTGCTCCTTCCTGCCATCCCACTGCTACCACCACAAAAAAAAACATTTAAAAACCTTTCAAGAGTGAACTGATGTAGCTTGTGCCTATCGTCACATTGTTTGTCTTCCCCTTTACCCTACAACTTGTCAATACTTTATCTCGTTAAAGCTTTTCTGGCCAGGGTCTGTGTCATCCTGTGTATTTGTATGGTGCATAAAACAGCAGAGCTCCTGAACTCTCTTCCCATGCTGCTAAATCTGTCTTCTGCATGCCATTCTCCTACCCTGACCAGCACAAAGGAACCAAGGTTGTTCTGCTGCTGAGGACTTTCTGTGCCCCTAGAGACTATAAGAGGCAGCATTTGGCTCTGAAAGCTATTGTTTTATGTTGTCTGCCGCTTCAACACTGCATCAAATCTTCACAACCATAGGATGAGAGCCATCGAGCAAAGAAAGTTCATCCTGAACTCTAAATAAGGCAGCAAAACTGGGTCAAGGTTTTTAGGGTTACCTGGCCATCTCTTTGTCAGAAATTCCCATAGTTTTTGTTGAATTGGACACGCTAAACAAGCAGCTTGAAATTGTTCTCTTGTATCTGCAGTAAGAGTGCTTGTAATAAGGGCAACTACTACATCCTCATCCTCTGGTGGACCATCTGGTGAAGGCAAAGGCAGGCGAGAAAGGCAATCAGCTACCACATTTTTGTTTCCAGGCTTATATTCCAGTTCATAATTGAAAGAGAGTAGTCTTGCAGACCATCTAGCAATATGATGCTCTTCCCAGTCCTTTCGTGGTGAGCAACGTCGTCAAAGGGCAGTGGTCTGTGTGCAACTTGAATGTGCGGCCCCACAGGTAAGTTCTCCATTTTTCAGTAGCCCAGACACAAGCAAGTGCTGCTTTTTTGACTGTAGAATATTTTCTCTCAGCATTACTTAGTGTCCTTGAAGCAAACGCAACAATCCTCTCTGTGTTGTCCTCATGAAGTTGTGTGAGGACAGCCCCAAGTCCATAATCAGAAGCATCAGTAGTTACAATTGTGGGCAATGCAGGACTGAATAGTGCAAGTACTGGACTATGTACAATCAAGTCTTTCACCGTTTCAAAACTAGCTTGTGCAGCCGTTGTCCACACTAAGGCTGAACTTCTCTATAGTAATTCTCGTAATGGTTCAATGACAGAAGCATAACTGGGAATGAATTTTGCATACCAGGAGGTAAGACCCAAGAAGGAACGTGAGGTTTGCAAATCTGTTGGAGGAGGAGCATTTGAAATTGCCAGGATATGATCTGGATCAGGTTTTAGTCCAGCCTGTGAAATTGTATGCCCCAGAAAGGAGAGTTCAGTTTGTCTAAATTTGCATTTGGACCTATTGAGCTTGAGGCCTGCTTTGCTGATGCAGTTTACTACAGACTGCAGGTTATTGTCATGCTCCTCAGTAGTATTTCCAAACATGATAATATCATCCAAATAGCACTGAACTCCATGTTGATTCTTCAGAGTCAATGACATCATTTTTTGGAAGGCACTTGGGGCTGATGTGTGACTGTATGGAACACGTTTAAAATGAAATAGTCCCTCATGTGTAATATATGCTGTGAGGTCTCTGCTGTCTTCATGCAACATAACCTGGTGGTATGCGCTCTGCAAATCAAGAGTAGAAAACATCTTTTCTCCATGGAGTTCTGCAAATACTTCTATGTGAGGAAGAGGATGGCTGTCACTCACACTAGCTTTATTTGGCTCCCTTAAATCCACACAAAGCCGAATGCCTCCACCCTTCTTCTGCGTCACTACTATAGGTGAAACCCATTACGAGGAGTTAATCTCTTCAATAATGTCTTTTTGAACAAGTTTTCTAAGTTCCTCTGAAACAGCTTCCCTGACTGAAAAGCGCCATAATTTCTGTCGTACAGGCATCACATTATTCTGCATTTTAACTTGATGCAGAAACCCATAAGCACAGCCGAGTTTCTCCTCAACCTGGTGTTGGGTCCCAGCTGAAACTGGTGTGTGTACCGCAAGAGTGCTTTGTTGAGGAAGATCGATTCGTCCATTAACTACCCTGAGATTTAAAGCAGCCAATAAATCTCTGCCAAGAATAGGAGTGCCTTTGTGGACAATGTAGAACTCTGCAGTTACACAGCAATCACCAAAAGTAACTATTGCAGGCAGGCAGCCATGTACTGGAATATGGTTTTCCAAACAGCACACCAAGTGAAGTTTGGGCTCAGTAAGAGGCGCATATTTAAAGTAATGCAAATAGATGGAATCAGGTAGTATAGATAATGCTGAGCCAGTGTCCAACATTAGCTGAATAGAGTGTGATTTGCCTGAGGTTATGGCGGAAACGTTTACAGTGCACTTTATCTGTTCTGGAATATGTGCAGTAGTGGTTTTGTCCATGCTCAGCACAGTAACATCTGGAATTGTAGCTGCATGCACCTGTTGATTGAACTGGCTAGTGTGACATACTTTAGCAAAATGCCTGATCTTTCTGCAATGATTGCACTGAGCTAGTTTTGCTGGCCATCCTGTGTAGCTTTTACTGTATTTTGAATGTGCCGATTCAGTGGCTTTTCATTAGTTTTCCTCCTGCAATTGTTTTTCTGAAGCGATATTGAACTTTTCAGCAAAGGAGTCACAGCCTGGACTGTGCCTCCTGTATCCCTGCTCATTATTTTGGCTTCAGCTGTAGCTGACTCAATCTGAGTACCAATGGTTATTGCTTTTTCTAGTGTAAGTTGTGGTTCTAGAAGTAAGCGTTCTCTTACACGAAGCATGGTTGTTTTCTCAATGAGCTCATCTCTAATCATCTCATCTGCCATATTCCCAAAGTCACAAGTTACAATCAGACTTCTCAGGGAAGCAATATACTGCATTATAGTCTCCCCTGGTTTCTGCTCATGCTGGTGAAATCTGTAGTGATTAGCTACTACATTCACTTTTGGCACAAAAAAGTTCTTTAACGCAGTGAGTGCAGTCTCATATTTATCATCTGCAAGGGGAAAAGTGTAAAATATATGCTGCCCTTCTGCTCCAAGGCAGTGGATTAGCAGAGCAGGCTTTCTTACTTCAGAAATCTTTGTAGCACTGATTGCAAGCAGATAAGTCTCAAACAGATGGATCCAGGCAGTAAAAGCAATTGGAGGCTCACCTGGGCTTTGGAGAAAGGGTGCAGGTGGGTTCAGAGGCAGAAGATTCATCCTCATCGCCAAAATGTTGTATCAACCAGGCAAGGTACTAACAAACTTCACCAGGACTTTATTTTTAAAGTGGAAACCTCTTTACCAAGTTGCTGCTGCACCCTCTCACTCTGTCTCCTCAACTCCTTCCCCCTCCTTCCTGTTTCCTGCCCTTTCAGACTCCCAACAGCCAGTGCTCCCAGTTCTAATAATTTCAAGCAACATCTAAACACCACACCTGGTACAGTCTTTGTTAGATCCAGCAGACATCTTAGCTGGTAAGCAGGGGGTTTCTCATGACTGGCAGCCCCTTTGTCCTGCTCAACCCCCTTTTATAGATTTGGCACAAGGTGGGAATCTTTTGTCTCTCTGAGTCCCCCACCCCTCCTTCTAAATGGAAAAGTACCAGATTTCAGATGGATTTAATTATCAGGTGACATGGTCACATGTCACTGTAAGACCCCTAGTCTCCATTCCCTGTGGGCTGGCCCACATGTACACAGGAAGGCTTTCAACTAACTAAGGCCATTTACAACTGATTGTTTCTGGAGCACCCTTAATGGCCTCCACTTAATATGTTTACATCAGTGATACAAGTTTATATCTTCTTCTCCTAACTCCAGATATAGAAATAATACATGCAAACAAATAGGATGAACACACTTAGTGGATTACAAGCTTTCTAATGACTCCATACAAGGGGTATTTAGCATAAAGCATATCCCAGTTATGTCATATTCATAAACATATTTCCATAAAACATATGGAGTGTAAAGTCACAGAGACTCTGAAGCAGAGGGCAAGTAGTGGAGTTCAAGATAAGCAACCTCTCCTTCTTCAAGTAGTGTCCCTGTGGGTGCTCCACTTCAGGTGACTCCCAAACAGGACTCCCAGACAGTGGAGGGAGCTTTCAAGATGGATCTCATACTGATGATAGTACTGCTGTCCCAACAGCAGCATCTGAGCTGGAAGCATACCAGGGCATAGTGTTTGGAAAAAGTACAGTATGCTCTGATGCCCCCAAATTGCAGCTTTGCAAATGTCAAGAACGGGTAAGTTTTTCAACAGGGCCATGGATGTAGATTGGGATCTTCTAGAATGAGCTATCATTCTAGACAAGATCTGAATGTTAGCAGCCTCATAACGAGAAAGAACACATCTGGAAACTTCTGAGAGCAGTGAATTGTGACATGAAAGTAAACAGCCTGACGGTCCTGAGCTGCAAACCAATCCTTGGAATCTAAAGATGGAACCATGGCTGCAAGAGTTAAATTTCTGCAATGTCACAAAGATGTTTAGGCACCTCAGTTCTAATACTGGTCTGCATCTCCCTTTCCTTTTGGGACCAGGAAGATACTAGGAATAGAATCCCCCCTGTCCTGGGCTGGAACTGGTTCTATGGCTACTGTGCATAGAAGGGAGATGACTTCCAGTCTCAGCAAGTGTTCATGAGATGGGTCCCCCAGGAGGGATGGGGGTGGGACAGAGGGATGGAAATAGAATGGATGGAGTAATGCAATGTTATAACCTCCAAAACCCATTTGTCAGCTATAATCTGCTTCCATGCAAATCGAAAGTGGAGGGTGAGAGGTGGGTAGCGTGGTTGTTCTGGACCCTCAGCCAGCCCATCAGAATTGTTGTTTCAATGAGGAGGAGGGCTGGATGGTAGTAGATGTATTAGGAGGACTCTTCTTTTGAAATTTCAGTCTCTTTTTAGGTGGTTCAGCAAATCTATGTGTCAAGCTGTCCTGCAGTGGTTCATGAATGTGAGTACCAATCTCAGGGGGTAGACTGTTAAAAACCAGGGCACAACCCCCAAATTGCTTGTGAGTTCTATACTTAGACTTCATTGACCAATTATCAAGTGTAAACTGCTCAGGCACTATAACAGCTTTAACATGGAGTGACAGACAGCCCTTTTGGGCATTCCGATCTGTCTTGCCACCCAGATGAGCATACCTTTGCAATAGACAGTCCCTTACACCAGCGATCACAGCAATATTCAGGTTACTCCAGTCCCAAAGGACCAGTCATTTACCCCAGGTCAATTGCACTTTAGATCTCACACCAAAGACAGCTTTTGTAGCCAATCCTATAATAAACCATCTAAAGATTTATTGTACAGGAAAAGGAAACCAGAGTTATTTACAAGGCTAAAGCAGGTAAACATATACACACACAAGTGATTTCCAGTCTTAAGTTTCAAAAAGTAATAGAAGCTTCTATAATAAGCAAGCTGTATATGTCCTTCATGGGGTAACCCAGGTAGCCTTTGTTGCTTATACCTAGTAATCCTTGCCCCCCAGCGCAGAAGTCCAAGCAGCATAAAGATACAGTTCTTCCTTGGTAGGGTTTTTTTATTCCCTCTCCACCTTCTGCTTTGAACTCCAAACTCAGCTGATGGGAGGAATTCACTTGCAAGGCTCATCTTCGTTGGGATTGGGGGAGTAAACAACAAAGTCTTGTGTCCTCTTTAATGTTCCACTGTAGTCCATCTGGTGTCGAAAGGCCTTCCTTGTCAGGCAGGACATAGCACCTTCTGTTGGAGATCAGCACTTTATGCTAGTTGATGTCTCTCTCCTGTCTGGTGATTTACACAGTCACAGAGGCTTGTAATACAAATGCTTAAAAATGACCTTACAATATGGGAGACACATGTTATAAGTGCATGCAGCAACTTATAAGCATTCAATCAAGTCTAAACACTAAGCACATTTTTATAATTCTAATAATATTGTTAAACTGGGTAACTCATGTGAACCAGACTGATTCCAGCTATATATTTGGCGATGAGGCCTGGGGACGATGTCATGAGCTGCACCTGCCAGGAAACTATGAAAGCCAGGAAACTGGTCCAGGCAGAATCTCTGAGCCATTTGTGATCTACTAAACTTTCTTTTGTTCGCAGGTGTATATATATATATATATATATACCAAGGAAACTAAGAGTATCCCTTGAGTCCTTTGAGTGTGCAAGGATTCATCCATGGACGCACTGAAGAGTTTAAGCCCATTGAAAGTGAGGTCTTCTATGATATTTTGGACCTTCTTAGGAAGTCACAACAGCTGCTGCCAAGATAATTGAGGTATGACGACAGCGGTGGAAATGGAGCAAGCTGCAGTGTTGGCTGCATCTAGGATGGTTTGCAACGAGTCCTTGCTAGGAGCTGAGCTTCCACTATGATGGCCTAAAATGGTTCCTGATTTTCCAGAGGGAGAGCTTCAATAAAAGTATTGAATTTGCTGTAATCGGTGTGATTATCCTTTGCCATCAGAGCTTGGCAATTCCCAGTTCTAAACTGTAGTGTCGTAGAGGAGTAGCTCCAGGCCTTTTTGGTCTTTATTTTAAGGGGTAGCCTATGACTGGTGCCTGCTGTGCTGGTTGATGCCCTCCACAACTAAAGAAGTAGGTGGAGGGTGTGAGAATAAAAATCCTCAGAGGCTTTTTACTGGGATTTCATACTTTTTGTTGACACATTTGCATGTCGGTGGTACAGCGGACAGAGTCTGCCAGATGGTCTTGATGGGTTCAAGGAGCGCCTCATTCACTGGCAAAGCCACTCAACCAGAAGTTTTCATGTAAAGAATCCCTAAAATCTTGTGCCGAGACTCTTGGATCTCCTCCAAGGGGACATGGAATGAGTCAGCAATCTGTTTCATAAGCTCTTGAAAATATTTAAAGTCATCTGCAGAAGAAGGTGGGGGAGGCATCACAACCTCCTCTGATGAATATGAGGAGATATTGGTTTGTGGTGTCACCTCCTTGTCAGCTCTATCCTCTTGCTCCTCAAAAGACTTCTCTTTAGATTGCTGAAGAGAGAGGGATGGGGCAGGAGACTGTCTTCCATGATTGTCCATACACAAATAGCTAAGAGTTCTTGAAAAATGTTGGTATTAGGCAGCCCATGGGCCCCAGTAGAAACACCAAGGGGGACCATGAGGTAGAGGAGAGGGCATCCAGTGCTGTTCAGACCAATGCGAAAGGGCATAAGATTGTCTCGCCTTAGGAGCCTCTCTCTCAGTCAAGATGTCAGGAGAGATGTTTCTGTGCTGGTCAGTAGGAGATCCATGCATAGAAATCTGGGAATCTGAGGAGGTGACTTCAGCATAGTCCAAGGGAGGGGCAGACAGCAGAGGCAATGATTCCCGTCTGTCTGGTCTTGAAGATATTGGAGAACTAGGAGGTACCAGGGAAAGGTAAGGTCTTACTGACCCACCAGATTCTAGTACTGATAATTGTTCAGGAACCCATTAACAAAGGAAACTTTGGCTCATCTGAGACAAACAACTCTCTAGAGACTCTAAGTTCTTGAGGTATTGGGTGAATCTGCATCAAAACTGAGCCATGCTCTGCAATCGTCAGGGGCGGGATGCCATTGGCTTTGATGGTTCTAGTCTAATAGATAGTGTTAGTACTGAATTATTGACCGCTTTGGAGGTACCAGTGGAATAGTCTGAAACACCAGCTTAGGTATTTGGAGTAGCATGGAGAGCTCTGTAGATGATGTGGACTTCCTTGACACAGAGTGTTTAGAGTCTCTGCTAGTGTGATCATGCTTAGGCAGTACTGAAGATGGCTTTGGCACCAAAGTATGCTCGTTACTGTGATTCTTCTAAGAGGTTGTCATTTTTGACTAAGAGCTCCCACTACTGGGAAAGCCTGGAGCCTCAGTGGTACCCATTCTGGGACATGAGATCTCCAAAATAGTTGATTTCTGCAATGACTGAGGCTTTTTTGAAGCAGGTTCTTTCTGTGGAGATCTGGAATTCCTCTTCATGGAAGGCTTGCTAGTATCCTCTGTGTTATCCTGCAAAGTTCCAGCTGAGCAGGTTCAGATATGGAAAGGGCACCATGATCACTTGGAGGCAGATATATCTGGAGTATTTGGGCCTGGATCCAAGGCTGGTCAAAGGGTGTGCTACATCATGAGGAGCCTCTGTCTCATCTCCCTGTTTTTTCTAGATCTGCTCTTGAAGGCCTCCAGCCCAAGCCCGAATGTCTACAATACAATTAAACAGCGCCTTAGCCCAAGCTCCTGACATGGGGCAGCCATGAGTGTTTAACTGTAGGGTAGACATACTCTCTGTTTCAGAGCAAAGTGCAGTTGAGAAGGAACTGAAGGCAGTTCACCCACACAGCTCTATAGAACCTTGGTATGGGGCACAAGGAGATCTTGAAAGCATGTGCGGGCCAAACAAGCATTGCTACTGAAAATCTCCCATCAAAGGCTCATGCACACTTGAAGTGGAGAACCCATCGGGACACTACTCAAAGAAGGACCCATAGATGTTTTTTTTTAACTCCTCTTTTTCCTACAATAAGTCCCAATTCAGCAAAGCACTAACGCACGTGCTTAACTTTAAGCAGATGTTTAAGTCCCATGAAAGTCAGCAGGTCTTTAGCATGTGCTTAAATTGAATAGGGAAGATTTGCTGAGTCAATGCCACAATAACAGCTTATTCTTCAACTTTACTATTTTATCAGTGACAATATGGTCACTGATTATTAACTTGCAGACAAAAATTACCCCAACATTTAAAAAAAAGAAAAGAGAGAGAGCAAGAGAGAGAATGTGAGTGAGTGAGACAATGAGTCTGGAAACTCATTCCATTTTCAACCATCAGCTAAATACAGGATTGTGATCAGCCACTGGGGAAGAATTGTGGGTATGCAGTGGGTGTGTGCGCAGTGGTAGCCTCAAAGAAAATATTGATTCATTTTTCCATTATATTTCCTATGGCCAGAAAATAAAGAGATCTTGTAGTGTGGAGGGTAAAAAGCCAATTAGAACTGAAATGAATGTAGAGAGAAAAAAACCCACATAAAAGAACAGGTTCTCTTTTTCAATAAAAAATATATGCAGGCTGGTCCCTGGGTGTTGGTTTTAAGTGAAGATATTGACTTCTAGATGAATGACGAGCAGAACATCTTTCCACTGAAATATTGATAGTAGATTACACTAAACCACAAACTATCTCCATAAAGCCCATCATTTCTAATCCTAATGGTGTTTTCTTTCCTGGGGATGACTACTACATTCATGATATAATGGCTTTATTCTATCTTGGGGAAAAACTTTTTACTGTGCAGCTAAATTAACTTGTCAAAAGACTTCGAACTTCGGAAGCTTTTACAGCTCAATTCAGAGCTATTATTCAAGATTGAATGAGAAGGCTGTGGACTGTAAAAGCTAGCAAAAATAAATTTCACAAGCATTCATAGACTGAATGAAATACTTACTTTTTGTTCAGGTTGTATGTCTTTCATTGAATTGTCTCCGAATTGCTGTATTTTCCTCATAGACCCTTAGCTCTGTAATGAAAGACAGTATGTTTTTTATCTGCTGCCCTTGAAACTGCCACCCAGTGTATGCTCCCTCATGCCCTCTTGATAATATTTAGATTGTACCAAACTAACTGTCAGACAACTCTCCAGAAATGCAGAGAGTGCTTGAGAAAGAGGGCTCACTGCTAAAATTAGGGAACGAGGATGTAATATAATACGATGCCATTTATTGTTGCATAGGCTTTTTCTTAAAACAGAATCTCAATGTCTTACAACCAGTTACAACCCATGCATGCAAATACAAATAAATGTTTGTATCAGTCGTGCAGGTAGTGGGCACTGGCCACATCCTGATGTCCTCACAGAGAGGTGGATCATCTCCCCACAAAACACAAGTGGAAGGGTTCTCCATGCACATATCTCTGTACAGGTAGGGGTGTTTCCACTGCTCCATTCTTCTCCAAATCAAGACCTGTTAGAGCCCTCTCCATGCATCCAGGGAGGGGAAAGAAACTGGGCAATAGGATCGCCACCACTTCTGAAGTCTTGTAAGACAGCCCCCAAACTTAGAAAACTGTCCTGCCCTCCTCAGCTCTGCAACTAAAGAGAGAAAGACAACTGCCCACAAAATATCCTTTGGACTAGGAGAAGGTACACCAGCCTGGGAGACTACTGAGTTCAAGTATCACCTTTTCCACTGAATGGTTTTGTATTTCTGTGCACTTCACACCCTTGTGACTGAGCAAGGGATAGGCAACTATCATTTCCCCTATTTTACAGACAAGGTAACAGCTGGCAGAGCTGGGACTAGGACCCAGTCCTTAGATATACCATATTAATGTCTCACCCTCTTTGCCACACAACCTTCCAGAAAGGATCTGCCAGAATTATGTCCTTAGTCTGCTATCTAACCCTGCCATACCCAAAGGACAACACTACCCTTACAGAGCCAGGAAGTGAACTCAGGGATCCTGATACCCAAAATTCCACTGAGATCTCACAAATAGTTGTGTAACCTACTGGCAAAGTGTGTGTCATGTCCTCCATCTGTGATTGCTCCACTCAGCAGATAAAAACCTAGTACTCCCATGAGTTTAACTCACTTTGGCTCATGTGGTAGTAACCTGTGCTGTGTGTCTCAGTGTCAAACCCTGCTGACAACCTATATTAGGGGAAATTCATATAATTAAAGACTGTATCATAATGCATATGAACAAGAAGGCAGAACTTTGCATGGGAAACCTGAATTCTCACATTTCTTAACTTCTGTGTGCACATAGGGTCCTCCTCTTAAGTTAGCACTTACTGGGGAATGGATGTCTCAAAGCATTGTTAAAGAGTTACAAAACCTTTCACCAGTTTTAATCTGGCTAAGCTCCATAAGGAGTCAAAATTGTTCCTGCCTACTGGATGTTTGGCAGCTCCTATAGGAGATGCACTTGGAGGGTATCACTACACAAACTCACCTCCATGCTTTGTGCATTATTGGCAGACTCAGCAGAGAGGCCAAGACATGTGTGGATCATGGAGACTGAACTACCCAATGATAATAAGCACTTTTCTCAAATTTTTACTGCCAGATGATAATTATATTAACTGATAGTATTTCCTATTTCACAGTATCCCTTTCAGGGAAAGCATTTAATACTAAAATCAAGCTATCAGAAATGCATTAAAAATCCATGTGTTAAGATGACTGTGTTGTGATGAAATATCCATTACTTTATACTGGATAAGAATGTGTTTTCTTAATGTGACGCCAGTCTAGAATATCCCAAACTTTTATTTTCCTTGCTTCTAAGTGCCTCAGTTTTGTACACTATGTGATATATCAGTGGTTCTTAAACCTTTCCCATATTGCAATCCCATGCTCCAATGGGAAGGAAAATATAGCAGGACTCCTTTTCCATCTATCCATAAAGAAAGGCCGGGTGGTCACAATCTCCTGAAGTCTGTCTGCAATGCCCTAGCGGTTGAATATCACGTGATAGATAACATCATTGTCACCTAGCAACCTTAACAGGTTTTTTTAAATGAAGCATTTTATTTATGGAATATACAGATGAGAGGCAAAATTCAGAAGTTCTCAGTTTTTACCTGGTCCTCGTTCAGGCCAAGCCCCACTGAAGTCAAGGACTGAGTTAACAACTGGACAAGGACCTTAGCATTATGGCCTGTATCTGAAGTTTTGATAGTAGAGGAGTGAAGATGGATACATTGGACAGCCGTAGGGCCAGAGACTGAATCTTTTTAAGACTAAGCATGGAAAAACTCAAAATACCCAGTGCACAAGGTGTAATTAATTAGATGTGCGATGCAAATGAGAGTTTGAGATCAAGCGAGACATTCAGGTTTCTGACACTAGGGAAAAAAGTAGACTTTGAGTTGGGGTAGAAAATGGTAGGTGTAGGTCTTGGCTGAGGTGTTCTTCTTAGGAGATGAAGAAATGGAGTGAGGAAAAGGCTGGACCATTGAAGGGGTTAGAATTTTGGATATCACTGCACAGAAATAATACCAGAGGTCGATTTTATCAAGGTTGTACATCTAGTGATAGAGGACTGCTGGTCACAAAAAAGGAGAAGTTAGATAGCTATGAGAAAAATCAGATTAGAAACAACCAGGGTGACTGAAAAAAATGTCATGGCTGAATATCAAATGCTTTGAGACACAGGATGTTCCAGTGGTTAGGATGCTAGCTTGGGGCTTGGGAGATCAAAGTTCAACCTTTGGCTAGTCAATTAGTCTTTCTGTGCCTCAGTTCTCCATCTGTAAAATGGGGGATAATAGCATTTCTTTGTTGTGAGGATAAATACACTAAAGATTTTTAAGGCATCAGATACTGCAGTAATGGCAGCCATATACATACCTTACATCTCCTGAAGCTGAATTGAGAGTGAACCAAAAAATGGAAAAAGAAGCTGATTGACCACACATCCAAGGGCAGCTTGTCAAAGGAGCAAAGCCTGCCTGGATATGAAAAGGGAGGTCTTTTTTCATAGAGGTAGTTAGAGAAGAGACAACTTTTTTCAAGATGTTGCTAAGACAGGAATGATGAGATAGGCAAATAGCTGGCAGAGAAATGTATTACTCTAAAAGATTTTTTGTGATGGGACAACCTTTAGGGCATCAGGGAAAATACCACTAGATGGTAGTTTGCTGATGATTACTGTCGAGGCTCACGAGACGGGAGGAGACATGGTGAGAGCAAACAGACAGATATGTGATGTATTTATTTGCTGAAAGAATGATGCCAGAGAAGTTGTATGGAGGGTTTACTGGGAGAGTAGGAATGGGGGTGGGTGGAGGGATAGATGGAGTAGTACATAAAGAACTGGAAATAGTAGCATTAGCAGAAATGTTCCTGCAGAAGCTAGTGATCTTTGCATGCAAGGACTGAAACTCTATGTCCACTGTCCTTGAAAACACTCAATGTTACATGACATGTAACCCTGTTACAAAGCTAGAAATAGATTGGACTCTAGCCAACATAGCTGCTTGCTCACACGTTTCTTAGCTTTTCATAAGTAGCCAGCCCTTGTGCTAGCATCTACTGTCACAAAGTGTAATGGCTATAGCAAGACAATGTACGCTCTGTACTTGCTCTGTGACATCCCGCCTGATATTTGGAGCTTTGGAGATATGACAGGTGCAGCGTGGTACAGAAAACCTGTGAGCACTTTAGCCATTGCATGGAGGCTAGAAGCCATCTAACTGAGGGCAGGTCTACACTTAACATGCTGCAGCTCCTGTGTACCGATGAGAGAGCTTCTCCTGTCGGAATAGTTAATCCACCTCCCTGAGAGGCGGTAGCTATGTCAATAGGAGAAGCCTCCCGTCGACAGAGCACTGTCTGCACTGGGGGTTAGGTCAGGGTAACTGTGTCACTCATGGTGTGGATTTTTCACACCTTTGAGCCACCTAGTTATACTGATGTAAGTTTGTAGTGTAGACCTGGCCTGAGCTGCAGCAGGCTAACAACTTGCTGAAGAATACTTCTTATTGCTGCCCTATTTATTTTATTCTAAAAAACAAAACAGAAACCTCAGAACAGCTGGCGTGAGGATACACAGCTAGGAAAGCGGACGCTGTGTTGCCTTTCATTCATTACACTCTGATAATCTTTCTGGTTCTCTTTGTCCACTCATTGGAGATTGTCAGTTGATGTCAGTGCTGATGAATTGTCTTTAATCAAGGCACTGCTAGACATCAGACTTATACACACAAAACCACAAACCTCATCTGGAAACAAAAAGGGCCAGTAATGCCCAATGACAGAAGCTGCGTGCTGGTCAGAAATTCATCCTTTTTCTCAGACATGGTTACTCATGGCATTGTTTAACCAAGGTTCCACAGGAAAAACAATTTCTGCTTTAACCAGAATAGTCTGATAGAAACAATGGCAGAAAGTGTACACATGCAAAGACCTTCAGAAGAGTCACACTCTCATCGTGTTCATCCTCTGCTTTTTACATTGGCCACAGTTAGTCTGAATCTATGCAGTTCCTGAATATGTACATCTATTAAAAGGTTTGGGCAACTGTGCTTTGTTTTTGGCCAAAACCTCAATCATCATGTTTTGCCTTTCCTCTAACAAAACCAAAACCACAGCTGGTATTGGATTTGTACCCATGAGGAAGTACTGAAATACCTCATATCTTCTCTGTCTACTTATGGTACTTCTAGGGCAGCAATCGTAATATCTTAGCCTTTCCTACTGCATCTACCTACTGGAGTTCTAGGAAGTACGAGAAAAAAGAATGGCATAAAAGGAAGAGGGTAGGACCAAACAAGTGAATTAACTGCAGCCAAAAGGAAGAGAAAATAGAGCAGAGTATAAGGATGCAGCATAGTTAGGGGGGAAATCCCATCCCATAGAATATACCTGAGCATATACAGCTAAAATGATGTAAACAGGTTTCTTAAAGGTACAGTATGGTCTCCAACTCACATTGCCGGAGTAAACATGGAAGGTGCTATCCATCTACTAGGCTTTCTAGGCTGGATAGAGAAGGTGGATGGGACAGACTTGACTTTCTGACTTGTGGTAGAATGGTCAAGGGGGGATAGTGTTGTTTCTTGGCTGCAGCTAAAGAATAATATACGAGATGTTGTGATCTCAGCACTATAAGTGTGAAAGAGGTTCTGTGAAGTGAGGGGGAAGAGGTGAGATGTTGGTGTTGTTAGCTCATAGCAGGCAAGTGACCTGGAGGGTGGTCTGTGGCCCATAAATGTGGGATTTGTGGCCCAAACTGAATAGCTGCATGGGAGTTTCTGATATAAAGTGGAGGAGAGCTTGAGTGATGGATGATGTGTGTTATTTTAATAAATATATAATATATAATATAATATATATAATATGACATTTATTACAGCAATTGAATGAGCTTGAGCTTCATGCAGGTTAGTTGAATGTTTGCTGCCATAGTTTTAAATGCATAGGGATTTTTAATTGTTACTTTTCTTGTAATACGTATATTTTTACTTAATATTAAGGTGCAACCTTAGTTAATATCAATTTTTTGTCTACTATAAACAAACCATGGAGCAGTATGTCCCATGACAGTCACAAGCAGAACATGTAAACACTAGCTACGCAGCTCAGTGAGTAATACAATTTGCAATGGAGGATGGACAGAGTCAGTCAAGGGCCCTTATTTTGATTTGATACCTAGTATATACACAACGTGTGCATCATTGAAAAGCCCTGCAGTATATAAATGGATGAAATGACGGCTCAGTGGAAGACCTCAGAGATGATGCGTTGATTGTGGGGAGAGCGGGGCACAGTTTAAAGGTTCTGGTGGTATGCAGCAGGGCCGCCCAGAGAATTCCGGGGGCCCAGGGTCTGGGGGGGGGCCCCCCGGCGGCCAACTCTAGACTCGCCGCGCCCCGGGGGGGGGGCGGCGCGGCTCCGCTCCGGCTCCCGGAGCGGCGGGCGGGACGGCGGCGGGGTGTGTGTCGTGCGGCTCTCTGCCGCAGTCATGCGCAGTCATGCGAGAGGGGAGAGGCAGAGCGCAGCCGCGGCGCAGCGCCCCCCGGAGTCCTCCTGCGGCCGCTCAACGCAGGCGAACAGGCAGGGGCCGTGGGGTGGGGGTGGGGGGCTGGCGCCCCTCCCCCCCCTGGGCCTCCCCCTCTTGCTGGTATGCAGTGGGCATATAACCCCTGGCAGAAATCAGGGGTAGGGGGCATGTGATCTCACATGTCCTCCCCATGTGTCTCCTCTGGAAGAGCCCCAGCTGCAATAAGTAACAAAGTATGTGTTACATAGAAAAGGTCCGTTTGCTATTCGATACTAGGTGCTGTCTGAAGAACCCACTGGTTGCTTTTCTAGATCTGAGCACTGTGTGGATTGGCGCTCACCCTGCTGGATATTTAAGCCTCTGGGTGCTGGAGAGGCCCCGCTGTTGCAGTTTGAAGCTCCTCATTTGTGTAGAGCAGAGGGCTGTTGAATCCCCTGCACAAAGATTTCAGTGGGCACTTTCTTCTGATCCTCTGTCTCCCTTTCCTTACACAGACTCTTGCCCAGAAGTCCCCAACAGTATGTGAAATCAGAGCACCAGATGAAGAGCTCTGCTCAGCAGAGCAGGGGATCAAGAAATCCTACTCTTGCTCTGTTCGACTGTTTGGGTCTCAGTGCAGGAGCAGATGGGAAGAACTCGCCTCCCTTCTCTCCCTCTGTCTCTCCAGACCCTGCTCTCCAATTCTCTCTCCCCATCTCCCCAAATCCTCTCCTAGGGCCTGCATAGTGTTGTTCTTAGCAGGGGTGTGCACAGGCCTCTTGTCCGCTCATTCTTCCCCTGGGGCCACACTGCTGCCTACAAAAGGTGCTGACTGCCCGGTGAAGTGGCCTCTGATGAACCTGAAAACTTTCAAGCTGTTCTCAAAAGATTCTGGAGCTCTTTTCTGTGCCAGGCAATCAATCAGAAATGCATCAAATGCAGCAGTGAAGTGCAGAATGAGGAGAAGGAGGGGATCCAAGATGGGCTAAGATAGGCTTTTTAAATAATAAACTCTGAATATTCATATTTTGTTCTTTATTTTATGAATATAGGATAGGTGTGGCTTTAATCAAATCTGAAATCTTTCCAAAATTTCTAAGCCATTAAATGACCACAATGGCCCAGCTCTTCTAATGATGTTGCATTGCACACAGTTTCCATCTTTAATGATTTATATTACAGTGGGATTTAGAGGTCTGAACTCAGCGTGTGTCTACACTACAAGTGCTGCTGTGGCTCAGGTGCACTGCGGTAGCACAGACGCTTACTATAGCGATGAAAGGCATTTTTCTATTGCTCTTGTAAATCCACCCCTCAAGAAGTGGTAGCTGGGTTGATGGAAGAATTCTTCTGTCAACCTAGCTGTGTCTACAGTGGGGGTTAGGTTGACCTAACTACGCTGGACAGGGCATGACATTTTTCACAGTCCTGAGTGATGTCGCTAGGTTGACTTAAGTTTTAGGCATACAGCAGGCCTCAGATTGGGCCCCATTGTGCGAAGGGCTGTACAGACAGTCCCTGCCCCAAAGAGCTTGCATTTTAAGTAGACAAGACAGACAAAGGGTAGAAATGGGGAAGCGAGTCACAGAAACTTACCCAAGGACACTAGCATGATGCAGGGCTGTGAATAGTCTCCAGACTAGGCTATGCTGCCTGACAAAGCATTAAGAACACAGGAATTGCCAGACTGGACCAGACCGGCAGTACATCCAATCCAGTGTCCTAGCTCAGCTGCTTCAGAGGAAGCTGCAACACATCTCACCTTAGGCATTTTCTTCCCTGAGAAGAATGGGGAAATTAATTTTACAGAGTAAAATTATTCTCTTGTTTTCTGTAGATTCCCGTTCCAGTGAATTAAACCCATTTATTTCTTTATGGCAGCTAAACATCTCCTTATTGGCTAGTTTGCATGCTGGAGCAATCAGACAGCTATTGCAGGATGTTCAGTATTCTGTGCTTACTTGAGAGAGGAACCCAGCATCTAGTTTGCTCCAAATTCCTTTGCAAATTGCAGGCGGCTGTACTATTAGATTTCAGGAGGGTGAATTTTTAATCTAAAAATATGTTAAAAGGGCAAGACTCCTAGATCCAGGCATGGAGAATCCCCTCTATACATCCCCCATTTCTGCATGGAAGCGGCTTGCCTGCCAATAAGGTGATGTTTTTTCAACTCCCAGACCCTACAGAAGCCTCTCCATGGGATCCTGAAGACGGAGATGGAGACTGGATGGGGAGGACTGCACAGAAATTAGCCAAAACAGATAATTATCTTTTCTGCTGATCCCCCGCCGTGGCAGATCGCCGCGGCCAGGGGCAGCCCTCTAATAAGACTCCAGTGGAGCTTGGGGGTAGGGAGGCACCAGGGCCACAGGCAGTATGGGAGCCCAGGCCTTCTGCAGTATTGCCAACCCCAAATGTTCAACAAGCACGAGTCAGGCTCACCAAAAATCATGAGATTGGCTTTAAAATCATGAGATTATGTAAAAATAATAGATGTGGTGTTCTTTTTATTTGCCTTCTGCTTTTTGAGACTTTAGGGTGCACTGGGGTCACATTTTAAAGCTTTCTCCACAGCCATGATTTTAAACATGATCTAAACTTGATTTTATTTAAATTCCCCTCTGAATTCTGCTAGCCCTGGGCAATTATCATACACCAAAGCACAGGGAAAGCTTCTTGTTGCCCTGACTTAGGGGGATCTGAACTAAGGTTTCACTGCTTTAGCACAGGTCACTTGTTTGCTTATCCGTAAAAGCTACAGCTGTTTGTGTGTTTATTTTGGTCATATATTTCAAGGGACCATTTTTCCAGTAAAGTAAACAAACAGAGTAACAGCTGTGGCTGATAAAGCTCACGGGCATAGTCATCTCCCTCTTCCTGATATCATATTGTTACAGACTTAATGATGAATTTCCCTTGAAAATAAGCTTTGGATTCACTATTGGTGCTGAACATGAACTTGTTTCCTTCAATATGACAAGCACAGAGAGGAAAGATATTTTTAACAATCCCTTTCTCTTAAAAAAAAAAGGGTGTAGGGGGGTGAATTTTAAGCAAAAGTCAAGAACTAACAGCTCTGTCAGACAGAGCGTAAGGCGGAGTTACTCAGGCTTTCTCTGCCAATGCACTTCAATGCTCTTTCTGAGGCCTGCTAGTCCAGTTCTGCCCCCACAGCTCTGCCAATGAATCTCAATGCTGATCTTAAACATGGCGTGAATATCAATATAAATTCCAGGACTGACTGAGCCACTGCAACCCCAGATCCTCCAATGGGATCCACCCATGCGGGCATAGGGGATGGCCTGTGTGGATCTTGTTGCAAGGCTGGGAATTTTGGAAGGTGAACCATCCTGGTGCTAACTGTACGGAAACTTGCTTACACATTCATGGCTGAATTTTCAAGAGCATTGGGTGCCTCAGCTGTTGGGTAGTCAACTTGAGGCACTAAGGGTCTGTCTACATTGCAATTAAAAACCTGTGGCTGGCCCATGCCAGTTGACTCAGGCTCGCTCTAAGGTGCTGTTTAATTGCAGTGCAGAGCTCCCAGAACTCGGGCTGCAGCCCAAGCCCGAATGTCTGCACCACAAGCCCGCATCGCTAGCACAGACCAGTATCTAACTGCAGTGTAGACATACTCGTAGGGTCTGATTTTTCAGGGGTTCTGATCACCCACAACTCCCCCCTGAAGTCACTGCCTCTGAAAACCTGGCCCAAGATTTCCTGAGCTGAGCACTCAAAAACAGAGGCAATCAGAACAAGAGGCAATGTCTGAAAATGTGGGTCTCAATGCAGTCCGACAATCCCTTTGATTTATAAGTGTACAGACAATAAGCAACTGCAAACCTTGGGAAGAATAAGTATTTAAAGCTTATGTGCAGTAATTATTCCAAGGTAATTTGTCCATTAAAATAAATAAATAATACCTCATTCTTGTCTAGAAGTTTTCATCAGTTGATCTCACAGCACTTTACAAAGAAGGTCAGTACCATTAGACCCATTTCACACATGGGGAAACTGAGCACAGAATGAGGTGAAGTGACTTGCCCAAGGTACCCCAGCAGGCCAATGGCAGAGCCAAGAATAGAACCCAGATCTTCTGAGTCCCCATCTAGTGCTCCATCCACTAGGCAACACTGCACCCACTTTTATTTTAAATTAATTTTTCAAAGGTACAAACAATTAGACGTGGTTCTGAATTCTGTTAGAGAATGAGATAAGAGGAAACCACTTAAAGGAGGGGAAAGTGATCAGGAACAGTCAGCATGGATTCACCAAGGGCAAGTCATGCCTGACTAACCTAATTGTCTTCTATGATGAGATAACCGGCTCTGTGGATGAGGGGAAAGCAGTGGATGTGCTATTTCTGGACTTTAGCAAAGCTTTTAATACAGTCTCCCACAGTATTCTTGCCAGCAAGTTAAAGAAGTCTGGGCTGGATGAATGGACGGTAAGGTGGATAGAAAACTGGCTAGATGGTCAGGCTCAACGAGTAGGGATCAATGGTTCCATGTCTAGTTGGCAGCCGGTATCAAGTGGAGTGCCCCAAGGGTCAGTGCTGGGGCCAGTTTTATTCAATATCTTCATTAACGATCTGGAGGATGGTGTGGACTGCACCCTTAGCAAGTTTGCAGATGACACTAAAATGGGAAGAGTGGTTGATACGCTGGAGGGTAGGGATAGGATACAGAGGGACCTAGATAAATTAGAGGATTGGGCCAAAAGAAATATGATGAGATTCAACAAGGACAAGTGCAGAGTCCTGCATTTAGGACAGAAGAATCCCATGCACTGCTATAGACTAGGGACCGAATGGCTGGGCAGCAGTTCTGCAGAAAGGGACCTAGGGGTTACAGTGGACGAAAAGCTGAATATGAGTCAACAGTGTGCCCTTGTTGCCAAGAAGGCTAATGGCATTTTGGGTTGTATAAGTAGGGGCATTTCCAGCAGATCGAGGGATGTGATCATTCCCCTCTATTCAGCACTGGTGAGGCCTCATTTGGAGTACTGTGTCCAGTTTTGGGCCCCACACTACAAGAAGGATGTGGATAAATTGGAGAGAGTCCAGCGGAGGGCAACAAAAATGATTAGGCGGCTGGAGGACATGACTTACAAGGCGAGGCTGAGGAAACTGAGATTTTTTAGCCTGCAGAAGAGAAGAATGAGGGGGGATTTGATAGCTGCTTTCAACTACCTGAAAGGGGGTTCCAAAGAGGATGGATCTAGACTGTTCTCGGTGGTAGAAGATGACAGAAGAAGGAGTAATGGTCTCAAGTTGCAGAGGGGGAGGTTTAGGTTGGACATTAGGAAAAACTTTTTCACTAATAGGGTGGTGAAGCATTGGAATGGGTTACCTAGGGAGGTGGTGGAATCTCCTTCCTTAGAGGTTTTTAAGGTCAGGCTTGACAAAGCCCTGGCTGGGATGATTTAGTTGGGTTTGATCCTGCTTTGAGCAGGGGGTTGGACTAGATGACCTCCTGAGGTCCCTTCCACCCCTGAGATTCTATGATTCTATGATTCTATGAAAGGTCCTCTACATGGATCGGTCACTGGTTAAAAGATAGGAAACACGGGGTAGGAATAAATGGTCCATTTTCAGAATGGAGAGAGATAGATAGTGGTGTCCCCCAGGGGTTTGTACTGGCACCAGTTCCTATTCAACATATTCAGAAATGATCTGGAAAAAGGGGTAAACAATGAGGTGGCAAAATTTGCAGATGATACAAAATTACTCAAGATAGTTAAGTCCCAGGCAGACTGCGAAGAGCTACAAAGGGATCTCTCAAAACTGGGTGAGTGAGCAACAAAATGGCAGATGAAATTCAATGTTGATAAATGCAAAGTAATGCACATTGGAAAACATAATCCCAACTCTACATATAAAATGATGGGGTCTAAATTAGCTGTTACCACTCAAGAAAGATCTTGGCGCCTCTATGGATAGTTCTCTGAATACACCCACTCAATATGCAGTGGCAGTCAAAAAAACTAACAGAATGTTGGGAATGATTAAGAAATGGATAGATAATAAGACAGAAAATATCATATTGCCTCTATAGAGGCAATAGAAATCCCTGGTATGCCCACATCTTAAATATTACGTGCAGATGTGGTTGCCTCATCTCAAAAAAGATACACTGGAATTGGAAAAGGTTCAAAAAAGGGCAACAAAAATGATTAGGAGTATGGAGCAGCTTCCATATGAAGAGAGATTAATAAGACGGGGACTTTTCAGCTTGGAAAAGAGACGACTAAGGGAGTAATATAATAGAGGTCTATAAAATCATGACAGGTGTGGAGAAAGTAAATAAGGAAGTGTTATTTCCCCTTCTCATAACACAAGAACTAGGGGTCACCAAATGAAATTAATAGGCTGCAGATTTAAAACAAACAAAAGGAAGTAATTTTTGACACAACACACAGTCAACCTGTGGAACTCTTTTCCAGAGGGTGTTGTGAAGGCCAAAATTATAACGGGGTTTAAAAAAGAACTAGATAAGTTCATGGAAGATAGGTCCATCAATGGCTATTAGTCAGGATGGGCAGAGATGCTGTCCCTAGCCTCTGTTTGCCAGAAGCTGGCGACAGGGGATGGATCGCTTGATGATTACCTGTTCTGTTCATTCCCTCTGAGGCACCTGGCATTGGCCACTGTAGGAAGACAGGACACTGGGCTACATGGACCTTTGGTCTGACCCAGTATGGCCATTCTTATGTTCTAACCAGTATGAACAGGGGCAATACAAACTTCCTCAAACTGTTTTGGCAATGTACCTCAACCCAGTCCTGGAGGCACTAATTCTAGAGGTGCAGGCTAGTTCAGTTTCCTTCTTTGCTGATTCAGTCACTGGCCTGTCTGTTGAGACATCCTGCAAAGATGCCAAGTAAAGTGGTGGGTTTTGCGATATGCATACCTAACCGCTAGGAACTGGAATGGGACCACAACTCATTTCACAGAGGTCACTGAACCACCACCAAATGTTTACTGCATTCAGTCACTACTCACATAGGCTGGATTTAAGCCAGCAGCCTCAAGGAAAAATTATCTCTATCCCAAGACCTATCTTCTGATACATCCCATCACCTATCCCCTTTTTTTAGTGAGCCAGCAGCGCTAGTCTATATTCTGGACTAGCAGTCTGTACAGTGGGTATTTTTTTTTATAACCCGATTTTTAAGTTACACAAGTGAATGTGAAAGTAGAAAATATTGTGGAGTTATACGGCAGAACACATGGTCCTTAACCCCCCCCACACACCCAATTTGTAGCTATTTTTTTAAAAATAAATTCAGATTAAACCATCATCATCACCCCAGACTAAGATTTGGGATGTCAAGTTTCAAAGCATGATTGAATGCTGCCAGTGGAATAAAAAAGCCCTTTGAAATAGTTTACTTAGGTTAGAAAGGATAATCCACTCGAAACTTAACACCACAGGCACCGCTGCAGCTTGTTTCAATAAACATTATTCCCCTAAACCAACCATTAGCAATGAAATAGGGCAGTGGATTTTTATGCTGTTAGCTGCACATGAGATCTTTCTGTTACCTTCATCCTCCCTTTAGAGGATATGCAACCCCTGCGTTTGTCTCAGGCCGGAGCTACGCTTAAAAGTTTTGCTGGCATAACAATATTGAAAAAACCACACCCTAAATGACATAGCTGTGTCAGCAAAAACCCCAGTGTAGATGCAGTTAAACCAGAAAAAGTCCAGGTGCCAATATAGCTTATTCATTTGGTTAACTAGTATAAGCCACACTGGGAAAAGAACCTTCTGCATGTATAAGCTGCATATCCAGTTTGCCAGTATAGTTATGCCAGCCACACTGACAAACAGGGGCGACTCCAGGCCCCACCACGCTAAGCGTGTGCTTGGGGCGGCATGCCGCGGGGGGCGCTCTGCCTGTCGCCGAGAGGGCAGCAGGCAGGGTGCTTTCGGAAGCATGCCTGCAGAGGGTCCGCTGGTCCCGTGGCTCCAGTGGACCTCCCTCAGGCGTGCCTGCGGAGGGTCCGCTGGTCCCGTGGCTCCACCGAAGCCGTGGGACCAGCAGACCCTCCGCAGCCACGCCTGCGAGAGGTCCACCGGAGCCACGGGACTGGTGAGCGGCAGAGCCCCCTGCGGCATGACGCCGTGCTTGGGGCGGCAAAATGTCTAGAGCTGCCCCTGCTGACAAACCCTTACTCGTGCTGCCAAGGCCTCTTTCTGGAGCATAGTTTAATTCGGGCATATAAAGACAGATTTTCAAGAACTCAACACCTTGGGGCTAGGTTTTCAAATGCACTCAGCCCCTGCAGCTTCCCTAAGGCCAGATTTTCAGCACATGCTCTTTTGTAAACCTTGCTGTTTATTTTCATGCCTAAATGGGAGCTGAGCTCTTTTTAAACCCTGGTCATGGAGAATATGGATCGACAGAGAAATAGAATTAATCAATGCCAATATGGTTGATCAGTTGACTGTAGGCCGTTGGTTTTGTGTTTTGACTCTTGCTGTGAATGTTTTAACTGTTCAATAAAAACAACAAGGAGTCCGGTGGCACCTTAAAGACTAACAGATCTTACCGGACTCCTTGTTGTTTTTGTGGATGCAGACTAACATGGCTATCCCCTGATACTTAACTGTTCAATAAACTTCAACGCACTAGGATTTTTATACCTTAGCTACATATTTATTACAGATGGGTATTATAAGCTCACAGGAAAGAAACACTGGGAAGCACTATCTCAAACTAACCTATCTTCTTGACTCTTAATGAACAATTTAGTAAATATGAGGGTATTGAAATGAAGGCAGTAAAAGGAGCTGCTCTTTGAACAATAGATATGGGCAGTAGCTGTGCTTTGGATTTGATGCATGCTCTAACTAATAGGTATGCAGCTTGCATGGGCTGGTGACATTTAAAGAAACACATGTGCAGTCCAAGGGGGTTGGCTACAGAGCCTCTCATCAACTGACTCCATCCTGGGAATGGTAGCAGAGTGGATCATGATTGTAGAAATTCCAGGCTGGGCCAGCTCCGGGTGGCATCCCTCCCAAAACCATGAGACATACTTCATGGGAGGATAACAGATGACTGGAGGGGGAAAAAATCAAAAGTAAACCCAAAACATGTGGCTTCAAAGGGATAATGTAACTACTGTTAAAAATGTGCCTGCCTGGCCTTTTGCCACAGATGCAAAGAGAACTCAAGTTCTCTGAAATTCGAGGTGGCTGAACTTGCTGATTTCAACAATATTCCCATCTTTGGTTTCTTCCGATTAAAAAAACTGTGTTTCTAGCCCCTTTCCTTGTGAAGATAGCTTAGAAAACAAAAATGGATGTCAGCGAATCAACAGAAAGAACAGGCAGGCAGGCTCCATTTCTGCTGCAGGGCGTAGAGAGGAGTTAGCGATAACATCTCCCTTTCCACCTCAACCACTTTTACATAAAAAGCTTTGAGGGGGATCCCAAAGACTCCTCTCACTAACTTTCCCCAGAATTCTCAGGCCAGCCCTGGGTGCAGTCATGGTCAGAAGAGAGAGATCAATTACATTACTAATAAGGAGGGAGACTAATATTACAGGTCCCTCTTTAAATGCTGCAAGCAGTTCTGTTGACAGCACCACAATCAAGTATCAAAAGCATCAATTGGCTGTGATGTTGTTCCTTAAACTTTCCTTCCAGAGGTTGTATACTGCTGGAAATAACCTGACACAGCTTTTGATGTATCCTAAGAACCTATTTTGCATGACAGCCACCATGGGTTGCACAACAGGGATTAAAGAGAACCTTGGGCCCAGCTAGTCCTGTCCTATTATACATGCAGCCAATACCAGGTCTGGAGGGGGGAGAAAAGGAGGGGGAGCTGGCTCAGTTTGGGGCTGACTGGCCAAGATGTTCTATGATTCTATGCCTCCCTTCCTGAGGGGAAGGATCACGAACATGCCAACCAAGGCAGCTGTCTGGGAGTAAGCAGTGTCTCCCCAGCCAAATGAGACCTAGGAGTTTCCAGCACCTGAAGTACCTACTGAGGAGGTGTGGAAGGCCCATCTCATCTAAAGGCCCCTCCCCCAGTCTAAGGGGAGGAGCTACTGAACCCAGGTATCAACTGGAGATAACCAGTAAAAAACAGGGATGGAGGCGAATGTCACTGGTTCAAAAGCAGGGAGTCAGAGGGGGACACAGAGCAGAGAACCCTGGACAGTGCCCACTGCTCCTCAAAGGCATTCAGGGAGCTAGCGGACGTGACCAAGAGGAAGGGGAGGGGAGGGATAGCTCAGTGGTTTGAGCATTGGCCTGCTAAACCCAGGGTTGTGAGTTTAATCCTTGAGGGGGCCATTTAGGGAATTGGGGTATAAATCTGTCTGGGGATTGGTCCTGCTTTGAGCAGGGGGTTGGACTGGATGACCTTCTGAGGTCCTTTCCAACCCTGATAGTCTATGATTCTATGAACTCTGACTGGATATGTGAGCCAAGGTAGGAGGGGAAATAGGCCCCACAGTCACAGAGCACCTCACTGTCCAGCAGCCTCCTCCTGGTATGGTGGATGACCAGCGCCAGGAGGAGGTTGACCGGGAGGTCTCGAGACATCATGGGGCCATGGATGGGAAGTGTAGAACACGAGGGTTGGGGAAAAATGCAGCCAGAATATAAGGAGAAGGTGCGGAGGCGCCAGAAAAGGGGCGGCAACCTGGCGCACTCAAGGTAGATGTGCATCAGGGTCTTCCTCACACCACAGAAGGGGCAAGTGTTAGAGAGAGAGGGGGTGAACCACACCCTAACGGCTCTATAAAGGAGCTGCCAGATAATATCCCCAGCGGGCTGTGGGACTAGGATGGAATACAGGGCTGGCCCACCAGGGCTCCTCACTCTTCACAGTGGTAGAAGGTCCCTCTACTCGGTGTTGGGGCGGGACGCAAGGGTGAGGAAATGAAAGGTGTGGGGCACGAGCGCATACAGCTGTTTCCTAGGCATGGTTCGGAAACAGACTGACTGCAGGTCATGCAGCCAGCTTGGGTATGCAGGGGGATCAGCTGCGGGGGCTCACAGGGCAGGGGCCGATTACAAGGCCTGGAGGGGGAGGGGCAGGGGTGAGGGGTGGGTGGGAAGTACGATTCCACAGGATCTGCTCAAGGAAGGCCCAAGAGGCGGGCAGTAAGGCTGCCTTCGCCGCCTGGAGTAGGTGCTGGGGGTATTTTTGAGAGTATTCTCTATAGCAGCGTTTCTCAAATGCTGCCACCAGGGGCTTTTCTTGCGGCCACAGCCTCCTGGGAAGTGATTGGGGGGCAAAGCAGCCTCCCCTCTCCCCATCCCTGTTGCTCCCGGATGTGCCACCTTGGTGTTGTTTGCTGGGGCTGCCAGCTGGAGTTGGGCCATGCCCCTGCCCCCTCTGGACACACCTGGGGTGTTACAACGCTGGAGGAGCAGGCAGACAGTGAGTTCCCCATCTTCCCGGGGGTGGTGGGATTTGGGCTTCCACCCTGGGATGGCGGGGTGGCAGGCTCTGGCCACGGGGCTTCAGGCTTTGCGCTCTGTCCCTGGGCCCCGGCCGGGGGTTTTGGGCTCTGGACCCATCCCCGTCCCCATCCCCTGGCTTTGGGCTACAGCCTAGGGGCTTCCAGCTCAGACTCTGGTTCCCCGGTGCCTCCCTCATTGCCCGTGGCCCCTGCTGCCTATCCATCCACCTCCCCATCCAGGGCTTAATTTGTCCCCAGATTTGCCGGGGCTGAGTAACTCTGCTGTGAAAAGTGCTACTTCTATGTTTGTTAATATCACTTTTCACAGCTGAGTTAGTAGCTAGCTGGGAGGCTGTGAAAAATATTAAACATACAAATGTCACTTTTCACAGCAGCAGACTTACTAGCTAGCAATAAATAAATTACAGTGATTTTCATGTGCATATTTATTTGTTTTTCCTAAAGTTAATTAAGTATTTTAGGAAAAATTGTCTGAGTGGCCACCAGCAAAGAGTTGGTAGCCACACTCTGAGGCCACTAAAAAATTTGTCCTGAGAACCCCTGCTCTATAGTCACTGGTAATCAGTGCCAGAGTGGAGTAATTTGTAGCCATCATGTTAAAGGCCTGTTTTAGAGGATCATAAGTAAATCATCTAGAAAGTAAAGAATCTGAATTTTAGGGAAGGGATTTTGACGTTATGGATAAGAGAAAAAACAGGCACGTGATCTAAAACTGGGAAAAATTCAGAAGGAAATGCTACACTTCTATCAATCTAGCCTAGAATAAGATTCATGGCCAGGAGACTAGAATGTAGTCTTTATTCCCTGAGCTTAAATAGCACCCAGAGTCTGGAAGCTGTGATTCAGATGTAAAGGAAGAGAACTGTGATTGTAGGAGGAGATACATATTTTGGAGATGTGAGGCAGTGAACCTGAGGACCTAAAGCATTACTGAAATGTTTAACATGTGTCTAGCTGTGCTAGTAAAAACATAAGGAATGTAGCGGCCTGTCTGGTAATCTATATATCCTAGACATAGTGCTTAGTCCTGCATTGAGCTCTGTGTGTGGGGATCCCTCATTGCAGAATTGAGCCAAATTCTATTCCTGTCTAACACACTGGAAATGACCCACCTGCCATCTTCACCTGCAGTGATTGTGTTCGCCATAAAGGGTGGGTTTTTATGAGCTGGCAAAGAAAACTACCCCGGTTGTGGGAGCAATAAGAATTGCAGGGCACCTGCAGCAATCAATCCCCAACTATTTAATATCCAGATCTTTCAGACAGGGCTCTTGTGTTGGGGGGAGGGATAGCTCAGTGGTTTGAGCATTGGCCTGCTAAACCCAGGACTGTGCATTCAATCCTTGAGGGTTCCATTTGGGGAACTGGGGTAAAAATCTATGGATTGGTCCTGCTTTGAGCAGGCGGTTGGACTAGATGACCTCCTGAGGTCCCTTCTATACCTATCAGCCTTTTCTTCTGTAAAATGACTGATCACATATTCTTTCTTGATAGGGTACAGAGTCCACTCTATTTTCAGTTACACAGCATTTAAAAACTGCCCCTTCTTTGCAAGGATTTCTCACTGTTAATGCTATGAGGAACACATCTTTCTTGACTCATCTCTCTCTTCAGCCCCTGTAATAGTGAGATGCAGTCTCACCAAGCTGCCATAAGCAACCAAACCACATTTTAAAAATGTACATAATAAAAAGAGTAAATGCAAAGGGTCCATGTTATGGTATTAGCCCCCAATTTAATTGGGTTAGTAAACCAATCACTTACATGATCATTAAATCTTAATACTACTTTCTAATTCTCTCAGGAGGTGTGTACTTCCTTAAAGATCTGTCTCTACACCTTTTCCTCTTAGGCTGGAGAGACATTGTACTGTAGTTGTGTTTGTCAGTTATCTCTATCCTTACCCTCATACAGGCCACCACCTAGCCCAACATCCTGGCCAGGCCATCTGCTGGGCTTGAACATGGGACCTCTGGAGTCACAGGGGCTACTCACAGATTTTAAGCTAAGCAGGTGCAAGCTCTTTGCAGAATTGGGGCCATAAATCCTATTTTTTTAATTTCCAGTTTTCCTTAGAAAAAAATCCAGCTTTATTCAAAAGCAGAAGAACAGCGTTAGCAGCTAAAATCTCTTTTAAAAATTATGAGTCACACTCATTATTTGTATTATAGCTGTGTGCAGGGACCCAACCAAGATTGGCACCCCATTGCAGCAGGTGTGTTCTACAAACACACATGACCTAGTCCTGTCATTTGATCCGTGCACCTAGATGGCTTTGAGTTATTTAATTTTTTAAAAGGTATACATAAATAAAATAAATACCAGGGCTCCCAGCTGGTCCAGACATTATCAGCTGGCAATTTACTGTAGGCATCTGCCACACAGTACACTCACTGACGGGGCACCTCCTCTTGGCTACTCTGGGGATTAGCTCCTTCCAGGTCCAATGCTCCCCTTCACCATTCATTTATGTGCCCCATGGCCCCTCTCTCCACAACTCAGGGTGCTCTCTTTTTCTGGCTTGATCCTCTGGCCAGGTCACTATAGTCCTCACCTTCCAGGGTTGCAAAGTCCTATTGGATGACTCCCAGGCAATCTTCTGCTCTACTGCCCAATCTCTGCCACTTTCCCAGTGACTAATAGGGGAATCTGGGCCCACCCTCTACTCTGGGTTCCAGATCAGGGACCCTCTAATCAGCAACAAGGTCTGCAATGTCCCATCTTGCTGACATTTCTCTGAGCCTTTTCCTACTCCACCTCTCCCAGGCTTTTTCTCCACCACCCTTCTGGATAAATCCTCCCTTCAGGGCCTGGATCCCCTGGGGTTTTTACTCTCCTCCTAGGTTTCCTTCCTTCCCTAACATCCAGAGAGTGGCTGCAGGCTCCCTCACTGCAGCCCGTGGTAGCTGCCAACGTCCTGGCTTTATAGCAGCCCTACCTGTTCCTTCTTGGCTGGGCTCCTCCATCAATCTGGGATTACTTAGGCCAGCGTTTTTCAAAGTTTGGGTCACGACCCAGTACCGCGTCATGGCATGTCAGGCACTGGGTTGCTCTGGTCAGCATCACCGACTGGGATGTTAAAAGTCCCATTGGCGGTGCTGCCCAGCTAAGGCAGGCTAGTGCCTACCTGTTCTGACACCGCGCTGCGCCCCAGAAGTGGCCAACAGCTGGTCCGGCTTCTAGTCGGCGGGGCATGGGGCTCTGTGCCCTGTCCCTGCCCTGAGCAATGGCTCTGCACTCCCATTGGCCGGGAACTGGCCAATGGGAACTGGGGGGAGGGCATGGTGCCTGCAGGCAAGAGCTGCTTGTGTGCCTCCGCCTAGGAGCTGGACCTGCTGCTGGCTGCTTCTGGGGTGCAGTGTGGTCTGTGGTGCCAGGACAGGCGGGAAGCCTGCCTCTGCACCCCGGCTGCGCTGCTGACCGGGAGCCGCTGGAGCTAAGTCTGCACCCCAACCCTGCACCCCAATCCCCTGCCTCAGCCCTGAGTCCCCCCAACCTGGAACCCTTCCTGCACTCCAAACCCTTCATCCCATGCCTCACCCCAGAGTCTACACCCCCAGCCCAGAGCTCTGACCCCCTCCCACTCAACGTCCCGGTCGGCGGTGCTGACCAGAGCAACCCAGTGCCTGACATGCTGCGACCCAGTACTGGGTGGCAACCCGAACTTTGAAAAACGCTGGTCTAGATAAACCAAACCCTAATTCGTATAATATTAGATTATTGATATTTGTATCTAACCTTTATCAGGATTCAATTCTTGCTCAGAAATCACTAGATTGATAACCTATAGCAGCGTAATACTTTACAGACCATTCATTTTCTTATAGCAATTTCTACCACTTAATAACAATTCAAAGAAAAAAATACACCCAGAAAAGTGAGGGGGGAAGAAATATCATGAATACGATGCTGATGTTTTGGGGGTATAAACTTGAATTTGTTCCTTTCATGGCCACACTGCTATTATAGGAATGTTACTATCCCTTTATAAAAAGTGATTAATAGATGGTTTAATAAATGATTAATCAATTGTTATAGATGATAGAGTCCAACAGGTCAAAAGGTTGCTTAAAACCAGAGCTTATAAACAGCTAGAATAATCTGCCCCCTTACAACCATCAAGACTACATACTGCTCTGGTCTAGAACATGCTTATAGCATCCATTAACCATTTATTAACTAATTATAAACTATATATACTCTACCTGCAGGTCCACCCCTTGTGAGTGGCAAACTCAAAGATAAATAATCATGGCTCAGATCTGGATACTCCTTGAGTCAGTGGGACTTTTTTTTAGCTGAAAAAGATATTCGTATGAGTACAGGTAACAGAGCCTGGTATTTTGCTTATACATGGCAAAAAATATCTACTGCTGTCTTGAGAATCCAAGTTTGTTACAGTGTTACAGACTGGCAGAATCTAGCCTTGAGGTTTTTAAACTGATATCTGGGCCTCTTGCAATGTAATTTCAATCCTAATAATGTACTTGAATTTTCTCCGTATTCAGCAGCAAGGAAGGGACTGAGGTTTGAATAGCAATCTGCTTGCATTGGTTCGAAGTGTAGGCAGGTTCAAGTTCTTCTTAGAAAGAGTGAAGTGCAAACTAAACCATATATTTAAAGGACAATGTCAATCAGTTATTTCTCCCAGAGGGTTTTTTTCACTCTTAGTTTATAATACTATTTTCCAAAAAGCTTGAGTATAATTTTTCCCCTTCTTTTGTTCTCTCCTGTTTCACAAACATTAATTCTTTCCATCTAGCCCCCCTGTTGGGCGCAGAGATGAAATAAACAGCTGCGTTAGTAACAACTCAAACAATTCTACCTTCTAGTCATGCCAAAATACCTTTGTCTGTACACCAACACCATCAACTATGTCAGCACTGCTTTAGGAATAGGATTTGCACAGCGAGCAATGGCAACAAAACAAAACCCTTGACTTTTCATATGTCCTACAAAAATAATGACTATTTAAACAACACTCCTGGTAGATTCTGAAAATATGCAGCTAGCTGCATATTAAAATCTGAAGGGATTCAACAAGACGTCAAAGTAGAATAGTTTTAATATAGTGGCATTGCTATGAATCAGAAAAGCTGAATAAAATAATGTGCAGGTTCGTAGAGCGTTAGCATTATGGCAGGCACCATCAGGTGGCGCAGTTACACACAGGCTTTCAAGTTCTTAACACATAAGCAAGTTTTGACTCTTGGAAAGACATGCTATGTTGTTTTTAGTTTTGTGTTGTTAGTTTTGGGTATAGGCAGCTTATAGTGAGAAGGAGCTGTGCTAGCAGCAGGAGAGAGATCCCTCTGCCTTGATGTGTAACTAGAGTCATTTTTGGGGGCACAGTTGCTCTCTGGGAAGTAGCCATTTGTGTTGGGCTGAGATTGCTGAAAGAGGGGATTGTCCTGCATGCTGTTTGACCACCTCTGTTCCAGGACTGGTATGTGTGTGTAAATAAACCAGTTATACTTGAATATATATCATACTTTATGTCACTGATTTCTCCTCTCCTGGGAAGCCAACCTGCAAGACCCTGAACATCTGCTACTGCTTGGCGGAGGGGCAACACATATCAGAAAAGGACACTGGTATGAGAAAAAAGAACAATGATATTTTAGCAGTTATGGCCAAGTATGAAAAGGCTCCCTTGCTGGGCAATAACAAACTGGGCAGTTACCATTTCTGAATGAAGGCCCCGAATCAGCCAGCGCTAAAGGATGTGTATAACCGTAAGCAAGTGCAAAGGCCACTTGAGCACAATGGGGCTACTCGCATGCTTATGGCCGTGCATGTGTTGAAGCACTTGGCCCGATCGGAACTTTTGTGAGCAGAGATCTGCATCCTTGATGGCAGCTTCCCATTTATCCTGAGGATAAGCAGCCCTTTCCCTCTTTTTTGTTCTTCCCCCTTTTCTCTTCATGACTGCTTTGTTTATGACCAAGTGACTTGTGTCTCCGGCCCTTGGATTGGTGTAAATATGAAAAGAGAACCAATATCGGTTTGTTATTAATGTGTCATGGCACATGGTTCATATATTATTGATGAATGGTATTAATGACTGCCTGCTGTCCATTTACTTTATTGCAAAATGTTAATATTAATTATTTAAAGCAGAATAGTTTTAAGAGAGGTCAAATCTAGTGCCGAAAACGCTTGACTGGCTGTGGTGTATTTATTCCTCTTCCGTGCATGCATCTGTGATAGGTGGATGTGTGCTACATTCAAAATGTATCCTCCAGTCTAATGCAGTGGTTCTCAGACACTTTTTTACTGGTGACCCCTTTCACACAGCAAGCCTCTGAGTGCAACCCCCCCCACCCCGTATAAATTAAAAACACTTTTTAAAATTTAATACTATTTGTGGGGAGGGATAGCTCAGTGGTTTGAGCATTGGCCTGCTAAACTCAGGGCTGTGAGTTCAATCCTTGAGGAGGCCACTTAGAAATCTAGGGTAAAAATTGGTACTGCTAGTGAAGACAGGGGGGCTGGACTCAATGACCTTTCAAGGTCCCTTCAAGTTGTAGGAGATTGGTATATCTCCTATTATTATTATAAACGCTGGAAGTGGAGCGGGGTTGGGGGTGGAGCTGGGCTGGTGGGGCTTGAGCTGTCAGCACCACCATGTGCAGGGGCTGACAGCTCATACAACCCCCAGGTAATTACTCTGTGACTCCCTGAGGGGTTGCGACCCCCCAGTTTGAGAACCTCTGCTCTAATGGGAGCAGCTAGAAAGGTTGCTGGTGCTAGTCATAGGTGCAAGCTAATCTAACCTCTAGAACTTAATTTTCTTTCCATGCCTAGTACATAGGCGTTAGCCCACAGGAAGGAGCTCTATCTGTGAGCAATTCCAGCTCGGGCCCGGGGGGTTATGTGCACAGTTCAATGTCCCCAGTGCCTCCCTGAAGATCCCAGCACAGCACCCACATTCTGCAGCACAGATCCTGAAGAGTTATCACTTTGCTCTTCCACCTTAGCTTTCCCTCCCTCATGACTGTGGATGCTAAAGCCTTACCCTCCCCACTTCCTCCACCATCAACAGCCATGGTTTAATTCTGATAACGTCCAGGCACAGCCCGCTGATACCCACTCTAGAGGTAGAGCTTTCCAGCTGAGAAGGACCTTAACTCACACTGTCCTTTAAAAATGCATTAATATAGCAAAATATGGATTGAGCAAATTAAATGAGAGAGAGCGCGACTCACACACACACCCCTTTCTTTACCTCCTCCAACTCCCCATTCTCTCTGGCAATGTAACCCATGCTAGGCCAGTGTGGCTCTTTGTCGCCCTGGTGGCCAGACTACATTTAGGGGCTTACAAGCCTGAGTGACAATCATAACAGGGATTGTGGTGGCTACAGAAATGCCTCCATGGAACCAGGCATGGAAAGACGCACTAATTTGACCAAAGTTTTAGCTACTGCTTGGCTCCCTAGATCCAAATTGTACCATCACGCGAGGGGAGGGAAAGTGAACATATGTTTTAAGAGCCTGTCATATTTTAGGGCCATATTTTCCTCTCAGATTCCCATGGTAGAGCTCTGACTTGTAGAAACTACAGCAGAAAAAGAACCCAAGAAGAGCTCCTAGAATTGAGAAGAGGGAAGGAGCTAGGAGTGCTGCTTGGTAGGTCTAAACGGCCTGTTCAGCAGGTAGGTTCACAGGGGTTAGGTGCTATAGAGAAACATGAAAGAGCCACTTACTGTAGATGGATCTGTCCATATAGAATATTGGAGTTGAAAGGTGAATTTTACCCTTAGACTTTAATATTGATGATGGATATTACAGTAGCCCCTAGAGGCCCCAGTTGAGGACAGGGCAGCATTGTGCCAAGAGCTGTAAGCACAGTGAGACAGAATGTGCGATAAAGTACTTACAATCTAAACAGACACAGGATGGGGTGTGACTTGCCCACACTCACTGAGCAGGTCAGTGGCAGAGCAGGGAATAGAACTCAGGTCTTCGAGCTCCCACTCTCGTTCCCTACCCCTTAAATTGCACTGTCTTCTCTGGAACCAAATGGATCTGGAGGGCATGAAAGCCAGATCTGTGACTTTCCACAGGCTTCTGGGGCACCGAAGAACTTGAATCCAATGGGACAGAGAGGCTGGTCGAATGGAAGGATCAATCTGAAATTTGAGTGTGTAATTTAGGATACCTGGAAAACAATTCTTAAAACCCTGCTCTTAAGGAGAGAGAGAGAAAAAGAGCGTGTGTGTGTGTGTTTTAATTGCTTTGTGGTGCTGGCAGGAGAAAAGCAGAACATGCAGGTGTAATCATCCCTTCTCTATTGATTGCAGTGTGCGTCACTGAGTGCAGAAGTGTGGGAGGTGCAAGCGCGCCTTACAATCAAATCACTAGCCTTTCAGGATTCTAACAACACCTCCTGGGGGATGCTTTCTTTCTTTTCCTTTTCAAAATAAAATTAAAAAAACAAACCAGGAAAGGAAACAAATGCTCCCAACAATACAACTCAAAACAACCTGGGGGGAGGAAAGCCTTTTTTTTTTTTTTTGCATAACACCTTTTAAAAAATGATTTGGTTCAGTGGTAGTTAAAGGTAATGGGGCCCTCTAGAGGCCTGGAAGTGACAGAGAGGAAATTCATAGATTTCATGACTAGATGGGACCACTGTGAGCATTTAGTCTGATCTTCTGCTTTGCACAGGCCCCAGAAACTTTCACAGTCATAGGTGCATCAGGCCCAATGTAACCACTAGAGTTGGTCTGAACACGTTTCCAGTAAATGTTTTTCCATCCAAATATGTTGTTTCATCAAAGCCAAAACGTTCCTGAGACATATTGATTCTGACAAAAATTTTAACAGGAAGGATTCTGAGGTCCAGGGTGGACTCCCCAGTGACTTCCCGACAGAGACTCAAACCAAAAACCTGACCTTTTCTTCCAAAAACCAGACCCATTTGGACAGAAGACAGGGAGATTCATTAGAGGGCTCCTAAACTATTCATAATACTCAGCCTTCACTTTTCCTGCTGGCCCCTCAGTACAATATTCCCAAAGTATTACCTTGTGTTGTCATCTGCCCCTTTTCATCAGACCCTCTCCCTTTTCCCTTCACATGAGGCCTGTCCTTGCACCATTGAACTCAATGGACATGTTGCCATTGTCATTATACATGTAGGATAAAGCCCGTGATGTATAAAATGTAAGGAAATGAAGACCCTCCTGCGCATAGACCATTGTCTAGGCTGCCGCTTGAGTGGACGTCAAGTTGTTTTTAGAGATCATAGAATCATGTCTAGTTGGCAGCCGGTTTCAAGCGGAGTGCCCCAAGAGTAAGTCCTGGGGCCGGTTTTGTTCAATATCTTCATTAATGATCTGGAGGATGGCATGGACTGGAGGATGGCATGGACAACTCAGCAAGTTTGCAGATGACACTAAACTGGGAGGAGTGGTAGATACGCTGGAGGGTAGGGATAGGATACAGAGGGACCTAGACAAATTAGAGGACTGGGCCAAAAGAAATCTGATGAGGTTCAACAAGGACAAGTGCAGAGTCCTGCACTTAGGATGGAGGAATCTCATTCACTGTTACAGACTAGGGACCGAATGGCTAGGCAGCAGTTCTGCAGAAAAGGACCTAGGGGTTATAGTGGATGAGAAGCTGGGATAGGAGTCAACAGTGTGCCCTTGTTGCCAAGAAGGCTAATGGCATTTTGGGCTGTATAAGTATAAGAGCTGTACGCACTACCATCAGATCAAGGGATGTGATCATTCCTCTCTATTCGGCATTGGTGAGGCCTCATCTGGGTACTGTGTCCAGTTTTGGGCCCCACACTACAAGAAGGATGTGGAAAAATTGGAAAGAGTCCAGAGGAGGGCAAAACAATGATTAGGGGGCTGGGGCACATGACTTATGAGGAGAGGCTGAGGGAACTGGGATTGTTTAGTCTGTAGAAGAGAAAGCAAAAATCTGTCTGAGGATTGGTCCTGCTTCGAGCAGGGGGTTGGACTAGCTGACCTCCTGAGGTCCCTTCCAACCCTGATATTCTATGATTTGATAGCAGCCTTCAACTACCTGAAAGGGGGTTCCAAAGAGGATGGATCTAGACCAGAGGTCGGCAACCTACGGCACACGTGCCAAAGACGGCACGTGAGCCAATTTTTAATGGCACGCTGTGGCCGCTGCTGGCCCTGCTGAGCCCGCTGCCGAACCCTGGCAGCGTGCTGAGCGGAGCCGACGGCCGGGACCCCAGCAGGCAGCAGTGCGCTATTCAAAATCCTGCCCGGCCCAGCCTGCTCTACTCCACCCCCTGCCTACCGCTCTCTCTGGCGGGGGCAGAAGCAAGCTTGGTTCTGCCGGCTGCTGCTGTAGGGCAGGCTCCACCGGCAGCCAAGCTTTCCCCTCCCCTGCCTCCAGGAGTGGTGCCAGGGTTTTTGGCGTCCTAGGCGGGGGTCCTTCCGTGCTCCCGGTCGTTGGCGGCAATTCTGTGGTGGGGGGAGGGGTCCTTCCACGCTCCCGGTCTTCGGGGCACTTCGGTGGTGGGTCCCGGAGCGAGTGAAGGACCCGCCGTAGAATAGCTGCCTAAGACCTGGAGTGCGGAAGGACCCCCCGCCGCCGAATTGCTGCCCCCCCCAAATCCTGGCGCCCTAGGCGACCGCCTAGGTCACCTAAATGGAAGCGCCGGCCCTGCCTGCCTCTTCCCCAAGCGTGCTGCATCGTGTCCCGCCTCCTCTCCCTCTCTGCCGCCGATGGCCCTTGCGAGGGAGGGGAGAAGAGGAGCCCCAGCGCCTTCGCTGCTCCGACCGAGAAGGAGGCGGAGAAGAGGCAGGAGCGGAGCCTTGGGGAAGGGGGATGGAATCAGGACGTATCCCCCCTGCCATGAGCCCATCAGGGCAGGGGGCTGGGAGCACCCCCTAGATCCCCGCCCATCCCCCAGCCCTCTGCCCTGACCCTTGCACCCCCTGACACCCCAGTCCCCTGCACCCCCCATGACCCCAGCCCTGACTCTGGCACCTCCCACACATACCCAGCCCCCCCACACCCCATGCCCTGACTCCAGCACCCCTCTCACACACCCCCAGCCCTCTGCCCTGACTCCTGCACCCTCCACACATACCCAGCCCCCACCCCATGCCCTGATTCTTGCACCCCCCACATCTCCACCCTGAGCACCAAATGGGAGCACCTGCACCCCCCCCATTCCCACCCGCACCCCTCACACCAAATGAGAGCTGCCCAAGTAAGCGCTCCACACCCTGAGCCCCCTCCCTCATTCTAGCTCCTGGACAGACCTTGCACCCCAACCCCCAGCCCGCTCCTTCACCACCAGCCCTGTGCTCAGTGCAGAGAGAGAGGAAGAGAATGGGCCAGAACCAGGGAGTAGGTAGGTACCCACTATATATGAGCTGGGCTGGGACCCCAGACTGACAGCAGGCTGAGCGGGGCCGGCAGCCGGGATCCTGGCTGGCAGGAGCCGGCGGATGGAACCCCTGAGCAGCAGTGGGTGGAGCCGCTCAGCCCGCCGCCAGTCTGGGGTCCCAGCCGCCGGCCCCACTTAGCCCGCTGCCAGTCTGGGGTTCTGGCTGCTGGCCCCTTGCCAGCTGGGGGCCCGGCTGCAGGCCCCGCTCAGCCCACTGCTAGCCTAGGTGAACGGAACCCCGGGCCAGCAGCGGGCTCAGCAGGCCGGCGGCGTAAGATCAACATTTTAATTTAATTTTAAATGAAGCTTCTTAAACATTTTGAAAACCTTGTTTACTTTACATACAACACTAGTTTAGTTATATAATATATAGACTTATGGAGAGAGACCTTCTAAAAAACGTTAAAATGTATGACCGGCACGCGAAACCTTAAATTAGAGTGAATAAATGAAGACTTGGCACACCGCTTCTGAAAGGTTGCTGACCCTTGATCTAGACTGTTCTCAGTGGTACCAGATTACAGAACAAGGAGCAATGGTCTCAAGTTGCAATGGAGGAAGTTTAGGTTGGATATTAGGAAAAACGTTCACTAGTAGGGTGGTGAAGCAGTGGAATGGGTTACCTAGGGAGGTGGTGGAATCCCCTTCCTTAGAGGTTTTTAAGGTCAGGCTTGACAAAGCCCTGGCTGGGATGATTTAGTTGGGGATTGGTCCTGCTTTGAGCAGGGGATTGGCCTAGGGGCATGGCCTCCTGAGGTCCCTTCCAACCCTGATATTCTATAATCATGGTCTTCAACACCCTCCTGCAGGAGCCCCTGCTGCCGGGGTATGTGCTGGGGAGGGAGGGTGCATGATGAACTGGGCAGGAGGTGTGGCCAGGTCATCCACACACCCTGGCTGTCCTCAAGCTACCACAAAGCCCTAGCTCCAAGCTATGGCAGCCCTTAGGAACAGCCCCAATGGAGGGGCCAGGGCTGGCCACTGTTGCTTGGTTTCTCTGGGTCTACACTGATTCAGGGATGAATCTGGCTCTGCGTTTCTCTGAATTCCTTCATAGCTTTGGGATTCATTAAGGTTGGATGTGCACAGAGACTGCCATGGAGGACTGGGTAGTGAGTATTATGGCAAAAGGGAGCATTTCACAGGTTAGCTTACAGAGCTAAGACAAATGGTCCAAAATTTAATTTTTCAACGGGGGGGGGAAATGACCAAAATTTGCCATTCATTTTTTATTTCACAGTTTTCGAGCAGCTCCATTACCAAACTCTCCCTCTCTTCTGATTAGCCGGGGGAGGCTAAATAGGATTACGTCGAGGCATCTTCTCTAGTTGCCAGGCACTTTCACCAGTGACCATATTCACACTCCAGTTCTGAAAGACAGGCCTTCTGCTAGCGGGTGTGTAAGCTGCCTTGTGCATTTCCATTCATGGTATTTTTGTCCCCCAAGGAGCTGGCACAATAGACTGTGGCTGCTGATCTGGGAATGAAAACATATTTAGGCTTTTATTTAAGAAAAAGGCATTTTATTTACTTGGTAAATCAAAATGGCCCCTGCAGATCTGTTACAGGGCAATGTGTAAATCCTTCGAAGCTAAGGCCCTGCTTAATTGATGATATTGTAGAAATTGCAGATTCTGCACTACTAGGCTTCTACCACCATTTTGATTTTAATGAACTCCGGCTCTCTGCCGCACCCATGTGTGGGGCACCTGCTATCAGCCACAATTAATAAAGGTCCATTATAACTTTTCCATGAGTCTCCATGTCTTGTCTACAACTTGGCTGCAATTATTTGACAATCATCCCATGATTCAAGTGGGGCCCTATTCTGCCAGGTCTGTGATGGTTGTCAGGAGTCACTGTTACTGAGGCCATTAGGGGCTCCATTACCTTGGAAATGGAGAAACCCATCCTTTTGCCTTTTCCAGGTCGTCTGAGCACTTTCTTCATCCACTGAAGTCCTGGGAGATGCAGGTACTCAGCACCCTTGTGCATCAGACCCTTTCTCAGCTAAAAGAAGGCATTTTAAGTCTCTTCCTTGGATGTTATGGAGTATATTTCCAGATGTTTGGCTGGGGTGTGTGTGTGTGTTAGCTTTGCAACTCCCATTGGCATTAATTGGAATGACATCGTTAAATCCATCATGTTGCTTTGAAAAGGTGCCCCTCTGCAGCTTTCTGTCCAACACCTGTCATGGATGGCTGCTGTGCACAGCCTTAGAGCTAATTTTCAGGCCAAATCCCAGGTGTGGAGGTAGGAAAGTGGAAGGAAAGGGATTACTGGAACGGAGCCTTTTGCTCCATCGAGTTTCCATGTCACTCGAATTCTCAAAGGGTAAGTGTCTCTCATAGGGTCCACCTTCAGCTCTGAGAAATACGGTTACTTTATGAGATGGAGAATGCAATCTATAGGGTTTGCTATGGCTATGTTATACAGTGAGTCAGGAGGAAGGATGTTTTAGGCAGGGCCGGCTCCAGGGTTTTTGCCGCCCCAAGCAACAAAAAGAAAAAAGCAAAGCCACGATCGCGATCTGCGGTACTACTGCCACTGCTTCAGTCTTTGGTGGCAATTCGGCGGCTGGTCCTTCACTCCAAGAGGGAGTGAGGGACCCGCCGCCAAACTGCTGCCAAAGACCCGGACGTGCCGCCCCCCCACCGTTGGCCGCCCCAAGCAGCTGATTGCTGGGCTGATTCCTGGAGCCGGCCCTGGTTTTAGGGCACTTGGTCTGGCTCTGCCCCGGAAGGCCTGTGTGACCCTGGGTAAATCAGTTAATCTACCTTCTGTCTCCATTCCCCAGCTGTAAAATGGAGCTGATATTTCCCTGCCTTTCTGGGGTGCTGCAAGGATAAAATCCACTCAGGACTGTGATAGACTTAGGTACTCTGGTGACCAGGGCCATGTGAGTACCCAGACAGCCAGAGTAAAATCTACATGGAAACAGCAGAGTTCCAGTCAAGTCATTGCAAAATCACTTGAGAACGGTGGGGACTCTGCAGTCTACCCTTTCTGAGACAGCCCTTTGGAAGCTGATATAACCTAAAATCACATCCCACTGCGGTGTGACTGTTTCCTTCTGTTAGCTTTAAATTTGGAAAGCCCACGTTCCAAGTGATGTTTTTCTGAATGTGCTGCAGTCAGTGCTTCATTTACAATAGAGACGTTAATCTATTTTATGCTTCAGCTTGTGAGTAATATATTCTATTGATATTAGTCATATTTCAAATGCTTACCTTTCAAAACAGCATTGGATTTGATAGGATAATCTTCCAATAGACACGTAGGAAGTTTTCATTGAGGGACTTAGTCCTCTTGGCAAATTATAACCTGCCACTCTTTGTACTGATATGTTGAATGCTTTTGTTATGGAGGTGTTTGAAACTTCAAGTGTACAGAATCAATAGCCACTTAGGGATGGATTTAAAGCCAACCATGGATTTTTTCCAGCATTTTGTGAAATCCAAAGAATTATACATCCACTTTTGTTTTGATGGAAGACTTTTTCTCTTTCTGACCTTACTTTCAAAGGCTCTTCCTTCTTAGGAGTTTTGGGCTGTCATCTGTAGGGTACCATCACACAGCTGATCCATTTCCAGCTGTAACGTTCTTTTTGCAGATTGACATGACGTCTGAGATGACTCAGTCTAAGATTTATTTGGAAAATGACAGAGTGGCACTTGTAAAAAGCTGTTTTGTCTCTAGAGGTTTTCACGTGAGCAGGGAGGTTCTTAACTGGAGCTTTTATTAGCACGACCCCAAAGCTTGCACCCTTTCTCATGGCTCAAAAGAGACAGGTCTTCTTGACTGAAAAGTGATAGTCTCCCCTCTCTCAGACTCTGCTGTTATTTTTCAATAACATTTAACTTGCATTATTTCCTGAACATAAAAATCCAGCATTGCCGAGAAATCAAAAATACATGGTTTAAAGATTGATTTTATTTCATACACATAGACTTGGGCCTAAGAACTTTTGGTGCCCAAGACAAGCTGCACCTAGGGTGGAAAAAGTTTTCTTGTCCCATGAAAATTGTCAAGATTTCAAGACTTTTTCTCATTTCACATTAGGACAAAACAGAGACCTGTTTATTATTTATTTATTTTTTTTTGGGTGGAAAAATGAGACACAGCCCCACCCCAGATAGGATGTGGGAGACAGATGCAGTTCTGATTCAGAATATGGACTTGAACCTGGATTTCCTACATCTCAGATGAATGTCCTAACCATGGGGCTATTGGGTATCCTTGGTGGGGGGGGCTCTTTGACCAGAAAATCCATCCTGCACCTGAAAAACAAATTTGATGAATGTTTCAGTTTTGACAAATTGATATTTTCCAACAAAAAAAAATGTGGCAAAAAATTCCTGACCAGCTCTACTGCAGCGTCCCTCAGATGTAACATTTAAACAGCTCACTACTGCTGAAAGTGGGTAAGAGGGGATGGGCAGAAGGCAACTTTGTACAGTGACAGTGAGACATGTATCATAGTCTACACTCAGAGCAGTGCCAGGGCATTCCATGACTAAATTCAGTCTAAAATCTGGAAGAGAGAATTTGTCTTTGGCAAAGGGAAAACTGCCATGTAGCCTGGTTAACACAGAATAAAGCTATTGTGTTGATACTTGGAAAAAATCAAAGTTGAATACAGGAGTCGATTATTAGCCTGAAAAAGTAGGCTAGCTCAGCCTCTGGTGGGAATAGAGGCAAGATGAAAATACAGAGACTCTCTAGAACATGATCTGTGAAAAATCCACTCAAAGGTCTATTTAGTTCCTGAGCATTTGAGACGAGGATAGAGCTATTCAGGTTACCAGCTAGTATTTGAAATAGAATCTCGAAGTCTATATCAATAAAGTGAGATGTTGTTTGATGATGAGTAGTACACTGGTACCTAGAGGCCCCAGCTAAGATCAGGACCTTGTGCTAGGTGCTGTACAAACACAGAATAAGAGGCACTCATTGGCCCAAACAGCTTAGCATCCGCGTAGACAAGCCAGACAAAAGGAGGCATGGAGGGGGAGACATGACTTGCAGATGCATTTCATTGATACTTTTCTTAGGAGTGGAAAATGTAAATTGTGACCCATCAGAGAGGTGCAGGAAGGTGATGATAACAGCAAGCAAAGGGCAAATACAAAGCTCAGGACATAGTACTAAAAGCAACTTGTCTGCAGAGAGTTTTAGTGCTGCAACTAGGTGAGAGAGAGGTTTTGAAGGGTTTGGAAGCCCCACCTCCTTGTTCTGAAATAAGGAATGATAGATTTAAAAGAATCCTCCCCTCAGTAGTGTCAGCCATTTCAGGCCTGATCCTCTCTTACCCTGTACCTTGTATAGTCATTTGCAGCAGTGCAAGAAATGGATGTGAAGAGACTCATATCGTTTCACACTCACTGTGCACTGGTGTAGATGCCTACAGGGGTAGCAACGGCACCAAAACAATTAATAGTTGAAACAAATGAGTGCTTTTTAAAAAATGGCCTTGGAGAATCTCAAGCGGCAGGAGTATAGGGCTTGGCCAGCTGTCTGCACACCCTGGAAGGTGCCGCTGGTCACTGCTGTGGGAGGGAGCACAGTCGGGTGCATTGGTCCCCTTTAAAATTTAAAACCTTCCACACGTTTTCTAGCATGAGACTCTCATGCAAATAGTCCCTGCAATATTCAAACCGCTTGGGCTCTTTCCTTATGTTGTTTCTAAGTTTGAAGAAAGCCTGCTGGGTGTAATTAATATTCCTCCTCCTACACTTACCATTACTCCTGACAGTAAAAATTAAAACATGAGCCTCTCTTCATTCAACCCCAGCCCACGGGAATTAGACTGCACAGAAAAGTTGCTAATAAAGTGAAAGGCTTGTAGATCTGTGTTCAGCGAGGCAAGGTGTAGTTTTCATTCAGTTACCCTGATGGATACAGGATCTCTCACCTCATCCTGATTGGATGCTTGGCAGTGGCACTGTTTAGCCTTGTTTGGTGAGAAGTGACAACAGACTGCACTGCTGAGCCAGCTTATACTGTTGATTCAGTTCCCTCTCTCTCTCATGGTAGGGATATCTGCAGTATTGTTGCAATCTTACTAGTACCAGTCAGTGTTGCTATGGGCACTGCTGCCTAGGAGCAGAGAATAAGACAGGGAATAAGAGAGGCTGTCCCAGAACCTTCAAAACTAAGCTACTTATTATGCTGCATGTTTTTGTTTCAAATTACCTTTCACCACAGAATACAGTTTTATTCTTATTCTAAGCATTGTTGACAGATGTGTTAATTCGTGTATTTAAATAAATGTTTAATAACCAGGCAGAAGCAGAATCTAAATATAAATCATTATTCTAAACAGGCTATTTCACATCAGACTCATTCTTATGCTTTATTAAAATGTCATTTTCTACACCTATTATCAATTTGGATTAGCCAGAGTGGCTTTGTAAAGGCTGCCAACCTGAGCACCTTAAATCCGACGAAGTGGGTATTCACCCACGAAAGCTCATGCTCCAAAATGTCTGTTAGTCTATAAGGTGCCACAGGATTCTTTGCTGCTTTTACAGATCCAGACTAACACGGCTACCCCTCTGATACTTGACAGAGGTGCATGTGTTACACATTTAACTTTTCATTTTCCTGTGAGTCGGTCAGGCGTGCCACAGATTTTCTCCCTGCCCTCCACCACCCACGCTTGCTGGCAGCAAAAGGCTGGAGAACAACTAATCAAACTGCAGAATTTACACACATGACCCTACGATTCCTTCTTGTCCTCAGCTCCCTAGTTTGAGCTGAACAAATGTATTTGTGGTAGGAGTACATTAGCTTCCTGGAGAAGTGCCTCTGTTTCCACTCCTTGTATGAATCAGATCCCCAGGGTGTATTCCAGGACCACAGGGCAGCTGTGCTGGTTGACCAAATCACAGGCAACCAATGTTCAAGTAAGAGGATGAGTAGGTCAGGAAGTAGCTGAGATTTTTGCAGCCAAAAGTGTTCCACCCAAACTCTGTTTTCAACCCAGCTGCTGCCTTGGAACGAGTGGCCCAGTGTCCATATGAGATTGGAGGGTGGATAAGGATTATCTGGTTGTAGCTTAGCCCAAAGGAGACTAATGTGGGTAAGATGGGGAAGCAAGACTGATATTGGAACCCCTGAGTCAGGGAGCATGTTCCTCATTTGTTATGCAGCTCTGCAGTGTAGGGTCTTCTTACATCTGGAGCTCCTACTGGATATGAGTTCAACAAACACTTTAGGAAGGGAAGCAGATTTAGAGAAAGCTGGTTTTAGATCTTGGGGACCACAGAGTCTCCATAATGTCCTGGGCAGACACGCAGGGTTTTCTTGCTTTCTCTCATCCCTTTAGGATCTCACTTTTCCTGCAGGCCCTCAAACTTCATTGCAGCATCTGAACCTGCTGTGGCCACAGGGGACTATGATGGGGATGAAAGAGTAAAAAGGACCCACCCTTTATCTTTTTCCATCACTCTGAGACTTTGCCACATCCAAAAGGATACATCTTCTGCATCTGCTCCACCTTCTCCCTTGGGATATTTCTGTGATGGTGTTGTACTAGCAACTACAGAGAAGCACCGGGAAAGAATCTGATGGATGCACACCAACAGGAATTGCCATGGCAGAGCAATGGTCCATCCAGATCAATGTCCTTTCAGCAACTATGGCCGGTACTAGATGCTTCACAAGGCAGCTCAAGAATCCATGAAATAGGTGGGTGAGGGATAACTTGTTACCAGAGAATTTTCTTCCTATCCCCCAATAGTTAGAGGTCAGTCTATCCCCGAAGCATGAGGGTTTATATCCCCTCTGAAGTTATTGGATATTGTTCAGTAGAAACTGTTACAGTGGTGGATATCTGTGTTGTCCATTTAAATGTCCAATCCTTTTCTGAATCCTGCTACGCTCTGGGCCTCAGTGGTCACCACAGCGACCAGGTTCCTCCACTATAAATGTCCCAGTGCCTGGCCTGGAGAGTCTAACCCCTGTAGGCCTTGTGGCCCCAGCCACTTCACAATCACCCCAGGAGCTGACAGCAAGAGTAAGCCATCAGATCTTAGCCTTTGCAATAAGATGAAGGGAGAGAGGCAGCCTCTTGTGGAACAAGGTCTTATGGCTTTGTAGATCACGACCAACACCCTGAACTGCACCTGAAAGGTAGCCTGCCCATATGCAGAACACGTTATGATGTTAAAGACCAGCCAAGGTTACCTCGGTGGGACCTAACTCCTTTCTATTTAAGAATGACTGGCTGCTCACCAGCCCTCATCTATAATGGTCTCCAAGCCTTCCCATTGGCTGTGAGAATCCAGGGCTCATGGTAGTGGCAGGACACAAATGCTGCAATGTGTCCAGGACCTCACTTAGCATAATAGGGGAAGCTCAGTGAGAGAAGGTGGAGGTTTGTTAATCTTCTGGTGCAGCCTTGCTCCATTCCCTTGTGCTGGCCAGGTAGCCCTGAATCCTAACCATCTCATCAGCAAAGCAAGTGGGAAACTCCTTGCAGCAAGGCAAACGTGGACTGTGTGAAAGGAAGCTGGATTCATCAGGCTGCCGGATTCATCAGGCTGCCCACCATGCTCAGCAGCTCCCATGGATGAGTCTGCAGATGCTGAGGGAGAGGCATATTTGGATCTGATCACTTAGCTTACTGCCACGGGTTTGGGGGCAACTTCTGTCCTAGTGTCACTGTTACAAACAAGGCTGTATTTACACCAGCTGCCCTTGGCTTTGCATAGAAAGACTGGCTGGGCTTACAATCAAATGGTGGGCTTACCACACAGGGGTGTTATAATAGCCATTAAAATTGGCCAAGGTTCAGCAGATAGGAATTTGATGGATTTAATTGGTTTCCAGGAATCTCTGAGCGACTAGGCTGCTTTTTAGCTTTCTCAAAGAAAGTAAGATACAAAAATTCTGAAATAAGGAAGTAAAGTGGTGCAAAGGTAAAAGTGAAGTGCTTTAAAACACCTGCAGGGACCTGAGGAGGGTCACCTCAGTGTTATCATCAAAAATGAAATTTTTCAGGGAATTTGAGAGATAGAGATTTAAAAATCAAATTTCAGTTACAATTAGAATTAGAATTTCTGATGGCTGCTAATGACCTTGTTAGAGCATCACTCTCCAGTTCTGCTCAATGTATCTTCAGGACAGGAGTGGAGATTTAATTTACACCAGTTGAGGAACTGCTCAGTCAGCTTAACTCCACTGATTTAAGGCCAAATCCTGATTCCAGTCAAGTCAATGATAACACCCTGATTTATTATTATCATATTATTGCAATGGGACCAAGATTTGGTTCTTAATGCAGCATGTTTCTTTGTTTTTTGTTATTTTTGGGTTTCCCAGGGATAACTTAGGATGTACAAATCCTGAAATAATGAAGCAAAATGTGCAAGAATAAAAGTAAGTTGCTTTAGAACACTCTCAGGAATAAGCTGCACAATACTGGAGAGAATGCAGGAAACTAACTGGGCCTCCCCAGACTCTACTGGGACCATTGGAACATATCCTACTTTAACAAGGTTATGCTCTGCTCTCAGTCTGGGAAAGGTGAAGAATTGACCATAGCAAAGGAGGTAACTTTACACTTTCACCCAGATCCCCCGCTACTATTCTTCACCCTTCCACATGCCATGTGATACAAGTGCATGGGTTTTGCATTATTCCATGAGTGGCTATTTCCAGAGAAGTGATGTCAGGCCTAGAATGATGAGAAGGCAAGCATGAAAAATCGGGACGGGGGTGGGTGGGTGAGGAATAGGTGGCTATATAAGAAAAAGCCCCCAAAATTGGGACTGTCCCTATAAAATCGGGACATCTGGTCACCCTAGTCAGGTCATTCTCTAAGATTGCTATCTGCATTTTACAGCTCAGGTACACTGACATTAAAGGCTTAAGCCAAAGCCCACTGATGTTAATTAAGAGTATTTCCATTGACTTTAGTGGGGTTTGGATCAGGACCTAAGTAACTTGCACGAGGTCACAACGAGAGCCGGTGGCAGGACCAAGAATAGCTCAAAGGGGCCTTATTGCTTTGTGCCCTGTGCAATAACACACATCAGTGGAAAGTAGGCAGAAAACGTTACCAGCTCAGCATGGTGTTGGTTACACTCACTTTGCGCAGGTGTACATGACTGAACAAGGCAAGGTGCGGGGCAATGAGGAAACAGAGCCTAGCTGTTCTGACTTCCAGTCCAGTGCCTCAGCCACAAGAAAATGGGCCTTGTGTTTTGCTCTGAAATTGATATGCCCTGTGGTCACTCTAATTCTGGGGTGGGAGGCTATTCTGCAGCCACTGTGCTGCCACTGGGAAAGCCCTGCTCCTTTTCCTGGGAGTTTTATCCTTGGCTCAGTCAACTCCAACATGCCTGATGAACACAGGTAGTGTCAGTAGATCACAGGGACATGGTCCCTGGGACAATCAGGACCCAGCCTGCTGTAGATGATACACAGGGACATGGGAATTCCCAGACTGGAGACAGACCTGAGGTCACTCTACTCCAGTATCCTGTGTCTGACAGTAACCAATCCAGATGCTTCAGAGGAAGAACCCTGCAATAGGCAAATGTGGGAGAACCTGATCCTCACATTAGGTGTCAACCTGCTCACTAATAATTAGAGAGTGGCTTATGCCCTGCAGCATGAGGGCTAATATCCCTTCCAGAATTTGTTAACATTAATTCATTCTAACTCTGCATATTCTTGTTATCCACATAAATGTTCAATGCTTTTTAAATCTTGCTAAGTTCTTGGCCTCAATGACTTCATGTGGCAGACAGTTGCAGTGCCTAATTACATGTTGTGTGACAAAGTATTTCCTTTAATTGGTATTGAATTTCCCACTTTTCAATTTAATTGAATATCACCGTTGTTGTCTATGAGGAAGGCGGTGAGTCTTTCACAGAGGTCATGGAAATTACAGATTCTGTGATTTTCTGGGACCTCCGTGACTTCTGTAGAGGCTGACCCCAGGGCTGCCCAAGCAGTGGTCCCAGAGCAGCAGCGGCTGAGCCCCAGGCCACCCCCGAGCAGCAGCGACAGGACCCTGGGCCGCCCCTCCCCCGAGAGCAGCAGCAGTGGTGGTGCCCCAGAGCCTCCCAGAGCAGCTAAGATTTAGAGATTTAGTCAGGGGGTATTTATAGTTCAAGTCATGGACAGGTCATGGGCTGTGAATGTTTATTGCCTGTGACCTGTCCATGACTTTTACTAAAATACCCGTGACTAAATCGTAGCCTTAGCTATGAGACATGGAGAATAAAAGCCCCCAATCTACTTTATCTAGACCAGTCTTATTTTATATACGACTATTATGTCCCCACGTAGTCATCTCCTTTCCAAGGTTACAGTCCCAATCTTTTCCATCTCTTTTCATTTGAGAGAGTTTTTTTCCATGCCCTTGCTCATCCTTGTCACTGGTCTCTGAACCCCCTCTGGTTCTGCAATATCCTTTCTGAGATGGGTACCCAGCACTGCACACAGTATTCCAGTTGAAGCCATTTATATAAAGGCATTAAAATATTCTCTCCATTCCATACTGTCTGCATCCTAATCTCTTGTTTGCTTGTCTGTAGCTGCACGTAGGGCAGACCTGTCCCTTCTGAAGTTGATACAGTTAACAATCCTGTAATTTGACACTTATCCCTGCAATGTGCATTTGTTTGCATTTATCTACACTGAATTTCATTTGCCATTGTGTTGCCCCTTCACCTGGCTTAGTTAGGTCTCTCTGAAGTTATTCAGTGTCTTCTCTGGGCCTGACTAACCTAAATAATTTGTTTCATCTGCACATTTTTTTACTTCCCCTTTCCAGTGTCACAGTTCAGGGCAACTGCACATGATTCCCCCTTAATGGTTCCTTGAGGGCACCCACTCTAGGCTCCCAGCTCCTCGTCACCTCTCCTGGGTGGAGACATTTGTCTCTCCCTCCTGATGAGTTTTTCCAGGCTGCAAGGTTCTCTGCCTACACTGTGATATTCGCAGCAAGCCAGACTGTCTAAACAGGCCAGCAACTGCACTTTGCTTTCTCTCCAGAAGTTATGAACAGCTGTAATTGCCAGCAGGCACAAGCTACCACATAGCTCTTTCTAAGCAAGCACATACATTCTTAAGGTTAAAGCATTACAGAAAAAATATATTAAAAACAATAAAAGAACTCAGAGGCATGCTAAGAAGCTTACCACAGGTAACCCCTGCCCCACTCCAACAAAGGCTCTGTTAGGAGTCAGTCATTCACCTCCCCCTAGAGACTCCCCAGGCAAATCACTTGACATCATTTGTCCCCAAAGTCCATCACAGTCTTCAAGACAGTCCTTTGAAGTTCATCACATGCCCCGGTTCACATCACATCTCCCCCTTTACAGAGAATCGTGGGTTTTCAGAGACCAACAGACAAAGAAAGGGCCTTTGACAACTGAGTCCAGGACTTCCTTCTGACCCAGTGAAGAGACAGGACCTTCTGTCAAAAGGGGAGCAGGGGGTGCCTTTGCGAAGCATTGAAGGAATTTGGCCTACTAGGGCCCTGTAAGACTGATGGGTGACCTCAGATGAGCTTTTAGCACATGCACAGGAACTTGTATTGTTTTTATGTTTCCTCTATAATGCTTTTACCTTAACAAAAATGTGCTTGCTTAGAAAGAGCTGTATCGTAACTTGCAACTGCTGGTAATACACTGCTCATTGCCCTTGGAGAGAAAGCAACTCATAGATGCTGGTCTCTAGGCTGACTGGCTTGCTGGGGATATCACAGTGTAAAGCAGGGAGCTGTGCAGCCCTGGTCAGGAGGGAGAGACCGTGGGTCTGCGCCCAAGATGTGACATCTGGGAGCCCTTAAGTGGGTGCCCTTGAGGGACCCCAGAGGAGGAATATATTTACAGTTACCCTTGAAACTGTGGCAACCCTACTCTTTGCTTTCCGTCTTTTGGCCAGTTTTTGATCCACGATAATACTTTGCCTCTCACCTGTTTAAAAAAGGTGAGAGTCAATGGCTTCACCATCTACCCATCTCATTGGGTTACAACAGAACGCTACAAACCAAAATGGAGAATTTGCTTCATTTCTAATGTGTTCCAAGAAGTGTCTTTTGCAATAGTATTGTGTAACCTGCAAATTAACTAAGGTCTCTTAAAATGTTAAGCATCAAGGAATACATTTGAATTGCACCCCTTTCTCTTCAGTTAGTGCCCGCTTTTAGAGCTGGGAGCTCAAAATACATCACTGGAAACTAAGCAACAAAAGCAAGCCTGCAAAAATTGCTGTTTTATGGTAGACTCTATATTTAAAAGCCTGACCACATAGCTGTTATCTGCAACAAAAAAGACACTTTATTCACCTGTCAAGTTCTATTGCTTTCTTTTTTGTGTTTTATTTATTCTTTAAATGGAGCTATTCCCAGACTAATACAAGTGCTATAAATTATCCATCTATGATGCATCAGACTTTGCTGATGGGTGTTCAATAAAGGAAGCGAAAATTGCAGAATTGTGGGCTTCAGGGTTTTTTCCCTGCCGGACAGAACAGGATTAAGCACTTTCAAAGCTGCCTAAAGTCTTCTAAGTGTGACACATTGTGAGGGACAGCCCTGTTAGGAAATGAGCAGGATTGCTTAACAGGGCCCTGGTCTAACAGGGCTGAGCACACTGAGGAACGGAGAGAAATCCAGGGTATATTGCCATGGCAATTCTAATTGTTCCAGCTTTATTCTTCCTGTGTGGCTGTGCAGCCCTAGTCACTCTAATAAAAAAACAAAACAAAACAAAACACTTCAATGGGTATGCTGAGTGTGGAGAAATACCCAGCTAACACTGGGGAACAATCGTGTTCTTTTTATCCTTGTTAAATAAAGCCAAACAGAATAAATGAAGTCTGGCTTTAATGAAATTTTTATAAGTACGTAAAGGTTGGTATAAGATAATGGAATACAATTTGTTTGAACTGTGTAGTCTTTTTTAAATTAATTTTTCATGATCCAGTTCAATTTATCTGTTACTGGTGTATTCATAGAACTCAATTGTCTGCATGCAGTGACAGATTTAACCCTTGCAATTCCTAATAGTTTGTAAGCAGCTGGAGGGGGGCTTTTGGACAGAAGTTTGTGATTTGGAAATTCTACTTAGATTGTATTTTCATTCAAAATGAAAAAGGTTTTTTTCCCCCAACTGATGTCTATAAACTCTCCACAAATGTTATCCCTCCTCTTAAAGCAGATCATATAGACAGACGTGCCTCCTGTTCTTTTGCAAACATCAAAGCTGCCTCCGGTATTCTGTAAATGTCAAGGTGCTAATTAGTTGAAACAGGAGTCAGCTGAGGACATATCAAGGCATTTAAGAGAGAAGATTAAATTCAGTAGAAATATAGCAGTGCACAAAGAGCACTGGGTGTTCTTTAAATAGTCTGCTCGCAGCTTCTGAGTGAAGGGGTATTAGTTATATGCAATATCTTAGATCCTTTGTATATGTCATGCTGATAACATGATTTCAAGCATAGAGATAGGGCTTATTATACCTTAGGGCTAAATACTGGATATTCCTCCATTACAGGCCCTTGACACCCCATAGTTAGTGTGGTTTTGCTGTATGGAGTTGGAGGCGGTGAGGCAGTTCAGGGGATGCCATGCCCTTGGAGAATAATAGAGCTCTGCTCCACTGTGTCTCTCTGAAGCAGCCCAGCGTGGCTGTGGCTAGTGGATCTGCCATGAGGTAAAAGCACAAGCCTGAACTCTATGCATGCTCCCCAACACAGCAGAGACTTTGCTGCCTTGATGGAGGGAGGATTCCTTCCCCTAGCCCTCTGAGAGGAGCTGTGTGATAAAGCCTATCTAACTCAGGCTGTGCAAGGACTGAGTTTCCAGAATTTGGCCTTTTGGGCCACGATTCTGTAATGATGTAAGTATGCGCTTAAATTTATGCACACTTAGCCCCATGGATGTCAGTGGGAATGCTCACATCCATGAAGTCAAGCATGTGTGTAAATCTTTGCATGTCTTGGCTGTGCTTGACTGACTTAACTGTTATCTGGCACTTTTTTTTTCAGTACATTTCAAAGCACTTCACCAAAAAGGTCAATATCATTATCCCCATATTACAGATTGGAAAACTGAGGCACAGAGGAAAGGAAATGGTCACCCAGCAAGTCAGTGGCAGAGCTGGGATTAGAATCCAGGTCTCCTTACAGTCCAGTGTTCTATCCACTAGGCACAAAGCCTCACAAATTCCCCCTGTTGGCATCAGCTGAGTAGGGAACTTTCTCCTTCTTGTGTCCTGTTGGCTGTTGGTTTTTCCTTACATATAACATGCTCTGCTCATACCGTTCATCAGATTTCAGTCAACACTTTATAATTACAATTTTTTTCCTGTTATATTTTAAGCTTCAGGGCATAAATATCAAATAAGTCCTCTTTGTTTAGATGGTGTTGGTTGACCATTTAATTACATAGTCATTACCAGGTAGTGACAGGGTAATTACATGGTAAGGATCATATCATTACACACAAGTACTTCACTCTTTCTAACCAAGGTGCAGGTTGGATGGTGTAATTATTTTTGAATCTACTAAGTGCAAGTGCACAATAATTTACAGCAGCCTGCAATTATTGAGTAGTTGTATGGTATTTACCAAGTACACCCTAGAAATTACCATTCATACAAAGGCAAGACAGAGGATGCCACTAAAATGGCTGACGGTTTCAAACCACGCAATCATAGGGCCAGAGCCACTCAGGCCAGCATCTAATAGCCACACTGGTCTCAATCAGAGCCAGATGCCCCTGGGGAAAAATAGCAAGGACCATATTAGACTTAAAATGCATGTAACATTGATTTAACTAGCAGTGAAAACCCCGAGATCCATAAGAGTTTGTGGATCAGTGCTGTGATTGACTCAGTGCAGTTAAGTTCATGTGACGTTTGATTAAAGCAAATAATTTAAAAAAGCTTTTATTAGCCTTTGGTGTTTCAAATGACTAACAGCCAAAGTCATCAGCTTTATTGTATCTCATGCAGCTGCTTCCCATGAGCAGTGAAGTAGGCTCAGAGCCAATCTGAAGGTGATGCAAGCTTATGAAGAACCTGGATGTTGCAGCAGTGAGCAGAGCTAGACACAAATAATAGTGTAGCCGGGGTGCCCAAAATGCCACCCACAGAATCCTAAATATGGCTCATGGTTGTCTTTCTTCTTTAATATAGTGGTATAGCCAGTGGAGATCATGTGTCCCAACACACATGGCTCCATCTTTATCACAGCAGCCTCCTTCAGTGGCTGCAGTACCTATAATGCAGATCAATGTGACATATGAAGTTGGTTCTGCTTAACACAGGTTAGCACTTGATGGCTGGAGTGCAAACTTCCATGTTGTAGAACACCAGTCAGATACAGAAGTGACTGCCAGAGTCCCAGAAATGTGCCAGTATGGTACTCCACTGGCAGAAGTTTGGATGGGCCAGTGCAATAGTTCACCAGGGTGGATAAGGAGAGGGATGAATTTACAGGGCTTCTTCTGTTCCTTGATTCTTTTGTCTTTTATGTTCCAGCCTTGTGCTCTCCTGTCCTCTATGTATATTAGCAGCAGCAGCAGCCGCCGTGTACCAGCCATTGCAGATGTGTGTCAAACTATTGGCTGAGGTGGGCAACAAACCTATTACTTATTATTCCAGCAGGGCTTAAAGGCCTCAACCAAATTGGGGCTCCATTGTGCTAGGCACTGTATACACAGAATAGCAATCTACTAATGTCTGAGTTTATTTCCCCATACAGACTAATAAGAGGTCATTCCTTTGAATATTATCTCTACTAATTTTATTTACTGATACCCATGTATCCATTTTTCTTCTATTCATTTTGATTCAAGTGCCAATGTACCTCCATTGCCATGTTGCCCATTTTGATATTCAGCTAATCGACTTTAGCAAGAACTCTTCGGTTTCTTGTCTAGAAAATGAGAAATTTATTGTCTCCTTTGCCCGTTCAAAATCCTTCACTTGAGCATGCAGATTATTCAAACATAAGCGGGGATTTCAGCAATCATACTGGGTTTTGGAATGCAAAAGCAACTCCATGACATCAAATTCCTCTACTTTATCTTCAGAATGCCAAATCCTAACACTGTCGTACAGAAATAGAGCAGAGAAAGAGCAGCTTAGTTTGACTAGTGGAGCAACATATGAATGTGGCAGTGTGCCAGCTCTGGAAACTTGGAACCTTGTGTTGTGTGGGAAAGTCGGATGTTGCAAAGCTGATGTTGTTATTCTGTAGGAACATAGGTAGGGACATTTGCAGAAGGCTGTTGCTCTCAGCTGCAGGGTTAATGCCACAAATTTAGCTGCTCAAGGAAAGGAATGCAGGAGAGCTCTCATTTGGCTGTATCGAGGATGCCTTAACAACAGCACTGCTAGGAATCATGAGAAGTCATTCAGTATCTCTGACACCGTGGCCTTGCAAAGAAATAATTGGTTTGGAAAAAATCAATTAAAGCTTTTGAACAATTGCATGTTCAAATTAGAAACTAAGAGCTGTTCCTAAAACTCTTCCCACTCAAAAACTGATTTCAGCACAATCCTCAGATGCAGAAAGCACGTTTGCTTTTTTCTCTGTGCATTGCAAAATATCATTTAGAAAGCAGCAAATCAGGTCACCTCATTGCAGACTACCTTAAGGTTCTGTTGTCATTATATAGAAAGATATTGGTGACACCTTCTATGAATGGTACAAAAATTTCTACATCATGACCCCAGGCGAAGATCATAATTATAACACTGAATTTCTTTATCCATCTTCCAAAATGTCAACTTGATCTCAAATTAAAAGGCTTGCTAGAGAATGCCAACAACATCAATGAAATAAACAAGGCAATAAAAAAATCTTAAATAGTAAACGTTTGCTAAGGGTAGCTGAGAACATGGCTTGGAAAGGAAATGAGCCACCAGCAGAGAACAGTGAAGTGACACAAGACTCACTAGAGCAGTGAAAAGCATGACTCATCCAAATGGCTGCTTACCTGGTGTAGACAAGCGGACTCACCCCTGTGGTGCCTCCTGGTGACTTCCGGGAATTAGCTCAATTCAGCTCTGGAGTGCCCTCTGCAGGCCGGTGATCCACCTGTCTCTCCCAGGACCCGGTGCCCTTTTACATGGGGTGCTGCCCCCTGGCAGTAACCCCTTTCTCTCTGGGTCTCCCCTCCCCAGGGAACCCCCACCCTCTATCCCCACCTTGCCTCAGTATATGGCTACTGCCAGTCATTGTCTAGCCCCACGCCCTGGGGCAGACTGCAGTATTAGCCTACTACTCATCACTGACAAGGAGGGTTTGGACCTGCTGCCTTGGCCTACCCCTGGGCTGCCCTCTGCAACCCCCAGTACCTATTAGCGCAATGCTAGGCCGCAGCCTGGGGCTTCCCAGGCTAGAGTTCCCCAGCTCCTCAGCCTGTCCCCAGCCCTGCTTCACTCAGGTACCTTACGTCCAGCTCCCTGCAGCCGGGCCCATCTCCCTCTACAGCTAAAGAGAGACTGTTTAATCCTGGCTTCCCTGGCCTTCTTATAAGGCCCTGTTGCTCAGTTTGGGGCTTGGCCCCAGCTGCAGCCACTTCCCCCAATCAGCCCAGCCTAAAGGCTGCTTTCTCCAGCCACAGCCCCCTCCCAGGGCTGTTTTTACCCCTTCAGGGCAGGAGCAGGGGTCCACCCTGCTATACCTGGTCTGGTCTTCACCAAGCAGTGCCCCCTCTCTGATTTTCCCCTTCTCCAGCCACTGCCTTGTGTTCTTCAATAGTTCCCATCATAGAATCGTAGATCATAGAATCATAGAATCTCAGGGTTGGAAGGGACCTCAGGAGGTCATCTAGTCCAACCCCCTGCTCAAAGCAGGACCAAACCCAACTAAATCATCCCAGCCAGGGCTTTGTCAAGCCTGACCTTAAAAACCTCTAAGGAAGGAGATTCCACTACCTCCCTAGGTAACCCATTCCAGTTATTCACAACCCTACTAGTGAAAAAGTTTTTCCTAATGTCCAACCTAAACCTCCCCCTCTGCAACTTGAGACCATTACTCCTTGTTCTGTCATCTTCTACCACTGAGAACAGTCTAGATCCATCCTCTTTGGAACCCCCTTTCAGGTAGTTGAAAGCAGCTATCAAATCCCCCCTCATTCTTCTCTTCTGCAGACTAAACAATCCCAGTTCCCTCAGCCTCTCCTCATAAATCATGTGCTCCAGCCCCCTAATCATTTTTGTTGCCCTCCGCTGGACTCTCTCCAATTTGTCCACATCCTTCTTGTAGTGTGGGGCCCAAAACTGGACACAGTACTCCAAATGAGGCCTCACCAATGTCGAATAGAGGGGAATGATCACGTCCCTCGATCTGCTGGCAATGCCCCTACTTATACAGCCCAAAATGCCATTAGCCTTCTTGGCAACAAGGGCACACTGTTGTCTCATATTCAGCTTTTCGTCCACCGTAACCCCTAGGTCCTTTTCTGCAGAACTGCTGCCCAGCCATTCGGTCCCTAGTCTGTAGCAGTGCATGGGATTCTTCCGTCCTAAGTGCAGAACTCTGCACTTGTCCTTGTTGAACCTCATCATATTTCTTTTGGCCCAATCCTCTAATTTGTCTAGGTCCCTCTGTATCCTATCCCTACCCTCCAGCGTATCAACCACTCCTCCCAGTTTAGTGTCATCTGCAAACTTGCTAAGGGTGCAGTCCACACCATCCTCTAGATCGTTAATGAAGATATTGAATAAAACTGGCCCCAGCACCGACCCTTGGGGCACTCCACTTGATACCGGCTGCCAACTAGACATGGAACCATTGATCACTACCCGTTGAGCCCGACCATCTAGCCAGTTTTCTATCCACCTTACTGTCCATTCATCCAGCCCATACTTCTTTAACTTGCTGGCAAGAATACTGTGGGAGACTGTATCAAAAACTTTGCTAAAGTCCAGAAATAGCACATCCACTGCTTTCCCCTCATCCACAGAGCCGGTTATCTCATCATAGAAGGCAATTAGATTACTCAGGCATGACTTGCCCTTGGTGAATCCATGCTGACTGTTCCTGATCACTTTCCCCTCCTTTAAGTGGTTCAGAATTGATTCCTTGAGGACCTGTTCCATGATTTTTCCAGGGACTGAGGTGAGACTGACTGGCCTGTAGTTCCCTGGATCTTCCTTCTTCCCCTTTTTAAAGATGGGCACTACATTAGCCTTTTTCCAGTCATCCGGGACCTCCCCCGATCGCCATGATTTTTCAAAGATAATGGCCAATGGCTCTGCAATCTCATCGGCCAACTCCTTTAGCACCCTCGGATGCAGTGCATCCGGCCCCATGGACTTGTGCTCGTCCAGCTTTTCTAAATAGTCCCCACAGAGAGCTGGTCACCTCCTCCCCATACCGTGCTGCAGAGTGCAGCTGTCTGGGAGCTGACCTTGTCTGTGAAGACAGAGGCAAAAAAAGCATTGAGTACACTAGCTTTCTCCACATCCTCTGTCACTAGGTTCCCTCCCTCATTCAGCAAGGGGCCCACACTTTCCTTGACTTTCTTCTTGTTGCTAACATACCTGAAGAAACCCTTCTTGTTACTCCTAACATCTCTGGCTAGCTGCAACTCCAAGTGTGATTTGGCCTTCCTAATTTCACTCCTGCATGCCTGAGCAATACTTTTATACTCCTCCCTGGTTATTTGTCCAATCTTCCACTTCTTATAAGCTGTTTTTTTGTGTTTAAGACGAGCAAGGATTTCACTGTTGAGCCAAGCTGGTCGCCTGCCATATTTACTTTTCTTCCTACACATCGGGATGGTTTGTTCCTGCAACCTCAATAAGGATTCTTTAAAATACAACCAGCTTTCCTCGACTCCTTTCCCCGTCATGTTATTCTCCCAGGGGACCTTGCCCATCAGTTCCCTGAGGGAGTCGAAGTCTGCTTTTCTGAAGTCCAGGGTCTCTGTTCTACTGCTCTCCTTTCTTCCTTGTATCAGGATCCTGAACTCGACCATCTCATGGTCACTGCCTCCCAGGTTCCCATCCACTATTGCTTCCTCTAGTATTTCTTCCCTGTTTGTGAGCAGCAGGTCAAGAAGAGCTTTTCCCCCAGTAGGTTCCTCCAGCACTTGCACCAGGAAATTGTCCCCTACACTTTCCAGAAACTTCCTGGATTGTCTGTGCACTGCTGTATTGCTCTCCCAGCAGATATCGGGGTGATTAAAGTCACCCATGAGAACCAGGGACTGCGATCTAGCAACTTGTGTTAGTTGCTGGAAGAAAGCCTCGTCCACCTCATCCCCCTGGTCCGGTGGTCTGTAGCAGACTCCCACCACGACATTACCCTTGTTGTTCAGACTTCTAAATTTAATCCAGAGACTCTCAGGTTTTTCTGCAGTTTCATACTGGAGCTCTGAGCAGTCATACTGCTCTCTTACATACAACGCAACTCCCCCACCTTTTCTGCCCTGCCTATCCTTCCTGAACAGTTTATATCCATCCACGACAGTACTCCAATCATGTGAGTTATCCCACCAAGTCTCTGTTATTCCAATTACATCATAATTCCTTGACTGTGCCAGGACTTCTAGTTCTCCCTGCTTGTTCCCCAGGCTTCTTGCATTTGTGTATAGGCACTTAAGATAACTCACTGATTGTCCCGCTTTCTCGGTCTGAGACAGGAGTCCTCCCCTCTTGCAGTCTCCTGCTTGTGCTTCCTCCCGGAATCCCACTTCCCCACTTACCTCGGGGCTTTGGTCTCCTTCCCCCGGTGAACCTAGTTTAAAGTCCTCCTCACTAGGTTAGCCAGCCTGCTTGCAAAGATGCTCTTCCCTCTCTTCGTGAGGTGGAGCCCGTCTCTGCCTAGCAATCCTTCTTCTTGGAAGACCATCCCATGGTCAAAGAATCCAAACCCTTCTCTCCGATACAATCTGCGTAGCCATTCGTTGATTTCCACGATTCGACGGTCTCTACCCTGGCCTTTTCCTGCCACAGGGAGGATAGACGAGAACACCACTTGCACCTCAAACTCCTTTATCCTTCTTCCCAGAGCCACGTAGTCTGCAGTGATACGCTCAAGGTCATTCTTGGCAGTATCATTGGTGCCCACGTGGAGAAGCAGGAAGGGGTAGCGATCAGAGGGCTTGATGAGTCTCGGCAGTCTCTCCATCACATCGTGAATCCTAGCCCCTGGCAAGCAGCACACCTCTCGGTTTTCCCGGTCAGGGCGGCAGATAGATGACTCAGTCCCCCTGAGGAGAGAGTCCCCGACCACCACCACCCTCCTCCTCCTCCTCTTGGGAGTGGTGGTCGTGGAACCCCCATCCCTAGGACGGTGCATCTCATGCCTTCCAATCAGTGGAGTCTCCTTCTGCTCTGTTCCCTCAGGTGTATCATCCACTCCACTCTCTGCACTAGTACCTGTGGAGAGAACATGAAAACAGTTGCTCACCTGTATCTGTGTTTCTGGTACATGGACGTTTCTGGTACTCTTTCCTCTTCTGGAAGTCACAGACGGTAAGGTGGATAGAAAACTGGCTAGATGGTCGGGCTCAACGGGTAGTGATCAATGGTTCCATGTCTAGTTGGCAGCCAGTATCAAGTGGAGTGCCCCAAGGGTCGGTGCTGGGGCCGGTTTTGTTCAATATCTTCATTAACGATCTGGAGGATGGTGTGGACTGCACCCTTAGCAAGTTTGCAGATGACACTAAACTGGGAGGAGTGGTTGATACGCTGGAGGGTAGGGACAGGATACAGAGGGACCTAGACAAATTAGAGGATTGGGCCAAAAGAAATATGATGAGGTTCAACAAGGACAAGTGCAGAGTCCTGCACTTAGGACAGAAGAATCCCATGCACTGCTACAGACTAGGGACCGAATGGCTGGGTAGCAGTTCTGCAGAAAAGGACCTAGGGGTTACGGTGGACGAAAAGCTGAATATGAGACAACAGTGTGCCCTTGTTGCCAAGAAGGCTAATGGCATTTTGGGTTGTATAAGCAGGGGCATTTCCAGCAGATCAAGGGATGTGATCATTCCCCTCTACTCAGCACTGGTGAGGCCTCATTTGGAGTACTGTGTCCAGTTTTGGGCCCCACACTACAAGAAGGATGTGGACAAATTGGAGAGAGTCCAGCAGAGGGCAACAAAAATGATTAGGGGGCTGGAGCACATGACTTATGAGGAGAGGCTGAGGGAACTGGGATTGTTTAGTCTGCAGAAGAGAAGAATGAGGGGGGATTTGATAGCTGCTTTCAACTACCTGAAAGGGGGTTCCAAAGAGGATGGATCTAGACTGTTCTCAGTGGTAGAAGATGACAGAACAAGGAGTAATGGTCTCAAGTTGCAGAGGGGGAGGTTTAGGTTGGATATTAGGAAAAACTTTTTCACTAGTAGGGTGGTGAAGAACTGGAATGGGTTACCTAGGGAGGTAGTGGAATCTCCTTCCTTAGAGGTTTTTAAGGTCAAGCTTGACAAAGCCCTGGCTGGGATGATTTAGTTGGGTTTGGTCCTGCTTTGAGCAGGGGGTTGGACTAGATGACCTCCTGAGGTCCCTTCCAACCCTGAGATTCTATGATTCTATGCCACCACTTATCCTCACTGGCCTTCTGTCCCCGCTGCGTAGCCTGCTCTGAATCTTCAGAACATTGTGCCTGCTGAAGCTGATCCTGACATCTATGCAGGAAATCCTCATTTTTTTTTATGGAACGCAGGGTTGTTATTCGTTTCTCCAGACCTTGAATCTTCTCTTCCAAGATGGAGATCAGCTTGCACTTTGTACAGACAAAGTCGCTTCTATCCTGTGGAAGGAAGACAAACATGGCGCATCCTGTGCAGGTCACAACGGCAGATCGCTCAGCATCCATGGTCTCTTCCTTCTAAGAGCTTCCTTACTTGTGGCAGACACTACTCGGAGAAACCTGCGAGAGGGGAGCCTCGGTAGGCTCTCTCCAGGCGAACTCCTTCTGTTTGCCTCTCTGCTGTTTGCTGCTCAGCTGGTTCACTCATCCACCCCCTCTTCCCATTATCTGCCCTTTCCATGACTTCCAGCCCATCACTGTCAACCACTTCTCATCCACACACAGCCTCCTCTGTCCTTCCCCATCCTCCACTGACTCAATTGGTGACTCCCTCCATTCCATGATCTCAATTTTTCTCAGTTCCATTGCCTCTAAAGGTAATAATTGGAGATATACCAATCTTCTAGAACTGGAAGGGACCTTGAAAGGTCATCGAGTCCAGCCCCCTGCCTTCACTAGCAGGACCAATTTTTGCCCCAGATCCCTAAGTGGCCCCCTCAAGGATTGAACTCACAACCCTGGGTTTAGCAGGCCAATGCTCAAACCACTGAGCTATCCCTCCCACCTCTGCCCCACTGTGGTGGTCCACCCTGCCAACCAGCAACCCTAGATTGCCTCATCATCCTGTTTTCCTATGCAGCAGAGCATTTCCAGCGGAAGTCCTGTAACTATCTCTTAAGACCAATCTTTTCTGTGATATTCATGGAAAAACTGCCTAGTGACAATGGCTAGGCAGGTGACCTGATAGTGATTCATTAGTATCTGCTACTCCTTTATCTTCTTAAAAGAAAACAACAGGAGATGGGAGTATATGGTGTATGTAGACTGCCTTCTGGTAGCATGAAGTTAAGAATCCAAATGGGAAAGATTGTTACTCAGAATGGACTAGTTCAGGGGTGGTACCTTTGGGGTTTCCTGAGCAGCAGTGTCACTAAGCTAACAGAGCTGACTGAGAAACAGATAATTTTCAAAGGAATTTTGACAAAAGATGGGAAGAATTCTTATGGTAATTTTCATTAAAATTATGCCCATTTTTTCACCTACTCTAGGAAGAGATTTTCATAGGCACAAAAGGCAGTTGGGTGCCTAACTCCTATTAACTTTCAAAGGCAGTTAGGCTAACTTCAAGTTGTGTCTTTTGAAAATCAGCCCCCTAGTCCTTAAGTTATTGGTCTCAGTACCAGGGTTACTGGGTGAAATGTGGTATACAGGAGGTCAGACTGTGTAGCCTGATGTTTCCTGCTGGCCTTAACTTTATGAAGCTTAACTTGAAATGGAAGGCTCAGCATTTCCGTGTCCTTTAGGCTCTTATCCACACAGACCTCAAGGCGTTTCTCATGCATGAAATCAATATAGGGTGAGCATGCGGTAGTCATTTTGTATCCAAGCTGTACACACTCTGAACACCATCAGTGTAACTGTGAAGTGTACAGCACTTCTCGTATCTTCCAGTAGGATCAACCAAACAGCCTGAAAAAACAAAAGATTTCTTCTCAGGTGTCAGCAGCTTTTTCTTTTCAGCTGCTATAGAAGAGAGCTTTGTAGAGGAGGGAAATCAAGGGTGCAATCAAATGATCTATGCAGAGAAAATATGCGCATTTGATGTTATTCCACAGCAATAGCCACTCACTGGAGTTTCATGGAGAAGATTTCCTGCCAGCCATCTCATCCCACTAAAAGCAAAAGCTTCTGCTGCTCTTCTCCTGCACTCACAATGAAGCGTTTGACTGGAACTTCACCATGCTTGTCAAGATCAAATGTGAAGAACAAGCAAGTCCCTGTTACCCACAAACCTTACTAACTAGGCTGACTTGTTGGAGTTTGTTCTTTGTCAGTCTAGTTGCTATTGTCCCACTAACTATGAGAAAATGGCACTAACCCCTGAAGCAGTACGGTAGTGCTAAAGTGGAGGATAGAAAAAGGTAGCCACTGATCTGTATGCTCCTTTGAACTAGTATTAATTCAGTAAGTAGGGTTGCCAACTTTCTAATTGCACAAAACTGAACACTCTAGCCCCGCCCCCTTCACCCGAGGCCTGTCCCCTGCCCCGCCCCTTCCACAACCCCCCCCACTACATTCCCCCTCCCTCGGTGGCTCGCTCTCCCTCCCTTACTTTCACTGGGCTGCGGCAGGGGATTGGGATGTGGGAAGAGGTGAGGGCTCTAATTGGGGGTGCAGGCTCTAGGGTGGGGCTGGGGATGAGGGGTTTGGAGTACGAGACTGGGGGGTGGGGCCAAGGGATTTGGAATATGGAAGGGGGCTGTGGGTTGATGCAGGAGGTTAGGGTGTGGGAGGGGGTACAGGCTCTGGGCTGGGGGTGCGGGCTCTGGAGTGGGGCCAGGGATGAGGGGTTCAGAGTGTGGGAGGGGGCTCTGAGCTGGGCCAGGGGGTTGGAGTGCAGGGTGTGTGTGAGGGCTCTGGGATGGGGCTGGGGACGAGGGGTTTGGGATGTAGGAGAAGGCTCCAGGTTTGGGGCACAGGTTTACCTTGGGTGGCTCCCGGTCAGTGGCACAGTGGGGCTAAGGCAGGCTCCCTGCCTGTCCTGGCACCGCGCTGTGCCCCAGAAGTGGTCAGCAGGTCCAGGTCCAAGGTGAGGGGGCCAGAAGGCTCCACGCGCTGCTCTTGCCCACAGGCTCCGCTCCCCAGCTCCCACTGACCACAGTTCCTGGCCAGTGGGAGTATGGAGCTGGTGCTCGGGGTAGGGGCAGCGCACGGAGCCCTGTGGCCCCACCATGCTTAGGAGCTGGACCTGCTGGCTGCTTCCAGGGCACAGCGCAGTGCCAGGACAGCAGGGACTAGCCTGCCTTAGCCCTGCAGCACCACTGACCGGACTTTTAATGGCCTGGTCAGCACTGCCGTTAAAAGTCACCAGGGTCCCTTTTCGACTGGGCGTTCCGGTCGAAAACCGGACACCTGACAACCCTATCAGTGAGCTGAAATTTAATACCCAATCCCCGAAATTCAGTGAGACTCCTACTTCGGTAAGCATACACCAGTGAGGTTATATTATGTAAATACAGGTAACATATATAGAGTTAAAAACTGCTCCTGGTCACACCAGTATAAATCAATAGATTTGGCTGAAGTGAATGGAGTTACTGTGGATTTACACTGTTGTAAGTGGGAGTGGAATTTGGCCCCTTGTGTTTATGCATGGAGTATGTTATTATTTCCATACAAAGTTTTCTGTTAGTTATTTGTCAGTTAGCTGAGTCCCCTCAACCTTGTGGTTATACTAGACAGTCACACAGGTTGAACTTTCACCAGCCACACAGATTCTACCTTTCATAAATAACACCAAACTCTTATATAGAGTAGCTCTCAAAGTGCTTTACAAAAGAGGCCTGTAAAAGCCATTATAGAATATTAGGGTTGGAAGAGACCTCAGGAGGTCATCTAGTCCAATCCCCTGCTCAAAGCAGGACCAACACCAACTAAATCATCCCAGCCAAGGCTTTGTCAAGCCAGGTCTTAAAAACCTCTAAGGTGGAGATTCCACCACCTCCCTAGGTAACCCATTCCAGTGCTTCACCATCCTACTAGTGAAAAAGTTTTTCCTAATATCCAACCTAGACCTCCCCAACTGCAACTTGAGACCATTGCTTCTTGTTCCGTCATCTGCCACCACTGAGAACAGCCTAGCTCCATCCTCTTTGGAACCCCCCCTTCAGGTAATTGAAGGCTGCTATCAAATCCCCCCTCATTCTTCTCTTCTGCAGACTAAATAACCCCAGTTCCCTCAGCCTCTCCTCGTAAATCATGTGCCCCAGCCCCCTAATCATTTTGTTGCTCTCCACTGGACTCTCTCCAATTTGTCCACATCCCTTCTGTAGTGGCGGGGACCAGAACTAGATACAATACTCCAGGTGAGGCCTCACCAGTGCGGAATAGAGGGGAATAATCACTTCCCTCGATCTGCTGGAAATGCTCCTACTAATACAGCCCAATATGCCATTGGCTTTCTTGGCAACCAGGGCACACTGGTGTTTCATATCCAGCTTTTTGTCCACTGTAATCCCCAGGTCCTTTTCTGCAGAAGTGCTGCTTAGCCTGTCAGTTTCCAGCCTGTAGCAGTACATGGGATTCTTCCTTCCTAAGTGCCGAACTCTGCACTTGTCCTTGTTGAATCTCATCAGATTTCTTTTGGCCCAATTTTCCAGTTTGATGCATCTAAAGAAGTGGGTTCTTTACCCACAAAAGCTTATGCCCAAATAAATTTGTTAATCTTTACGGTGCTGCCGGACTCCTTGTTCATTTTGTCTAGGTCACTCTGGACCCTATTCCTACCCTCCATTGTATCTACCTATCCCCCCCAGTTTAGTATCATCTGTGAATTTGCTGAGGGTGCAATTAATCCCATCATCCAGATCATTAATACAGATGTTGAACAAAACCGGCCCCAGGACTGGTATAAATGCACTTAAAGTGTCTGAAGGTTTCTCTACAAATAACATGGTTCAGGTACTGGGGCTGATCCTCAGCAGGTTTAAATTTCACTGATATAACTGAGAAGACAGTTTGGTTCATTATAGGCTAACAGCTCATACATATCCTTGGACAAGAGGAAGTCCTTACATCGAAGTCAATGGAAAGATAGGTGGGCTGTACTGGATCCTCTATCAGTAAGAACAATAATCTCTAAAAGGAGAATCTATTGAATTGCAGCAGTGGAACTACACCTAAATGCTCAGGATTACGTTGATTATATGATGAGTAGTACTAAATTCTGGCTTGTTTTGAATAGGTACACTGGCAGAGGTAGACTCTTCTTATTGGGACCTGTGACGGAGCGGACTGGCCCCGCACTGGGACTGAGAGAGTTAACCCTTTCCTGCTGGCAGAGAAAGCCAAGCTCCTGAGGCTCCGCTGGGCATGCTCCAACCGGGAGCCAAGCATAAAAGCCTGCAGAACTGCTCAGTTAGGGCTGGTGGCTGGGGAAGGAGGATGCCCAGCGGAAGCTCCAGCCCAGGAGCAGTTGCGACCCTTACAGGAGGGAACTGAGGAGCCAGGAAGCAGGCCCAGAGACTGGCAGCTGTTGGAACCCCAGGGAGCACCGAGTGCTGAGAAACCTGAAGACCCTGATGCCACAGGAACTGCTAAGTTTGGAGAACTGGTAGGAAGTGACCCAGGGAAGGGAAGGGAAGGGAGTGGTATCTACCACCACTCTGAGGGCAGCGTGTTGCGGTAGGATTCCCTGCTGACCCGTGGCGGATCACGCCGTCACTGACAGGGCCCTGGGTCAGAGCCCGGGGAAGGTGGGTGGGCCCCGGGCTCCCCTACCAGGGGTCTCTAACCCCCCCTCTTGTGAAGACATAGTCCACTGACCCCCCTCCCTCACTCCAAAGGAGATAGATGGACTCTGGCCACAGGGCCACGCTATCCCCCAAGCGGAAAAGAATTTAGAGAGATTCTGGCCATTAGGCCACGATGCTTTAGGAGCACACTATAGAGACTCTGTCCGCTAGGCCGCGCTACCCCGCCAGGGGAAGGAAGGGTAGAGAGACTCTACCCATTGGGCCCTGCTGCTTTAGGAGCACACTATATGGACTCTGGCTGCTAGGCCATGCTACCCTGCCAGGGGAAGGAAGGGTAGAGAGACTTTGGCCATTGGGCCCTGCTGCTTTAGGAGCGCACTATATGGACTCTGGCCGCTAGGCCGTGCTATCCTACCAGGGGAAGCAGATTTAGAGGGACTCTGGCCATTGGACCATACAGCCCTGACTACCAGGGAGGTAGTAAAACCAACGTAGATGCAGGGAGGTGGGGTTAACCTCGCCCCCCCTTGAATCAGAGGGGTTGACGAGGTACAAAACCCACCACAGGACCCCAATGCATCAAGACAAAATGCCAATAGCCAGTGCTTTCTAAGCACTGGGGTTAAACATTGAGGGGTGTCGGGTGTGTGATCCAATTTTCCAGGGGAGGTTGGTCACCCGTGTTGGCGTGTGGCAGAACAGTACTCACTGCCTCTCATACCACAGCATCTGGCAATGAGCACTTGGGAGAGCACAGACTGCATCTTCCACCAGGAGGTGTGAGGGACGCTGTACAGCAGGGGTGGCCAAACTTACTGACTCTCCAAGTTGCTTCCCAGCTGTTTGCTGCTGCCTCTCCACGTAGAGCTAACACCTGAGAGCTGCAGAAAGGGGCTGCTGAGGATAAGAGGGGTGTGTGAGACTTAAACTGTTGGGGGTGTGACTCAAGATATTGGGCGGGGGGTGACCTTTAAATTGTGTCTCCTCGCTCTCAGCAGGCTCCAGTCATCTCTGGCAGAAGCCCCTAGCCCCACCACTGGGCAGAAGCCCCAAGCTCCATAGGCGCAGGAACTAGTGGTGTGGGGGGTGCTGCAGCACCCCCAGATTTTGCATGGGGCTCTGCTCCTGGCCCCACATGTGGGGTACCAGCCCCACACCTGGGGATCTGCTTCTGGCCTCCCATGCGGGGGCCTGGCTGCCGCCCTGCACCCAGGCCTCCGCTCCCAGCCCTGCACACAGGATCACAGCTGCCGGCCCTGTTCCTGGGTCTACCCTCCTGGGCCCGCACACAAGGTCCCGGCTTCTGCCCCACACCCGGGGTTCTGCTCCTGGCCTCGCACGTGGGGTCCCAGCCCCACGCCCAGGGCTCCGCTCCCGGCCCCACTCATGGGGTCCCAGCTGCTGGCCCCACACCCACTCCAGCCTCAGCCCCCTTACCCCTGTCCAGGTCCCCCCCTGTAGACATGGCCCTGCTTCCAGCCCAAGCTCTGGGGGACGGGGCGTGGACAGGGGTAAAGAGGCTGGCTTTCAGCACCCCCACTAGTAAAAGTGTTCCAGCACCACTGCCAAGCTCCCCACTCCCAGGCCTGGTCTATACTACGACTTTAGGTTGAATTTAGCAGCGTTACCTCGATTTAAGCCTGGACCCATCCACACGACAAAGCCCTTTTTTTTCGACTTAAAGGGCTCTTTAAATCGATTTCTTTACTCTACCTCCGACGAGGGGATTAGCACTGAAATCAACCTTGCTGGGTTGAATTTGGGATAGTGTGGATGCAATTCGATGGTATTGGCCTCCGGGAGCTATCCCAGAGTGCTCCATTGTGACCGCTCTGGACAGCGCTCTCAACTCAGATGCACTGGCCAGGTAGACAGGAAAAGGCCGTGAACTTTTGAATTTCATTTCCTATTTGGCCAGCATGTTTGCAGAGCTCATGCAGAGCTCATCAGCATGATGTGCACATTGCCGGGGCGCATTGCCCGGCCTGTACTTTGTGAGAAGTCTATGACCATGTCCCCCTTGTCACCGTGCTGCTGTTGCCTCCTTGCCTGGTTTTGCGCAAAACAATTGTCTGCCGTTGCTCTGATGGAGGGAGGGGTGACTGACGACATAGCTTACAGGGAATTAAAATCAACAAAAGGGGTGGCTTTGCATCAAGGAGCAACACAAACAACAGTCACACAGAATGGCCCCCTCAAGGATTGAATCAAAACCCTGGATTTAGCAGGCCGTTGATTTCACAAAACAAATCGGGTCAATTTCTTGTTTTGATCCATCTATCTTTTACACCATAGGCTGGCAGCAGATGCAGTACGACTGCAAGCCATCGTCATCTCCTGGGTGCTTGGCAGAAGATGGGAATGACCTGGCTGAGTCACTCCCATGTCTGCTCAGGCACCCCTGACCGATCTCACCAAAGTTGGCTAAAAGAGCACCCAGGAATATGACGACAATGGTTACCAATCGTAATGCACCGTTTGCTGCCAAAAGGCAATGAGCTGCTGCTGTGTAGCAATGTAATCCCACGTCTGCCAGCACCCAGGAGACGTACGGTGACGGTGAGCTGAGTGGGCTCCATGCTTGCCGTGATATGGTGTCTACTCAGGTAACCCAGGAAAAAAGGTGCAAAACGATTGTCTGCAGTTGCTTTCGTGGAGGGAGGGAGGAAGGGAGAGGGTGGCCTGACGACACATACCCAGAACCACCCTTGACACTGTTTTTGCCCCATCAGGCTTTGGGATCTCAACCCAGAATCCCAATGGGCAGTGGAGACTGCGGGAACTGTAGGACAGCTACTCACAGCTACCCACAGTGCAACGCTCTGGAAGTCGACGCTAGCCTCGGTACTGTGGACGCAGTCTGCCGACTTAATGCACTTAGAGCATTTTTTGTGGGGACATACACAATCGACTGTATAAAAATGATTTCTGAAAAACCAACTTCTATAAATTCGACCTAATTTCGTAGTGTAGACATACCCCCAGTCCGGTAGGCAGAGAATGCGGGTGTGGGCTGACTCCACGAGCTGCGCAGTAACTGTAAACGAGCTGTGGTTTGGCCACCCTGCTATACAAATTTTCCTTTGCTTCATTGGCTTATTCATCTTATCCGCATTTGAAATCCTCACCCTTTCTTTGCGATATTGTAATCGTCACTACAGCAACTAATTGTGACAAACAGAGGGCTGTGTCTTCACGTGGACAAATAAACAGCAAGAATAAGCAACGTCTTAACAAGCAAAATTCTGTTTGCCTCCTGTTGCTATCACTAAACGGCTTGGCATTTCCTTAACCTATGCGGGAGCAAAGGCTGGTTTGGTCCCAGGCATGTGTTATGAACCAGACAGTTCTTGGAATGCACTGCAAACAGATTTATTTTGTGTTTATGGCATATTCATGTTCCTAACTAGCAGCCAAGATCAGTCTCAGATGCAGAAGAGCCTGTATATCTTCAAAAAATTTGCTACCATGTTAAATCTGTGTTCTCAAGTAAGGCATGATGAGAGTTGAGCGGAAGTTTTCAGGCAAATAGTTTATTCACCAAAAATGCCATTTTGTGGGCAAACAAAAACTGTTTGAGAACATGGGTGAAATTTGGCTAATAGTTTTGGACAAAAAACTAAGTTGAACTCTTTCGCGTTGACATTTTTTAAATAAAACATTTTGACTTTTCATTTTGAAATGATGTTTCATTTAGAAATATAACTAGATTTACTTAAAAAAAGTGGGGGGAAGTACCCACAAACTAAATGAAAAAAATGAATAAAAATTTGGTTTGGGTCAAACAAAATATTTCATTTGACCCGAAACAATTTTTTTTCTTGGTTTTTCATTTCAGTGAGAAAATCTGAAAACAAAAATCTATTTTGGGTAAACATGAAATGAAATTTTTCTCTTTTTCTCTTTGACCACTGAACCAAAAAAATCAATTATTCACTCAGCTCTAGGTATGATTCAAGTCTGCTTTGAAGTACTTTGGTCAATAGGTTTTCATGCAAAATCTTTACTGAATTAACTTTCAAAGACAGACTTTGGTAGTGTGGAGAATTTCCAGATAGACCATACATCTATCAAACAGTAGCAAACACTCTATCACTGTGCACACTATAATGACTCAGATGGACAGATATCTCTGCTAAATCATTTTGCCTTTTAGTCTGAGTACCACATCCGATTGCAATTTACCGCTTTCTGTCCCACCAGATAACTAAGTTTTATCCCAGCCCCGATCAGAATATCTCAGTACAATAACCATCTTAGCACAAATCTGTCCTTTGTCCTCTGTCTAATTTTAAATACCCAATACACTGTTTTTAATACGATGTTTAACTCAAGAGATGCAAGCACAAAAAGATTCCTGTGTATACTTAGCGTGTTGATTTAACTCTATCATCGTTATTACAGGTAGATTCTTATATTTGATTGAATATCTTTTAAAGACAACTTCTCAAGTCACTGAACTCAAGTGCCCTGGACTTTATCAAGTGTGTGGTCAATATTTTGCATTCTTTAAATTAAATGCAGGTTTCCATTTGAGAGCAGGTATTTACTTCAGACAGTGTTTTTCACATGTGGGTCCAGTTGACTCACCATCCTGATACATCAGGGAATGAAGTCTTGTTATCGTCCCCTTTTGTATAACCCCTTGCCCTTTAAGGTGAAATCAGGTGGCAGGTATCTCATACTCTCATACAAAAAACCTTGTTTTTCCCAGAGGAACATTTCAAGAGTTGCATGAATGGCTTGGCTCTTCTTCTGAAACAGCCTCCAGCCTCCTGTTCTCTGCTGGTTCCACCTGTTGTGCCTGCTCCTTCAGGAGGACTGGCAGAGTTTGACACTGGTGGGCTGCTCAGGGTTGACCCAGAACCTTCCCTGAGCTGTTTCTCTGATGTTAAGTCGGAGAACGGAAGATGTGACAGCAGCTTTGGAAGCTGAACTACTTCCCCTCATTCAGACATCTCTCTGCTCAATCTGACTCATAGCTGCTGGATCCAACTCAGGAATGTGGTAGGAAGCCAACTTGACTGGGGTAGAGGCCGACACATTATCAAGCTTGGTCTGCAGGAGGACTTTCTGGCTTGGTATGAAATCCTCTGCTCTTGGGGAACTTCAGTAGTGTCCGGGCTGGGTCATGGGCTGCCAGCCTATTGGCTAGAGCCAGGGGCAGATGTCAGGAACTGGAGTCCTGGGTCAGGAACCAGGAGTCAGAAGCAGGAAGCAAGGCTGAGTCAGAAATTGAGTATCTGAGCCAGAAGATAAAGGCAAGGTCCACCTTGAAGGGTTCAGACAGTCTCAGCTGAACCTGTCAACAGCAAATCCCAGACATTCAGTGTCTCAGGGACCAGTGGGTAGCACTATTCCCCAACAGAGGCATGGCCTACACTACAAAACTCCCTGACACTTGTGCAAACTCATCCACCATATGTCTAGAATGGCTGGGCTACTCCTTTTCAGGGGAGGTCTCTCTTCAGTGAAGGCGCTGGGTGCCAGCTGTACATGAAAGCAAGCCAGCACGCTCCTGCTACCTCAGATGACCAATACTCGGATGGATGTGTCCCCTGATGTCCTAGGCCTGGTCTACACTAGGACTTTAATTCGAATTTAGCAGTGTTAATTCGAATTAACCGCGCACCCGTCCACACCATGAAGCCATTTAATTCGACATAGAGGGCTCTTTAGTTCAAATTCTGTACTCCTCTCTGACGAGGGGAGTAGCGCTAAATTCGACATGGCTATGTCGAATTAGGCTAGGTGTGGATGCAAATCGAACTTAGTAGCTCCGGGAGCTATCCCACAGTGCACCACTCTGTTGACGCTCTGGACAGCAGTCCGAGCTTGGATGCTCTGACCAGCCACACAGGAAACGACCCAGGAAAATTTGAATTCCTTTTCCTGTCTGGGCACTTTGAATCTCATGTCCTGGTTGGACATCGGGGCGAGCTCAGCAGCACCGGCAACAATGCAGAGCTCTCCGGCAGAGGAGTCCAGGCAATCCCAGAATAGAAAGAGGTCCCCAGCATGGACTGACCGGGAAGTCTTGGATCTGATCTGTGTGTGGGGCGATGAGTCTGTGCTTTCGGAGCTGCGCTTCAACAAATGGAATGCGAAGACCTACGAGAAGGTCTCCAAAGCCATGACAGACAGAGGATACAGCCGGGATGCAATGCAGTGCTGCGTGAAAGTCAAGGAGCTGAGACAAGGCTACCATAAAATCAAAGCAGCAAACGGACGCTCCGGAGCCCAGCCCCAGACATGCCGCTTCTAGGAGGCACTGCATGCCATTCTCGGTGGGTCTGCCACCACCGCCCCACCAGTGTGCGTGGACTCTGACAAAGGGATAGTGTCGACGGCCAGTTCCTCGTCGATGTTCGCAGATGGGGAAGATGAGGAAGGAGATGAGGAGGGGGAGGCAGTTGACAGCGCTTCCAACGCTGATTTCCCCGACAGCCAGGATCTCTTCATCACCCTCACTGAGATCCCCTACCAACCCTCCGCAGCCGTTACCACGGACCCTGAATCAGGAGAAGGATCAGTGGGTAAGTGCTTTAAACATGTTAACATTTATTTCTTAAAAGAACAGGAAAATAGACTAGGCGAACAGAAGGTCTATATACAGGGGAATGGAACAGGCATCTTCCGCGGAGATCTCCAGGAAGCTCTCCTGGAGGTAGTCGAAAAGCCTATGGAGGAGGTTCCTGGGGAGAGCTGGCTTATTGGGTGCTCTGAGGTAGCACACTTTTCCGCGCCACGCTCTCAGCTGGTACTCCGGGACCAGTGCCTTGACGAGCATCGCAGCATAGGGCCCTGGCTTGTGCTGGCTTTCATTCAGCATGCGCTCTCTCTCTCTCTGTGACACTCTCTTCAGGGTGATCTCGCGCGCAGACTCCTGCATGTAAGTAGAGTAATTTGTGTACTATTAGTATTGGTAGTGCTTCACTGTTCCTTAGAACAACAAGAAGCGTCACTTAAGAGCCACGTGCTGGAGGCTACAGAGTGGCAGCATACAGGGATCTTTTCCAAGGGAAAACCGCGAGGGGGTGGAACAGGGGAAGAGTTTTAGCTTTCAGGATTGCCTGCAGCAAGAGGACAGAGCTGGACATTGACTTTTAAGCAGCCAAAAGCCTTTGGCTTACCATGCCTGGCTGCTCCACGGATTCAGCTTTCCTGCCCCGCTTGTCTGGTCTGCAGTGCAATACCCCAGGCAATGAAAGCGAATGCAGAGAAATCGAACTTTCCCTGAGTGAGTGCGCATGAGATAGGTGCCGTCCATGGTCTGGTTCACAGACAATGAGTAGACTATGTTTCATTTTTGAGAAAATGTATCTTAGTAAGCAATTCACTCCCTTTTCCCCATCACACAGCTGCAACAGTATCCCGACCTGCTCCAGCATGCCCCTCACAGAGGCTGGCGCAGATTAGGCGGCATAAGAAAAGGACACGGGACGAGATGTTTGCTGAACTTATGGGCTGCTCCAGAGCAGAGGCGGACCAGCAGAGCCAGTGGAGGGAGAACCTCACACAGCAGCAGCGCTCACACAGCGAACGGGAGGACAGATGGCGTCAGGAGGACCAGCAGGCGACTCAAACGCTGCTTGGACTACTGAGGGAGCAAACGGACGCGCTCAGGCGCCTTGTCGATGTTCTGCAGGACCGCAGGCAGGAGGACAGAGCCCCCCTGCACTGTGTCTGCAACCGCCCTCCCCCCGCCACACACTCCAATACCCACCTCACCCAGAATAACAAGAAGGAGGGGCACCAAGGGCCGTGAAAACTGTCACTGAACCACAGCGGACTGCTATATTACCCAAAAGTTCACAGTCCCTAGATTTTGAAAAGTTCTTACCTGTACTGTGTTGTCGAGTATTAAAAGTAGTTTGCTGTTAATTACTGTTTCTGTCATGTTTGTTTGCTGAAGACTTTCTGTGAAGGGGGGAGAGGGGTTTGGTAATTGCATAGGACATTTACCATGAACAGGGTACAGACATGGGGGCAGGATCAACAGCAGGTTACTCACTGAGTGCAGTCACTAGGCACCCTGGTCAGTCTGTGAGGTGTTTCTAATGTTCTGTTCATAGGCGGCAGGTGCCCTGCTCCAGGTATACTTGGAGGTGGGTCTCTCCCCCGGCCCTGCCTGTATCGGGCCCTGGCCCATGCGGGTCTCCCCCCTGCCCCGTCAATTCCCTGCCTGAAGCAGGTCCCAGCGCCCACCTGCCACCCCTCCCTCGGCATGTCGTCTCCACCCCCCCCATGCGCTGCGTCCCTACCTGACAGTAGAGCGGCTACTGGCAGAAATGCTGTCTGCTGCCCCAGGGTCCTAGCACCTGCCATCCACAAATGGCAAGGCAGGTTGCCCTCACCCTGCCCTTCTACCGTAGCCCTGAGCCTCTACAATGCCCCAAACCCTCAGCCCCAGCCACAGCATGCAACACCCTACGCCTCCCCCCCTTCCCACACACCCCTCACCCCTTCCTACGCCCCCACCCCCAGCCCAGAGGCTGCACCCAAACTCCGTCCCAAAGCCTACACCCCTCACCCCTTCCTGCACACCCACCTGTAACCGTCCTCCCCCCAGAGACCGCTGTAGGAGCAGTAGCCTATCATTCCTAGAGTCTAGAAGCGGTCTCTACATCACTGCACACCCTACCCACCACAGTCCGCGTCCCTGTTTCAACCCTTTAACGCGAAATCATTATTAAAGAAAAGGTTTTTAAATAACAATGCTCCATTAACTTTATTTTTACACGTGTGTTGGAAGGGGGCAAACGGGGTGAACGGGGTATGAAACTGCAGAGGAGAGTCAACAGTAAATGGGTAAAGAAACATGGCCAGGTTCAGCTTCTCTTTAAAGCAACTGGACAATCATAGGTTACCCTGCTCTCTGAGGAACCTAGCTTTCAAAGCCTCCCGGATGCACAGCGCTTCCCGCTGGGATCTTCTAATGGCATGGGTGTCTGGCTGAGCGTAATCAGCAGCCAGGCGATTTGCCTCAACCTCCCATCCCGCCATAAAGGTCTCCCCCTTGCTCTCACAGAGATTGTGGAGCACACAGCAAGCTGCAATAACAATGGGGATATTGTTTTCGCTGAGATCCGAGCGAGTCAGTAAGCTCCGCCATCTCCCCTTGAGACGTCCGAAAGCACACTCCACCACCATTCTGCACTTGCTCAGCCGGTAGTTGAAGAGTTCTTTGTCACTGTCCAAGGCGCCTGTATAGGGCTTCATGAGCCAGGGCATTAGCGGGTAGGCTGGGTCCCCGAGGATCACTGTAGGCATCTGCACATCCCCAACAGTTATTTTGTGGTCCGGGAAGAAACTACCTGCCTGGAGGCGTTTAAACAGACCAGAGTTCCTGAACACACGCGCGTCATGAACCTTGCCCGGCCACCCGACGTTGATGTTGGTAAAGCGTCCCCTATGGTCCACCAGTGCTTGCAGCACCATTGAAAAGTAGCCCTTTCGGTTAATATACTGGCTGGCCTGGTGGTCCGGTCCCAGGATAGGGATGTGAGTCCCATCTATAGCCCCACCGCAGTTTGGGAATCCCATTGCGGCGAAGCCAGCTATGACGACCTGGACGTTTCCCAGGGTCACTACCTTTGAGAGCAGGAGTTCAACGATTGCGTTGGCTACTTGCATCACAGCAACCCCCACGGTAGATTTGCCCACGCCAAAGTGGTTCGCTACTGACCGGTAGCTGTCTGGCGTGGCAAATTTCCAGAGGGCTATGGCCACTCGCTTCTGCACAGTCAGGGCTGCTCGCATGCGGGTGTCCTTGCGCTTCAGGGCAGGGGACAGCAATTCACACAGTTCAAGGAAAGTGCCCTTACGCATCCTGAAGTTTCGCAGCCACTGTGATTCATCCCAGACCTGCAGCACTATGCGGTCCCACCAGTCCGTGCTGTCCCATAGCATGAACATGACCCAGTGCCACCATGATCTCCACGGCGCAGCGTACCGTGCTTTCTGAGAGGTCTGTGCCAGTCTGAGACTTCATGTCCTCACCGCGCTGCCATTGCCTCCTCGCCCGATTTCTCAGCATCTGACTGTTGAAGAGGTGTACGATAAGGTGCGAGGAGTTGACAACGGCCATAAGTGCAGCGATGATCGCAGTGGGCTCCATGATCGCAGTGGAGTGCTGTGGCGTCCGCGCTGTCACTTATAACAGGAAAAGTGTGCGAACTGATTTCCCGCCGGCGGGAGTGACGGTTGAATGCTGACAGTTACCAAGGACCACCCTCGACACAGTTTTCCCCCCAGCAGGCATTGGGGGCTATACCCAGAATTCCAATGGGCAGCGGGGAGTGCGGGGACTGTGGGATAGCTTCCCACAGTGCACCGCTTCCAAAGTCGACACTTGCCCCGTTAATGTGGACTCACAAAGTCGAATTAGTGTCCTTAGTGTGGATACACAAATTCAACTTCGTAAGGTCGATTCCACAAATTCGACTTAAGTTGATTCGAAATAGTCTTGTAGTGTAGACATACCCCTAGGAATATATTGGAAGATCTAGAACTACCAGGATGGCTATAGATATCCTTTATGTCTGCTGTTCCCAACAAACTATTGAGATATACTATGGTCAGGTCACAGTCTGACAGAGTAGGTGCCATGCTGTACCAAGAAACATCTACACCTACAAGTTTGATGTGAGGTTTGAACAAACAGTCTCTGCAGCCAGCTAGCAATGGATGTGACATGGCCACAGTGCTGTCTGAAGCCCAGTGATCAGGAGACAGACCATCATACATTGCTGGAAACCTTCCAACATATTTGTAGACAAGCAAAAGTCGAGACTTCCAGCTGCCAAATACTAGAAGGCATTCCTTGCCAAGTGTAAAAAAATTGAATTTATTCCTTGGCTCACTAAAAAACAAACAAAGGGGATTTGTTTTAAAGTACTCAATTGTTTGTTTGAGGGCAATAAAGACATTTCCTCACACCTTCTCGACAGGTGTAATCCTCCCATGGCAGAGGAACTGTGGAATGACCCCAAATCAGCCATACCAAGGCAATTCTGCTACAGGAGATGTGAGTAGCTGCAGTGAGGACATGAAGGGGCAGCCTCTGCCTCAGTTTCCCTTCTCTCAAGTCCTTTAAGAACATCCATTTGGACTGTGATGAGTAAGACAAAATTCCCATGCTGGGGTTTTACTTTATTAAACACAAATAAACCTGACGTTGTCTCTCTGCTTGGCCGAGGGGTTGCCCAGCCTTCCTCTTTGGTGCCTGGCTTCTCAACCCTGGGAGCTCCTCTCTCTTGGAAGAGCCTCTACCATCCTCTACCATCCTGTAACTGCCCCCTGAAGACTTTTTATCAGGCCCAGGTGCTTGTTATCCAATTAATCAGCTTGATGGGCTCTTTAAATTAGCTTGTCATGGGTAACCTGAGTCTGCACCTCTCCTTAAAGGGACCAGCAGTGTTGTGACAGGGGGTGAGAGCGCAGGACAGCAGGTGGCCCCAAGTTGGCCAGGAGCAGGGGTGAGGGAGTACAGAAGGACAGCGGGGACCCCAGGTTGGCTGGGAGTAGGCAGAGTGGTCCCTGGATTAGGATGGGGAGGCCTAGATGTGTCTCCCTCCATCCCACATGTAACCCCACAGCTTTGTCCAAAGGAATTCACGCATTCTCACATTCCCTCTCATTTACATCTTCCCCTGCCAAGAACTAACTGGTAGATTTTCCCTGCCTCCTGCTACTTTCTCAGAGGTGGTTCTCCATACATGCTTCCATCCAACATCCTTTTACTGGATATGGCCTGATTCCTGTCTGGACAAGGTTTGCATTAAGTGCCTCTCGGTCTCTCAGTCTTTTCCATCATCCATGTCAGTGCTTTAGGGCAGTTTTTCTCCCATTTATTTTTAATAAACATTGTTACAAAAGGTAAAAATGTCTGTACAATTTCACAATAAAACCCACCCTTCCATATCCAGTGTAGCTGGGCCGCTTGCATCTCATACTTGTCATGTTCAGCAGCTCAAAACCAACCTGAGTAGTGAGCAGTGTGGGCTGGAGACATGAGCGTAGCTTCAAGACTCAAAGGCCTTAGGTCTAATGTGACTCCACCATTCTCTGGCTCATCATTTAACCACTCTCTGGGCCTGATTCTGCTCTTACATCACTTGTTTCCTGGTGTAACTCCTCTGTCTTAAGTGGAATGGCTTTGGATGTATGCTGGGGTAAGTGAAATCAGAATCAGAGCCTTTATCTTGGTTGCCCCATAATACAGGCCCTATCCTGCTGTAAAGGGGTGCTGCAGAGGTGCACAGCTGCAGCCTGAGCTTGAGTAGACCTTGGGCATCATAGTTCACTGTATGGCATTACATGGGCTGCTGTATCTGTGTAAAGGGTGAGTTGGATCATCACACTGGTGAACTGCACCACTCACACAGGTCAAGTGACACCTCCCTTGTTCAACGTAGGTGTAACTGCAACCCCACTGTTGGGCTCAGTACATTGATGTTTCAGCTCCTAAAAGGCATTTGAGTAGATCCATTTCCCATCCTGCTCTACAAACACAGTCCATGTGATATGCAAAGCCAAAACTCGCCCCCTTCCTGGGGTTTGGTTTAATTCATAAAGAGGACAAAAATGAGAACTTAATGCTCAGGTCTGACTGTTGCAACGCTCCTACCTCAGGATTACTCAGCCCGCACACTAGGTCCTCCCTTTCTAGAGAATCATGCCCTTTCCCCTTATATCCCAGTTGGGTAATACATCATCTGCCTCAGGGAGTCAGCAGAACCCACTTAACCCTTTCTCACCTTAACAGAATTGGGTATTTTAAGGAAACACTACCAGCCCACTTCATGATTTTTGAATAGGCAGGGTAAACACAAGCCCTCAATAGAACTAGTGACATGTAGAGAGCCAAGAAACACCATTCCATGTACATGGATGGTGTGATCAGCCTTAGTAATGTAAAAAAAACACACTCATTGACTTTATGTGTTACACAAAAACAGCATTGTGCATGTTTATACTATACTGGTGACAACCAGCAGCCTGTCGTATTGTTCTGCAAACTGTACTAACAAGACAGATTCCACCAACATAAAAAAGGCTCAACCAGTTTGTTTGCCTGATGGCTAGTGCTTTATGTTGCTAGATGGAAGTCTGGGTTAATTCCTGATCTTTTGCTGCCAGAGCAGCCCACTCTCCTTGCAGTTTGGGGTGTGCATTCCAAAACAGCATCTGTTCTGGCTGATCAAAGCAAAGGAGGGCTCCTGACCTCTCCTATCAGAAGATTAGTGGCTGTGATTTCAGAGACAGTGAGGGAAGAAGGGGAGGCATTCTCTGAACTCTGGGAAACCCTTCCCAATATCATAGAATGGTAGCAGTGCTGCCTCTCACTTCTTTCATGGAAGAAATCATTGCTGTAATACATGGAAATGCATGCAGGTCCCTCTGCCATGGATGAGCCTGGCTGTGAATCCCCAGCCCAGGCGAAACGAAAGTGTATCATCACTTTCCCACTGTTAGGTATTCCTTCTCACTAAGTAGAGCACAGTTATTGAGACCCTTTTATCCAGTCTGTTCTGACAGTGGAGGTACCAACCCAGCTACAGGCAGTTAGCTAGCAGTTGGGAGGAAGCTTGTGGCCATTGTGGCATTGTTAATGGCAGTCTGGAGGTCTCCCACTAAAAATGCAAACTGTGTTCTTCCAAAATCAAGGAAGCACAACTCTGGGTTTGCATGAACAGAAAGATCAGATCAGCTTTGCTAGGGAGCCATGAATAATATGGGAGCTTCAGGAAGAATCAGAAGGACAAAGTTTTAACCCTTGCAATCAATTTACATTTTCAAGGTGCTCAGTGCAATAAGAAAAGTTAAAGACTTATTTTTAAAGGGCCATATTGATACCTCTACTCCTGTTGAATAATACCTTGTTAAACAAATAGTCCCACTCAAACCAAATTAAAGGTGACTTGAGCCTTGATGTTTAGCAGACCCCAGACTCGGTGGGAAGATGGCTAGAGGTTTTTTGGGCTTCAAAGAACAGCTAAGATAGTTCAAAAACTAATAATGTTGTTGGCTATATTGTCCCTCTTCCTTCTCTGGACAATTCTTCATTGTACTCTAGGTCTCCCCAGTGTGGTTGTGTCAATTTAGCACCACATCTGTTTGTATCCACCTTGTGAGCAGCTTTGTGCTGGTGTCTGCAGGCAGGCATTACCAGATGTGAAGCAGCAGAAAAGATTCTGAAAGTCATCTAAAGGAGTGACCTTTCTGACTCATTTATTTTGCCAAAAAAACATTGCCCTTCTCCTTGAAAGGCTCTTCTCATGCTGAAAACCAAGTGACCCATCTGGGCAATCACGGTTATCTAAATTAAGCAGAGAAGCATATTTCAGACCATTTCCCCATCTGTCTGAAGTGAAGGTTCTCCATTTGTGGTGAGTCATTTATTCAGCACATGACAACATAGACCCAACTGAGCTTTCTGTCTTTAATCTTCACTTTCTCACCATCTGAAAGAATCCTGTTAATATGCTTTGGAGCACATATGTTATGCAAAGGCTTGATTCTGCGCCTATTAAAGTCCATATGAATTTTGCCATTGACATAGCATCATAGAATATTAGGATGGGAAGAGACCTCAGGAGGTCATCTAGTCCAACCCCCTGCTCCAAGCAGGACCAGGACTTCAGTGGGAGTTGGGTCAAACCCTAAACCCTGAGATTGGAGGACATCCACTGATTTTTTTTGTTTACTTTTAGAACTATAAGCATTGGACAGAGGCCAGAACAACTTTTGAGTTCAGACGAAGAAACATTTTAAAACACATAAAGGTTGCAACAAACTGTAGTGCCTCAAAAGATCTGAGGGCATCGTCTCTGTTTGACAGTCTCTCATAGCATTTTTCTCCACTGAGCCCCAGAGAGGAAGTTCTGAAAGCTTTTTGGATGAGATTTTCAAGTCTTCCTAAGGGAGTTGGATATTCATTTCTCATTCACCTCAGTGGGCCACTGGCTATCCAAAAGCCCACAGATGTCTGAAGATCTCAGCATTTCCTCTCCAACACTGTCTGAGGCTGCTGTTCCTTGCTGGATCTCTCTGACATAGGAAACAAATCCATACTGGAGTGTACCACAAAAGATGGTTGAAAGTGTCAGGCATATATTTTTAGAGGAAGGGAGAGAATGATTTGGGATTATCTGGGGATGGCTTCAGTCCCCTTGTCATTCTGTCACTCTGGCCTACCCACAAGACTTTTGCCCCCTTCACTGGGGGTCCCACCACCCTCACTTTTACAACCTTTTAAAACAGGGTCCAAACCTCACTTTATTTTCATTGCTCCCAACCTGAGAGCATAGGGTAACTGCATGGTTCACCTGTCTGGAGGATTGGCTCTAAAGCTGACTAAAAGGGCTTTGAGGCATAAGTGAACTGGTAATCAGGGCTGGTCAAAATTTTTCAGTTGAAACTATTTTTCAATGGAAAATTGGGTTTTTAACAAAACATTTTTCCGCTCAGAAAAAGTGTCTGCTTTCCACAGAAAATCTCCATTTGTCATCAAAAATCAAAATGCCTAAAAAACAAATTATTTCTACTGGGAAATTCCACCATGATGCCTCCTGGGTGGGGGAGGGTTGCCAGGCATCCAGTTTTGACCAGAAAACTCAGTTGAAAAGGGACCCTGGTGGCTCCAGTCAGCACCGCTGACCTGGTTGCTAAAAGTCTGGTTGGCAGTGCAGCCTGCCCTGGCTCCACGTGGCTCCTGGAAGTGGCTGGCATGTCTGGCTCCTAGGCACAGAAGCAGCCAGGGGGGCTCCCTGCACTGCCCCTGCCCCGAGTGCTGGCTCTACAGCTCCCATTGGTCGGGAACTGCGGCAGGCACAGGCAGCACACAGAGCCCCCTTGCCTCTCTGCCTCCTGCTGGGTGCCCAGAGCCCATATCCCGCACCTCCTCCCACACCCCAACCCCCTGCCCCAGCCTTGAGCCCCCTCCCAGAGCCTGCACCCAACACCGTCTCCCAGGCCCCAACCTCCTGCCCCAGCCCAGAGCCCCCTCCCAGAGCCTGCACCCAACACCGTCTCCCACACCCCAACCTCCTGCCCCAGTCCTGAGCCCCCTCCCTGGCCTGCACCTCCTTCCACACCCCTACCCCAGCCCTGAGCCCCCTCCCTGATCCCCCACCCCCTCCCACACCCTGCCTGCCTGCCCCAGGTCAGAACCTTGTCCCACAAGCTAACTCCCTCCCAGAGTCGACACTCCAACCCCCTGCCCCAGCCCTAAGCCCCCTCATGGAGCCTGCACCCCTCCCACTCCCATGCCCCAATCCCCTGACCCAGCCCTGAGCCCCCTCCCAGAGCCTGCACCCAACACCGACTCCCACACCCCAACCCAGAGCCTCCTCCCCAAGCCCACACCCTCCCGCACTCCCGACCCCTGCCCCAGGTCAGAACCCTGTCCCACAAGCTAATTCCCTCCCAGAGTCTGCACTCCAACCCCCCACCCCAACTCTGAGCCCCCTCTCCAAGCCCACACCCCTCCCCCACCCATGCCCCCATCCTCTGACCCAGCCTTGAGCCCACACCCAACACCCTCTCCTGCACCCCAACCTCCTGCCCCAGCCCAGAGGCCCTCCCTGGCCTGCACCCCCTTCTGCACCCCAATCACCTGCCCCAGGTCAGAACCCTGGCCCACAACCTAACTCCCTCCCAGAGCCTGCATCCGAAACCCCTGCCCCAGCCCTGAGCTCCCTCCAACACCAAAACTCCATCCAAGATCCCATGCTCCACCACCCCCTCCCAAACCCCTGCCCCAGCCCAGAGCTCCCTCCTGCACCCAAACTCCCTCCTGGAGCCTACTTCCCCCTCCCCCTCGCATCCTAACCCCCTGCCCCAGCCTGGTGAAAATGAGTGAGAGTGCGGGGGAGAACGAGCAACAGAGAGGGGGGAAGGAGTGAGTGGGGATGGGACCTTGGTGAAGGGGTGGGGCAGGGGTGTTTGCTTTTGTGCAATTAGAAAATTGGCAACACTAGGGAGTGGTTGTTTGGTTCCCTCATGTCTATGGGCTGGGATCCCCAATCAGACTACATCTCCCATGGTACACCATGGTCAGGAAACAAAACACTGATGCAACACCAAGAGGAGAGACTGTGGTGCATCATGGGAAATGTCATCTGTGATAAATGAATGGGGGGAGGTAGCTCCCTTTTATGGACACCCAGCCAGACAGTAGCTATAAAAATCTCTTAGTAGCTGTTCTCTAATTGCTCTACCTGTAAAAGGTTAAAAAGTCTCACTGCTATGCATAGGTAAAAGGAAGTGAGTGGGCACCTGGCCAAAAGAGCCAATGGGAAGGCTAGAACTTTTAAAAATTGAAACAAAGACTCACCTCTTGTCTGTCTTTGTGGTTCGATCAGCTGGAGAGGGAACAGGGCAACAGCTATGCTGTAAAAGCTTGGTGCCAGGTATGAAAAATCCTCAGTATCATACCTAGAAACTACTCATTTGAAACTCCAGATATGTACGTAGATCAGGAAATGTCTAGGAAGACACAGTTAGGTTGATCTCTTTTTATTTCTTTATGGCTTGTGGAATCCTCTGTGCTAACCCCAGGTGCTTTTGTTTTGCTTGTAACCTTTAAGCTGGACCTCAAGAAAGCTATTCTTGATGCTTAATCCTTGTAATTACTCTTTTAAAATTTACCTTTTTTTAAGAACAGGATTGGATTTCTGTGTCTTAAGAGGTTGTGTGCATGTTTTTTAGTTAGCTGGTGAAAACAGCCAATTTCCTTTTTTTTTCTCCTCAGCTCTTCCCCGGAAGGGGCAGGATGGGGAACGGGCCTGAGGATACTCCACAGGAAGGAATTCCCAAGTGCACCTCTCAAAGGGGTTCTGCACTTGGGTGGTGGCAGCATCTATCAATCCAAGGTCTGAGAAAAGCTGTCACCTTGGGAGTTTAATAGTTTAATAGAAGCCTGGAGTGGCCAGTATTAATTTTTAGAGTCCTTGCGGGCCCCCACCTTCTCCACTCAAAGTGCCAGTGTCGGGAATGAGCCTTGACATCATCTTATCAAGGAACCTGGCCTACAGAGGAGAATAGGAGCATGAGACACCCTAACTATAACTTCCCCAAGGAACTGGGGGGGAGGAATAGCTCAGTGGTTTGAGCATTGGCCTGCTAAACCCAGGGTTGAGTTCAATCCTTGAGGGGGCCATTTGGGGATTGGTCCTGCTTTGAGCAGGGGGTTGGACTAGATGATCTCTTGAGGTCCCTTCCAACCCTAATACTCTATGATTTCCAAATGAAAATATTTAGTAAAAGTCAAAAATTGAAAAAGTCTACATTCATGCCAATGTGCTATCTAATGATACATAAACTATATGTAGGTGGTCAGGATGCGCGGTCTAGAGGAAAGAGTATGAGATTGAGGGTTTTGCAATTGGCTGGCAATTGTCACTCTAGACAAGTCCTGGATTAGGGGAAGAGGGGTAAACAGTTGTAGACAGAGGTGCCCAGGCAGAGCCACACTAAAATCTTGCATCTTGCTGGGCTCTGCTTAGCTATTGTTATTTATGTCTCAAATTCATGAGCATTAGATTTACTAAAATGTCAAATTATGAAAGCAAATTCATGATCCAATTTTTTATGGGAGAGGGTGGGGAAGGAGGTATGGTGGTGGGAGACATGCTTGTTTTTCTTGGAGGTAGCTCACGTGTGAAAATGAGTTTGCTGATTCTGGGCAAAATTTTCAAAGCCTCCAAAGTGATTTAAAAGCCCAAGTTTCATTTTCAAAAGTGACTTAGCACCCAAGTCACTTAGCCACTTTCTAAAAACTTTATCCTTATGCTCCTAAGTCACTTTTGACAATGGGACTTTGATGCTTTTGAAAATTTTACACATCAGACTTGTATCCTTCTCCAAGAAGGATTTGACTACCAGAGGTTCATGTTTAGTGCATTAAACCATTTACTAACCTAACTGTCCCTAGTTTGCCTTGATCAAATGTCATGAAATTCCAAATAGCACATCTTATGAGCTTCCCCCTCCTCTGTTGGCTTTAGTTAAAATTACCTTAGATTAGTTAGCCTGGCAAAACTGGAAAAGATTTCCTTTGAGTCGCAAACTTAAGCCTATTCCCTAGGTAGCTTTTCCTCAGGTTCACACACAGCATCTCCAGCAAAATGTAATATCTCATATAAAATCTAATCTAGCACCACTTTACTCCTGGTGGGATTCAATTTATTGTATGCATTTCCCTTTCTCGTCTCCCATTTATGACACTGTTAGTGACAGCTTTTACAAGAATGTTAACCTTTCCTAACTATATTATTCAGTGTCTCAAAGTTTCATTTCACTGTTGAATTTTAAAACTCAACTGTATATTTATAGTACACATGAGTACACGAAGCCAAATCTTGCAGTGCTTACAGAAGCCAAACACACATTCACATCAATGGGAATTTTGTCTGGGTAAAGACTAAAGGAATTGACTCATTGCTAATACAAAATGCATTCTGTTCTGAAGAGTAATTGGAAACAAAGGAAGAGTGCGTTTCCATGCTATTTCTGTTAGTGATTTCCAGTTCAAATCCATTCAGTTCAAGTAAAAAGATGACCTGTACAAGTTTCTCCTGCTGGGGAGAATACCGGTGGAAAATTGTGACTGGGTGTTTTTGCACAGCAATTTTACTCTGTTGAATACAACAAAGCTATGCTGATTTACACCAGCTGATTTACACCATCTGGAGGGGATGCCAGGATATAAGGAATTATCTAAATATCTTCTGGGATTTTCCCAGATTAAAAGACTATTTTAGAATATTGACGCAAGAATTATTGCAAGACTATGTCCCTCTAATTCAGGGGTTCTCAACCAGGCCCTCCTAACATGTTATAAAAACTCCTCAGCCCAGCTGTACCACAACTATTTTTCTGCATATAAAAGCCAGAGCTAGCATTAAGGGGTAGTAAGCACCGCAGTTGTCTGGGACCCATGCCACAAAGCTATGTTGCTCAGGCTTCGGCTTCAGCCCTGGGTGCTGGGGCTTGGGGCCCCAGGCTGCAGTCCTGTGTGGTGGGGCATTGGCTTTCTGCCCAGGGCCTTAGCAAGTCTAATGCCAGCCATGCTTGCTGGACCCCACTGAAACCTGCTCTTGGCCCCCGGACTCCTGCTTGAGAGCCACTGCTCTAATTCATATGATTACGGTGTTAGTAAAGTGCTCTGATTTACTGAAATTAAATAAATATATGTACATATTTCAAATTCTTGTGACTGCTGCCAATAATTTTATTTCATTACTAGGGTTGAAAAAACAAGTAGTGCCTATGGAAATATGGTTGATTACAATAAAAGAATTAAGGGACAATTTACTGCCACTATTAGAACAGCTGCACTATTTGAGGAAAGATGTGCCCAATGTGAAACCGTAAATGTCATTGATGCAACTTTTATAAAAAAGGAGGTATATCTACTATATACTGCTTTAGCTCCGCTGTATCTGCTACCCACAGATCTTCAGCTATTCCACACCTGTCTCCTTCTGCCAAGGCTAGTCTCAGTCTCTTCCTCTGACATCTCCTTGTGGATGTTTAGCCTTCAGATCAAGCTTGCTGTAGCTAAAACCGAGTTCTTACCCCGCTCCTCCCCCAGCTCTCCAGGCTACTTCCTTTCTCAGTCAGTGGACAACACCACCGTTCTACATAAGTACGGTCCTACTGGGTCAGACCAATGGTCTATCTAGCTTAGTATCATGTCTTCTGACAGTGGCCAATGCCAGGTGCTCCAGAGGGAATGAACACAACAGGGCAATTATCATGTGATCCATCCCCTGTCATCCTGTCCCAGCATCTGGCAGTCAAAGGTTCAGGGGCACCCAGAGCATGGGGTTGCATCTCCAACCATCTTGCCACTGATGGACCTTATCTAGTTTTGTTTCTGAACTCACTTATATTTTTGGCCTTCACAAGATCCCCAGCAACGAGTTCCACTGGTTGACTGTGCGTTGTGTGAAGAAATACTTCCTTTTGTTTGTTTTAAACCTGCTGCCTATTAATTTCATGAGGTGACCCTGGTTCTTGTGTTACATGAAGGGATAAATAACACTTTGTTTTTCACTTTCTTCACACCATTTGTGATTTTATAGACCTCTATCATATCACTCCCTTAGTAGTCTCTTTTCCAGGCTGAACAGTTCCAGTCTTTTTCATCTCTCCTGTCTCTCAGGCTCATAACTAGAGCACCATCTTTGACTTGGACCTGTTTCTAATTCCTCAAATCCAGGCTATGTCTGAATCTTGCAGATTCTTTCTGCAAAACATCTCTAAGATATGGCCTTTCCTATCCATCCATACAGAAAAATCACATCCAGGCTCTCATCATCTTGTGTCTTGATTACTTCAACATCCTTCTTTCTGGCCTTAGCAAAGAGATTTTGCCCCAGTCATATCCATTCAGAATGGTGTTGCAAAGATTATTTTATTCTATCCTGTTGCTTTAACCATGTCACTCCTCTCTTTGCATCCAGGAGCGGCGCTAGGAATTTTGCCGCCCCAAGCACGGCAGGCAGGCTGCCCTCCGCGGCTTGCCTGTGGACGGTCCGCTGGTCCCGCGGCTTCGGCGGACCTCCCGCAGGCACGCCTCTTTTCCAGGCTGAACGGTTCCAGTCTTTTTCATCTGGAACTGTGATGAATTGCCACTATTAGACAACAGCTGCACTATTTGAGGAAAGATGTGCCCAATGTGAAACCGTAAATATCATTGATGCAACTTTTATAAAAAAGGAGGTATATCTACTATATACTGCTTTAGCTCCGCTGTATCTGCTATCCACAGATCTTCATCTATTCCACACCTGTCTCCTTCTGCCAAGGCTAGTCTCAGTCTCTTCCTCTGACAGCCGCAGGTCCTCCGAAGCCGCGGGACCAGCGAACCCTCCGCAGGCACGCCTGCGGGAGGTCCGGCGAAGCCGCGGGACCAGCGAACCCTCCGCAGGCACGCCTGCGGGAGGTCCGGCGAAGCCGCGGGACCAGCGGACCCTCCACAGGCAAGCCATGGAGGGCAGCCTGCCTGCCGCCCTCACGGCACCGGCAGAGCGCCCCCCGCGGCTTGGCGTGCTGGGGCCTGGAGCCGCCCCTGTTTGCATCCCTCCACTGGCTACCTCTTCTATCAAGTAAGTCCCTTGTCTTCACGTTCAAGGGTCTTCACGACCAACACCTGCCCTAACTATCATCTTTCATTCACTGCTGAAAGGTTGACTCCTAACTCCAGTTGTCTCATGATGTCAGCACTCATTGCCCACTTGTTAAATTTTCAAACAACCACCTCTGCTTTCTCTTATGCCATCCCTCACACTTGAGAGGCGCTCCCTGTAAGCATCTGTAAAGCCATCTCATTGTCGTCCTTCAAAACCCTTCTTAAAATTCTCCTTTGCTGTGAGGCTTACAGAAAACTTTACAATGGTTAGGCTGCTGTTGTGCTGAGACCACACACAGCCTGTCACACTAACCAATGCTGTCTGTTTCCCTGTGCTCCCCCGTCAGTCTGTCTGCAACAAAATGCTTGTTTTTGCCACTATAGTAGCCAGATATGCCTTTGATGAAGCAGCTACAGCAGGGATCAATGAGTAAGGTGATGTATTTCTTATACAGTCAGTTTTCAGAGCAGAGTCGAGCTGTAGGATTCTAGGATTGTCACAGTGGCTACATCTGGGTACATACTCAGGGTGGAAGCCTGTGCCACTGTTCACCACTGTCCTTGTACCTGCAACCACACTACTATTTTTAGCTCACTAGCTTGATGAGTGCTAGTGTGAGTATGTCTGACTTGGGAATCACACCCCTAGCTCCAGCTGTACATGCAACCTTGTGTCACTCTGAAGCCTAGAAAGTCTGTTGAGTTAGTATGAAGTGAAAGAAACAGCTATAAGCATAGATTTTTGTTCAGAACATCACCAGGTTCAATCATCAATGGGATTCATGGTCTGTTACAGCCCGATTATTAAGTTTTCAGCCATTTAGATTTTAAAACTAACATCCGTGTAGCATACAGCTATAGTAAGTTGTGTATCTATGCCATGCTAAGAGTCCGCAGCTATTATGATATCAGAGGTAATTCAACCTATCATGACCCTTACCCCAAGCTAATCTGCATGCAACAGTTTCATTGATTATATGAGGGACACAGCATCAATGGTGGTCCGACTGCCACACGATGCAATAGCATGGCCTTTCAGCTACTAGTAATACTAGATATTTCTATTGTACCATCCTTTTGAGGATCTCCAACCAACGTCTCTCATGACTGAAGGTATTAAGCCTCACAACACCTCTTTGTGGTAGGTAAATATTATTATCCTGAAGAAACAGGAATAGAGCCCAGAACTCCTAACTTCTCCTCCAATCCAGCAAAGTACTTACGTAGTGCTTAACTTCAAACTCCATTGGGATTTCAGGTGTTTTGCCCAAGGGGGTGGACTTAAGCACAAACTTAAAGCTAAGCACACGTTGGGACTGATAGCGCAGTCTGTTATTAAGGTTGTCCAAAAAAACTTCCCACTATAAGCCTTGTTTTAAGCTGCTTATAATGTCAAACTTTCATCATTATGGCTGAAAAATTTCATGTTGGGTGTCCGCCACTGGTTGAATATTTTTGGAAAATTTCAGCCAAAACCATTTGGCTGTTTCTGAAAGTGAGGTTAAGGAAAATACATTGCTTTGCCCATGTTAAAAATCCTGGTGACCTTTCCTTTGAGAAGCTCTAATGTCCCTATGCTTTGGATCAGGGACTTGAAATTAGGCAGGGGGCTGCCTTTGAGTCTAGGCTGTCACTGTGAACATCTGTTGAAATTTGATTAAGCTATAAACCTTTGAAAAATGCATTTTGCATGTGCCCAGTAGAGACTCGCTAGAGCTTTGCAGTGACGCATGCCAAAGATTCCATCTGCACTGAGCATGCTTCAGCCTGGGGCTGAGCAGAAATTTCCCGGCAGTCTCAGTTCTGGGCTGCTGTGGACCAAGCTGGGGCTGGGGCACTGGAAATGAAAGCAGAGAGCTTGTCTTTTCTGTGCTCTCACTGACTCCCCTACTGGTGCCCAGGCAGTGTGGAGTAGGAAACTGTCTGAGTTAAATGCAGAGGGGACAAAAGTTGAATTGAGGGGTGGGGTGGGGGATATTAGATTGGGACAAGAACCGTGTGGGTATGGGGACATACAAATGGGACAGGAGGCTCATGGGGAGAGGAGGGAAACTTGGACTGAGTTAGGGTGGGGAGAGGAGAATGGGACTGGCTGGGCAAGGAGACTGGGAGAGGGAATGGGGTAGATGGGGTTGAGCTTGGAAGGAACTGGCTGAAAAGTCTGTGCGCACTAGAGCACACTCCCCTCTAGAGCTTGGGATGGAACCCAAGATTCCTGAGTCCATTTCTCTGGTGTCAGCAAATATCTGTGAAACCGGTGGCAAAGCGTCTCATCTCTCTTTAGTGCAGGTCCACCGAGGACGACAACCTACCTCTGAGATCATTTACTTCATTAGCTCAGGTGGCAGTGTGGTGGATCTAAAGGTTTCAACTCTGCTGCTGACCCACGTGGGTGTCACTGTGATGCCACATGATGAAATTTCGATTTTTCCAGTTTGCTTTTGAAAAGAGACTTAGTATTTGTGTGTGTTATTGCCTCTGTTAAGAGAACATTATTCAGAGGTTGCAATGTCAAGCACCCAAGAGTTCAGAAATGCCAGAATTAAGGTTGCCTGTGCAACCTTAATTGGGATCCTTTGTGCGCATGCATTATGATACAGTCTTTAATTATGTGATCACATACTATTTTTTTTCCACTGGCTCTTTAGAATGTTTAGTGATTCTGGCAGGCTGCCAATACACCCACGAGAAGAAAGAAATGGTGATTTTTAACACTTTGCAGCTCAGCTGAAATTGAACAGAATTTCACAAGACCAAGAAAAGGCCTGAGGGGTTTCTGTAGCCTGAGGGGTTTCTCCCTGCTGAATACCAAAGGTTTGCTGCAAACAATGGAGCTGATGATGCTTCTCAAAAAAGGGCACAAGAATGGGAGCGGGGGGAAAATGGGGCCAAATCAGGACCACTCCTCCCGCAGAACTCCACAAACCCAGAACTATGCAGGGGAGATCCCCCCCAGCTCTGGGGGACACAAAGACCCAGGTGATGCCTCCCCTGCTGACCCCTGCCACATGGCCTTGGGGAAGTTCTGCAGGGAGGAGCCAGCCCGAGACTTCAGTGGGTAGAAGCAGCTGCAGAAGCAGACAAAGCACGAACCTCTGGACATTCACACCTTTCTACAGTATGACTGGACTTTCTCTGCCCTGTGCTGACTCGCTGTTGGCACCAACCCTCCCTCTACCTCACCGTCTCTTCACCTCAGCTTCACTCCATCCCGACCCCTCACCCCTCTTCTTCCCTTGCCCTGTCTCCTTCACCCACTGCCCTTCAGTGCCCCCTCTCCTGTCCCTTTTCCTTCCACTGAACTGGTTCCCTCCTAAGTAAGCCCACCATCCCACGCTTCACTCCGCTGGTGTGTTTTGTCCCTTCCCCCATCCTGGATCTGTCTGGTCTATTTAGATTGTCAACTTTTGGGATCAAGGAATCTCTGCTACTGTATGTTTCTACAGTGCCTGGCACAATGGGGCCACATTCTTGGTTAGCCCTTGGGCACTAACGTAATACACATTATTAATAATCCTTTGTTTATGAAGGCAAGTGTTAGGCAGCCTAAATATAGGGGTCGCCGCCAGCTCTTCCTCTAATATTAAGTAAAAATCCCCACATATTTCTCCACCTGTCAAGAAGGAGAGAGAGAGAGAGAGAGAGAACGAATCACACAAGACAGATGTTAATCATACGCTTAATGCATGATTGGAAGGGGCTCAGATCCTCTGGCAATGAAGACAGTATGAAAAACTGAACAGAATAAAATAAACTCTACCATTTAACTGGAACAAGTGAACAATAGTGATCTCTCTGCCCCACAAAAATGAAAGACCTCATCTTGTCTCAGGCTGCCGAGAGAGTCCTACTTTCCGGCTATCACAGCCAGAAGCTGCACTTCATGCTGCAAAATAACTGACAGCCTCCAAAATGCTACAGGGTGCAAGGCAGCAAGACAGCAGGCTGTTTACAGCTTCTTGAAATGCACAGTTCACCTGCACCTCTTGTTTTCTAGGCATAAACCATTTATTTTGTGTGTGCGCGCGCATTAAAGATGTGTGGGTGGAGCATGCCTGTGTTTGTGAGTCACCTGCTGCTCTCAAGTACCATTTTCTTAAGAGAATATATTTATTTTTCTATTCTCGGTCTTAAAGATGGCTTTTAAAAAAAACAAACCAGCATTCTTGTTGTTTGTATCACATGTGGGTAATAGCCCAGAGTCACCACCTAATGTGATGTGACACAACTTTACAGAAAGAGGGGAGAGGTATGGGCTATTTATAAGTTAAAACACGTCCCCTCTAGGTATCACCCTGACAAGCTAAATTATTTCCAGACTTATTGCCTTGAGAGTCAGGATAAGCTCATTTCCTCACTGCCAGAGACCCTCTCAATTATTTGGAAATGTCTTTAGGGTCCAAAGCGATTAGGTTATGGTGGGCTTATTCTTTTTTTAGGTAGATGTTGATGAATAATGATATAGGAATTCCACTCTGTTCTCATCACTGTAGCTAGAGTGAAATGGAGCAAACAGCCAGCAGTGAAATTTATATGGAGGGATTTCTTAATATTTTTGAGTGAACTGAGTGCTTATGAAAATGAAGGACCAGCAGCATTGCTTTGGGATAAGCATAGTGCTGCAGTCAGTGGTTGTGTAAGCTTCTTCTCCGCACTCAACATTCTCTGCTATGCCAGGTCTCCGCCAAGCGAGGACTGCCAAACCACATGGTGGTTTTGTAACATGGACACACTGACTACAGACTAGTGTACAAGCATCAAACCTGCATTCCCTTGGATGTGGGGGGCAGAGGCATGTTCCACTTGGATCCAGGAATCGGTTGCAGAATAAAGGATTTATAGAATATTGCCAGGTTGAAAAGACAGCTACTTGTGTGAATCCACGTGCAAGTGTAATATCTGATTTTTCCAGGATATTCCTCTATATCTGCCTGAATATCTGAGAGGCGAAAAAGAAAGATCCAGAGGGTGAACTTTGAGCTGGATGCCTAATTCACATTAGAAAATAATGGGCAGTGGCCAATCTTATAGGTGACTGAAATATAAGGTATTTATATGTCCCCATCACCACAGCATTTGAGCACCTAGACAGTCTTTAACGTGCATATCCTCACAGCCAGAGGCACTGACTTTCTAGTTTCCCCAGGAGTGCTCAACCCCCACTCCACCCATTCCCCCAAGGCTCCACCCCTTCCCAACCCCGTTCCCCTCCCTCGAGCGCACCCCCCCTCACTCCACCTCTTCCTGCCCCTCCCTCCCCACAACTGCTGACCACCAGGAGGGCGAAGGCACTGGATGGAGGGGTAAGAGCTGATCGGTGGGGCTGCTGCTGGGTGCTGAACACCCACTATTTTTTCCCCCATGGGTGCTCCAGCCCCAGAGCACCCACAGAGTCAGTGCCTATGCCCACAACACCCCTTACAAGGCAGGACAGTGCTATTATCCCTGTTGTATACACAGGGAACTGAGATGCGGAGAAACTAAGGGATTTGACCAAGGTTTCCTACAAAGGTCTGACAGAGAAGGAATTGAACCTGCATCTCCCAAGATCCAAGCTAGCATGCGAACCACCAGACCATCCTTCCTCTCCTTGTACTTTTCAGGTGAGGTCAGTAAGCCTCAGGTTGGTTCAATTCTCATGATAAGATGAGCTCAGTGAAAAATTACCATCCTGTTCACTTAAAAATATGGAATATCTTGCATTCTAGCTGTGGAACTCTCTCCCTCATCCCTCAATGGTCAAAGGAAACAAACTCTTCAGGTCATCCATGAATACGCCCATACTTAGTGGTATGGAAAGTCATGATCATATTTATATATAAATTACGATGCAGAAGAGGCAAAAGTATTCAATAAATATTTCTGTTCTGGATTCAGAAAGAAGCAGGATATGTATTTATATCTCACAGTGATAAGGGAATACTTTCTATTCCGTCGATAACTAATGTTAAACAACAACTACTAAATATTCAATAAACCAAACTCACCACTACCAGGGCTTGCTCCTCCACAGACCCCTCTTCCCAGGCTCTGCGGGGCTCTTCTCCCCCTCTTGCGCAGAGGGATGCCTCCCAGGACTTTCTCCCTGGACTCCCGGCTCCAAAGTTAACAATCTTTCACCCCTTGGCATCAGGAGATTTCTGCATCACCTTTCCCAGTGGACAGTAGGCAAACCTTGGCCCACCCTCTGCTCTGGGTTTTAGCCCAGGGATCCTGTGTTGAGCAACTAAGATCTGCTCCCTCAGACTTCTCACTGCCTCCCTGGACTTTTCCAGCCATCACCTTCCTTCAGGCCCTTTCCCACACTCCTCCCTGCCTGATTGTATGTCCGCCTATCTCTAAGCCTTTCCTCCATTCTGGCAACCAGAGTGGGACTGTAGTGTTCTTTCCCTGTCTCATCTGAGCTTCCTCCCTTTATGCTCACTACCCAGCTAGACTTCATCTTTAGTTGGGGCTCCCCCCCACCTCGGCACAGCCAGGTGCCTTAATTGAATTCTCTAGCTCCAGTTAGCCCTTGTAGTGCCAGTGTGGGGTATGTACCTCATCAGTCACATGACATTGTGATTAAAAAGATTAGTACTATACAACATCAGAGCAGTCCATGTCGAATGGTGTCAAAACTGGTTAACTGATAAATCTCAAATAGTAATTGAAAATGGGGAATCGTCATCCAAATGGGATGTTTCTAGTAGGATTCCTCGGGAATCTTCTTCTCAGTTCAATGTTACTGAATATCTTTATCAGTCATCTGGAATATAAAATCATTGCTGGTAAAATTTTCAGATGACACAAAAATTTGGTAAATAATGATGGCGACAGGTCAGTTATACAAACCACTGTGGGTTCCTTGAAAAGGGGGACTCATTAGAACAACATGTGTTTTAACAAAGCCAAATGAAAGATCATACCTGATGCGAGGGCTGTATTCTGGAAAGCAGGGACTGAAAGGTACTTCAGGGTCATGGTAGATGACCAACTGAACACGAGCTTCCAGTGTGATGCTGTTGCTAAGAGGGAGACCATGATCCTAGGTTGTATAAACAGGGGAATATCAAATAGGCATAGGGAGGAGGTATAGACGGTATCAGTGAGACCATTACAAGAATACCATGTCCAGTTCTGGTGGCCACATTTAACAAAGATACTGAAACATTGGAAAGGGTTCAGAAGAGGATCACTCTTGTAGCTCAAGTTCTGGAAAACATGCTTTCTAGTGAGAGACTAAAGAAGCTCATCTATTTTGTTTATCCAAAAGAGGCAGCGATTTGTTCCTGGTTACAAGTACCTACATAGGGAAGTGATTTCTGGTAATGGATGGCTCTTTAACCTAGCAGAAAAAGGCATAATATCCAAAGGCTGGAAGCTAAAACTAGAAAAATTCAGACTAGAAATAAGGTGCACATTTTTAGTAGTGAGGATGATTAACAATCGGAGCCACTTAGCTAGGGGTGTGGTGGACTCTCCATCACTTTAAGTCTTTAAACCAAGACTGGATGATTTCCTAAAAGGTAGATAATACTAGATAATACTTAGCTCTGCCATGAGTGCAGGGGACTGGACTAGATGACCTCCTGAGGTACCTTCCAGTCCTATGATTCTAAGGTATGCAAGAGCTCAGACAGAAGTTATGGGCTTAATACAGGAATCACTGGGTGGAATTCTCTGGCCCATGTTATGCAGGCGATCAGGCCAGAAGACCGAGTAGTCCCTTCTGGCCTTGCAATCTACAAATATATACAATGCAAATGTTCTGATGGGTTGAAATAGCAGATTCGACTGGTAATAGTGTAGCTCTGCACTTCCTTTCTTGGTGTTAACCAAAATCATTTTTACTCCTGAGGCCAGATTTTCAGGCCCCTCTTCTAGCAGCTAGGAAGCCAGCCCAACTAGTTACCTGGGACTTCCACTAGTGTAAGGGCATTTCTGGGTGACACTTAACGGGTGTAAGCAGCATAGAGCATGTCTTGGGGTGAAGCCAGGGGAAGGGGATGAGATGATTTAGTTGGGGATTGGTCCTGCTTTGAGCAGGGGGTTGGACTAGATGACCTCCTGAGGTCCCTTCCAACCCTGATATTCTATGATTCTAAGGGGATGAGGCCAGAGTACCACTGCATTTTGATGGTCTGCAGCTGCCTGAATGGCCTCTTAGAGGCCTTTGAAGCCAGGAAAAACTTAGAGCAGTTCTACAATGGACCAAATCAGTGCCCAGCCAGGTGCAGGAACAAGGGTGTGTGTTTGTAAGTGCTGTACGCCTATCATTGCTCCCACCTCATCTGTTGTATTAACATGGACAAAACTCCATTATTTTCATTTCATTCCTGTTAAGCTGTACTCTGTATTTCAAAGATTAACTAATAAATAACTTGGATTCCAGCACTGTAGCCAGGTAGATTATGGGGGAAGATTTCAGGTATGTTTTCAATAGTAACCATTAGTCCAGACCAGGAGAATTATGACCGTGGAGCATTTTAAGGGGCATGACAATAATTCATAAAGCAATGGAAGACATTCTTCAGCGTGGAACAGAGATGTGTTTCAACATATGCATGGCAAACACATTTGCTAAAGTCAGTTTTGCCATAGCCTTAATTTCTATGTGGATTGTGATTGCAAAGGTATACATTGAAAAAAAAAGTTAGGATTGTGTGTGAAGGTAGGAAGCAAATTCATAAAAAGGAAAATAATACAAGCATATGGAAAATGCCAAAGCATAATAAAAAGCGAAACAGCAACCCTATTCACCATGCTTGTCATTAAACTAGTCACAGAGCTACTATGCTCTAACGTTCTCCTCTTTGTTCCCTGTGAGTCACTTGCATTTTATTTGCAGAAAATTCTTAATGCAATTGGGCATGAAAAGTCAAAGGCCTTTTTGCATCTGCTATTAATGCCTTTTGCTCACATTTCATTCCTCTTTATGATTTTAACCATATTTACATTTACATTGATAAAGCATATACTATTTCTTGTTGACATGGTTCTTGTCATCTGTGTTTTCAATGTCTTTTTTTCTGGGTATGACTCCAAATCTTGATTTCTCAGCTTATTTACTGATCTTGAAGTTGTCATAGTGCACAAAGAAAGTACCCTCCAGCACATTTCTATGTTCAAAACAATGCTTGCTCTAACTTTGTAATTTTCACTTTCAACAAAGTGATATAACAGCACCAGCATAATATGGTCATTTTCTCACAACTTCAAACTGAGCATCTTTATTAGCAGGTGCTAAATTGCTGCTCCAGCTGCTGAATGGTAACAATTAACTCAATTAACATCTAAACAGCTGTAATTTTTGAGGAAACGAACAACATTAATAACCACCAAAAGGGGAAAAAAGCTGCAATTACAAATGTGGAAAAAATCATGCCACAGCTACAGACAGGCGTATGCTGTTTCCAGCATCCCCTGGAGAGCTGTAAAAGTACAGCCTTTTTTCTGAGCGTTGGCAGTATGTGTAGTTAATAATATGCATCAGACTCGCTACTATGGATCAGAGTATGTTTGCAATGAATACAGTTTAGTTTGTGACCAAAGGGTTAAGATCTGAGGGCTTGATTCTAGCTAGGACATGAAGCAGAACATACTAAAAATAACAAGATGGAAATGGATGTGTAGCTTTTAACATTAAAGCAAGGAGGACTTGTATTTAGCTATTAAATTCTTTATTCACACTTGACATAACACCACAAATATGAGAGCCTTCTGATAGCTGCAGCCTTTACCTGCCTGTTCCACCCTACAATCCCACCTTTCAATATAAAGGGTGACCTTTTGATCTACAACCACACTCTTACACAACAGTTAGCACCTTTTTTCATTAGTGTACCAGCCAGTCATAAAAGATAGAGTCACAGGCACTAGATATACACACACTGGCTATACTGATTAAAGAAATCAGCTAGAAGCTATAGACACAAACAAGCTTCCCTGCAGCTCCAGTTCCAGCTTGGTCATCTTTGTTTACTAGGGATCACACCCTGTCTAGAACTCTATCTACAACACATGGAGACACCTAGTGGTTGAACAACACACTGCAATCAACATACCATTAGAGACTTTTTTTTTAAAAAACAGTTTCACAGAAATATTCCTCTGAATTATTAAATGTATTTGTTTTGGTCTTGCATTCAGTTTCTGTGAACATTTGAGGGGGCTAGATTTCACTGTCACAAATGTTCACAGAAAGCAAATTTCAATGTCTCATGCAAAAAAGTATTTGAAAAATCTGAATTTTAAAGTCACATACACATGAGAATTAACACCCGAAGTGTTTGTGTGTGTCCAACCAGGAACCAAAAACTGACTTGATTCATCTGACAAATCACAACTAAATATGCAGCTCTAATTCTGAATATTAGTGATGAATATGTAACCAGGGGGAGACATATTGAGTCAACACTATCAGGGGCAGCTCTAGCAATTGCGCCACCCCAAGCAGGGCGGCACGCCGTGGGGGGCGCTCTGGTGGTCGCCAGTCCCGCGGCTCCGGTGGACCTCCTGCAGACGTGCCTGCGGAGGGTCCGCTGGTCCCGCGGCTCCGGTGGAGCATCCGCAGGCATGCCTGCGGGAGGTCCACCGGAGCTGCGTGCCGCCCCCCCGGCGGCATGCCGCCCCAAGCGCGCGCTTGGCGCGCTGGGGTCTAGAGCTGGCCCTGAACACTATGTATAACTATTACACTCCCTCTCTTCCTGCACCTCAGCTTAACCCTGCTGAAGCAGAGGCCAGAGGTCTGTCTGTTCAGGACTTTTCAGAAAGCATTACACAGAGTTAAACCTCAGGGCTGTTGTATGTAAAATCCTGATAAATAGATGTTAGTAGTTCCCAGTCAACTTCAACGCCTATGCTTTCATAGTAAAATAAAGATATAATGGAGACAGAAAACATTATAAATAGTAATTAGAAAGTTATGAACATCTTTTGAACAAAAGCTGTCAGACAGAAAATCTACTAGTGTTCCCTATACAGTCTTCCCCTGAGTTTGTTGCTGTTACATCTATTCACATATAACATTTGAACTTCTATACTTTAGCACACACATAAATACATTCCACATGGGTAGTTTCTCAGAGAGGATTTCCCAGTCTCTGCAGTGTGGCCACAATATGTGATGCGTGTCACGTGGACTGTTCAGAGTTTGAGAAGAATGGTAGCATTTGAGTCCTTTCCAACAGAGCTGGGAGAATAGTTGATTTTTCAGCTCAGCCAGCAAAGTGAAAAAGTTAGAAAAAATATTCAGTTTGGTTCCTAAATGCCAGCAAACAGTGCGTCCCCATCCATCCATCCATCCATCCGTCTGTCCCACTTTATAGCCTTTAGCGCAGATGTTAGGGTATTTGCCTGCAATGTGGGAGGGCTAAATTTCAATGGAGTAGAAATTTGAACTCAGTCCCCACCAGCTGAGCAGCCTAATCACCAGGCTCCCACTCTCTCCCACTTTGCATAAATACTTTAATATTCACTGGGCCAGAGGGAGCAAGAGAGAATGATTCTGTAGCCCAGCAATTACACTATTCACCTGGGAGGTAGGAGATGTGGATTCAAATCTTCTCTCTACCTGATTCAAAGGAGAAATTTAAACCCCATCCCCTCCCACCCAGGCGAATACCTTAATCACCAGGCAACAGAGTCCTTCTCTTCCTTTTTGGCCCAAGAAATATTTAAGTAGCTAGACAAAGTGGAACAGCTTCAGTAGGAGAGATTGAGAGCTACCCACACTGCTCCAGAACAGCTGATAGCCCAGGGGTTAGGCTGCTCACATAGGAGAGGGAAGAGCTGAGTTCACCGCCCTGCTTTAGAGTGGGGATTCAAACGTAGATCTCCACACCCCAGGTAAGGGCAATAGCTAGTGGGTTATAAAGGGGGACGGACAGACAGACACACCTGGTTTGCTAACCTGGAACTTTTTCCCAGCTGAAACTAATTGGATCAAAATTCACAAATAGCATCAGCTCATCCAAAGCTGCAGTTTTCTGCAAATAGTCTGAAAAATGTCCCCCATCTCTCTTTTCAATCACTTCAGAAACCTGTCAGCAAACGATCTGGGGTCTCATCAGCAAGCAGCACCCCAGCCTTTAGGTTAATAGCTGACTGGTCCTCTCAGGGGCTGGTGAAACAGAAATCTGTAGCCTGCATCCAAAGTGGTACAAGCTTTGGGATCAGCATAACCATTCACTTAATGGATCTCAGTAAAGCTCCCATGCTAGGGCAATACCTTCTCCCTATAAGCCTGGCAAGAATGTACAAAGCCTGACCTTGCTGAGAACTGCCCTGCTCTCCCTAAGAGAGACAGAATCCCAGTTTAAAGCAGGCGTCTGCACATTTTACAGGCTCTGTAGTCTCTAGGGGTAACAAATGCCTGTCTCTCTATAGGTCCATAGGGCACACTTCAGTGGACCAAACGTTGTCCTAATGGAAGTTTTCCTTAGTAAGTAAAGCTGGACTAACACTCACCTGTATCAATGGTAGCACAGGGATTGGGAGCCAGGCCTCCTTGCAAATACATCTCTTAGTCCCGTGTATCTACAACCTGTCTTCAACACCCACATTTATAACCTCCCCACAACACTCGGATTGGCTCCACTCTTAGAGAGTGACCCAGGGGTGACCTGGCAGGAGGATTGCCCACCGTGTACACTTTCCACACAGCTTCAGAAACAGCTACTCAGCAGGCCTAGTAACTGCTACACTCTGGTTCTAGATGTTTCTGGGCCCTTCTAGCTGAGTTGCCCTGCCCTCCATGTGTGCAGAGACACAGAGTATTCCAGGTGCAATCCATGTCCCCTCCTCACCGCTTCTCTCCTTTTCTCTGGGCCAAAGTCAGATGATGCAGTATAAAGCATAAGGGTTACAAATACATGGAGCAGGGATCGACAACCTTTCAGAAGTGCTGTGCCGAATCTTCATTTATTCACTCTAATTTAAGGTTTTGTGTGCCAGTGATTCATTTTAATGTTTTTAGAAGGTCTCTTTCTATAAATCTATAATATATCACTAAACTATTGCTATATGTAAAGTAAATAAGGTTTTTAAAATGTTTAAGAAGCTTCATTTAAAATTAAATTAAAATGCAGAGCCCCCCGGATCGGTGGCCAGGACCGGGACAGTGTGAGTGCCACTGAAAATCAGCTTGTGTGCCGCCTTTGGCATGAGTGCCATAGGTTGCCTACCCCTGACATAGAGTAAGATATTCCAACCTCTCTTCTCCCCTCCCACACCCCAGCTCCTGTTAAATAAATAAGTTCTAAGAAATCCTGGCTTTACAACCTTCAGTGTATTTACCCTCAAAGCACCCCATGAGGGATGGAAGTGCCATTATTGCCATGAGGCTCAAGGACACAACGTGACTTGCCCAAAGTCAAGCTAATTGAATGTAGGTTCTTCCAGGCCATCCTTCCTCCCTTAGCTAAATCCCTCTCAGACCCATGCTCAGGGGTGGTGCAGTTGTTCATGCTATACTTGGTCTATGGATACTCAGTGGACTTTATGTTTTTTATATCATAGCGATAAGAGCTTGTATTTAACAGCTAAATTATTCTTATTTAAGGGTCACACAACCACAAGAGAAGCCAGAGTCTTCTGTTCACTATGTCCTGCAGTTCAACTTCTTCAGGCCAGAGCCCCACCTTCCAAAATGAAGGATGACCTTTGTCTCTGCAGCCGCATCTCACATTCTTACACACCCGCAGCTGCTTCCCACAGTCTTCAAACTGCTGTTCCAGCACATTCCATATACTACAAATCAGTTTTAATTAAAAATATGCATAACGATGATGCACAAGACTAAGTAGAAAATAAGAGCCAGGGGTTCTGACCCCTCTGTTGTTTTTGTTTCCATTGGGTCTTATCTCTGTATTACAGTACACACTCTTCGGTGCCCTTGTAACCTAACTGCATCGCCATGGAGTACTATGGGTGTAGCTTAGTGGGCACTCCATAGGCCAGGTAGAAGATAGATGTTAACATTACCATGTTAGCAAGCCCTGGGAACAATCTGTTTTCCTGCACTTTAAAAAGCCACCTCATCCCATGGTTTCTTGTTGCAGCCATCCTCCATTTGAGGACTGCCCAGATCTCCCTCTCAAGGCCATGCCTTCTAGAGCTGTGTGAATAACTGATGTTTCAGTTCAGTGGCAGTTCAAAAAAAATTGTGAAAAAAAGTGTTTTGGGTTGACCCAAAATGAAAACTTTTAAAAATTTCTGACAACTGAAAAGTTAAAATTTTTTTTTCATTTCAGTTTGATTTTAAGCATTTCTAACATTTTTTATTTCTTTTTAATAAAACTGAAGGAAATTTCAAAATGAAAATTCATTTCAAATGGAAAAATAGAAACATTTCGTTTAAAAAATGTCAAAATATTTCAATTTTGGGGGGATTTTTTTCCCAACTGAAATAATTCAGCAAAATCAATACAACATTTGAGAAATGTTTTGGTTGGCTTGAATCTGCATCTTTTCATCAAAAATAATTTTGGACCAAAAATTTTGCTCAGCTCTAATGTCTTATCTGCTGGCTGCATTGTTATTGAGCGATCTATAGCACTCCCTCTCCTGATGGCTGAATGCCCTGCCTTCACAGCACTCCCACTGCCTGCTGGCCTGGGGACTCCGAAGACAAGAACCAAGCTGGAGTCTCTTTGGGTATGTTTTTATTGTGTTTTAAAATGTGCAGCACTGCGCCTCAGAGCCCGGGGTCTACTGACTCCAGCTCACACTATGGCACTAAAAACAGCCATGTAGACATTACAGCTTGGAATGGTGCTCAGGCTCTGAAACCCACCACCTTTCCTTGCTCCAGAACCGGAGCTTCAGATTCAGCCCAGCTGTTAGTGCCTTGGTGTGAGCCCCGCAAGCCCAAGTCTATAGCCCCAGGCTCTGAGACTTGCTGCCATGGATTCTCAATGCAGCATGGACATGCCCTCAGAGATCATGGATACAATTTTCTAAAGTGCCCGAGTGTCTTAGGAGCCTAAGTCCCATTTTTAAAAGGGACTTAGGCACTTAGCACACTATGGCTCAATGGGACATAGGCTGCTACATGGTTAAATCACTTGGGAAATGTTGAAAATGTTACATGATATGATTAAAGCCCCAAATCAAACCCATCCCTTACAGATTGGTAGTGAACAAGGAGCATGCTTCTCTAGCATGAACATGCAGATCTTGTAAGCACCATTCTCTGTTGCATTTACTGTTTAGATTAAATTTTAAACAGCATTTAATTGGCAATTGCTCCATTCTTCCCATTTATTTACCCTGCATTTCACTGTGCTCGTTTGAAAGTCAAATTGAATATACTTTTTTTTTTGGCACAATATGCTCTCTAATTCCGTGTGATGATCACAGGGGAACTACAGCCAGTCCCCCATATGTGAATGCTAATAGCTGTCATTCACTTTCCTGAAATTATGCTGCTGAGAGAGCCAATGTGTGTGCATTTATTAGTGAAACAGAGATAGATACACATACAGACTTTCTAAAAGCAATTGTTCACTATATGTTCCTTAGTGCATTTCATTAAGTTGTTTGTTTACTTACAATATTCTTTCACATATTTCTACACTAATTGTTGTGACCTCAGCAACAATGGTCAGCACTAGGATTTTCAAAGGAGCCTAAGGGAGCTAGGCATCCATTTTCCACTTAATTTGAGCACTGGCTCTCCTAGGCTCCTTTGAAAGTTCCACTTTCTTTCAGGTCAGATCAACATTAAATGGTGTTTTTCAATGATAGTGCATTGCCTTATGGGAGTTGTAGTTCAGAGTGTGTGTTGCCCTCATTCTCCCCTATGGGCCAGCTACCTTGGCTGAACTACTTTTCCCATGATGCAGTTGTCTCGCTGACTGATCTGTCTGGTGCATCCTGGGAGATGGAGTCCAGACAGGGTACCTGGAACATAGGGGAGAACGAGGGCCCCGGGCAATCTGAACTATCATTTCCATAAAGCAATGCACCATAATTGGGAAATGCAGTATAATGTTGAACTGACTCAGAATTAAACATTTCATACCAGATCAGCAATCCAAAATATTTTGATTCAGGTTGACCTGACCTGAATTGAAATATTTTGTTTTAGTTTTTGGCAAAATTGAAATTTCCCCAGAGAAAATGTTGATCTTGCTGAAACTGCATTTTCCATTGGAAAATCATTCTGAGGGAACCTTCCTAGCCAGGTTCAAACATAGGTCTTCTGAGCCGCAGGCTAGCACAGATATAACACGGCATCCTTCCTGCCATCCTACTATATCCATGTTCACACCACAACCTCCAAGTGTATGTCCACAGTGGAATAAAAAAATCTACAGTCCTGAGTCCAGAGCCCAGGTCAGCTGAATTTATCTAATCTCTCTGCACCTGAGTTTCCTGTAAAATGGGGATAAATGATGCTTTGCATAGATAGGTTTGTAACATACTATAACAGCACTATAAAACTGCAGGGTATAATTAATGCCCAACTAAAGGTAATTTCCTATCTTCCCTCCCAGCTCAGGGCTGAAGTATAATGAGTAGGTATTGTGTGAGAGAAAATATGTGCTGCTCAATTCATCAATCATCAGTGGGATTCACACTCTGCTCCCATCCAATTTTTAAGTTCTCAGCCATTTATGAATGACACCAATGTAGCGCACAGGCTTTCAGCTACAGTAAGGCATGCATCTATGCCATGCCAATAGTCTTAGACCTTTGTGATATCAGAGGTAATGCAATCAATCACCACCCTTACTCTACGGCTAATTTGCATGCAACAATTCCATTGGTTGGATGAGACTGCACAGATTGTGGTTTATTTGGCCCATCTGCCATTGTTCTTACAGCACGGGGTTTCAGCTACTAATGTATTTGTAATGTGACATCCATACTGATTATCAAGAGTAGGAATCAAACATGGGACTTCTGGATCTAAAAGCATGAGCTACTACTGAAAGACCTACTTGTTAGCTAGAAGTCACTTGACACATAATCTTTTATGCCACTAGAGGGAGACAGAGAGCCACACTGTCAACAGGTTATCTACATTATCCAATCTACTTGAATCTGATTATCTCTCAACCATTTATTAATCTATTTAATAACACCCTTTTCAGATAGTAGACATGGGCGGGAGACAATTTTCACATCCCATGAATATTTTTGAGAGTTCAAAATTGCTTCCCATCTCAAACTCAGACAAAAAGTTGAAATCTCAAAAATATTTTCCAAATGGAAAACCGATTCTTTCATTTTAGATCAACTGAACCATTTCGCTTCGATAATTTTGAAAAGTGTTGTTTCACTATTGACCTTTCTTTTTTAACCTTTTTTTTTAGTTTCATCAACTTAAATTTCAAAATGAAAATTAATTTCGAACCAGAAAACTGGATTTTTTGTTTAGAAAGTGTCAAAACAAAACACTTTGACAATTTTGAAGTCTTTTCCCCCCCCCCTCAACAATTTTTTGCATTGGGAAATGCATTGAACCATTCAATTCCTGCTTTCCCCCCAGTGACACAGAGATACTGGTGCAGAGCAGGGCACTGACCTCTGATCTCTTTATTCCCATTCCATGGCCTTAAGCACAAGTCTGTATTTCCTTAATGAGCTGGTGGCCTCTGTGCAGATGCCAGTGGACATAGGCCCACATGATTATTATTATTGGGAGACATATACATAGTGTTGTTGGCCGCTATGGTGGAGAAGCCAGTGGATCACTGCATATGCAGATTGGACTGTGTCAGGCGATGATAGTGCTGAGGTGGGGCATGGTGCTGTAAGTGCACTATGGAGAAAAAGGGGTCATTTGCATGTCCAAGCCCCTTTTCATGAACACTGATTAAAGGAGAACATAAAATAAGTGAAACTGCTTTACCATGTATCAGTGTTAGTCTGGCTCTGTAAAAAGTGACAAAGAGTCCTGAGGCACCTTATAGACTAACAGACGTATTGGAGCATAAGCTTTCGTGGGTGAATACCATGGGAAATTCACAACAGGCATCCTATTACTGCCAAGAGGAATGTGCTCTTGTCTCCTGCGTCCTAGGGGTTGACAGTAAAGCCAGGAACTGGGGACTCTAAAAGCAAAGGAAAATGGAGAGCTAAGATTGCCACTGAATTTTCAGCTCAGCCCATGCCTAGGCTGTACAGCATGGATGGTCCTTTCATTAAGGACAGTGGGCCGTGTTGCATACTGTGTCTTCCACTGAACCATGGCTAGGCACATGAAGGCTGAACTGAGATGCACTTTTAGCCTGGACTGAAAATAGCCGCGTGTTGTTGGTTTGTTTCTGACCTTTAGGGTAAGTCTACACTGCAGCCATGGGTGTGATCCGCAGCTCATATAGATGTACCCACTCTAGCTGTACTCCAGCTAGCTTGCTAAAACCAGCAGTGAGGAGGCCTGTTTAGTGCAGACTGTACAAGCAAGTATGTAGCTGGGGGTCAGGTGGGGCCAGGCTCCTGCCACAACATTTTCACTTCTATTTTTATGGAGCTAGCTAGAATATAGCTTGCGCAGGTATGTCAACATGAGCTGCCATTCACAGCTCCAGCTGCAAGGCAGATGTACCCTTAGTGCAGTTTTAAAGGAAGACATTTCAAGTTTTTCTATTGGAAAACACTTGTGAAACCACTGGCAACCCATTCTTGCCCATGCTACCTCTTGGATGGTGGTGAATGGTGGAAAAGTTATGGTTTGGTAATGATGCAAAAATCCAAACATCTGCTCTCTCCCCAGTGTAGCCCAGTGGACTAGTTTGCCTTTGTTATATTCCCTGCTACAGTAACCCAGTGGGCTAGCTTGCCTTTATTATATTCCAGGGGTCGGCAACCTATGGCACGGGTGCCAAAGATGGCACGCCTGCCTGCTGGAGCAGCATGCCATTAAAAATCCTGCCCAGTCCGCTCTTCTCCGCCCTGCCCCCCCACAGGGGCAGAAGCGTAGGCGTGTGCACGGGGTGGGCAAATGGCCCCACTCTCCCGGCGCGGCAAGCCACGGGGTCCGCGCTCCCAGGCCGGAGCGTCCGGCCAAGCACAGCAAGCTGCCGGCCCCTCCCCTGCCTCCCCCCCTCCCCTGGAGTCCTGCCACCACACGCACACTGCTCTGGGGGCCAGGGCCGCGTGCTCCTGCAGGGGCAGCATGTCTGGCTCTGCATGGAGCAGAACATGCTGCTAGGAGCCTCATGGTAAGGGGTCCGGGTTGGGTAAGGGTTGGGGGCAGTCAGGGGACAGGGAGTGGGGGGGGAGAGGAGGGGGATCCCAGGTGGGGTGGTTAGGGGCAGGGGGTCTCTGGAGGGGGCAGTCAGGGAGCAGTGGGGGTTGGATGGGGCATGGGAGTCCCAGGGTCTGCAGAGAAGAAGTGGGGGCAGGGCCTTGGGGAAAGGGGGGGTGGAATAGGGGCACACCCCCACCCCAGCCCTATGCCCTGACCCCGCCCCCATACACCCAGCCCTCTGCCCTGACTCCCCGCCCCCACAGCCAGCCCTCTGCCCTGAGCCCCGCACACCCCCCAGGCCCCTGTCCTGAGCCCTGTACCTCCCTCATACACACCCAGCCCTCTGCTTGACTCCTTCACCCCTCACGACCCCAGCCCTGTCTCTGGCACCCCCACATGTATCCAGCCCCCACACCCGCCCTGACACCTGCACCCCCCTCACATGCCCCCAGCCCTCTTCCCTGACTCTTGCACTCCCCCCCCACATACTCACCCCCACCCGGAGCACCAAATGGGAGCTGCCCAGGTAAGTGCCCCACACCCAAACCTTCTGCCCCAACCCTGAGCCCCTTCCCTCATTCTAGCTCCTGGCCAGACCCTTCACCCCCAACTCTGTGCTCAGTGCACTCCCACCCTCAGCTCAGTGCAGAGAGAGGAAGAGAATGGGCCAGAACCAGAGAGAAGGTAGGTACCTACTGTGTGTGGGCAGGGCTGGGACCCCAGACCGGCAGTGGGCTGAGCGGCTCAGCCCACTGCCGGTCTGGGGTCCTGACCGCCAGCCCTTCACAGCCCACTGCCAGTCTGGGGTCCTGGCCGCAGGCCCTGCACAGCCCACTGCCAGTCTGGGGTCCTGGCCGCAGGCCCTGCACAGCCCACTGCCGGCCCAGGTGAACAGAACCCCAGACCAGCAGCACATTGATCAGGCTGGCAGCGTAAGATCAACATTTTAATTTAATATTAAATGAAGCTTCTTAAACATTTTAAAAACCTTATTTACTTTACAGATGATAGTTTAGTTGATATATTATAGACTTATAGAAAGAGACCTTCTAAAAAACATTAAAATGTATGACCGGCACGCGAAACCTTAAATTAGAGTGAATAAATGAAGACTCGGCACAGCACTTCTGAAAGGTTGCCAACCCCTGTTATATTCACTGCTTTGCATTATATTCAGTAGTAATGCAAGAAACCTACAGGCCTGTATCCTGTAAGACATTAGCTTCAGCAAGTTAGCATAAGGCTTGAGGCCTATGCACTTTCAACAGATAAACTTTGCACAGATAAATGGCCCAATGGAAAACTCCAAGTATTTAGGGAGCTGAAAATAGAGTTTAAGGGGAAGTTCTGACTACAGGTCCATGAGTCAAGCACAGAAATGTCCTGGCAATGAACTGACGTACATAACAGGTACATGAGATACAGCTAAGGCTGGCCTGCTTGCTTTCCTTCATAGCTTTTCTGATAAGTTTCTTATTTTCTTATGGGTTTGATTATTTGTTTTATTATAAAAAGTTTATAGGTTTATATTAGAGTGTATTTTGGGTGTAACACAAGGGACCAACAGGTCACATCCTGTATGTTGAGCTAAGGCAAAGTTCGCATACATATGTTTGGGACCTTTCACCTAGATAGATGGTGATGAGCTAAAGCATACGGTCCATATATGGCTGTGACCTTTAACATGGAGGATGCATTAAAGCAAGTTGGCATAGGGACTTCCCTAAGTTCATACCCTTTTAAACTTATCAGGTACACCACAACTTGGAAAGAACTGAAATAACTGGTTAGGACAGAAATAACAAATGTGATACCTAACCATAAAAGGGCCATGGCAACGAATGGCCATATATGATAATAAGTTAAGATCAATGATATACTAACCTATAGGAAAAAGACACTCCAACATTAGATATGATTGCTCTTTATAAATATATCAGAGGAATAAATATCAGGGAGAGAGAGGAATTATTTAAGCTCAGTACCAATGTGGGCACAAGAACAAATGGATATAAACAGGAGAGAGATCACTTGGTCATTACCTGTTAGGTTCACTCCCTCTGGGGTACCTGGCATTGGCCACTGTCGACAGGATACTGGGCTAGATAGACCTTTGGTCTGACCCAGTACGGCTGTTCTTATGTTCTTAAACTGGACGTTAGGAAGTTTAGACTTGAAATTAGATGAAGGTTTCTAACCATTAAAGGAGTGAAGTTCTGGAACAGCCTTCCAAGGGGAGTAGTGGGGGCAAAAGACATATCTGGCTTCAAGATTAAGCTTGATAGGTTTATGGAGGGGAAGGTATGATGGGATAGCCTAATTTTGGCAATTAATTGATCTTTGATTATTAGCGGTAAATATGCCCAATGGTCTGTGATGGGATGTTAATTGGGGTGGGATCTGAGTTACTACAGAGAATTCTTTCCTGGGTGTCTGGCTGGTGAGTCTTGCCCACATGCTCAGGGTTTAGCTGATCGCCATATTTGGGGTCGGGAAGGAATTTTCCTCCAGGGCAGATTGGCAGAGGCCCTGGAGGTTTTTCACCTTCCTCTGCAGCGTGGGGCACGGGTCACTTGCTGGAGGATTCTCTGCACCTTGAGGTCTTTAAACCACGATTTGAGGACTTCAATAACTCAGACATAGGTTAGGGGTTTGTTACAGGAGTGGGTGGGTGAGATTCTGTGGCCTGCGTTGTGTAGGAGGTCAGACTAGATGATCATAATGGTCCCTTCTGACCTTAAAGTCTATGAGTCTATTAGTAAGGTGAGGGAATATAAATAAGGAAAAGGGGGAAAATCCCCTTCTGAATATGCATCAATCATAGCGTAATGTAATGTAATATATTATAAAAGTGGCATCCCAGCCTAGGGGCGGTAGGAGAGAGAGAGGCCTTGGATATACCAGAATCATGGCCACTGGTGATGATGGGGAAGGTGATGAGGAAGATGGTGGCTAATATTTCAGGTTGTTTTACCGGAGATGGTGTGAGTATATGGATGGACAGATGTGCATTCTGTAGGATATCTATCTATCTTACTAAGTTGGAGTATTTGTGCTAAATGTATTTGTAAATTGTAAATGTAATTTATATTTGTAAATATAAGATTTCCTATAGTGTGAGTGTGGCAACTGTGCACATCGGGGTTCCCAACTATATAATAATTTGAATAATACTGGGCCTGCTCTTGGGGCAAAAACCTGGTAACCCTCAAAGTAATATTTGGGGATTCTCCAGCAATCAATATAATTAATACACAATCTAAAGATTGGGCAACAATGGGCCAATTGGGACATCTATGCTGAGAGGCAACTGCTGCTTCTTGCACATAACCAACTCATCCCTAGTTTTAGTGCCAAGGTTTTAAACACACTATGAACTCCCATAGGAATGACACCAGTGCCTGCAAAGGGCTAGCCTGAGTGTTTAAATAGGTGGTGGGAGCTGTCACATTGGCACTGTTTCTGATATTGATTTAGAAGCATCTCGTCCCCACAAAGCTCTCAGAGCCACTGGCTCTTTTTTACAGACCATTTGAAATTATCTAGAGGTGCTGTTTGCCAGAAGCTGGGAATGGGCGACAGGGGATGGGTCACTTGATGATTCCCTGTTCTGTTCATTCTCTCTGGGGCACCTGGCAGTGGCCACTGTCGGAAGACAGGATACTGGGCTGGATGGACCTTTGGGCTGACCCAGGATGGCCGTTCTTATGAGGGAGAAGAGAGTGAGCACCGCTCCTCCCTGTATCTAACATGTTCTTGGGGGGGAAAGGGGCATAAGTGGAAACAGCCTGAATGAGGGCATGTGTCTGTCTCAATCTCGACTACAGCCTGCCCCCTGTTTTGTTATCTATTTATTTAAGGGACGTGGCCCAGGTAATGGATCTAAGGAGCAGACATGTGTTGCCTTGCTTTTGTCAAACAGTCCCATTTAATCCCAGCAATGGGGAAACCCCGACCCCCCGCAAAAACTGGGGGCTCTGGCATAGGAAAGTTTCTGGAACTGGGGCACCCGTCAAAACATTCCAGTGACCAAATCAAAGGTAAAATCCATTATCCATAAAAGAGGATCTGCATCGGTACTTGGATTCTCATCAGGAAGTGAGGCAGAGCAAGAAAGGATGGTCTTGTGGCTAACACATTGTACTAGGGCTCAGGAAATCTGTGATCAGTTCCCAGCTCTGCCACAGACTCCATGTGTGACCTTGGGCAAGTCACCCAAGCTATGTCTGTACTTATGGCGGCATGTAGAGTACAGGTGCCACATGCCGTGAGGAGAGGCTTTGGCAGGGGGGAAGCAGCGGGGAAGGACTCTGGTATTGGGGAGCTGCAGGAGCCTTTCTCTGCTGCTGGAGCTTTTCTCTATGGTGGGGTCAGGCTCCAGCACCAGGGAGGCAGCCGGACACTAAACTGCAGTGTAGGTGTGGGAAACCAAGCTTGGGTGTGTAGAGGGCCCATGAGGGGTATATACTCTGGGGGTTCAGTCATGTAGGACTCTCTACTCACCTAAGCAGTGCCTCACTGTTTACACCTGTGCTAGCTGGGCATGCAACATCTGCACAGTACACGATGCCAAAAGTGTAGATCATATCTTAGTTTCTTTGTGGCACCATTGGTGAAAGGGAGGCAATAAGTCTTCCTTTCTCCCCACCTTTTGCCTGTCTTGTTTGATTAGACTGTAAGCTCCTTGGGGCAGGGACTCTCTCTTACTATGTACAGCACCTAGCACAACAGGGCTCCAATCTTGGCTGAGGCCTCTATCTGCTACAGTAATAAAAATGAATAATGCCGAAGCATATGATCCTGAATCAGATGTGTACATTGCCCGATAGCAGTCTGTGCAGGCAATATGGATATTAAAGAACAGATGCTGGAACTTACCAAATGGGAAGAAACAAATATGAAAGAACAATATTCTTGAGAGAAGCTGCTCATAGAATTAGACTTATGGCCTAATGGACAAGCAAATGAATAGCAGGCTTGAAATCCTAGGATATGAGCTGCATGGGAAGAAGGGGTTAGATTCTCCTCTGCCTCATACTTCATGTAGACCTTTACATCTGTGCCAAGTGGCTGTAAAATATTGCTATTCTGGTGTGGCACAAATGGATACTTTGTAAGAAGTGGGTGATAAATCTGTCCAGGATGTTAAAGAGGAAAGGGACTGATGCTGGAAGAGTATCAACATCCTAATATTAAATTTGACAATGTTTTACACCGAAGAGCTGCTTGTGGAAGGAGGCAGCCTCTAGCTAGAAAACACTGTGCTCTGCCTTGCAGCTTAATTCCTCAGAAAAGCAATTTAGCATGTGTCAGCTTTACTAAAACAATGGGCTCTCCAGTATGGATTGATTTATCCTACATCTGAAGGCCTGTAAGGACATGGTTACTGAACAGTCCTCTGAAGACAGAGAAGAGATGTGAAAGAAGAGGATATCATTAAATGCAACTTAGACACAAATTGGTACTTTTAAATTTCACACGCACGCGCGCACACACACACATGAACTGCTGTAAAAGGAACACTAATAATGGGCCAGAAAGCAGAAGGCAGTATAGAAACACGGTCTGTCATACAGTGTGAAGATGCATGCAGAAAGGTCCGGTAACAGGCAGGCCTCAGAGTAAAGAGCTTTTTCTCCCCATGGAAAATTTGTATATTTCAACAAGAAAAAACATTTTTTTTTATGAACACTTGAATTTTTCTGCAGAAAGAGGACAGGGTTCACAAACAATTGGGTTTAATCAGAACCCCAATTTTCTGCTGAAACCCAGTTTAGAGGGAAAACTTGCAGCCAGCCCTAATGATTACTCTTAATACCCCTATAGGTGGGATTTTCTATAGTGAAGTCAGTGGCATTGACAGCAAAGTTAGGCCACTGCTGGTGCTATTGAAAACATCACGTTACAGGTCTATCTAATCAACACATAACATGACACACCTAGATGGGCTGCCACTAGCAGGGATTGAACCCAGAGTCTCTGGGTCTAACAAAGCAAGCGTCTATGGCCTGAGCTAAAGAACGCAGCTTTCCTAGCTTAAGGGGCAGTAGTGGATTCTAAACCTCTCTACATGGACTAACAACGAGAAGGGGACAAAGAAACACACTGCATAAGCATGAATTACAAATATCTTAGCAACGGATGGGCTAGATAAGTGGTGTCCCAACCTGACAGCCACAATGTGGGCTGGTCACAGATGTAGGCCTTGTGCTTCCCTGAGTGCAGCTGCTCTGGGTTAGCTGCTCTAGCTGCGCCAGCTAACCGAGATGAAACTTTTCTGCATCCATTAAGGGGTGGGTGGCCAGTGGGTCCATGTGGCAATCGCAAATGCCAGTCAATACACCTGAAGAAGGACAGTTGGTTTTACTGTAAGCAGGTCACACTATACAGATGTAATCCTTCTGCCAGGTGTGACTGGCAACAGAAAGGCCGAGGTTCAATTTTCTAGAGGTTCCTTCTGACAATTTAAACAACACTGGCTCAACCCCCACCCACAAACCTGGGAAAGTGTATATACCACCTTGTGTGCCCCGATAGGCAATACTTCCCCACTCAGAAGCAGGGAGTGCAGGGGTATAAAACAAAGAGAGCTTTGGAGGAGCAGGGAGGGGGAAGAGACTAAACCAGGGAAACCCAGCAATTAATAAATAAACAAATCCCATGAGGTAAGACACACACCTCCAGGGCGTCTTAGCAGTCATCTCAACCTCAGTCCTCCTCTGGCACTTGTGACTCATGGAATATGTTCTAGCCACTTCCCTGCACTCGAGCTCCCTGCTCGCAGTCTGTTGTCTTCAGTTGGTGGAGGCCAAGGATTCTGGCAGGTCAGTGGTGTCTGGGCTGCTCTGGGACCTCTACCCCAAGACCCAGCTCAGGTGATTTCAGCTTTGATTGCTAGATAGGGAGGCCCACACCAGAGTCCCCCAAGTAGGCTGCTATTCTCTGTAGCTTCAGCCCAAGCTACCTCAGAGCCATCACCCGCTCCAGTGCTGCCCATGCACCGTCTGCCATCTCAAAGCCACCTCAGCTCTGCCCCATCCACTGTTTTGTAGCTGTCTCCGCTCAGCTGTTTAAAGAAGAATCAGTGGTATACAGGACCCTTCACAATATTCTTATCACCACAAGGGCAGTCCCAAAAGAACCCTGCAGTCTCCATCAGGGTGACCCCTTGCCCCAGTCACATTTGATGAAGGACCAATGAAACTTGTTTGTAAACCTTCCTCTGTACATGGTGCTCCTCAGATGTTCGTTTCTGGCCTCTTGCATGAAGTATGAGGGAGAGAAAAAGGAGGGCCTTCTCCCCAGATATTTCTATCCCCTCCTGCTTGCCCTGGCATGGGATTTTGTGCTCCCTCTTGCAGGTTGTGCCTCTTTTTCTGTTTCTAAATTGTCCAAGAGCACTTTACAGTTTTCTCCTATGTAGTCCTTGCTGACTGAATCATTTCGGTTAATAATTCTTGATCTGCAGTAAGCAGTTCATTGTTTTCATGACAAAGGCCCCTCTGACGGTAGAACAATATCTGGTATATAATATATTCAAGGAAAGGAAGGGAAGATGTAGATAGACTCAAATCCTCTTCCTAAAACTGGAGCTTACTGTAATTGTGGTCAGTCAGAGCATATATTTGTCTCCTAAAAGCACCCAAGCCCACTGCTCTGTCTTGTTTATCTAGACAGCCTCCCATCTGTAGTGAACCGCTACATGTATTTACAGCTGAGGAGGAAGGGGAAGTACGGTACTTGAAAGGCTCCAATTAGACTCCAGGGAGCACTCTGAGCTAAAGTATCAAAGGATGCCTGGCAGCACCACAGAAATAGTGTTGGCATACTGTGAGTTGTGCCTGTGAAATAGCACCTCTGTCTCTGTGGTCCAAAGAGCCTGACAGTGGCCTCTCCAGAGTTTCTGCTCCTCAAGGAATGTTTCTCCTCCATTTACAGGCCCATCTCTTGCTCCTTGCTAGGGTTTTTCTTTCCTTTCTGATTCCTGCTTCGCTTTCTTTCCTCTCCAGGCACCAGGATGGAGGTGTCTCCTTTCTTGGAGTCTTAAAGTCTAGTGAGGTTACAGCAGGGGACTAGAAATCAGTACCCCTAGGTTCTCTTCCTGCCTCTGCCACTGACACTGTCAATTGACATGAGCCTCCCTATCTCACTTTTCCCATGTGCCAGATGGGAATAATTACATATCCTCTCTCTACTGTAAAGCACTGAAAGGAGCCAGGCATGTAATACGATTATTAATCATAGTACAACAACAACAACCTGATATATTTGGAATAGGGTCTGGTTTCCACAGACCAGTTACAGTATCTCAAAGGAAAGCTTAGTGACAGAGCAGTCACTGCACCAGGTTCAATTGCTTATGCCAGCCACTTGGGCAGAATTGCATACAGCTAGACTGGGCATCTAATTACAGTAGATGTTGAGATTAAAGAAGTTAAAGCTTTATAACCATTGAAACACAAACTATTAACATCATATGTTAAAATTTTAGCCTTAAATCAAACTTGAGTAAGTTCTCAAGCAGCAGTTTTCTTACGTTGCCAGGCTGTAAATATCAGTAATTATCTATGGAACTATTTTTTCATTGGTTTGTGTGTGCTCGGTGAAATCAATATTTATCGATATTTAGTGATACAAATCTAAACCTTCCAAGCCTTCAGAGAGCAATAGCCCAGTTGTTCTGGTGGGTGGATGCTGTAGAGACCTTCCCCAACTGACAAAGATCGTGTGACGTAGGTGATTTACTGAGTTACACTACACGGTATTTCCAACCAGGTATGTGGCAGCTCCAAGGTAACATTTCTGCTCTTACTGATGAAATGTGGTGAGAATGACTCTTGTCACCATTAGATACTGTCAGTCTAGAAAATGCAATCTACTCTCTCTGGAAAAAAATGATACAGGATCTCTCTACTGATGAGTGGGAGTGAAGATGCAGGCTACCTTTGCAAATGTGGGAGACAGAGAGAGGGTCAGGCATGGTCATGAATGCCAGGACTCTGAGTCTAGTGCCACCACATGGAGAGAGGTTGAGAGGGGAAGTGCCATGTCCTAGTCCTTCCTTTGCACTTGATAGCTGGGCTGGCCCCAGGTGAGACTGGAAAGGGCAGCCTGACCTTTGCCAAAGGGAGGTGCAATAACTATGCTCCTGTTGCTCTCCAGAGGGAGCTGGGAGAGTCTGTAGATGAATGTTTCCTACTTGGGGCGACGTGCCTCCACACTTGCCTCGCCTTTGAGCTGTGTCCCAAAGGCACAATTTAGCCTTGGTTTTGTAGCATACAAGTTACCTTCAGTGCAAAGTGAAGAAGTGTGAGAACCAAATATGTTATGGGTGAACTGCTTCCGGTTTATCAAATGCAAAATCCCAGCTACGTGTTTGCACACGGTCAGTTTATACCAGAGCAGGGCTTTAAACATGTACAGAGGAAAGCTGTGCACTGACATTTTCAGAATATGCACCCTGAATATTAAGCCAACACATGAAGTTGCCAGTGCTGCAGCACAGAACAAGCCCTGTCTTCCAAATCACATGCTCTCACTTGGTTTTTCGGCCCGCATATGAGTCTATTTAGAGCTGATAGGAAACTTCTGATGAAACATTTTGTTGGAATTTGCCGATTTGGCAAAATTGCAACACCGCGGAGAGGGCTTGATTTTGCTGGCGTTCTAACAGGATCCAGGCAGGTCTCCATCTGAATCCTGCTTGGTTTCCTGCCAGCTCACCTGCCTGGCTCCTTGGCAGCCTGCCTAGAGAGCTGCTGGAGAGCCCAGGTTCCAGGGTTTGCAGCTCTGGATCAGACAGCCATGTGGACTCCTCCAAGGCCAGGGACCCCAAATCTTCCAGTATCTGTGGCTCTGGGGCAGCCTGCCAGGCGGACCGTCCGGGAGCTGGCACGCCATAACTTTCTGTGGAGAATTTTGAAATAGTTGGGTTTCATTCTTAATCAGAATGGAACCAAATTTCAAAGTATCTAAATCCTCTGTGAAACGGAATGATCTTCCCCTGCCTCGCTGTAAGTTTATCTCTATTAAAAATTTGGTCTCAGTTTTTGGAACAGCTCCTCACATGCTGTCACTATAGCTTACGTCATGAATATTACTAACTTACGTTCCTACTAATTGCTGCTTGCTGTTTTTTCTTTTAATTTGCTGTAATTAGGAGGACTCATAAAAAGAAAACAAGCTTGAGAATAAAAATATTCATTGCAAGAGGTGTAGTGATGCAGTAGGTTACTTCACTAGTTTTCACTCCTAGAAAGGGAATCTGCAGCAGGTTCAAATCCTGTCATAATGCAAATAAATTTGATAGTTTCCTATTTAATGAAGAGTGAAGCCACCACACCGTGTAGCGCAACTGGCAGTCTCATAGAAAGAGCAGATACAATGTACCCCTGGCCAGCACAAGACTTGTGCACTACTGACGCCTTATTTCAAGGGCTTAGGTTGGACATAAATGTTGTGTAAATCTTAGGCCAACATAATGTACTAAATCTGGAAAGACACAGAAATGATTAATGTGGCCCCTATGCGAAGATGACCTGCAAATGTGTGAAGCATTCTCTACTTTTTGTGTGGATTCTCCACCACTGGTCATTTGAAAATCAAGACTGGCTGTTTTTCTAAGAGATATAAAGTAGCTCAACCAGGAATTATTTCAGGGAAGCCCCACAGTCTGTGTTATTCAGGAGGTCAGACTAGATGATCCCAGTGGTGCCTTCTGGCTATATAATCTATGAATCATTTAGTTAATCCTCATAACACCCTTATGAGATAGGAGGAGTGGAATTATTTCCATTCTATATCTGGGCAGGGCCGCCCAGAGGATTCAGGGGGCCTGGGGCAAAGCAGGGGAGCTGTGGTGCTTGTACTCACCTGGCGGCGGTCTGGGTCTTCGGCGGCATTTCAGCGGCGGGGGGCCCTTCAGTCGCTCCGTGTCTTCGGCAGCACTGACGGGCCCCCCGCCGCTGAAGACCCGGACTGCCAGGGCCAGGGCTCGCGGGGCCCCTGCGGGGCCTGGGGCAAATTGCCCCACTTGCCCCCCCTCCGGGCGGCCCTGTACCTGTGGGAAACAAGACAGCAAGGTAAAGTCAAACAAAGCCAAGGCCACTAAGAGAGTTAACATCAGCACTGAGATTAGAATTCAAGAATTGCTGAATCCCAGTTCTGTGTTTCGATCCTTTGCCCCCATCTCAAAAGCCTACAGAGTGGAGTCTTTTTCCATGCACCAATTCATGCCCATCTATTATTACCGGTGCTTAGATTTTACAATAGTAGACGCTTGGAAAGGCAGATAAATGGAATTCAGTAAAGTTGTGTCTCTTGGATGCAAATTGGCATTGAAAGTTTTCCTGTTTAATGGCAATTGAACAGCCCTGCTGGCACTTAATGGCAATTACTGTCCATAGCCTCAGGAAGTGAATGCTCATAAGTACTACATGGTCACACAACTTCATCCATAGATAAAAATATTAATCTTCGTGCCCTGCACAGATGCCTTGCTGCTTCACTGTGAATGGTAGGATTTTGAAGATCCAAAGCATAATCCCCATAGCTGAAAAATGAGGATGCACACTTGACAGTCTCCTTCTATCTCTTTCCCTCTGACGTGCCATTACTGGTTTCATGGCGTGCATCAGTACAGCTGCTGTCACAATGACTGACAGATTCTCTCCAAATGACAGAAAATCTGGACAGAGAGCTGCATATTGTTCCTGAAAAATACCAGATTCTTCTTCTTGTGAAGGGATTCTTCATGTGGATGAAAAAAAAAGAGAAGAGAACGAAGCAGAGGTACTGTCGATATTACTAAGGCCAGGTATCTCCCAAATTATCTTTGCACTGCACAGTGACCACGATACTGGGTTTAATCCAAAAATGTGAATGCCTGGCAGTGCATTGCCTCACCCCTCCTCACTAGCTCCTTTCCTCATACAACAAGGACTTCTGCGTAGAAAGGTCTCTTTTCAACCAGCTGTTATTTGGCACAAGCCCCTACCCGAGTCACATGCTGCTGTCACCTGGCTTTACAATCACTCATAGACTCAGACTCCTAGACTTTAAGGTCAGAAGGGACCACCATGATCATCTAGTATGACCTCCTGCACAATACAGGTCACAGAATCTCACCCACCCACTCTCCACCCAATGCGCCCAAATCAGAAAAGAGCCCAATGTGGTGTAATTGATGCTGTCTTCCTCTTACCTCAGCATCCCTACATCAGTTACACCAGTTTAGACTCACCGGCCTCATTCCTGCCTCTGGTTAAGCCGTACTAGGTGCAGCAGCTGAGAGGTCAGGCAAAGATAGTATTATGGCACCTACTGGTTTGTGTCTCTGTGAGCCTGGACACAGCACAGGGCAAGTTTGGCCACTGGAATAAATTAGAGCCATCCAAAGGCTTTTCTGACTTATGCCCAGTTGTCCATGGCTCCAAGGAGGCAATATCTCTGATAGTGCCTCCTGCATCAGGGAGTGGGTGGGTGGCATAGAACCACAACCCTGGCTCTGTGCCACACGAGGATCTCCTTCCGCTGAGGGAATGTCTAGGTAGCTGATAGACTGGTGCAAAGGATTCATGGCAGAGCTGACAACTGGGAAAATGCAGGGGTCACATGGGGGGTGGGGATGGAAGTTCCATCTTAGGAAGTGGGTGTGAATCAAGGGGGGTCTAAGTGAGACTATGCGTGTATACGTACATTGACCACACTCTCATGCAGAGGGGTCTGGGAAAAGGTGTAAGTTACACCATCTTAGACCTCCCTATTAGACCCAAATCTAAATTTGCCTCACGACCTCACACATAATACCCCTTCCTGCTGTTTGCTACTACGGTCAAACACAAGGAGCTAAATTCAAGATGCTGCATAAATAGGCATAAATCTGAGCTCCTTGCCCTAACTTGGACTCCCCTACACGTAGTTAAGCTGGTCTAAAGGAGTCTAATTTACATCACCTCTACACTGGGCCCAATATCTACAGCCTAGTCCACTGGAGGGAGCAACAGAATATCTGTGCGCATTGGCAAAATACTTGGCTTTTTAATATGCTCGTTAGACTCCTCACCATCAGAATGATATTTTTCCTGGTTCTAGAGAGATGACCAGCAATTGGCTGACAACATCTAGAGCAATGTTTAAGGGGTTTGGAAGATCCTTTATACCTGGCATTTCAGAAAGTCAGGTGGACAGTTCAGCAGAGCTGTTCCAAGACAGACAGGTGAGCTTCCCCTGCCCGGCCAGCTGACAGTGAATCCATCCATCAAAGAGGAGGAGTGCCTCCTCCCAGTTCTTTAATCATATAATGTGAAATATTCCTTCCAGCCTCCAAATCTCATTGTTTCACCTGCCAACCATGCAATTAGGCTAAAAATGTAGTTATAGAATGTTAGTAATTAAAAATTAAAACGACATTTGCACCACCTGGCCCTGAGTAGTGTGTAAACTAACTGACATGCATTGAAGGGCATCACTGATTTTCAAATGGTGTACACCAAAAAATCACTTAAAGCCTGCTCCTTGGGAGTTTTGTGATTGATTTCAATGTGAATAAGGCAGGCCCCTAATTTGCTAAATACGAGTTTTCAATTTATTTAATGTAAATTGACATTAAACAGGTAAAATGGTAATGAATTATAGTGCAATCCAGTTCCCTTTAATGTCAACAGGAGATTTACCACTGACTTCAAAGGCACTGAGTTCAGCCCATACAGCACAACTTGGTACATAGACAAAATATTCCAGGATAGTCTGTTAAGTGAGCTGATATCGAGGTGGCTTGTCTGGCCTTTGAAATTAGGGTAGTCATTCCTCATTTGCGCATTCCCATGCAAAAAGAATGGGTGCAAGTGCTAGCTAGGGTTGCCAGGTGTCCAGTTTTTAACCGGAACACGTGGTCGAAAAGGGACCCTGGCGGTTCTGGTCAGCACCACTGACCAGGCCGTTAAAAGTCCATTTGGCGGGGTTGGCAGGCTCCCTACCTGGCTCCGTGCAGCTCCTTGGAAGTAGCTGGCATGTCCCTGTGGCCCCTAGGCACAGGAGAGGCCGGGGGGCTCCGCGCGCTGCCCCTGCTCCGAGTACTGGCTTCGCAGATCCCATTGGCCGTGTCTTTGCCTAGGAGCCAGAGAGGGGGGATGCCGCTGCATCTGGGGAGCCGCCTGAGATAAGTGCCCCAGCCTGGAGACCCCTCCAGCACCCCAAACTCCTCATCCTTGGCCCCACCCCAGAGCCTGCACCCCCAGCCAGAGCCCTCACCCCCCTCCCACACCCCAACCCCAACCCCCTGCCCCAGCCTGGTGAAAATGAGCGAGTGAGGGAAGGTGAAGAACAGTGAGCAACAGAGGGAAGGGGATGGAGTGAGCAGGGGCAGGACCTCAGGGAAGGGGCGGGGCCTTGAAGAAGAGGCAAGGGAGTTCAGTTTTGTGTGATTAGAAAGTTGGCAACCCTAGTGCTAGCTAAATGGGAATGGGGAGGTGGGGAATACCAGCATATCTAATTCACCTCCATTGGCTTATTTGTTAAAGATCAACTGAACTAGCTAAAGATTAAAAATGCTGGTTGGCACATACTAAAAGAAGACAGCTGGGGCTCTGAGTGTGTCTGTGTCTACCCCCTACAGTGACAAATTCAAACTGCTGGGGTTCGAGAAATTTGGCTTTTTTCTTTCCTAACGATTTTAACAGTACCTTACCCAAGCAGTGCACAGAACCAGTGCTCATAAATGCTGTACTGTGTTACAAAGGCTGGTATGTTATCCATGTTCTTTAAAAATTTAAACTCTATACTGTCTGTGTATCCTGTCTTTGTCTTATCTGTCTGGCCAGGCGGTTACA